>NW_028117033.1:625000-1220391 GCF_964273445.1 Streptopelia decaocto | reverse complement strand
GAGGAGAGGAGAGGAGAGGAGAGGAGAGGAGAGGAGAGGAGAGGAGAGGAGAGGAGAGGAGAAGAAACATTGCCCCAGGTGCCAGACACAAGGCACCTTCGTGGAATCGAACGGGAGGTAGTCACGGGCAGTATCGCTACTGGAAGGAAGGCTGGACCGGCAACAAATCCGCACTGTATTTTTGCCAAAAAGGGACACGATTATTTTGATTAGTCCCCTATCTCGTAGGCACCGGGACTGATCCGGGGCCCCCCAGCACCCCAAAGGCTTCTTCCAAAGGGCGCTGGGCGCAGGGGCGGCGGGCGGGGCTGCACACGGGGGCTCTGTCACCCCCATGTCACAATGCCAGCACCCGGCAACGCTGAGGTCACAATGCCCCGGGCAGGATAAAAAGGAGCAGCCCCCCGTGTCCACTGCCAGAGCTGGCCCGGGGGCAGCCCAAACACATCCCAGACGAAGCACTTGGGGAGCTGGCTGGCGGAATCCCAGGGCAGCGGCTGAGGGAGGAAGACCTTGGATGAAGCTATGGGAGGTTCTCCACTGCAAGACAATCTCCTGGCAGGGCCACTTCCCAAACTCATCTGATGCCTGGAAATCCTTTTCCACTGGGTAGCAGTGGCAGGACCAAGGGAAGTCCTTCTTGAGGAGCACTGCAGAGCTCACCATCATCATGCCCTGCAGAGCCAGGGGCAGTAGCTCTAAGAAGTGGGATGCCCAGATGTTGCAAGGGGGCCTAGGGCTCTCACCCGCATCAGAAGCTACATGCCTCCTTGCCACAAGGTGACGGAGCAAGTGCTGAAGATGGGGCACGCTTCAGGTTATTCAATGCCTTCTGTTAGTGCAGGGATGGGAAGCAACGACATCCGAAATTTCCTCAGCGTCTGCTACTGCTAGGGAAAGGAGGAGGTAGGAACAGAAGGAGAGGAGAGAAGACTTCAGCTGGAAGGGACCTACAGTCATCATCTAGTCCAAAGGCCTGACCACTTCGGGGCTGGCCAAAAGTTGAAACATGGTATTAAGGGCATCGTCCAAATGCCTCTTCAACACTGACAGGCATGGGGCATCGCCCACCTGGGCTCCGGGAGCCCTGTTCCACCCTGTTTGACCACCCTCTTGGGAAAGAAAACTTTCCTCTTGTCAAGTCCAAAGCTCCCCTGAGGGATGGATGCCGCTTTGAGCCTTCTGCTATTGGCTGCTGGGAAGAAGGGATCAGCAGCTCCCTCTCCATTTTCCCTCCGCGGAAGCTGTAGAGAGCAACGAGGTCGCCTCTCAGCCTCCATCTCTCTAAACTAGACACATCCCAGGTCCTCAGCATCCATGAACCAGAAGAAGCTCTTCTCTCACAGTGGAGTTCTACAGCCCCCACACTCCCTCCCAGCTGAAGCTCTGACACAGGAGAAACCCCCTACATCAAGAAAGCCCGCCTGAAGGTCTACAGCCTAGAAATAGGGAATACAGCGTCACGTGGAGCACCAGGAGTTTCCGGCACTGCTTGCACACAGCAGAATAGGAAAATGCTCCTGCAGGCACAAGTAGGTCACAGCCCGACTGCGAGCCACAAATGTGATACAGGCAAATGCATTCTGGTGTGTCAGACAAGGCATTGCCAGAGGAAAGGCAAGCCTGGTGCAAAGCCCCGCTGAGAACTCGCCTGGACGACTACGGACATTTCTCATTCCTCGGCTTCAGGAAAGATCAAGTCCAGCTGGGATGAAAGCAAACCAAGACTACGTAGTTGGTTAGGATCACGGAGGGCCTACAGAAGAAGACAACAGCTGCAAGGAGCAAGACCAAGCCTGAGAGGGCTGGCATGACCCTCAAGCAAGATATCAAGGATGAAAGCCAAAGGAGGAAAAGAGCCATCGAGTGCAAGCAAAGATAGGGCCAACAGCACAAAACCATTCAAGACTTCTTCCCAAGCAGACAACCTCACCATCAACGACAGCGTAGCATCACGTATCACTTGCTGCATTGGGAAGGAATGGCACAGGGACTGCCAGGGCCACCTTCCAAGCTTATGTGATGGCTGGCGGGCTGGCTGGCTGGCTGGCAAGCCTCTTCAGGTGCATAGCAGTGGGACAAGACAAAGGGAATGCCTTCTTGAAGAGCACTGCAGAGCTCACCATCTTCATCCCATGCGCAGACAGGCTCAGGAGCCATCAGAAATAGGATACAGAGGGCTTGCAAGGGGTTGCAGTGCTTTGGAGCACCCACTGGTGTCCCACCAGGCACAGGAAGGATTCTCGCCCCCAAGGTCCATCAGGTCGGAGGCATTTGGGCACTCTGGGAAGTCCCCGAGATGGCTCCAGCTCAAGGGAGGATAGGGCTTGCGCAGCTCCTGGGAGGCGTGAGCAGCTTGTGGGACAAGGAGCCCGGTCTGGCTCACATGCTCAGGGAATAGCCGATCGCCAGCACTGGGGTCAGGAAGGAATTTTTTCTCCCGGGGCAGATTGGCACTGGTCCCCGGGGGTTTTTTGCCTTCCTCTGCAGCACTGAGCATGACCACTTTTCAGAGCTCCTCTGGGCCCTTTTGGCTCGCTTCCTACCTGCTGCTCAAGCACCAGGAAGATGGCCTCTCGTGCCCTGCAGCTGGGGGGAGGAAGGCTTTTTTTTCCCCCCATGTGGGACACCAAGTGTCTCTGGGGGTTTTTTGCCTTCCTCTGCAGCACTGAGCATGGCCCACTTGCCGCGGCTTCTTTGGGCCATTTGGGCTGGGTGCCTGCTGCTCCACGAGGTGGCCCGAACCTTAGCTAGGACAGCCTACCTAAACCAGCATAGAACAACTAACCTAAGCCAACCTTAAACAGCTGAAAACAACCAACCTTCGAGAACCTAAACCAATCTCAATCTGCCTTCAAAAACGTCAAACAATCAGCCAACAACAACCTAAAAAGCACCTGAAACCATCTACAACAAATTACCTCAACCAACCTGAACCAAACCAAATAAAGCAACCTCAACACCCTCAAACAAACCTACCTAAAACAAATGACCTAAAAAATCCTACCGAAAACAACCTCAAACTACATAAATCAGCGTTCCTCAAACACCCTTCGGCAACCCTGATCTAAACAAGCTGAAGACATCTAAACAGACCCACCTTAATCAACCTAAAGCAACAATCTCAAACAACTTCAAAACCACCTCATAAAGCCTAAAACCGCCTGAAACAACCAAGCTAAAATAACCACCTAGACTAAACAACTTAAACCAACCCCCAAAATAGGAAACCAAACAACATAAGCAACCTGAACAAAATGACCTAAAGCAAATCACCTAAGCCGAAATAGAACCACAAAACCCAACCTAAAACAACCAAGCTAAAAACCAGTCTCAACCAGCCAACACTTCAACAAACAAGCTAAAACACCCCAAAAAGCCTACATGACCAAAAACACCCAACCAACCCAAACCCCGCCTGACCTCATGCAGTGCCTCACTTGGATGTGTCTGCAGTCTTGCAAGCTCCGCTACCCCAGCCAGGTTCTCCTACAAATGCACCTTGAGCTTCTTTGGAGCTTCTAGAAGGGGAGTGCAGCTGCTCTATACTCTTGACCCATGAATGGTACTCCTCCAACTGGGAAGCTCATCCTCTTGGACTGACCACCTAGCTTCGGGAAGGACACGCAGGGAGCAGAAAGGGAGGAAGGGGACACCTGCCTAGCCGGCCAGATCAGCCCAATCAACCCTGGCCGATCAATGGGGTGACACGGGTCGCAGACAAATTGCTCTCACATCCAAACCAACCAAATACAATCTAAAACCAACCAAAACCACCCTCAACCAAACCTCAACCGACCAGCCTAAACAACCCCGCCTAAACCAAGCAGCCAACCTGCAACCGTCAGCCTACCTACCATCAAACAAAAATGAACAACAAAATAAAACTACATTAAAGAAACAAAACCCTGGTCCCACTTTTTTTCTTTGTGTTTTGCGTCCTTGAAAGTCTTCTTGGAGCCAAAACCCCCCTGGCATTTCTGGGAAACAGTAGTCTCATCGTTGCTCGATTCATGGTGAGCAAACAGAACAGAAAAGTTCTGCTCTCTTGGGAGCCTGGACTTCTGCAGGGCAAGCCCTGACCGAGCCCTGAGGGCTCCATCCAGGAGAGCAGCTCTCTGCAGGGCGCAGACGGGCACACACACCTACACCATGGCTCAGGCAGGGACCCAAGGCCCCATGTTGAGCTGGGCCCTTGGCAGGAGACGGTGGCTGTGGGTGGGGGTCCCAGGGGAGGCCGGTCCCAGCCGCTGAGGCCTAGGAGCACCCCCAGGACCCTGGCAGAAGTAGACTTCCAAACACTTCCTTCCGTGCCTTTGAAATAGGTGCTCGCTTAGGGATTGTCAACAGCACTTGTGGCTACATCCACGGCCCTGCTGTGCTTGCTCACCATACCAAGTGCAGGCTCCCTGGAGGAACGGTTGCTTTCTCCTCTTTGCACTGAGGAAAAGGAGATGTTCCAGGAGGCAGCAGACGTGCCCGCAGCAGCCGGGTCCCTGAGCGCCGCGAGATGCGGCTGAGCTGCCGGGGACTGCGGGTTCTCCAAGGTCCAGCCCAGATGGGAGCTCTGCCAGGGCTCTCTCCTACACGCAGCCACCTCACCTCAGAAAACTTCCCCAGCTTTGGCACCTCTTGGCTCTTGCCTCCTCTCGTGCACTAACAGTGGACAAGGCACAGAGTGAAAAGGTGGCCATGAGGGGGACTGCCCAACCTGCCGGCACAGAGACAGGTGGGATCGCACACACACACGGGCCTCTTCTCATCAGCCTCGCTCCTGCACAAGTCACACTAAACCCAACGCAATCAAGCTTCACCTTTTTATTCAAGATGCCACCTGCAATTCGCCACAGGAAAAGCAGCAAGATAGCAACATTGTGTCCATTAGAAAACTCTCTGTGTCTGTCCAGGGCAGACGGTTTCTTAACTATCCAGTCATTAGCGGCTACTTCCAGCAAAAGCAAGCCTTCCAAAGCACGATCTAGAGAGAGCGCAATGGTGGTTTACAAGCCCTATCATGGTTGGAAACAAAATGCGTCACTGGACGGCATGCGTGAAAAAGATTGCACTATTACCTTCTCCCCATCACATACTGTCCAGAGCTGCACGAGAAGGGCTGATTTGCAAACTGGCCCAGAGCCAACACTTCGCTGTGGAAGCCACGGTAGGAAGGTCCCAGTGTTAAACAGCCAAGGAGAGAAAACCCGCTGGGTCCCCAAACCCATCGGTGCCAAAACACCCACTGAGGTGGGAGCTGTCTAAGGAAGAGAAAGTCAAAACAGAGCGAGACATTGCCCCAGGTGCCAGACACAAGGCACCTTCGTGGAATCGAACGGGAGCTGGTCACGGGCAGTATCGCTACTGGAAGGAAGGCTGGACCGGCAACAAATCCGCACTGTATTTTTGCCAAAAAGGGACACGATTAGGTTGATTAGTCCCCTATCTCGTAGGCACGGGGACTGATCCGGGGCCCCCCAGCACCCCAAAGGCTTCTTCCAAAGGGCGCTGGGCACAGGGGCGGTGGGCGGGGCTGCACACGGGGGCTCTGTCACCCCCATGTCACAATGCCAGCACCCGGCAACGCTGAGGTCACAATGCCCCGGGCAGGATAAAAAGGAGCAGCCCCCCGTGTCCACTGCCAGAGCTGGCCCGGGGGCAGCCCAAACACATCCCAGACGAAGCACTTGGGGAGCTGGCTGGCGGAATCCCAGGGCAGCGGCTGAGGGAGGAAGACCTTGGATGAAGCTATGGGAGGTTCTCCACTGCAAGACAATCTCCTGGCAGGGCCACTTCCCAAACTCATCTGATGCCTGGAAATCCTTTTCCACTGGGTAGCAGTGGCAGGACCAAGGGAAGTCCTTCTTGAGGAGCACTGCAGAGCTCACCATCATCATGCCCTGCAGAGCCAGGGGCACTAGCTCTAAGAAGTGGGATGCCCAGCTGTTGCAAGGGGGCCTAGGGCTCTCACCCGCATCAGAAGCTACGTGCCTCCTTGCCACAAGGTGACGGAGCAAGTGCCGAAGATGGGGCACGCTTCAGGTTATTCAATGCCTTCTGTTAGTGCAGGGATGGGAAGCAACGACATCCGAAATTTCCTCAGCGTCTGCTACTGCTAGGGAAAGGAGGAGGTAGGAACAGAAGGAGAGGAGAGAAGACTTCAGCTGGAAGGGACCTACAGTCATCACCTAGTCCAAAGGCCTGACCACTTCGGGGCTGGCCAAAAGTTGAAACATGGTATTAAGGGCATCGTCCAAATGCCTCTTCAACACTGACAGGCATGGGGCATCGCCCACCTGGGCTCCGGGAGCCCTGTTCCACCCTGTTTGACCACCCTCTTGGGAAAGAAAACTTTCCTCTTGTCAAGTCCAAAGCTCCCCTGAGGGATGGATGCAGCTTTGAGCCTTCTGCTATTGGCTGCCGGGAAGAAGGGATCAGCATTCCCTCTCCATTTTCCCTCCGCGGAAGCTGTAGAGAGCAACGAGGTCGCCTCTCAGCCTCCATCTCTCCAAACTAGACACATCCCAGGTCCTCAGCATCCATGAACCAGAAGAAGCTCTTCTCTCACAGTGGAGTTCTACAGCCCCCACACTCCCTCCCAGCTGAAGCTCTGACACAGAAGAAACCCCCTACATCTAGAAAGCCCGCCTGAAGGTCTACAGCCTAGAAATAGGGAATACAGCGTCACGTGGAGCACCAGGAGTTTCCGGCACTGCTTGCACACAGCAGAGTAGGAAAATGCTCCTGCAGGCACAAGTAGGTCACAGCGCGACTGCGAGCCACAAATGTGATACAGGCAAATGCATTCTGGTGTGTCAGACAAGGCATTGCCAGAGGAAAGGCAAGCCTGGTGCAAAGCCCCGCTGAGAACTCGCCTGGACGACTACGGACATTTCTCATTCCTCGGCTTCAGGAAAGATCAAGTCCAGCTGGGATGAAAGCAAACCAAGACTACGTAGTTGGTTAGGATCACGGAGGGCCTACAGAAGAAGACAACAGCTGCAAGGAGCAAGACCAAGCCTGAGAGGGCTGGCATGACCCTCAAGCAAGATATCAAGGATGAAAGCCAAAGGAGGAAAAGAGCCATCGAGTGCAAGCAAAGATAGGGCCAACAGCACAAAACCATTCAAGACTTCTTCCCAAGCAGACAACCTCACCATCAACGACAGCGTAGCATCACGTATCACTTGCTGCATTGGGAAGGAATGGCACAGAGACTGCCAGGGCCACCTTCCAAGCTTATGTGATGGCTGGCGGGCTGGCTGGCTGGCTGGCAAGCCTCTTCAGGTGCATAGCAGTGGGACAAGACAAAGGGAATGCCTTCTTGAAGAGCACTGCAGAGCTCACCATCTTCATCCCATGCGCAGACAGGCTCAGGAGCCATCAGAAATAGGATACAGAGGGCTTGCAAGGGGTTGCAGTGCTTTGGAGCACCCACTGGTGTCCCACCAGGCACAGGAAGGATTCTCGCCCCCAAGGTCCATCAGGTCGGAGGCATTTGGGCACTCTGGGAAGTCCCCGAGATGGCTCCAGCTCAAGGGAGGATAGGGCTTGTGCAGCTCCTGGGAGGCGTGAGCAGTTTGTGGGACAAGGAGCCCGGTCTGGCTCACATGCTCAGGGAACAGCCGATCGCCAGCACTGGGGTCAGGAAGGAATTTTTTCTCCCGGGGCAGATTGGCACTGGTCCCCGGGGGTTTTTTGCCTTCCTCTGCAGCACTGAGCATGACCACTTTTCAGAGCTCCTCTGGGCCCTTTTGGCTCGCTTCCTACCTGCTGCTCAAGCACCAGGAAGATGGCCTCTCGTGCCCTGCAGCTGGGGGGAGGAAGGCTTTTTTTTCCCCCCATGTGGGACACCAAGTGTCTCTGGGGGTTTTTTGCCTTCCTCTGCAGCACTGAGCATGGCCCACTTGCCGCGGCTTCTTTGGGCCATTTGGGCTGGGTGCCTGCTGCTCCACGAGGTGGCCCGAACCTTAGCTAGGACAGCCTACCTAAACCAGCATAGAACAACTAACCTAAGCCAACCTTAAACAGCTGAAAACAACCAACCTTCGAGAACCTAAACCAATCTCAATCTGCCTTCAAAAACGTCAAACAATCAGCCAACAACAACCTAAAAAGCACCTGAAACCATCTACAACAAATTACCTCAACCAACCTGAACCAAACCAAATAAAGCAACCTCAACACCCTCAAACAAACCTACCTAAAACAAATGACCTAAAAAATCCTACCGAAAACAACCTCAAACTACATAAATCAGCGTTCCTCAAACACCCTTCGGCAACCCTGATCTAAACAAGCTGAAGACATCTAAACAGACCCACCTTAATCAACCTAAAGCAACAATCTCAAACAACTTCAAAACCACCTCATAAAGCCTAAAACCGCCTGAAACAACCAAGCTAAAATAACCACCTAGACTAAACAACTTAAACCAACCCCCAAAATAGGAAACCAAACAACATAAGCAACCTGAACAAAATGACCTAAAGCAAATCACCTAAGCCGAAATAGAACCACAAAACCCAACCTAAAACAACTAAGCTAAAAACCAGTCTCAACCAGCCAACACTTCAACAAACAAGCTAAAACACCCCAAAAAGCCTACATGACCAAAAACACCCAACCAACCCAAACCCCGCCTGACCTCATGCAGTGCCTCACTTGGATGTGTCTGCAGTCTTGCAAGCTCCGCTACCCCAGCCAGGTTCTCCTACAAATGCACCTTGAGCTTCTTTGGAGCTTCTAGAAGGGGAGTGCAGCTGCTCTATACTCTTGACCCATGAATGGTACTCCTCCAACTGGGAAGCTCATCCTCTTGGACTGACCACCTAGCTTCGGGAAGGACACGCAGGGAGCAGAAAGGGAGGAAGGGGACACCTGCCTAGCCGGCCAGATCAGCCCAATCAACCCTGGCCGATCAATGGGGTGACACGGGTCGCAGACAGATTGCTCTCACATCCAAACCAACCAAATACAATCCAAAACCAACCAAAACCACCCTCAACCAAACCTCAACCGACCAGCCTAAACAACCCCGCCTAAACCAAGCAGCCAACCTGCAACCGTCAGCCTACCTACCATCAAACAAAAATGAACAACAAAATAAAACTACATTAAAGAAACAAAACCCTGGTCCCACTTTTTTTCTTTGTGTTTTGCGTCCTTGAAAGTCTTCTTGGAGCCAAAACCCCCCTGGCATTTCTGGGAAACAGTAGTCTCATCGTTGCTCGATTCATGGTGAGCAAACAGAACAGAAAAGTTCTGCTCTCTTGGGAGCCTGGACTTCTGCAGGGCAAGCCCTGACCGAGCCCTGAGGGCTCCATCCAGGAGAGCAGCTCTCTGCAGGGCGCAGACGGGCACACACACCTACACCATGGCTCAGGCAGGGACCCAAGGCCCCATGTTGAGCTGGGCCCTTGGCAGGAGACGGTGGCTGTGGGTGGGGGTCCCAGGGGAGGCCGGTCCCAGCCGCTGAGGCCTAGGAGCACCCCCAGGACCCTGGCAGAAGTAGACTTCCAAACACTTCCTTCCGTGCCTTTGAAATAGGTGCTCGCTTAGGGATTGTCAACAGCACTTGTGGCTACATCCACGGCCCTGCTGTGCTTGCTCACCATACCAAGTGCAGGCTCCCTGGAGGAACGGTTGCTTTCTCCTCTTTGCACTGAGGAAAAGGAGATGTTCCAGGAGGCAGCAGACGTGCCCGCAGCAGCCGGGTCCCTGAGCGCCGCGAGATGCGGCTGAGCTGCCGGGGACTGCGGGTTCTCCAAGGTCCAGCCCAGATGGGAGCTCTGCCAGGGCTCTCTCCTACACGCAGCCACCTCACCTCAGAAAACTTCCCCAGCTTTGGCACCTCTTGGCTCTTGCCTCCTCTCGTGCACTAACAGTGGACAAGGCACAGAGTGAAAAGGTGGCCATGAGGGGGACTGCCCAACCTGCCGGCACAGAGACGGGTGGGATCGCACGCACACACGGGCCTCTTCTCATCAGCCTCGCTCCTGCACAAGTCACACTAAACCCAACGCAATCAAGCTTCACCTTTTTATTCAAGATGCCACCTGCAATTCGCCACAGGAAAAGCAGCAAGATAGCAACATTGTGTCCATTAGAAAACTCTCTGTGTCTGTCCAGGGCAGACGGTTTCTTAACTATCCAGTCATTAGCGGCTACTTCCAGCAAAAGCAAGCCTTCCAAAGCACGATCTAGAGAGAGCGCAATGGTGGTTTACAAGCCCTATCATGGTTGTAAACAAAATGCGTCACTGGACGGCATGCGTGAAAAAGATTGCACTATTACCTTCTCCCCATCACATACTGTGCAGAGCTGCACGAGAAGGGCTGATTTGCAAACTGGCCCAGAGCCAACACTTCGCTGTGGAAGCCACGGTCAGAGGGCACGGGTAGGAAGGTCCCAGTGTTAAACAGCCAAGGAGAGAAAACCTGCTGGGTCCCCAAACCCATCGGTGCCAAAACACCCACTGAGGCGGGAGCTGTCTAAGGAAGAGAAAGTCAAAACAGAGCGAGACATTGCCCCAGGTGCCAGACACAAGGCACCTTCGTGGAATCGAACGGGAGCTGGTCACGGGCAGTATCGCTACTGGAAGGAAGGCTGGACCGGCAACAAATCCGCACTGTATTTTTGCCAAAAAGGGACACGATTAGGTTGATTAGTCCCCTATCTCGTAGGCACGGGGACTGATCCGGGGCCCCCCAGCACCCCAAAGGCTTCTTCCAAAGGGCGCTGGGCGCAGGGGCGGCGGGCGGGGCTGCACACGGGGGCTCTGTCACCCCCATGTCACAATGCCAGCACCCGGCAATGCTGAGGTCACAATGCCCTGGGCCGGATAAAAAGGAGCAGCCCCCCGTGTCCACCGCCAGAGCTGGCCCGGGGGCAGCCCAAACACATCCCAGACGAAGCACTTGGGGAGCTGGCTGGCGGAATCCCAGGGCAGCGGCTGAGGGAGGAAGACCTTGGATGAAGCTACGGGAGGTTCTCCACTGCAAGACAATCTCCTGGCAGGGCCACTTCCCAAACTCATCTGATGCCTGGAAATCCTTTTCCACTGGGTAGCAGTGGCAGGACCAAGGGAAGTCCTTCTTGAGGAGCACTGCAGAGCTCACCATCATCATGCCCTGCAGAGCCAGGGGCACTAGCTCTAAGAAGTGGGATGCCCAGCTGTTGCAAGGGGGCCTAGGGCTCTCACCCGCATCAGAAGCTACGTGCCTCCTTGCCACAAGGTGACGGAGCAAGTGCCGAAGATGGGGCACGCTTCAGGTTATTCAATGCCTTCTGTTAGTGCAGGGATGGGAAGCAACGACATCCGAAATTTCCTCAGCGTCTGCTACTGCTAGGGAAAGGAGGAGGTAGGAACAGAAGGAGAGGAGAGAAGACTTCAGCTGGAAGGGACCTACAGTCATCATCTAGTCCAAAGGCCTGACCACTTCGGGGCTGGCCAAAAGCTGAAACATGGTATTAAGGGCATCGTCCAAATGCCTCTTCAACACTGACAGGCATGGGGCATCGCCCACCTGGGCTCCGGGAGCCCTGTTCCACCCTGTTTGACCACCCTCTTGGGAAAGAAAACTTTCCTCTTGTCAAGTCCAAAGCTCCCCTGAGGGATGGATGCAGCTTTGAGCCTTCTGCTATTGGCTGCCGGGAAGAAGGGATCAGCAGCTCCCTCTCCATTTTCCCTCCGCGGAAGCTGTAGAGAGCAACGAGGTCGCCTCTCAGCCTCCATCTCTCCAAACTAGACACATCCCAGGTCCTCAGCGTCCATGAACCAGAAGAAGCTCTTCTCTCACAGTGGAGTTCTACAGCCCCCACACTCCCTCCCAGCTGAAGCTCTGACACAGGAGAAACCCCCTACATCTAGAAAGCCCGCCTGAAGGTCTACAGCCTAGAAATAGGGAATACAGCGTCACGTGGAGCACCAGGAGTTTCCGGCACTGCTTGCACACAGCAGAGTAGGAAAATGCTCCTGCAGGCACAAGTAGGTCACAGCCCGACTGCGAGCCACACATGTGATACAGGCAAATGCATTCTGGTGTGTCAGACAAGGCATTGCCAGAGGAAAGGCAAGCCTGGTGCAAAGCCCCGCTGAGAACTCGCCTGGACGACTACGGACATTTCTCATTCCTCGGCTTCAGGAAAGATCAAGTCCAGCTGGGATGAAAGCAAACCAAGACTACGTAGTTGGTTAGGATCACGGAGGGCCTACAGAAGAAGACAACAGCTGCAAGGAGCAAGACCAAGCCTGAGAGGGCTGGCATGACCCTCAAGCAAGATATCAAGGATGAAAGCCAAAGGAGGAAAAGAGCCATCGAGTGCAAGCAAAGATAGGGCCAACAGCACAAAACCATTCAAGACTTCTTCCCAAGCAGACAACCTCACCATCAGCGACAGCGTAGCATCACGTATCACTTGCTGCATTGGGAAGGAATGGCACAGGGACTGCCAGGGCCACCTTCCAAGCTTATGTGATGGCTGACGGGCTGGCTGGCTGGCTGGCAAGCCTCTTCAGGTGCATAGCAGTGGGACAAGACAAAGGGAATGCCTTCTTGAAGAGCACTGCAGAGCTCACCATCTTCATCCCATGCACAGACAGGCTCAGGAGCCATCAGAAATAGGATACAGAGGGCTTGCAAGGGGTTGCAGTGCTTTGGAGCACCCACTGGTGTCCCACCAGGCACAGGAAGGATTCTCGCCCCCAAGGTCCATCAGGTCGGAGGCATTTGGGCACTCTGGGAAGTCCCCGAGATGGCTCCAGCTCAAGGGAGGATAGGGCTTGCGCAGCTCCTGGGAGGCGTGAGCAGCTTGTGGGACAAGGAGCCCGGTCTGGCTCACATGCTCAGGGAACAGCCGATCGCCAGCACTGGGGTCAGGAAGGAATTTTTTCTCCCGGGGCAGATTGGCACTGGTCCCCGGGGGTTTTTTGCCTTCCTCTGCAGCACTGAGCATGACCACTTTTCAGAGCTCCTCTGGGCCCTTTTGGCTCGCTTCCTACCTGCTGCTCAAGCACCAGGAAGATGGCCTCTCGTGCCCTGCAGCTGGGGGGAGGAAGGCTTTTTTTTCCCCCCATGTGGGACACCAAGTGTCTCTGGGGGTTTTTTGCCTTCCTCTGCAGCACTGAGCATGGCCCACTTGCCGCGGCTTCTTTGGGCCATTTGGGCTGGGTGCCTGCTGCTCCACGAGGTGGCCCGAACCTTAGCTAGGACAGCCTACCTAAACCAGCATAGAACAACTAACCTAAGCCAACCTTAAACAGCTGAAAACAACCAACCTTCGAGAACCTAAACCAATCTCAATCTGCCTTCAAAAACGTCAAACAATCAGCCAACAACAACCTAAAAAGCACCTGAAACCATCTACAACAAATTACCTCAACCAACCTGAACCAAACCAAATAAAGCAACCTCAACACCCTCAAACAAACCTACCTAAAACAAATGACCTAAAAAATCCTACCGAAAACAACCTCAAACTACATAAATCAGCGTTCCTCAAACACCCTTCGGCAACCCTGATCTAAACAAGCTGAAGACATCTAAACAGACCCACCTTAATCAACCTAAAGCAACAATCTCAAACAACTTCAAAACCACCTCATAAAGCCTAAAACCGCCTGAAACAACCAAGCTAAAATAACCACCTAGACTAAACAACTTAAACCAACCCCCAAAATAGGAAACCAAACAACATAAGCAACCTGAACAAAATGACCTAAAGCAAATCACCTAAGCCGAAATAGAACCACAAAACCCAACCTAAAACAACTAAGCTAAAAACCAGTCTCAACCAGCCAACACTTCAACAAACAAGCTAAAACACCCCAAAAAGCCTACATGACCAAAAACACCCAACCAACCCAAACCCCGCCTGACCTCATGCAGTGCCTCACTTGGATGTGTCTGCAGTCTTGCAAGCTCCGCTACCCCAGCCAGGTTCTCCTACAAATGCACCTTGAGCTTCTTTGGAGCTTCTAGAAGGGGAGTGCAGCTGCTCTATACTCTTGACCCATGAATGGTACTCCTCCAACTGGGAAGCTCATCCTCTTGGACTGACCACCTAGCTTCGGGAAGGACACGCAGGGAGCAGAAAGGGAGGAAGGGGACACCTGCCTAGCCGGCCAGATCAGCCCAATCAACCCTGGCCGATCAATGGGGTGACACGGGTCGCAGACAGATTGCTCTCACATCCAAACCAACCAAATACAATCCAAAACCAACCAAAACCACCCTCAACCAAACCTCAACCGACCAGCCTAAACAACCCCGCCTAAACCAAGCAGCCAACCTGCAACTGTCAGCCTACCTACCATCAAACAAAAATGAACAACAAAATAAAACTACATTAAAGAAACAAAACCCTGTTCCCACTTATTTTTTTTCTTTGTGTTTTGCGTCCTTGAACGTCTTCTTGGAGCCAAAACCCCCCTGGCATTTCTGGGAAACAGTAGTCTCATCGTTGCTCGATTCATGGTGAGCAAACAGAACAGAAAAGTTCTGCTCTCTTGGGAGCCTGGACTTCTGCAGGGCAAGCCCTGACCGAGCCCTGAGGGCTCCATCCAGGAGAGCAGCTCTCTGCAGGGCGCAGACGGGCACACACACCTACACCATGGCTCAGGCAGGGACCCAAGGCCCCATGTTGAGCTGGGCCCTTGGCAGGAGACGGTGGCTGTGGGTGGGGGTCCCAGGGGAGGCCGGTCCCAGCCGCTGAGGCCTAGGAGCACCCCCAGGACCCTGGCAGAAGTAGACTTCCAAACACTTCCTTCCGTGCCTTTGAAATAGGTGCTCGCTTAGGGATTGTCAACAGCACTTGTGGCTACATCCACGGCCCTGCTGTGCTTGCTCACCATACCAAGTGCAGGCTCCCTGGAGGAACGGTTGCTTTCTCCTCTTTGCACTGAGGAAAAGGAGATGTTCCAGGAGGCAGCAGACGTGCCCGCAGCAGCCGGGTCCCTGAGCGCCGCGAGATGCGGCTGAGCTGCCGGGGATTCCGGGTTCTCCAAGGGTCCAGCCCAGCTGGGAGCTCTGCCAGGGCTCTCTCCTACACGCAGCCACCTCACCTCAGAAATCTTCCCCAGCTTTGGCACCTCTTGGCTCTTGCCTCCTCTCGTGCACTAACAGTGGACAAGGCACAGAGTGAAAAGGTGGCCATGAGGGGGACTGCCCAACCTGCCGGCACAGAGACGGGTGGGATCGCACGCACACACGGGCCTCTTCTCATCAGCCTCGCTCCTGCACAAGTCACACTAAACCCAACGCAATCAAGCTTCACCTTTTTATTCAAGATGCCACCTGCAATTCGCAGGAAAAGCAGCAAGATAGCAACATTGTGTCCATTAGAAAACTCTCTGTGTCTGTCCAGGGCAGACGGTTTCTTAACTATCCAGTCATTAGCGGCTACTTCCAGCAAAAGCAAGCCTTCCAAAGCACGATCTAGAGAGAGCGCAATGGTGGTTTACAAGCCCTATCATGGTTGTAAACAAAATGCGTCACTGGACGGCATGCGTGAAAAAGATTGCACTATTACCTTCTCCCCATCACATACTGTCCAGAGCTGCACGAGAAGGGCTGATTTGCAAACTGGCCCAGAGCCAACACTTCGCTGTGGAAGCCACGGTCAGAGGGCACGGGTAGGAAGGTCCCAGTGTTAAACAGCCAAGGAGAGAAAACCTGCTGGGTCCCCAAACCCATCGGTGCCAAAACACCCCCTGAGGCGGGAGCTGTCTAAGGAAGAGAAAGTCAAAACAGAGCGAGACATTGCCCCAGGTGCCAGACACAAGGCACCTTCGTGGAATCGAACGGGAGCTGGTCACGGGCAGTATCGCTACTGGAAGGAAGGCTGGACCGGCAACAAATCCGCACTGTATTTTTGCCAAAAAGGGACACGATTAGGTTGATTAGTCCCCTATCTCGTAGGCACGGGGACTGATCCAGGGCCCCCCAGCACCCCAAAGGCTTCTTCCAAAGGGCGCTGGGCGCAGGGGCGGTGGGCGGGGCTGCACACGGGGGCTCTGTCACCCGCATGTCACAATGCCAGCACCCGGCAACGCTGAGGTCACAATGCCCCGGGCCGGATAAAAAGGAGCAGCCCCCCGTGTCCACCGCCAGAGCTGGCCCGGGAGCAGCCCAAACACATCCCAGACGAAGCACTTGGGGAGCTGGCTGGCGGAATCCCAGGGCAGCGGCTGAGGGAGGAAGACCTTGGATGAAGCTACGGGAGGTTCTCCACTGCAAGACAATCTCCTGGCAGGGCCACTTCCCAAACTCATCTGATGCCTGGAAATCCTTTTCCACTGGGTAGCAGTGGCAGGACCAAGGGAAGTCCTTCTTGAGGAGCACTGCAGAGCTCACCATCATCATGCCCTGCAGAGCCAGGGGCACTAGCTCTAAGAAGTGGGATGCCCAGCTGTTGCAAGGGGGCCTAGGGCTCTCACCCGCATCAGAAGCTACGTGCCTCCTTGCCACAAGGTGACGGAGCAAGTGCCGAAGATGGGGCACGCTTCAGGTTATTCAATGCCTTCTGTTAGTGCAGGGATGGGAAGCAACGACATCCGAAATTTCCTCAGCGTCTGCTACTGCTAGGGAAAGGAGGAGGTAGGAACAGAAGGAGAGGAGAGAAGACTTCAGCTGAAAGGGACCTACAGTCATCATCTAGTCCAAAGGCCTGACCACTTCGGGGCTGGCCAAAAGTTGAAACATGGTATTAAGGGCATCGTCCAAATGCCTCTTCAACACTGACAGGCATGGGGCATCGCCCACCTGGGCTCCGGGAGCCCTGTTCCACCCTGTTTGACCACCCTCTTGGGAAAGAAAACTTTCCTCTTGTCAAGTCCAAAGCTCCCCTGAGGGATGGATGCAGCTTTGAGCCTTCTGCTATTGGCTGCCGGGAAGAAGGGATCAGCAGCTCCCTCTCCATTTTCCCTCCGCGGAAGCTGTAGAGAGCAACGAGGTCGCCTCTCAGCCTCCATCTCTCCAAACTAGACACATCCCAGGTCCTCAGCGTCCATGAACCAGAAGAAGCTCTTCTCTCACAGTGGAGTTCTACAGCCCCCACACTCCCTCCCAGCTGAAGCTCTGACACAGGAGAAACCCCCTACATCAAGAAAGCCCGCCTGAAGGTCTACAGCCTAGAAATAGGGAATACAGCGTCACGTGGAGCACCAGGAGTTTCCGGCACTGCTTGCACACAGCAGAGTAGGAAAATGCTCCTGCAGGCACAAGTAGGTCACAGCCCGACTGCGAGCCACACATGTGATACAGGCAAATGCATTCTGGTGTGTCAACCAAGGCATTGCCAGAGGAAAGGCAAGCCTGGTGCAAAGCCCCGCTGAGAACTCGCCTGGACGACTACGGACATTTCTCATTCCTCGGCTTCAGGAAAGATCAAGTCCAGCTGGGATGAAAGCAAACCAAGACTACGTAGTTGGTTAGGATCACGGAGGGCCTACAGAAGAAGACAACAGCTGCAAGGAGCAAGACCAAGCCTGAGAGGGCTGGCATGACCCTCAAGCAAGATATCAAGGATGAAAGCCAAAGGAGGAAAAGAGCCATCGAGTGCAAGCAAAGATAGGGCCAACAGCACAAAACCATTCAAGACTTCTTCCCAAGCAGACAACCTCACCATCAACGACAGCGTAGCATCACGTATCACTTGCTGCATTGGGAAGGAATGGCACAGGGACTGCCAGGGCCACCTTCCAAGCTTATGTGATGGCTGACGGGCTGGCTGGCTGGCAGGCAAGCCTCTTCAGGTGCATAGCAGTGGGACAAGACAAAGGGAATGCCTTCTTGAAGAGCACTGCAGAGCTCACCATCTTCATCCCATGCGCAGACAGGCTCAGGAGCCATCAGAAATAGGATACAGAGGGCTTGCAAGGGGTTGCAGTGCTTTGGAGCACCCACTGGTGTCCCACCAGGCACAGGAAGGATTCTCGCCCCCAAGGTCCATCAGGTCGGAGGCATTTGGGCACTCTGGGAAGTCCCCGAGATGGCTCCAGCTCAAGGGAGGATAGGGCTTGCGCAGCTCCTGGGAGGCGTGAGCAGCTTGTGGGACAAGGAGCCCGGTCTGGCTCACATGCTCAGGGAACAGCCGATCGCCAGCACTGGGGTCAGGAAGGAATTTTTTCTCCCGGGGCAGATTGGCACTGGTCCCCGGGGGTTTTTTGCCTTCCTCTGCAGCACTGAGCATGACCACTTTTCAGAGCTCCTCTGGGCCCTTTTGGCTCGCTTCCTACCTGCTGCTCAAGCACCAGGAAGATGGCCTCTCGTGCCCTGCAGCTGGGGGGAGGAAGGCTTTTTTTTCCCCCCATGTGGGACACCAAGTGTCTCTGGGGGTTTTTTGCCTTCCTCTGCAGCACTGAGCATGGCCCACTTGCCGCGGCTTCTTTGGGCCATTTGGGCTGGGTGCCTGCTGCTCCACGAGGTGGCCCGAACCTTAGCTAGGACAGCCTACCTAAACCAGCATAGAACAACTAACCTAAGCCAACCTTAAACAGCTGAAAACAACCAACCTTCGAGAACCTAAACCAATCTCAATCTGCCTTCAAAAACGTCAAACAATCAGCCAACAACAACCTAAAAAGCACCTGAAACCATCTACAACAAATTACCTCAACCAACCTGAACCAAACCAAATAAAGCAACCTCAACACCCTCAAACAAACCTACCTAAAACAAATGACCTAAAAAATCCTACCGAAAACAACCTCAAACTACATAAATCAGCGTTCCTCAAACACCCTTCGGCAACCCTGATCTAAACAAGCTGAAGACATCTAAACAGACCCACCTTAATCAACCTAAAGCAACAATCTCAAACAACTTCAAAACCACCTCATAAAGCCTAAAACCGCCTGAAACAACCAAGCTAAAATAACCACCTAGACTAAACAACTTAAACCAACCCCCAAAATAGGAAACCAAACAACATAAGCAACCTGAACAAAATGACCTAAAGCAAATCACCTAAGCCGAAATAGAACCACAAAACCCAACCTAAAACAACTAAGCTAAAAACCAGTCTCAACCAGCCAACACTTCAACAAACAAGCTAAAACACCCCAAAAAGCCTACATGACCAAAAACACCCAACCAACCCAAACCCCGCCTGACCTCATGCAGTGCCTCACTTGGATGTGTCTGCAGTCTTGCAAGCTCCGCTACCCCAGCCAGGTTCTCCTACAAATGCACCTTGAGCTTCTTTGGAGCTTCTAGAAGGGGAGTGCAGCTGCTCTATACTCTTGACCCATGAATGGTACTCCTCCAACTGGGAAGCTCATCCTCTTGGACTGACCACCTAGCTTCGGGAAGGACACGCAGGGAGCAGGGAGGGAGGAAGGGGACACCTGCCTAGCCGGCCAGATCAGCCCAATCAACCCTGGCCGATCAATGGGGTGACACGGGTCGCAGACAAATTGCTCTCACATCCAAACCAACCAAATACAATCTAAAACCAACCAAAACCACCCTCAACCAAACCTCAACCGACCAGCCTAAACAACCCCGCCTAAACCAAGCAGCCAACCTGCAACCGTCAGCCTACCTACCATCAAACAAAAATGAACAACAAAATAAAACTACATTAAAGAAACAAAACCCTGGTCCCACTTTTTTTCTTTGTGTTTTGCGTCCTTGAAAGTCTTCTTGGAGCCAAAACCCCCCTGGCATTTCTGGGAAACAGTAGTCTCATCGTTGCTCGATTCATGGTGAGCAAACAGAACAGAAAAGTTCTGCTCTCTTGGGAGCCTGGACTTCTGCAGGGCAAGCCCTGACCGAGCCCTGAGGGCTCCATCCAGGAGAGCAGCTCTCTGCAGGGCGCAGACGGGCACACACACCTACACCATGGCTCAGGCAGGGACCCAAGGCCCCATGTTGAGCTGGGCCCTTGGCAGGAGACGGTGGCTGTGGGTGGGGGTCCCAGGGGAGGCCGGTCCCAGCCGCTGAGGCCTAGGAGCACCCCCAGGACCCTGGCAGAAGTAGACTTCCAAACACTTCCTTCCGTGCCTTTGAAATAGGTGCTCGCTTAGGGATTGTCAACAGCACTTGTGGCTACATCCACGGCCCTGCTGTGCTTGCTCACCATACCAAGTGCAGGCTCCCTGGAGGAACGGTTGCTTTCTCCTCTTTGCACTGAGGAAAAGGAGATGTTCCAGGAGGCAGCAGACGTGCCCGCAGCAGCCGGGTCCCTGAGCGCCGCGAGATGCGGCTGAGCTGCCGGGGATTCCGGGTTCTCCAAGGGTCCAGCCCAGCTGGGAGCTCTGCCAGGGCTCTCTCCTACACGCAGCCACCTCACCTCAGAAAACTTCCCCAGCTTTGGCACCTCTTGGCTCTTGCCTCCTCTCGTGCACTAACAGTGGACAAGGCACAGAGTGAAAAGGTGGCCATGAGGGGGACTGCCCAACCTGCCGGCACAGAGACGGGTGGGATCGCACGCACACACGGGCCTCTTCTCATCAGCCTCGCTCCTGCACAAGTCACACTAAACCCAACGCAATCAAGCTTCACCTTTTTATTCAAGATGCCACCTGCAATTCGCAGGAAAAGCAGCAAGATAGCAACATTGTGTCCATTAGAAAACTCTCTGTGTCTGTCCAGGGCAGACGGTTTCTTAACTATCCAGTCATTAGCGGCTACTTCCAGCAAAAGCAAGCCCTCCAAAGCACGATCTAGAGAGAGCGCAATGGTGGTTTACAAGCCCTATCATGGTTGTAAACAAAATGCGTCACTGGACGGCATGCGTGAAAAAGATTGCACTATTACCTTCTCCCCATCACATACTGTGCAGAGCTGCACGAGAAGGGCTGTTTTGCAAACTGGCCCAGAGCCAACACTTCGCTGTGGAAGCCACGGTCAGAGGGCACGGGTAGGAAGGTCCCAGTGTTAAACAGCCAAGGAGAGAAAACCTGCTGGGTCCCCAAACCCATCGGTGCCAAAACACCCACTGAGGGAGGAGCTGTCTAAGGAAGAGAAAGTCAAAACAGAGCGAGAGATTGCCCCAGGTGCCAGACACAAGGCACCTTCGTGGAATCGAACGGGAGGTGGTCACGGGCAGTATCGCTACTGGAAGGAAGGCTGGACCGGCAACAAATCCGCACTGTATTTTTGCCAAAAAGGGACACGATTAGGTTGATTAGTCCCCTATCTCGTAGGCACGGGGACTGATCCGGGGCCCCCCAGCACCCCAAAGGCTTCTTCCAAAGGGCGCTGGGCGCAGGGGCGGTGGGCGGGGCTGCACACGGGGGCTCTGTCACCCCCATGTCACAATGCCAGCACCCGGCAACGCTGAGGTCACAATGCCCCGGGCCGGATAAAAAGGAGCAGCCCCCCGTGTCCACTGCCAGAGCTGGCCCGGGGGCAGCCCAAACACATCCCAGACGAAGCACTTGGGGAGCTGGCTGGCGGAATCCCAGGGCAGCGGCTGAGGGAGGAAGACCTTGGATGAAGCTACGGGAGGTTCTCCACTGCAAGACAATCTCCTGGCAGGGCCACTTCCCAAACTCATCTGATGCCTGGAAATCCTTTTCCACTGGGTAGCAGTGGCAGGACCAAGGGAAGTCCTTCTTGAGGAGCACTGCAGAGCTCACCATCATCATGCCCTGCAGAGCCAGGGGCAGTAGCTCTAAGAAGTGGGATGCCCAGATGTTGCAAGGGGGCCTAGGGCTCTCACCCGCATCAGAAGCTACGTGCCTCCTTGCCACAAGGTGACGGAGCAGGTGCCGAAGATGGGGCACGCTTCAGGTTATTCAATGCCTTCTGTTAGTGCAGGGATGGGAAGCAACGACATCCGAAATTTCCTCAGCGTCTGCTACTGCTAGGGAAAGGAGGAGGTAGGAACAGAAGGAGAGGAGAGAAGACTTCAGCTGGAAGGGACCTACAGTCATCATCTAGTCCAAAGGCCTGACCACTTCGGGGCTGGCCAAAAGTTGAAACATGGTATTAAGGGCATCGTCCAAATGCCTCTTCAACACTGACAGGCATGGGGCATCGCCCACCTGGGCTCCGGGAGCCCTGTTCCACCCTGTTTGACCACCCTCTTGGGAAAGAAAACTTTCCTCTTGTCAAGTCCAAAGCTCCCCTGAGGGATGGATGCAGCTTTGAGCCTTCTGCTATTGGCTGCCGGGAAGAAGGGATCAGCAGCTCCCTCTCCATTTTCCCTCCGCGGAAGCTGTAGAGAGCAACGAGGTCGCCTCTCAGCCTCCATCTCTCCAAACTAGACACATCCCAGGTCCTCAGCGTCCATGAACCAGAAGAAGCTCTTCTCTCACAGTGGAGTTCTACAGCCCCCACACTCCCTCCCAGCTGAAGCTCTGACACAGGAGAAACCCCCTACATCAAGAAAGCCCGCCTGAAGGTCTACAGCCTAGAAATAGGGAATACAGCGTCACGTGGAGCACCAGGAGTTTCCGGCACTGCTTGCACACAGCAGAGTAGGAAAATGCTCCTGCAGGCACAAGTAGGTCACAGCCCGACTGCGAGCCACACATGTGATACAGGCAAATGCATTCTGGTGTGTCAGACAAGGCATTGCCAGAGGAAAGGCAAGCCTGGTGCAAAGCCCCGCTGAGAACTCGCCTGGACGACTACGGACATTTCTCATTCCTCGGCTTCAGGAAAGATCAAGTCCAGCTGGGATGAAAGCAAACCAAGACTACGTAGTTGGTTAGGATCACGGAGGGCCTACAGAAGAAGACAACAGCTGCAAGGAGCAAGACCAAGCCTGAGAGGGCTGGCATGACCCTCAAGCAAGATATCAAGGATGAAAGCCAAAGGAGGAAAAGAGCCATCGAGTGCAAGCAAAGATAGGGTCAACAGCACAAAACCATTCAAGACTTCTTCCCAAGCAGACAACCTCACCATCAACGACAGCGTAGCATCACGTATCACTTGCTGCATTGGGAAGGAATGGCACAGGGACTGCCAGGGCCACCTTCCAAGCTTATGTGATGGCTGACGGGCTGGCTGGCTGGCAGGCAAGCCTCTTCAGGTGCATAGCAGTGGGACAAGACAAAGGGAATGCCTTCTTGAAGAGCACTGCAGAGCTCACCATCTTCATCCCATGCGCAGACAGGCTCAGGAGCCATCAGAAATAGGATACAGAGGGCTTGCAAGGGGTTGCAGTGCTTTGGAGCACCCACTGGTGTCCCACCAGGCACAGGAAGGATTCTCGCCCCCAAGGTCCATCAGGTCGGAGGCATTTGGGCACTCTGGGAAGTCCCCGAGATGGCTCCAGCTCAAGGGAGGATAGGGCTTGTGCAGCTCCTGGGAGGCGTGAGCAGCTTGTGGGACAAGGAGCCCGGTCTGGCTCACATGCTCAGGGAACAGCCGATCGCCAGCACTGGGGTCAGGAAGGAATTTTTTCTCCCGGGGCAGATTGGCACTGGTCCCCGGGGGTTTTTTGCCTTCCTCTGCAGCATTGAGCATGACCACTTTTCAGAGCTCCTCTGGGCCCTTTTGGCTCGCTTCCTACCTGCTGCTCAAGCACCAGGAAGATGGCCTCTCGTGCCCTGCAGCTGGGGGGAGGAAGGCTTTTTTTTCCCCCCATGTGGGACACCAAGTGTCTCTGGGGGTTTTTTGCCTTCCTCTGCAGCATTGAGCATGGCCCACTTGCCGCGGCTTCTTTGGGCCATTTGGGCTGGGTGCCTGCTGCTCCACGAGGTGGCCCGAACCTTAGCTAGGACAGCCTACCTAAACCAGCATAGAACAACTAACCTAAGCCAACCTTAAACAGCTGAAAACAATCAACCTTCGAGAACCTAAACCAATCTCAATCTGCCTTCAGAAACTTCAAACAATCAGCCACCAACAACCTAAAAAGCACCTGAAACCATCTACAACAAATTACCTCAACCAACCTAAACCAAACCAAATAAAGCAACCTCAACACCCTCAAACAAACCTACCTAAAACAAATGACCTAAAAAATCCTACCGAAAACAACCTCAAACTACATAAACCAGCATTCCTCAAACATCCTTCGGCAACGCTGATCCAAACAAGCTGAAGACATCTAAACAGACCCACCTTAATCAACCTAAAGCAACAATCTCAAACAACTTCAAAACCACCTCATAAAGCCTAAAACTGCCTGAAACAACCAAGCTAAAATAACCACCTAGACTAAACAACTTAAACAAGGTGACAGAGCAAGTGCCGAAGATGGGGCACGCTTCAAGTTATTCAATAACTTCTGTTAGTGCTGGGTTCCGGGAGCCCTGTTCCACCCTGTTTGACCACCCTCTTTGGAAAGAAACTTTCCTCTTGTCAAGTCAAAAGCTCCCCTGATGGATGGATGCAGCTTTGAGCTTTCTGCTATTGGCTGCCGGGAAGAAGGGATCAGCAGCTCCCTCTCCATTTTCCCTCCGCAGAAGCTGTAGAGAGCAACGAGGTCGCCTCTCAGCCTCCATCTCTCTAAACTAGACACATCCCAGGTCCTCAGCATCCATGAACCAGAAGAAGCTCTTCTCTCACAGTGGAGTTCTACAGCCCCCACACTCCCTCCCAGCTGAAGCTCTGACACAGGAGCTCCTGCTGAGCTTCCATTGCGATGGCCTTTGCTGGCAACACTGCAAACCAAGTCGCTGCAGACACAGTGCGGATTTCTGGAGGAAACGGATTTAATACTGAATGTCTTGTAGAACAACTAACAAGATATGTGAAAATCTACCAGGTAAGTAAACGAGGGAGTGTGATCTATTAAGCAATGCATACATTGTTCGTAAAATAATCCAACCACTACTTATTTGAAACCATGATGTACACGTATTTTAAAAAGTTTTGAGGATGAGAGAAATAATCCTTTAATTTAAGGAAAGGGTACTCAAATCAGGCAAATTCTTGCACAAAAACCTCTTTGCATTGGACCAAAAACTAAAGCTACAGCAGAGAGATGAATTCAGTGGTGTGGTTTTGTTTTTCTGATGTGGTAACTCCTTCAAATTCTTGCCCTAATAGTTTTGGAGCTTTTGAACTCTCAGGAAGAAGCCCTGTAGCAAACAGAGATCAAACCCCAAGGCTGGCCTTGGTGTTCTGTAAGCAGATGGTTCCTGTGTGACGCTGCTGTCTTGGGCAACTCTTGCTGGGCTCTAATCCTCCTGCCTGACACTTCGGTGCCACCAGCTGGGCAGACACTTCCACTGCGATATCACCAGCACCGAGTATCACGCATTGAATATCTTGCAGATCTTGTACTGACACAATTGTGGCACAGTCTGGAGTGATTCACCTTTTTTTTTTTTTTTTTCCTAATTTCACAAAGAACAAAACAAGTTGATATTTACTCATGTTTAGCCCACAGTCACCCACAATCCCCAGACCATTTCTGCAGTGTTGTTACCAATAGCTCTTCTTTCAGCATATACTACGCTACAGTTCTTTATTTGGCAAAAATGATGTGATTCTGTCCAGCACAACCCATCATCTTTATCTTTCCACCTCTTTCTGGCATTAATAATGACCAGATAAAACCGATCAGGACAGATACTGAGAAATGCACGTGGCCCATGGTCTGTCACATTCGTTAGAGCTGCTGCTGGTTTGAGATTCCAGGAAGCGGAAACTTCTCTTCAGCGACTTTAAAATGGAACCTGTTCTCAGCAGCCAAGACTTTTCCTCTGTGACAGGACAGAACACTCCAGGTGTGGAATCCACAGGCCCTTAGTGCTGCTGCAGCCAGCGAGTGAGGTGACGAGCGAGCGCGGACACCGTGTGACCGCGGGACGTGCCGATCGCACTTCGTGCTGCGGGTTCAGCGGCTGCGGAGCGGGGGAGGGAGGAGTTTATTTGAGAGCCGAGGCTGATCTTCAGTTCAGTGGATTTTCCACTGCACTGAGCCACCATGACGGCACGGCTACCCAGAGACTTTTTTATTTTAATAATGGTTCATCTCAATCAGATTTCGTATAAAAACTTGGTGGGTCAGGCGAATAATTGGACAGCTCTGGCGGGGTCCTGCCGGCAGCGGGGCTCGCCTCGCCCGTCCCGGTGACGCCATTTGCGGCTGCAGCGCTGGGCCGAGCGGAGGCTCCTGAGTGGGTCCTGGGGGGCGAGCGGCGGGTCCGGGGCCGAGCGGCGGGTCGGGATGGGGGCGGGAGAAGCGCCCGCGGCCGGAGCGCGCGCACAAAGGTCCGTGTGCGAACAGGCCATTGGAGCCCCCGGTCCCGGGACCCGCCGGAGCTGAGCCCACAGCTGCCGGCCTGTTGGTGCTTGTGCAGGTGGCAGCGCAGAGGCCGCCATGGGAAACCCGGGTGTCCCCAGCACGTTCCTGTTGGAGCAGCACGTGGTCTGTGCAGCTTCGTGTGGGACAAGGGAGGTGACTGTGTCCGTGTTGACTCAGGTCGGTGCAGCTGCGCTTGGATTCAGAGCAGTAACCCTGGCTGGCTGAGCCTTGGGGGTTTTTATTTCTGAGAATGACGGGTCTGTTTGGCAAGTCTTTAATTGCTGTGCACTTTTACTCTGACAAGAAGGATTCATTTTTAGTGTTATTCATTCAACGTAGCTCTCTCCATTGTACGGGTAAGTTTTCCCGCTCTCAAAGCTTCCCTCTCCATTTGGTGGTTGAATTTCTCAGCGTCTCTGCTGCCGTTTGTTTTCCTTCTCCTGCAAAGTGGGGTGGAAAAGAGAAAGCAAGAGCTCCCCTGCTTCCAGGCGGGGACTTGGTTGCTTGTAAAATGCATGTCTAGTTCATCTCGAGGAAGACAGAGATGAATGCTGTGAGAAATCAATAAGCTGCGTGCTGTTGGAGGGACAAAGTGTGTTGGGTTTGAAGCCGTTGGGCAGGGCGGGAGGAGCTGCCTTCTTGGGCCAGTGATGGGTGTTGGCATGTATTATCTGAGCTGGAGCTGATGTCTGTCACCACTTGAGCTCTAGAATTACTCTGAGACCCAGGAATCTCCAGTTCCTTGTGGAGCTTTTCCAGGCTGTGGAATCCCCTTTCTGTCACAGGCTGTGACGCAGCCCATGGAGAAGGGGGCACTGTTTGAGGTTCCTCAGTGTGTGCGTTAGGGAGGCGTCGTTCTTGGGTTCACACTGGGTGTTACAAGGAGACGCTTTCACGTGAGCTGAAGGCAGCTCTGTGTACCCAAAGCTGTTAACCGGTGTTAACAAAAGCTGCTGCTGAGATTTGGGGGTGACGGCACCAGCCGGTCGTGACGAGCGTGGATGTTGCTGAACCGCAGACACCGTCTCGTCCAGGCTGCACAGCCAGAGTGTTTGAAGGGCGGTGTCCCAGCTTCCTTTGATTGCAATGAGCACTCGTGTTGGGATTTGCTTTTTAAGGAGGGTGCTCTGCTTGAATCTTTTGCGTTGGGGTTTGTTCTGTTATTTCTGCAATGCCATGAAAGCTGAAGTGCAGGAGGTTGAGAGCTGTTGGAGCAGAGAGGAGCACGTCTTGTATTGCTTGGATTTTTGTGGGTTTCTGAAGGAGAAAAGACTTGGATCAGTTGGACCCCAAAAGGACATTTTGTACAGATACACAGGCATGTCACAAGAAGAGCCAGAGGCCACGAAAGCAATTGCAAAGAGCAAGTTTTATTGTAGTTCCCTCTCTTCTGGGGGATCTCCGAAGCCGCACCTGAGCTCCCAGCAGAGGTGACAGCAGCGGGGACGCAGGCGCTGGTCAGTCCAGCCCTGCTGGAAGGTCACTGGGCCTGCTGAGCTCGCCTGTATTTCACGGCTTCAGGCAGGCGCAGCCTCCCGCTCTTTCTCACAAAAAGCAGGAATCTCAGACACAGTGATAAAGTGCCCAGAGTTTCTCACAGGCTTGTGTTATCTAATACAGGGGTTCTACTCATCAAGCACACAGGGTCAGTAGAACAGTTAGTGTGATGTATGTGTTTTTTCTACAGACATGTGCAAGTCACTTGAGCGTGTTTACATTTAAGTAATCACTTCGCTGAATCTTCCGCTATATCCCCATACAGTGTTTTGTTCCAGATTTTCCCTGGTGATTTGAATGTGTTCTTCCTGTTCCTGAAAAACTAATTTATTTCCTTTCCTGCAGCCCTGCCTTCCAGGAGAAACAGCTACAACGCTCTCCCTGTGTGCTGCAGCCGTCCCGGCCCTTGTGCTGAGACCGAGCTCATCACTTGCACAAGTACAGACTGTCCTGGTCAGCGCTGCCGAAGCTTCTGCGGTACCGAGCGTGTTTGGGAGATGCAGCGCACGAGCTGCTGTTGTGCTTGCAGGGAAAACTGGCTGCTCTCGGTGTGGGGAAAGCAGGAGGATTCGTTTTGTTCCCGCCTGAGCTGTGCTGGATGAGGAGGTTCTGAGTGCTGCGCAGGACAGGTGCGTGTGTCTGTAGATGGAGATGTTTTAAATCAGCCGTGTCACACGCTGCCTGTAAAAGTGTCTGTGCGATCCCTTTCTACAGGCAGGTGCAAGTCACTGGAGTGTATTTACATTTAACTAATCACCTCGCCAAATCTTCCGCTATATCCCCATACGTTCCACCCCCTCGCTCAGGTTCTTGCTTCTGCTGGGGCCAACGAAGCCAGCGTTGTTCATTTGTGCTTGTGAGGTGTAGCACAGAGCAATTTATGGGGGCACACAATAAACACATACAGAAAAAGGAAAAAACATATTTCTGCAATAATCAGGTGTCCCATTCATCTTGCCAAGGAATTACATGAATTATTCAGACAGGCATTATCAGTAGATGGTTTCAATTGCCGCATTAATTCCAAAGACATGAGATGTTGTCACCTTCCAGTAATACATACGCTGCTGCTCCAGCTCCGTCAGCTGGTGTCGCTCTGGGTTTAACAACCTGCTGTGGGCTCATTGCCTACACAGACTGGAAAGTCGTGGCCTGCACTTTTTCAGATTGGACTTCAGTTGGATGGTGAGTCTGTGACACCAATAACATTGTTCCAGAGCTGTCTCCTCTAGATAAAACACAGGTGTTCACTGAAGATACCTGACATACAGAGCTCGAGAATCTGATGTTAGCAAAGGATGTAACATAGGAGGAGGTCAGGGTACAAAACCACACAGCATTCTCTGGAGTCGTATGAATTTTTACATCTAGATCAATAGGCTGCAGTCCCACTTCTCAATCCATTGGTGTGAATAATTTCATTTCCCCTGTAGTTGGTGCTGACACTGTATCCACAGCAGTGTATACATATTGCCACCCCCTAGATGGGGTATGGGGCCAATAGAATCAACCTGACAGGTATTCAAGGCCCACTGACCCGGTTTTACCTTTCCCCATGCACTTAAATGCAGCTGTGTACAAGCAGCACAATGATGTGAGCATGTTCTACAAGTATATAACAGCGAAGGGGTTTGATTGTGACCAGTGTCCCATGCGTGTGCAGCATAAGCTGATCCACGTCCACAAGCTATATGCACATTTAGAGCCTGAGCATGCAGCTCAGCAGAGGTCACATTATCTGCTTTCTTACTGGTTTGGGACTCAAATGAATCAACTTTATTGTGCTCTGCTATTAACCCTTCACAAGAGGACTCTTCCTCCACAGAAGGTGTAGGGATGAAAATTCTCCAATGCCCTAAAAATCCTAAAAAGGCATGTAATTGTTTTATTGGAGCTGGTACAGAAAACTGCTGCACTGTGTGCTGTTCTTTATCTGGTGTTTCTCTAAGCTGCCTATGCCAAACTATTTCTAAAAGTAGTACAGTAGCACAAGGGCCCTGCGTTTTCATCAGAGTAATTGCCCAGCCTTGGTCCTGCAAAAGCACCTTCAAAAATTCAGCGCTGCACTGGTGGCCCTGGGAACAGCAGATGGCTTCTGGAGGTGGTGACATCTCCTGTGAGCCCAGGAGTGCTGAGCCCATCGTACAGGGAACAACCTCCCTTCCCTGAGCAGGGCAGAGGACCCAGGGGTCCAGGCTGCCTGTCCACACTCCTCTCCTGCCCCAACACCAAAATATGTTCCTTGGGGGATGGTTCTTACCAGAGCCCCGCGAAGAATTTGTTTCCCGTGGTGCCTTCAAAACACAGGGTACCCCAAGGGCTGGCACTGTCTGCCCTTCACCTCACAGAATCACAGAGTGTCAGGGATCAGAAGGGACCTCAAAACCTCATCCAGTGCAGTCCCCCCATGGAGCAGGAACACCCAGATGAGGTTACACAGGAAGGTGTCCAGGCGGGTTGGAATGTCTGCAGAGGAGGAGACTCCACAACCCCCCTGGGCAGCCTGGTCCAGGCTCTGCCACCCTCACTGAGAAGAAGTTTTCTTCTCATATTTAAGTGGGACTTCTTGTGTTCCAGTTCGAACCCACTGCCCCTTGTCCTGTCACTGGTTGTCACCGAGAAGAGCCTGGCTCCATCCTCCTGACACTCCCCCTTTAGATATCTGTAAACATTAATGAGTCCCCCCTCAGTCTCCTCTTGTCCAGCTCCAGAGCCCCAGCCTTTCCTCACACGGGAGATGCTCCACTCCCTTGATCGTCTTTGTTGCCCTGCGCTGGACTCTCTCCAGCAGTTCCCTGTCCTGCTGGAACTGAGGGGCCACAACTGGACATTGGAGTAGAGGGACAGGAGAACCTCTCTGACCTACTGACCACCGTCTTCTAATCCACCCCAGGTACCATTGGCTTCCTGGCCACAAGGGCCCAGTGCTGGCTCATGGTCACCCTGCTGTCCCCAGGACCCCCAGGTCCCTTTCCCCTACACTGCTCTCTAATAGGTCATTCCCCAACTTATACTGGAACCTGGGGTTGTTCCTGCCCAGATTCAAGACTCTACACTTGTTATATTTCATTAAATTTCTTCCGACCCAACTCTCCAGCCTGTCCAGGTCTCTGGATGGCAGCACAGCTTCCAGTGTCAGCCACTCCTCCCAGCCTGGTGTCACCAGCAAACTTGATGACAGTCACTCTGTTCCATCGTACAAATCATTGATGAATATATTGAATAATACCGGCCCCAGTACTGCTCCCTGAGGCACTGCACTAGATCCAGGCCTCAACTGGACTCTGCCCCATTGACCACGACTCTCTGGCTTCTTCCCTTCAGCCAGTTCACAGTCCGCCTCACTGCCCGATCGTCCAGACCACTCTCCCTCGGTTTAGCTGTGAGGATGCCATGGGACACTGTGTCAAATGCTTTACTGAAGTCAAGACAGACCACATCCACTGCTTTATCATAATCTCTCCACCACGTTATGTCCTCATAAAAGTCAATGCGGTTGGTCAAGCACGACTTCCCCTTGGTGAAGCCATGTTGACTGCCCCTAATGACCCCTAATCTCCTTGATATGCCTTGAGACGGCACCAAAGATAAGTTGTTCCATCGTCTTCCCAGGGATGGAGGTGAGGCTGACCGGTCTATAGTTACTTGGGTCCTCCTTCTTGCCCTTTTTGAAGACTGGAGTGACATTTGCTTTCCTCCAATCCTCGGGCACCTCTCCTGTTTCCCAAGACTTGGCAAAGATAATGGACAGTGACCTAACAGTGACCTCAGCCAGCTCCCTCAGCACCCGCGGGTGCATCCCATCCAGACCCATGGATTTATGGATGTCCAGATTGTTTAACTGGTCCATAACCCAGTCCTCACAAACCAGCCTCCTCCAGCCTCATGGGGGAACACTCCACTTTCCCCTAATCTGCCCGTATCGGGAGGCACGTGGCAGGTGGGAAGGAGATGTCCTTTACAGTGACACCCCGGGTGTCTGTGCTCCCTCAGTCACTCTGCTCATGGCCGTGGTGCAGCCAGAGAGGACCCAGGCATCCGAGTGCTGGCACAGCAGTGGGAACATGGACACGGACACACACATCCACACGCAAGCGTAACTTTGCTGAAGGGATTTACTGATTATGAGAGGGAAATGGCCCAGGGCTCCCAGGGGATCAGATGGGGTCATCCAGGGATGATCATCTCCTCATGCCGCTGGAGGGGGGACAGGACACGGCTGTCACCATCAGTTTCAGTTCTGAAATCAGAGCGCAAAATGAGACCTCCAGTGTCAGCTGGGACATGAGGGGAGGCTTGTCCCCACCGTCTCTCTCTGCAGAGACCCAGGGAAGGAGACAAGAGTTGGAGCCCTCAATCAACCCAGGACAAGACTTGGTTCTCCTGAGATCCATGTGGCACGCAGAGCTCTTTGGCCAGTGTGTCATTAGCCCCGGATGCCCCTCCATCTCCCAGAACCCTTCCCAGCCCTCAGGGTGATCCTCGGGGTCTGTATGGCCCTAGAGCCACTGCCTGGCCTGCACGGTGACCGTCTGGGTCCGTAGAACCCCACTGGGTGCAACAAAAGTCATGGGGGCAGCTCTGTCCAGTGTGGTCTGGGACACAGGTCATGGACAGTCCCCTCTGTTTTCTTTTCCTAGATCCACGTTCTGCCCACACAGACAGCCCAGAAATGCCCTGGGTTCCAGGACCCTTCGTGGGGCTGGAGATGCCCTGATGCTGCTCACCTCGAGTTCAAGAGGTCGCAACAGCGTATCCTGCAATTCCAAGTCAACATCTGGAAGATCTGGAACCTGGCGTTTCTGCTGCAAAACATCATCCACCCTGACAGACAGAGGGAGCTGGGGAGAAAGGTTGGGTGAGGGACACACTTGGGTGCACTGCGAGGCAGGAGAAAACGATGTGGTCATTGGGGAACGTGACTCCAGGGAAAAATGGGGTACGTGAGCTTGTGTGGTGGGGCACAGAAAGCAGTGGAGGTTCTGTGGGCTGTGTCCTGGGGTGCACTGGGGTGTAGTGGGTTGTGATGGGATGGATGGGAATGCAATGGGAACCTGGGCAATGAGGCATCCCTGGGAAAACACTGGGGAGCAGGGATGTTCTGGGGGTCTGCAGGGGGTGCATGGGAGTGTACTGGGGCACACTGTCATGTTCTGGGTCTCACTGGGCTGCCCTGGAGTTTCGTGGCCATGGGAGGGAGGGTGTGGGCCCAGCAGAACGTGTGACACCTACCGCAGCCCTCTTCACTCGCCCGAGTTTGAGTCCCCCCTGTAGAGAGACCATGAGACCTCACTGGTCACTGGGATGTCCCAGTCCCAGCAAGGGAGAGGAGGACCAAAGTGCCCTCCAGTTCCCCAGACTGGATGTCCTCCAAGTCCACCCCACTACTTACATGCAGGAGAGAACCTCCACTTGCTTCCAGCAATGTTCCTGGTAATGGCTATGAAAGAAGAGAAAGGGGTTGGTCTGGGTTGGAGACGAATGGGGCTGTGGGTGGGACACAGGTGACACCAGCCCACCCAGGCCCATGGATTCTCCCTCATCTGAGCCTGAAAATCCCTTCTGTTCCCCCCAGTCTCATTCCTCCAAGTTTCACCTGGGATACCTGTTCATGCAGGGACCAGGGCTTGGGTTGGAGAAAAGGATAACATGGGAATTTGGGGCCTCCAAGGAGGACGGGGGTTGGGGGGGACCCAGAGACAGGGCACTGTTGTGAACTAGCAGAACCCAAGGGACCGGGCTGGGGGTGTTGGAGGGACAGGACTGCATGGGATGCAAGTGAGGGGTAAAGGAGTTCAAGGGGAGGGGACACGGGGAATTCAAGTGAGGTTGGTGGTGGGGGCAGGAGGAAGAGGACAGCAGAGGAACAAAACGCGGGGATCGGGAAAGTGTTTGGGAGGGGGTGTTCAAGGAAGGGGATCTAGGGACACTACCGCAGTGGACAGGATGAAAGGCAAAGGACGGAGGGGAAAGATGGAAAGAAAGGCATTGGCATCCATCAAAGGGAGGGCATTTGGGGACCCTATATAGGACACAGAGGAGATCCTGAGGAGGAGATACCTGAGGGGCCCAAAAGGATGGAATGGGGAGGCCCAAAGAAGAGGGATGTAGGGGCACCAAGACAAGAAACCGGTGGGGACCCTCACTGGAGCCTCACCTGTGCATCCGCCGGGGTGCACAGCAGGATGGTGAAGAGCAGGGCCACGCTGAGCACTGCGACCTTCATCTTCCTCTGCGGTGCAGGGAGTCCTGGGTGATGCCGGAGAAGGTGAGGGCACCTTTATCCCTCCCAGGACGACTCCTTGCCCCTCCCCACCCCTCCAGCCCCCAGGGCAAAGCCAGGCTTGGCAGAGACACCCGCCCTGGCCACCCAGCCTTGGCACAGAGTCACCCCCGCCTTGAGCACTGATCCAGCTGCCTTCCTTGGCACCAGTGCAGCTTCCTGCATGGGGCAGCTGCACGGGGAAGGGCCCAGGCATCCACGGTGGCAAGAGGGGACAGGAGTGTGTCCCTGACAGCCAGACACCCTATGGTGATGACCCACTGCTCTGACTAGAAACCATCCTGCAACAGCACCAAAAGCCAGATGCCCCCACCACCCAGTGCCCCTCACCTCCCAGCACCACCATCTCCCAGCGCCCCTCAACACCCAGGCCAGTCTTTCCCTGTGGAACCCCCCTCAGAGATGACACCAGCCTCAAATCTGGGGTCTCTAAGCACAATTATCTCTGAGCCCTTTCCAGCCCCTTAAATAAATGAGGGGCTGGGAGTCACTCCTCTTCTTGGGGCACCAGGGACCCCAGGATTAGGGAACTCTGGGAGGTGGGAGGACAGCTGGGGCAATGGGCAATGTGGACAGCTGGGGACTGGGATCCTCAGTCACTGGTGGCACTGACAATGGGGAGCACTGGTGAATCCTGGGCTCTGGGAGAGGATGGCTGGGCTTGGGGGAAGTGCTGGGGTGGTGTCAGTGCCCAGTTCCTGTCCACCCCATTTCCCTTGCACCGCCAGGCCCCAACTGGTCCAGTCTCCAGTCACAGCTGAGAACAGAGCGGAGGGAACATCCCCTGCCCTGGCTCTCACCTGCCCCTGCCTGGGGTCACTGTGCCCTCCCAGACAACCTGGGTCCCACTCTGCAGAGCTGATCCCGCATGGTGGGTCCCAGTGTCCCTGTCCCCAATAAGGCTCTGGCTCCAGCCCCAGCCCTTCCTGGGACTTGGCACCAGCTCACCAAAGGCCCTTGTCCCCACCGAGTGTCCCTTCAATGTCCCCATCCTGGGCCCAGGCCAGCGCTGTCCCTGAGCAGGACGTGCCCATCCAGAGGGACGTGATGAAGCGGGCGCTTGTTCCCAGGCAGCCGCTCGGAGCTAATTGCGGGACGGCGCTCTCCTGGCATGAGGAGGGATGTTTGCTCCCACAGCGGCTCTGATAAGCTCTGTTTGCCCAGGGCTCATGGCACAAGAAGCCCGTTCACCAAGATCGGTGCCTCACAGAGTGACCGATCGGGGGATCCAGGGCAGTTAAAGCAGCCTGGAAGCCTGGGCTCCCCCAGCCCTGGCAGCGGGCAGAGCCCACAGAGAAGGGCAGTGCTGGGGCAGCGGGGAGGCGCAGGTCCTGGGGCACCCGCACGCCTGGGGCTCCCTGGCTGCCCTGGGCACAGCTGGAGCCCAGAGGCCGGGGGTTCCCAGGGGAGCAGCTGGACAGCCGGGGTGCTGCTCTGCTTCAGGACAGCCTGTGGGCAGGGGAGTCCTGCCGAGTGGGGCTCAGAGCAGGGGGGGATGGAGCTGTGTCCCCAGGGGCACGGCCTCCCTGCCCTCTCCCCCGTCTGCCTTGCAGCTCTCCCTGGCTTTTCGGGGGGCGGGGGGTTCCCTTCACTGCACCCCTGGCCCAAGCATCCCCATCCTGGGGGCCCTGGTCAGCATCCTCTGGGCACTGTGGGGCAGTGTGAGAGTGGGGGAATCGGTTTATTACTGCAGTCTGAGTGGGCTGCTCCCCGGGCGACCTGGATGTTGAGAGGTTTCCATCACCAGTCTGTGCTCACTGACTGGAGCAGAAGAGGGATCTCAGATTCCCAAGACCCGATTTCTGTCCCCTGCAGAGCTGGCAGCCCTTCAGGGACATACCTGCTGTTTGTTCTGATATTCTTCAGGGGCTGACTCTTGGGTGTGTGAGCATCTCCGTGATGTACTTTTACAGCCATGTTCTCCATACAAACAGCAACCTCTTGCCACAGCACAGCAGCCTGTTGGAAAGTAAAATGTGGGAAAGCAAGATGTGCGGTTCCAGCCACCTGGATGATAAAGGAAGATCAATACTAACATGACCATCTGGATGGTCAAAGACATAATACTAACATAATAATATATAAAAGGCCTTGGACAGATTATTTGGAAGTACGTATCTCATAATTGTAAAAAGTTATAGCCCAGACTGGTGAGAATGGTATCTCGGGCTGGATAACCACCCCCAAGTGCATGGGATGTGTGAATGTCCTTGGGCCTGGTCTGTGAATGAGTGGGAACGTAACTGAAACAAACATGAGTGTGGTGTGTGTTTAATAACAATTATTGGAAAAGCATCTTATGTCACATCTTAGTCCAGGCCCGTACCTGTAAATCCTATAAACTGTCACTGGCTAATAAAGAGAGGGTCTCAGCCTGGCTCAGCTCTCTGCTCGGCCCGGCTCTGCGCTCCTTCCTGAACAAGATCTGACTGTACATGCGTCTCTGTCTGCGTCCCGGTGTGCATTGTCCCAGACGGGTTTCCCTGGGTACTGCCGGTTGCTCCTCTTCCATTGCTGAAGCCTCCCTCCCAGGGCATTTGCATGGGTCATGTAGCCTCCCTCACATGCATCCATGAGTCAGTGCAGAGTTAAAGCAACAGCCATTTCACTTGTGCAGCAATGTCCAAAGCCAGCTGGATGGCTTTCACCACTGCAAACTGACGATTCACCTTGTCCTTTGGCAGTTTCTGTGACTTGTCGTGTGGGACTCCACACAGCAGCTTTCCATGTCCAATGTTTTCTCACAATACGACAGGACGCATCTCTAAACAGGGCAAGTTGTTTCTCTTTTCCTGGTAATTTATTACATAGTGGGGCCTCTTCATCATGTATCTCTTTCTCTGGTGACACTCCAACACTTCAGGCCTCTCGCCAGCCCAGGATCACTTCCAAGATCCTGGGGCCATCAGGGTTTCCCATTCAAGCCCATTGCATTAGCAGGACAACCCGTTTGCTCCATGTAGCATCAGTTGTAGTACGCGTAGAGGGGACCCTCCCTTTGAACATCCAGCCCAGCAGTGGCAATTGGCGTGCCAAGGTGAGTTGTGCTTCAGACCAACCACTTCTGAAGTGGCTTGAAGCCCTTCAGATGCCGTGAATCTCTCTTTTTCAGTTGGAGTGTTGGGCCTCCGATCCTCTGTACCCCCACTCCAAAACCCCAGACACTGACCTCGAGTCTCTCCTGGTGTTTTCTGCCCGAGGCTCCTGGTGGCTCCTTGGTCCCTGGCTGTGGTGTAAAGCACGTTTTCTCATCTTGTCCTGTCTAGACTGGCCCAAGGGTACGAACTATCTCCCATTTAATTAGCTCAAGAGCTTCTTGATTCTCAGGGCCCCACTCAAAACCATTTTTCTCCTGAGTCACTCGATAGAGAGGGCTTATGACCAGACTGGAACCTGGAAGATGCGTTCTCCAAAAACACACAACATGTAAGAAAGCTTGTGATTCTTTTTCATTAGTTGGTGGCAACAAATTTGTAAATAACAAATTGATCATATCCAGTGGGCTATGACAATGCCCATCTTGTTATTTTATTTCTAAAATCTATATCTCTTGTGCAGGTCCTTTGACCTTTATTTTATGGCAAAACCAGCTTCCAGAAGAATCTGGGTTATTCTTCTTCCTTTCTCAAACACTTCCTCTGCTGTATTGCCCCACACAATGACCATAGAATCATAGAATCACTTTGGTTGGAAGGGACCCTCAAGATGGAGTTCAAACATTAACCAAACACTGGCACCAAACCGTGTCCCCGAGAGACTCATCTCTGTGTCTGTCCAGCCCTCCAGGGATGGTGACTCCAGCACTGCCCTGGGCAGCCTGTTCCAATGCCCCACAGCCCTTTGGGGAAGAAATTGTTCCCCACATCCAACCTCAACCTCCCCTGGGCAACTTGAGGCCATTTCCTCTGCTCCTGGTGCTTGTTCCTGGGGAGCAGAGCCTGACCCCCCTGGCTCCAAGCTCCTTTCAGGCAGTTCAGAGATCAGAAGGTCTCCCCTCAGCTCCTGTTCTCCAGCTGAACCCCCCAGGTCCCTCAGCCGCTCCCATCACACTTGTGCTCCAGCCCCTCACCAGCTCCGTTCCCTTCTCTCCACTCGCTCCAGCACCTCAAGGGCTTTCCTGTAGTGAGGGGCCCAAAACTGCCCCAGGATTCAAGGTGCGGCCTCACCAGTATTGAGTTCAGCTCCGCCCTTCTCCCTCCAACCCCTTTTCCTCCCCTTTTGTGCCTCCTGTGCCAGTCTCTCAGTCTCTGCCTCCATCTCTGGATTTCCTATAAGGGGGCAAATGAAGATGCATCTCCTCATGTCACAGAAGAGATGTGGGGTGGTTGCTCGGGCTCCAAGCCTATAAACTTATGCAAGATGAACAGATGAACCAAGTGTTCCCACCACAGGAGCAGTAGTATGTGCACTGTTCTTTTTCTCCCCTTTCCCTTTGTAAAACAATGGGATACCTCACTGCGGGTCAAAGCCCGAGGAGAAGAACCATGCTAAACAAAATTCCACAGCCTCGCAGAAGTGACTGCAAGAAAAAAACCAAACACACCGCACAAAAAAACATGGAAACTTCCAGAAGTGCTTTCAGTCCTGCTCAGAGAATGTGGAGGGAGATGGCACACAGGCAGGATTAACTGCACTTTAGGCCAACCTGGTAAAGTCTCTTCCATCTATTTGTCAAACCAGCAAACTTGTGACATTTTACTTTTCCAATACACTACTGTCACAAAAACATGAGCACAGCTTTTTATATACCACTAAACCATCAAATGGGATCTTCCTGAATCACACCTGTAATGTTAAGTGGTTGTCAAATGTCATCCACCTCATCCATGTCTATCTCAGAGGCAGCCTTGACCTCTCCTAAGTCAATATTCGTCAATTAGGACAGTGATACAATTCATCAGCTCTTTTCAAAATAACTTCAGAATACAAATAACGTCACAGCATATTTAAATATGATAAATAATTCAACACCGCATAACTTAGCTCTCTAATAGATAACACACAAAGCAGAAGCAGTCAAAATTAACATCTTCCAGGTGACTGCTTGCTCTTTGAGCAATTTCAAAGCAAATATTCAAGTCAATTGCCTTAAACCTTTTCACAACTGATCCACAACAGATCTCTTATTTGTAGTCAATGTCCCATAAAGATATAACCTTAGCCATAATCCATAAAAATAACATGTAACGTCAGTGAATACTCTGAGCCATTTACAGTTCCCATGAACCAGTTACTGGTGTATTTTTATTTGTCTTTTTTTCATGCAGATAAAACCAGACAGGCTTTCTTTGAAGGAAATGTAGGAATCTGTTTCACCATGGGAACAAAACTAGCGACACCTTGGTTTCACTGGAAGTCAGACAAACCTCCCATTGACTTCAAAACCTAAGCCAGATTTTTACCACCAGCCCTGGATTCCCAGCTCATGCCTCATAACAATCAGTTTTCCTCGCACCCTCGTGGACAGAGGACTGAAACAGAGCACTATGTTATTTTCAGACAAGTGACATGGGCTGCTGGATGGTTTTGGAAGTGAATTGTGATTGGGAAGCACAGTGTAGTAGCTTGAATTACTGTGGCATGTAACAGAGGATGACTTTGCAGATGAAGGTGCCAGCCTTATGAACTGATTCGTGTCTCACTGTCGTAATTCTGATGTCACATGGACTCAGTACAGGTGATGAGCCCAAAGTGTTCAATGCTGCTGCTGGGCATTTGCTGGTCATATTGTTAACGAGTATGTCATTTCTATGCTGAGCTATTTCCTGTGCTGTTTGGGGCAATTGCATCCTTGAAGAGAGTAGTTATGGTCCAGTGTGTCATGACATGAGCCTGCAATGGGCCCTTGCAACCCAGAATCACAGAATGGACTGGGTTGGAAAAGACCTCAGAGATCATCAAGTCCAACCGTTGGTCCAACTCCAGTCCGTTTACTAGATCATGGCAATAAGTGCCATGTCCAATCTCAGTTTAAAAACCTCCAGGGACGGCGAGTCTAGCACCTCCCTGGGCAGCCATTCCAATGCCTGACCACTCTCTCTGCACAGAATTGCTTTGTAATCTCCAGCCTAAATTTCCCCTGGCAGGGTTGAAGCCCATGCCCCCTTGTCCTATTGCTGACTGCCTGGGAGAAGAGACCAATCCCCACCTGGCTAGAACTGCCCTTCAGGTAGTTCTAGAGAGTGATGAGCTCACCTCTAAGCCTCCTCTTCTCCAGACTAAAGAAGCCCAGCTACCTCAGCCTCTCCCCATAGGGCTTGTGTTCAAGTCCCTTCCCCAGCCTTGTTGCTCTTCTCTGGACCCGCTCCAGCACTTCAATCTCTTTCCTGAACTGAGGGGCCCAGAACTGAACACAATACACAAGGCCAACTGTATCTGGGGCTGCATCCAAAGAAGTGTGGCCAGCAGTTGGAGGGAGCTGATTCTGCCTCTTCTGCCCTGCTCTGGTGAGACCCCCCTGCAATGCTGCATCCAGCTCTGGGTCCTCAGCACAGGACAGACATGGACCATCTGGAGAGGGGCCAGAGGAGCCACAGAAATGACCCACGGCTGGAACAGCTCTGCTCTAGAAGAATGATGAATTACATGAGGTCCCCTGAGCTTATTCTTGAGGTAGGAACACCAAGAAACAGAAAAACAAAGGCTGTGCAAAACAAACCACTACACATTGCTCAGAGTTGCTTTTATCTTTGTCTGTGTTCCCCAAATATTCTTTTCCTGCCTCCTTTGTGTGTGGGCCTGCTCTCCTCCTATGTCTCCCTGCTGAGTATTTCCTCTCCCACAATGCCCCAGGTTTTCTGTGGGAGCTTCTACCAGGCCAGGCTGCTCCTGCAGTCTGTGTCTGCCCAGTCGCTGTGCAAACTGTCAGCACGGCACAGGAGAATGGCAGAGGTGCCTGCAGAGCTCTGGGATGTGCTCTTAGTGAGCACCAGCGGGTGCTGAGAGCCTGCACTGCTGGAGGGCCCCACGTTGGGCTCTCTAGCCGTCCTGGCCCTGCTGCTGAGCTGCCTGCGCAGTCTGAAGAGCCGGCTGGTGCCAGTGGAAGGAGCGGGGAGTGGATGAGAGAGAGCAAGTGCTTCCCCTGGCAGGAAAGGTTCATCCAGGGAGGCCCGGAGCTGCCACCTGCTCGGGGCGGGGGCCTTTCAGCCACACCGTCCCTTGGTGAGGGCTCTGGACTGGGAGAGGCCGCTGAGCTTCTACAAGTAACACACTCAGCTCCCAGCCATCAAAGGGCTTCTCTGTTGAAGAGTCTTGTGATATGTGAATTCTCACAACTGCTTCTCTGTTTGGTACCCACAGGGTCTGACTGAAGGCATTGGCTGCTGTTCAGAGCAGAATTGATTGGCCAAATGAGTTCCTAATCCTTTGACGCTCATGGCAGGAATGAGAGCAGGGCAACCTTCTCCATGTGAATGTAGTTTCTTCTCCTTTCAGCCAGAAAATCATCCTGGCAACTGCTGGCCCTTCCCAGGAAGTCAGGGACACATCTTCATCAAGCTGTCTGTGCCAGTCATTCCCAGAGCAGTCACCATGGACCATGTCTCAGGGACAGTATTCCATGGAGAAAGTATCTCCGGAGCTCCAAAGAACTTTGCTGCCTATGTAAGTGATTTCTCTGGAGTGAGGGGTAGGGGGCTGCACAGCATTTCTAAGCAGGGCGTGAAGATGGGTCAAAGAGTCTGGTGGCCTGGAGCTTCCTCCTGCCTCTCAGAAGAAACAGGCTCCTTGGAGTCACTCCCTTCCCATTGTATTCCTCTTCTATTCAATATATCACTCAGAAGGAAGCTTCTGCAGTAAGATGCTACTCCAGGAGCCACAGGGGAAAGGAACTGGACAGTGCATGGTCCTAAAGCTTCTTGGCTTCCAACCCCCATAGGCATTTGCAATCCTCAGTTTATTCCTCACTGGAAGAGTCCGCTCCTTTTCTGACCAGCAGCTTAGACTCACTGAGTAGGCAACTGTGACGTGCTGCCCACCTGCAGCTTCTCGTCTTTTCCTTGTGCTCATTGTCCTTGGACTATGTAGCTGAAATAACCCCGTACTTCACCGTCTGAAGTTCAGTCTCCCATGGTGCACCAGACGCTCTGTTTTCTCCACCCATCTTTCTGTAGGGCTTCAAGGAAGAACATAAGGAGCAGGGAACGTTCCTGGGACAGTTCACTTTCCTGGCGACACTGAATCCCAGTCAGACCTTCCAGCTGAAGGGATGGGGACAGAGAGGGAGGAGAACTGTAGGAGACAAGGAGAAATGCAGTTGGATGGGGAGAGGCTTCCCTGCCAAAGGGTACAGGCAGCCCTGTCCCTGAGTGTGTGCCAAACTGGCCTTTCTTCTGTTTTAACTTCCTAATGGCATGTGTCTGGACTGCCGGTCTTCTTCGCTTTTGTTTTGGGTTTAAACGTCAGTGTTTAGAAGCACCACAGATGAATCTGGAATCAGCTTGAATGTCTGGACCCCAAGTGCACACAAGCGGCCACATCCCGTAGGATGCACGGCTGCTGGTCTGCCAGTTTGTCGAGGGTTAGGATTGCGGGGTGACAATAAAACCCTGGCAGATGTATTGTTAAACTCCTCTCCCCCCACTTCCCCCTTTTGCCCCTCCCTCTCCCCCCTTCCCACTCAGGACAGGCGATTGGGAGGGAAAGAAGGACAGAGAGAAGAGAGTTGGAAAAATTAAAGATGTTTTACTAATGCTACTAATAAGAATAGAGAAAATAATACAAAATATACAAAACCAATCTTGAAAGTCTCAGCAACTGCAGAGCCGGCACCCAAAGTCCTGGATTAGACTCTGCAACCAAGTGGAGCTGGATTCAGTCTCTCACTAGGCCTCAGTTCTCAGGGATGAGCAGCAAGATCCTCTCCTAATGTCGGCCATAAGGAAAAAGGGACGAGATTCTCGTGGTCTCCCACTTTTATATGAAGTATTCACGTGAATGGAATGTTATACACAGTTGGTCAGTTTCTTAGTCACTTGTTTCTCGTCACCCCTCTCGCGAGATGTCCATCCATGCTTATCAATAAGTTTGCATTCCATTGCTAGGTTTACCAAAACATGTGTCTGTTTCTCCAGGAAAATGCAGTTAATATGAAGGCTTTAGCTGACAGGCAAAATTCACTGAAAGAGAAACTTGTTTTTAACAAAACCAGGACATTCCACCCCTTATAATATGCCATTCACTGAATACTTAAAGCTTATCAATACAATCTATCAACACAATCTAATTAATCACTACTACTATATATATACATACATATGTACATATATACACAGGAGTAATTAATCAGTAGACCATCCTTTAAAAAGTTCATTAAGTTCATTTTGTCACAATAGTCTCCCAGGGCAGGAAAAATGGTACAAGTGCATCTCATGACCACTGTTTGTGGGTTAAAGACATCAACTTCGAAGAAGTTGTCAGGCGCCACTCGAAGAAGCTAGCTCTGGTTTCATCATCACTGTCTTGATCTGAAAGACACTTATTAAATACTGTTAGTATGGCAATTCACATCATGCAGTTCAGTATTGCATATTTTCACCTAAACTCAAATCCCCTTGAGGTACACACCGAACTTCTCCATCCTTAAGCATCACCCACCAGGTGCTGCCAGGTCCCTGGGCAAAAACAATCCCGCGAATGGGTTTGCCTTTGCCTGAGGCAGGAGCAACCCAGACTGCCTTTCCTAGCATGTTTTTCATGTGTACTACAGGGACTTTATCTCCTTCTACAGTCCACAGAATTTCTGATTGGGCAGGCCCGGCTCGATTGGTTGATCCCCTGGTGTTGACCAACCAAGTGGCTTTTGCTAAATGTGAATCCCAGTTCTTAAAGGTTCCACCACCAAGTGCCTTTAGTGTAGTTTTTAGCAAACCATTGTACCTTTCAATTTTCCCAGAGGCTGGTGCATGATATGGAATATGATATACCCACTCAATACCATGTTCTTTGGCCCAATTGTCTATAATACTGTTTTTGAAATGAGTACCGTTGTCTGATTCAATTCTTTCTGGCGTACCGTGTCGCCAAAGGACTTGCTTTTCAAGGCCCAAAATAGTATTTTGGGCTGTAGCATGAGGTACGGCATATGTTTCCAACCATCCAGTGGTTGCTTCCACCATTGTAAGTACATAACGCTTACCTTGACGTGTTTGTGGAAGTGTAATATAATCAATCTGCCAAGCTTCTCCATACTTATACTTTAACCATCGCCCCCCATACCATACAGGCTTTAACCGTTTTTCTTGTTTGATTTTGGTGCAAGTTTCACATTTATGAATAACCTGTGAAATAGTGTCCATAGTTAAATCCACCCCTCGATTGCGAGCCCATTTATATGTTCCATCTCTACCTTGATGCCCTGAAGCATCATGGGCCCACCGAGCTAGGAAAAGTTCACCTTTATGTTGCCAGTCCAAGTCCACCTCAGCTACTTTAATCTTAGCAGCTTGATCCGCTTGTTGGTTGTTTAGATGTTCCTCGGTGGCTTGACTTTTAGGCACATGAGCATCTACATGCCGAACTCTCACAGGCAGGCTCTCTAGCCGAGCAGCAATGTCTTGCCACAGTGTGGCAGCCCAAATGGGTTTACCTCTGCGCTGCCAGTTGCTTTTCTTCCATTGCTGTAGCCACCCCCACAAGGCATTTGCTACCATCCATGAGTCAGTATAGAGATAAAGTATTGGCCACTTCTCTCGTTCAGCAATGTCCAAAGCCAGCTGGATGGCTTTCACTTCTGCAAATGGACTCGATTCACCTTGTCCTTCAGTGGCTTCTGTAACTTGTCGTGTGGGACTCCACACAGCAGCTTTGCACCTTCGATGTTTTCCTACAAGACGACAGGATCCATCTGTGAACAGTGCATACTGCTTATCAGTCTCTGAAAGAGTATTATACGGTGGTGCTTCTTCAGCACGTTTTACTTCCTCATCTGGAGACATCCCAAAGTCTTTGCTTTCTGGCCAGTCTGTAATCACTTCTAAGATCCCTGGGCGATTGGGATTTCCAATTCGAGCTCGTTGCGTGATCAATGCAATCCATTTACTCCACGTAACTTCGGTCGCATGATGTGGAGAGGGAACTGTCCCTTTGAACATCCAGCTCAGCACCGGCAGTCGAGGTGCCAGGAGGAGCTGTGCTTCAGTACCGATCACTTCTGAAGCAGCTCGAACTCCTTCATATGCTGCTAGTATCTCTTTTTCAGTTGGAGTATAGTTGGCCTCAGATCCTTTGTATCCTTGACTCCAAAAACCTAAGGGTCAACCTCGGGTTTCTCCTGGTGCTTTCTGCCAGAGGCTCCAGGTAAGTCCATTATCTCCGGCTGCGGTGTAGAGCACATTTTTAACATCTAGTCCAGTCCGAACTGGTCCAAGGGCCACCGCATGAGTTATCTCACGCTTCATTTGTTCAAAGGCTTGTCGTTGTTCAGGGCCCCACTCAAACTGGTTCTTTTTTCGAGTCACTCAATAGAGAGGGCTCACAATGTGGCTGTAGTCAGGGATATGCATCCTCCAAAAACCTACAACGCCCATGAAAGTCTGTGTCTCCTTTTTATTAGTAGGTGGAGACATTGCAGCAATTTTGTTGATCACATCCATTGGGATCTGACGACGGCCATCTTGCCATTTTATTCCTAAAAACTGGATCTCTCGTGCAGGTCCCTTGACCTTGCTTCGTTTTATGGCAAAACCAGCATCCAAAAGAATCTGAATTATTCTCTCACTTTTCTCGAAGACTTCTTTTGCTGTGTCGCCCCATACAATGATGTCATCAATATATTGCAAGTGTTCTGGAGCTTTACCTTGCTCCAGCGTGGTCTGGATCAGTCCATGGCAGATGGTAGGACTGTGTTTCCACCCCTGGAGCAAGCGATTCCACGTGTACTGGATGCCCCTCCAGGTGAAAGCAAACTGCGGCCTGCACTCTGCTGCTACAGGAATAGAGAAAAATGCATTAGCAATGTCAATTGTAGCATACCACTTAGCTGCCTTTGACTGCAGTTCAAATTGCAGTTCTAGCATGTCAGGCACAGCAGCACTCAGTGGTGGCGTAACTTCATTCAGGCCGCGATAGTCCACAGTTAGTCTCCACTCATCACTAGACTTACGCACTGGCCAGATTGGGCTGTTAAAAGGTGAGCGAGTCTTACTGATCACACCCTGGCTTTTCAATTGACGGATCAACTTCTGGATAGGAATCAAAGAGTCTCGATTGGTGCGATATTGCCGACGTGGTAGCAATTGGCACCTGCTGATCGTCAACCATCAGCAGTCCTACAACAGAAGGATTGTCGTGAGACGATGTGGAGAATGCAAAATTGCCGGCAGGAGCTCTTTGAGCACGACGGGCGGGCCGGCGAGAGTAATGAGTCTAATTCAATATGAATTTAACATCAATACCCTTTAATGAACTCTTAACAACACTGAATATCAATGTCCCCAAGACCACGTTTTTCCAACCCTTATATACTCTATACCCAAAAGGCCATGCGGCAAGCACGGGCTACGATTGGTTACACTTGCAGTCATTCTTCCCCCCCCGCCACGATGGTGATTGGCTGCAGGGCACTGTCCACATGCGCAGCGACAACGACGGCGCCCTCCTGCAGCCTGGGTCGAGGGCAGACCAGCTTCTGTTTACTTCCATGCGGTCCTAGTGCACCCCAGCCACCTCAAGCCCTGGCTTGTTCACAGCATACAGCCCAAAAACTCCACAAAGGATTATCTGAAAGACCAGGCAAATCAGACAGATGTTCAATTGTCCACAGCTGCTATACCAAATGCTCACCTATACCCTTTTGGGTCCTTAAAATACCCTCTCTTGAGGTAGTCTATGCCAAGGATGCACGGAGCATCTGGACCAGTCACATTTCAGCCTCTACAACAGTCAGTTCCTGGGATCCCCCAGTCACTCCAACAATATTGATGGATTGCGTTCCTTTATAATTAGAAGGAATTATCGTGCACTGAGCACCAGTGTCCACTAAAGCTTTGTACTCCTGGGGGTGTGTTGTACCAGGCCATCATATTTGTACAGTCCAATAAACTCTGTTATCCCTTTCCTCCACCTGGTTGGAGGCAGGGCACCTCTAATTTCTGTTTTGCACAGTCTCTGGGTGTGAATTAGAGGTTCCTTCGAGAGCATCAGAATCTCTTCTGTTCCTTTAGTAAACTGGAGCAGCCACCTTCCTACGAGTTTTTCCTTTGATCTCACGTACTCGTTCTTGAAGTTCTGAGGTAGGTCTTCCATGCCACTTATTCATGTTTTCTCCTTGCTCATGTAGGAAGAACCACAGTGAACCTCTTTTTGTGGGCTGCCTCTGTCCTCTCTCTCGAGATTGGAAATGCCTTTTCCTAATAGCTGAAACACAGGTTTGTGCAGGTCGTGAATGGTATGTGTCTTCTCTGAGTTCTTTGATTTCTTGCAACAGCTTTTCAAACCGGTCATCAGATTTTTCACAGTTTCTCCACAGCAGAGACACAAGCCCATAGAGAACCAGCAAGGCTGTCCTCAAAGTTCCGGAGCTGCTCTATCACTTCAGTAATATCTTGTGCACCTCCAGCTGACCAGACCATTCCTGCCAATGACTGAGCATATGCAGGTGGTGCACTTTGTACAAATCTGCGCCACAGAGGTCGTGTACAATTGATTCTATCTGGGTCTGTCCCCTCTTGGCTGTTTGGTCCAAAATAAATGATCTCTCACACAGCTAATTCTCTCAGGAACTGAATACCTTTCTCCATAGTATTCCATTTCCCTAACTTGGATATACAATCTTCCTTGTAGGGAAATCTTACTTTCATAGCTGCCAGGAGTCGGGTCCAGAGACTAGTGGCGTTAGACTCTCTTGAAATTGCCCTATCAATGGTGGAATCTCTTGACAGAGATCCCAGCTGCCTGGCTTCACCACCTTCCAATTCAATTGTTTCTGCCCCATTGTCCCAGCATCGGAGCAGCCAGGTTAAAATATTCGCGCCTTCACGACGACTAAAGTCTTTTCGCAGATCTCTCAGTTCACCTGGAGAAAAGGACCGAGTGGTGGTCACTTCATCTCCTCCCTGTCCTGATGGTGCCCCTTGGGTTGATGTTGGCCCTGTGCCATCATCTGCTGCACGGGTAGTCTTTCTAGTGACTTTCTTACAACCGGCAACTGATGCTGGTATGGGTTCACCATCATTTGATTCATTTCCAGAGTCTGAATGACTGTCACAGTGATTGCTGTGGTTACAGCAGCAAGAGTGACCAGTGTGTGAAGAAGGGGGGGCTGCCTTGTTGGCCTTTGAGGCTGGAGAAGTAATGTTATCTGCAGCGACCTTGGCAGAGGAACTCTGCGGAGGAGTTGTAGCTTCAGCCTGAGAAGCCGCCGTTGGGGGGCAGTGGCTGCAGCGGCAGCTTTCGCTGTTTTGCTCTTTCTCGAGAGGCCAGGAGAGCTTTTTGTTAAAGCTCCCAAAGATGCACCGCAAATCTTAGGACTAAAAAGAGACGCAAACCTCCTGTTGAACCCCATTTCTCTTAACATTAACAGAAACTGACACACATTCATCAAACCTGATAACACCATGACAGATCTATCAAAACTCCAAGGATATTCAAAGCTCTCTAAAACATTTGTGAACTGTCCTAGTGAAAAAACGAAAGTATTGTTAGTCAGCCTTTCTAAAGATTCACTCGACCAATTAACAAACACAGAGCCATACTGCTCTTTAATCTCTCCTGGATGCTTTTCAAGGTAAAGCAGAAGCGAGTAGAAATTCATTAGCAGCTGCAGTATAACGAAATAAACCAGTGACAAACCACACAGTATCATCATGATCATTGTCCAGTTCCTTGTTGTTATATAATGAATACTTCAATTTAAAAAGAAGGCCCAATACAGATATGGAATCAGTGAGCACAATGTAGAAAATAACTGATACAACTTATGCCATAACATCTTTAAATCAGTGTAATTCACTTTGCCTTAATACCACTAAATAAAGTCCGAAGCAAACAGACGTGGAGTATCACAACTCTATGAGCTGGCACTGTGGCAAGAAAATTGAAAATTATGTCAGAGCAGTAGAAAAGCCAAAAAATCTCCAAATTTACCCCTTTCTCTTTGCCCCACGTTGGGCGCCAATTATCTGTAGAGGGTTAAGATTGCGGGGTGACAATAAAACCCTGGCAGATGTATTGTTAACCTCCTCTCCCCCCCACTTCCCTCTTTTTGCCCCTCCCTCTCCCCCCTTCCCACTAAGGACAGGCGATCGGGAGGGAAAGAAGGACCGAGAGAAGAGAGTTGGAAAAATTAACAATGTTTTACTAATGCTACTAATAAGAATAGAGAAAATAATACAAAATATAAAAAACCAATCTTGAAAGTCTCAGCAACTGCAGAGCCGGCCACCAAAGTCCTGGATTAGACTCTGCAGCCAACCGGAGCTGGATTCAGTCTCTCACTAGGCCTCAGTTCGCAGGGACGACTAGCAAGGTCCTCTCCTAATGTCGGCCATAAGCAGAAGGGAAGAAGCAAAGGCAAAAGGGAAAAGGGACGAGATCCTCGTGATCTCCCACTTTTATATGAAGTATTCACGTGAATGGAATGTTATACACAGTTGGTCAGTTTCTTGGTCACTTGTTTCTCATCGCCCCTCTCGCGAGATGTCCATCCATGCTTATCAATAAGTTTGCATTCCATTGCTAGGTTTAGCAAAACTTGTCTCTGGTTCTCCAGGAAAATGCAGTTAATATGAAGGCTTTAGCTGACAGGCAAAATTCACTGAAAGAGAAACTTGTTTTTAACAAAACCAGGACACCTCTCTTCTTTCCTTTTCTCTCACTCTCCTGCTTCCTGCCTCTTTTCTTTCAAATTCTCCATTTCAGTCCTGCAGCCCAACACTACTTTTTATTCTTTCTTCCCTTTCTCCTGCTCCCTTCGCTTTCTCCCTCTGTCCCATATCTTTCTTCCCGACTTGTCTGTTGGAGACTTTGGGCCACTTTGGCCCCAAGTCTGGGGATGGTTTGGCCAGTTTTCAGAGGCTTCGCTGGTGACAGCAGGGACAGCAGGCAGTGACAGGCCCGGGGCTCACAGGCTCCCCCTCCCCTAGGGGGCGCTCGGCTGCCACACCCAGCTGACATAGAGCCTTTGTCACAATGCCCGCTACCGTGGCGAGGATGCGGTGACTCTGCAGGTGACAGGGACACTGCAGGACTTGGTGTCAGCTCAGCAATTTCTTAGTTCCCCAAAGAAGCTGAATTCTGCAAATTGCTGCCTTTGCTGTTGAAATGATGTCATCAGGTGGGGGTTTTGGTGTAATACGCTGAAAACCAGAGCAGAAATGGTGAAATATTCCCATGATATGCATGATCCCTGCACCAAACCACCATGATTCAGCCTAAGGAGATCTGCAGCTTATTTTTTTGTACTGCCAGCAGATTGTGGAAGTACAGTATAAAAAACATCTTTATGGAGAGATCTTTGCATTTTAGGCTTAGTCTAAGTGTCTCAAGTAGCTGGGGGTTTTGTTTGGGCCTAATCCATAAGGTCTGATGGCTTTCCTCCTGCTCTGAAGGTGGATGTGGTAGAAAATATAAAGCAAATAAATGTCCTGCAGCCTAGCCTCTCCTTGCCTTGCCTTGCAGCCCTTATGCTTGGCAAAAGGAGAGGATTAAATGCTTTTGCTAGTTAAAGTAATCAATGAAATATCATTGCAAGTGTGGGTCTTACGGTGAGAGATGTCTGGATTTCTGTTCGTAATAGCACAAATCTTTTTAGTCTGTTCCCAGGAATTGATGGAATAGGAAAGGAGTCTAAAGTAGTGTACATATTCATTTTCCAAGTAACTGCTTTATATGTCTGTAATGGAGAAGAAGATTGTCTAGGAGAAGCCAGAGGAGTTCCATTCCACATCTCTGTCATTGGGTGGATTGGATGACTTCAGGGTTTGCAGTGACAGGAGTTTCCTGTGTGATTTACAGCTCAAATATGGTCAGAGAAACTGTCCTCATTTCATTTTTCTTTTCTCTCACATGGATACCCAGAGAGATTTTAACCTGGACTGCAGACTGGTGACTTCCACTAGTCTTTTGCTGACATGGTTAACTTAGGAATTAAAACATCAAACTTGTTTGTAAAGAAATTTTCAATTGGTGAAGGACATTTAGAGGAGGAATGATGCTAATGAACATATGTGGAATAATGTGAAATGACTCTTCAAAAAATAATAAAGGGAAAGTTTATGAAGAAAAAAAAAAAAAAAAAAAAAAGAATCAGGGCAGCTGATGTTTTCTATCCCTCAAATCCCTTGGGCAGGAGTCTGAAGAGCTCTCTATTAGTCATGGTGCCAGGATCTGTCATGTTTCTAGAAACTGAGTTTAGAAGCTTTTAGAGGTGATTTGATCAACATGTGGTCACCGTTCCTGGTCAGAGATCAGGGTAGGTGCAAGATTTTGCAGGGACATCTGGCTGGAAGTTTTGATTAAACAGTATGGAGGATTAAATAGTACATAGGATTAAATAGTATATAGGATTGCAGTACAAGTGCTTTGCATCCTCGACAAATTGCCAAATAAGTAGTAAAGTTAAACAGACTAGACTAGCATTTTAAAATCAGGAGTGACTGTCTGCAGGCTAAATCATGTTTTCTTGCTATTTGATACTGCACTATAGCCCTTGGGACTTGCTGTCTGGAAGAGAAAAAAAACCCTAACCAAACCAAATCTGAGAGGAAAAAAATCTGGGGAGAGTGCCTGCTTTGAAATCATGTAATTATTTTTTCTGTGTTGTGTTTTTTCAGGGTCCAGGTCTCCCTGTAGTGCTTTGTCTTACCCTAGAAGTTCATATACCCACTGCAAGTCACAATCAGGTTCTTTGTGCCCTGTCAGGCTCTGTGAAATTCTGTCAGGCTCTGTTGGGTTCTATTGGGCCCTGTCAGACTCTGTCAAGCTCTGTTGGGCTTTTTCATGTCCTCTTGGACTCTATTGGGGTCTTCCGGGTGCTTTCAGGCTTTGTTGGGTGCTTTCAGGCTTTGTTGGGCTCTGTCAGGCTCTGTCAGGCCCCGTCAGCCTCTGTCGGGCTTTGTATGGCTTTGTTGGGCCCTGTTGGGGGGTCTGTCAGGCTTTGTTGGGCCCTGTTGGGGTCTGTCAGGCTTTGTCAGGCCTTGTTGAGCTCTATCAGGCACTGTTGGGCCCTGTCAGGCTCTGTCGGGTTTTTTCAAGCTCTGTCAGGCTCCATGGGGCTTTGTGGGGCTTTATGAAGCTTTGTCAGGCCCTGTTGTGCTTTGTCAGGCTCTCTCGGTCTTTATTGGGCTTTGTCGGGCTCTGTCTGGCCCTGTCAGACTTTGCCTGGCTGTCAGGCTCTGATGGTCTCTTTGGGGCTTTGTTGGGCTTTTTTTGGGCTCTGTCGGGCTCTGTTGGCCTCTGTCAGGCTCTGTTGGTCTTGTTTGAGCTTTGTTGGTCTCTACTGGGCTTTGTTGGTCTCTGTTGGTCTCTGCTAGGCTTTGTCGGGCTCTGTTTGGCTTTTGGGGGCTCTGTCGGGCTTTAAGGGGCTTTGTCGGGCTTTATTGGGATTTGTCAGGCTTGGTCAAGCCCTGTCGAGCTCTGACAGACTTTTTTGGGCTTTGTCAGGCTCTGTCGGGCTTTGTTGGTCTTTGTCGGGCTCTGTCTGGCTCTGTCGGGCTCTGTCACACTCTGTCAGTCTCTTTCAAGGTTTGTTGGGCTGTGTTGAGCTTTGCCGAAAGAGACCAAAAGAGATTGACAGGGCCTGACAAAGACCGACAAAGCCCATTAAAGCCCGACAAAGACCAACAAAGCCCAACAGAGCCCAGAAAAATCTGACAAAGCCCAACAGAGCCTGACAGAGCCCGACAGAGCTAGACAAAGTGATAGAGCCAGACAGAGCCTGACAAAGCCCAACAAAGACCGACAGAGACTGACAAAGCCCAGCAGAGCCTGACAAAGCCTATCAGTGACTGACAGAGCCCAACAAAGCCCAACAGCGACTGACAGGGCCCAACAAAACCCAACAAAGCCCAACAGAGGTTGTAAAAAACCCCGACAGAGCTTTTAAAAAACCCGACAGAGCCCAACAAAGCCCAACAGAGCCTGACAAAGCCAGACAAAGTCTGACAGGGCTGGACAGAGCCCGACAAAACCCCATAGTGCCTGACAGGGCCCAAAAAAGCCCAAGAGGATTCAACAGAGCCTGACAGGGCTCAACAGAGCCCAATAGAGCCTGAGAGAGCCTGACAACACCTGACAAAGCCTGGCAGGGCCTGTACAAAGCCTCAAACCTGGACAGGGCCCAACAAAGCTGACAGAGCCTGACACAGCCTGACAGAGCCCGACAGAGCCCGACATGGCTTGACAGAGCCCGACAGAGCCTGACAAGGCTTGACAGATCCTGACTAAGCCCAACAGGGCCCGACAGAGCCAGACAGTGCTCATCAGAGCCTGATAGAGCCCAACAAAGACCGAGAGAGCCTGACAAGGCTTGACAGAGCCCAGCAGGGCCCGACAGGTCCTTTCAAAGCCTGACAGAGTCCAACAGAGACCAACATAGCCCAACCGGACCTGACAGAGCATGAAAAAGCCTGAAAGAGCCTGACAGGGTCTGACAGAGTCAAATAGGGGCTGGAGATCTTTTGCCAGTTCCTCAGCGATGGGGCTGGCCTCATCTCGCTTCATGTCTTTTAAGAACACCTTGACCATGAGTGGTGATCACCACGCAACCTTGACCTAGAACGATAGTTATGACTCTTCCCTTTGCCTCTTCTTGGAGATGGCAGCAATGGCGAGTAGGAATGGGAATGGGAACGACTCCGTGATCGAGAGCTGGAGCGAGCACAGGAAGAACCTGATCGTGACTTGCAGTGGGTATACGAACTTCTAGTGTAAGACAAAGCACTACAGGGAGACTTGGACCTTAAGAAAGCACAACACAGAAAAATAATTACATTATTTCAAAGCTGTCACTCTGCCCAGCTTTTTTCCTCTCAGATTTGGTTTGGTTGTTTTTTTTTCCTTTTCTCTTCCGGTAAGTATTAAAGTATTTGACAAGAATTTATACCTTATATTCTATTGTAATACCTTAATAAGGTGTGCCAGAGAAAGAGATGCAGGAGAGTCATTGATCTGTTCACAAAAAATTAGACACATGTTCAATTGTACATTCAAGCCATGATGAAGTGGGAGCGGGCCAGAGCCACCAAGAAGTCACTGGTGGCCATCTTCACATCATCCATCACACCCTGAAAAAGCGCCGCATAGAATTACAGAATCATCTTGGCTGAGAAAGCCCCGATCATTGAGTCCAACTGTTAACCCAACCCTGGCACTAACCCATGTCCTGAGAACCTCATGTCCGTCTGTCCAGCCCTCCAGGGATGGTGATTCCAGCACTGCCCTGGGCAGCCTGTTCCAATGCCCCACAGCCCTTTGGGGAAGAAATTGTTCCCCACATCCAACCTCAACCTCCCCTGGCGCAACTTGAGGCCGTTTCCTCTGCTCCTGGCGCTTGTTCCTGGGGAGCAGAGCCCGACCCCCCTGGCTCCAAGCTCCTTTCAGGCAGGTCAGAGATCAGGTCTCCCCTCAGCTCCTCTTCTCCAGCTGAACCCCCCAGGTCCCTCAGCCTCTCCATCACACTTGTGCTCCAGCCCCTCACCAGCTCTCTTGCTCTTCTCTGCACACTCTCCAGTAGCTCAAGGCATCAAGCGAAGTCTCCAAACGCTTGGGTCACCAAGATGAACAGCACCTCCCGCGATGCTGCAGGATGGAGCAGCTGCCACGGCACCAACCGCAGCGACTGCACAAACGGCACCGACTGCACTGGCCGCACCAACCGCCGCCGCTCCGTGTCCTGTGGCTGTGACAGCAGGGGCCCTCGCATTCCCGGCCCCAGTGCGCGCGGGCCTGGTGGCCATGGCTGCAGCGTCCCGGTCCCCGGGCAGCCCCGGCCTTCCCCGCAGCAGCCCTTCCCTTCCCTTCCCTTCCCTTCCCTTCCCTTCCCTTCCCTTCCCTTCCCTTCCCTTCCCTTCCCTTCCCTTCCCTTCCCTTCCCTTCCCTTCCCTTCCCTTCCCTTCCCTTCCCTTCCCTTCCCTTCCCTTCCCTTCCCTTCTTCCCCTCTCACTGGTGCTGGGAAATGGAGTCCAGCTCCGCTGGCCCTGGGGGAGTTTCAAACCTCTTTGCAAAGCCCACACACCTCATGGCTTAAAACACCGAAACCTTCTGCATGGGCTCTGCAAACCTGCTGTCTGAGTGTGTCCACTCCAGTGCAGAGCAGCTGCTAAGCCTGGAGAAAACTACGGAATTTTGCTTGGGCTGGAGAAGTCCCACACTGTCAAAATAAACTCACGTAGCTGGAAAGGATGAGAGCCCCCGAGCTCATCCATCTTCTCCCATGTCTGCTCTGTCTGATTTCAGAGTGGGAAAAGCAGTGTCCTTTCCTTCTGGGTGTCTCCATACTGCCTGTCAGGCACCTGGCAGCATGGAGAGCCACCTTCAAGATGCTGATTTAGGCAAGATGGCCCAAAACACCCAGCAGCAGCTCTTCCTTCGGTTTTCTCCTCGGTGCTTTTCTGCCATGCCCAGGAGGGGGTGCTCTCAGACAACTTCAAACGTGCTTTGCACACCCTCATAAAAACAACCACAACAAACTCCAGGCTGCACTGAAAAAAGCCCTGAGACGGCCGCTGCAGAGCTGCCATGGTCTGGAGCTGCTGGTGCCCACCAGCTGGGATGTTGCCTCTTCCCCACGAGGGTGGACGGGAACTGCTCATCCTCCAGATGATCAGAAATTTCAGTCCGGTCACTGGACGCTGTGGGGTTTGTGAAGGGACCTGCCCAGTACCTGGCGTCACAGCCCCGACCCGCTCCTGCCCGCCTGCTGCTGGCAACAAACCCTCCCTGGAGTGACCCCAACCTGGCCTGAGCCCAGGAGGCCCCATCCTGACACCGAACGTTGGGCGTTTGTCCCATCCAGTCCCTGCAGGACCACACAGCCCCATGGCCAGCAGGACCAGGGCAGTGACTGACCCATGGATTGGGTGCTGGGGAGGCCAAACCTCAAATCCTGGGGGCAGTTTTGGGCCCCTCATGCCAAGAAAGCCCTTGAGGTGCTGGAGCGAGTTCAGAGAAGGGAACGGAGCTGGTGAGGGGCTGGAGCACAAGTGTGATGGAGCGGCTGAGGGACCTGGGGGGTTCAGCTGGAGAACAGGAGCTGAGGGGAGACCTTCTGATCTCTGAACTGCCTGAAAGGAGCTTGGAGCCAGGGGGGTCGGGCTCTGCTCCCCAGGAACAAGTGCCGGGAGCAGAGGAAACGGCCTCAAGTTGCGCCAGGGGAGGTTGAGGTTGGATCTGGGGAACAACTGCTTAACAGAAAAGGTTGTCGGGCACTAGGACACCAACGCCTCTGGCTGCCATTTTCCCAGGCAGCTCCCTTGAGCCCTGTTCTGGGAACACAGCACAGAAACCCAGCAGTGTCAGCAGAAAAGGTTGCTGGGGTTAGGGATTTGGGGCCCTTCACGAAATCGGGATGTTCCCCGTGGTTTTTGCTGCCATGTTGTGCTGCAGTTTGGGTTTTTTCCTCCAAAACCGGGCTCCTAGAGGGCTGGAATGGCAGAGGGCTTGGTGCTATTAACAAGAACAAGTGTGGGTCAGCTTCTTGCTCTGCAACAACACATCCTGGAGCAACACGGAAAGGAAAGGCTCAATGAAAGGAGCACTGAATCCTTGATTTGAGTTCATTTAATGATTTTTCCAGGATCTTACAGCCATGCAGTTGGCATGGTGCTGTGCGCAGAGTTTGCAGGTGGAGCTGCCCCACCACCCGGGACCGCTCGGTGGGTCACGGACCAGAGAATCCCAAGCGGGTGATGGAGAAGACGCTCGGCACAAAGCGCCTCTGCCCCGAGATGCCAACACAAGGCAGGAGGGTCCGTCCTCCTGTCCCACCACCCTGTGGGGGCCACAGTCCCCAGAGTGAACATATGGGAAGAACAAGCCCAGCCCTTCCTGCCAGCGCAGAGCAGAGCACCTTGAGGGGAGGCCCGGCCATAGTAAATGCCATACGTGGGCTCCTTGGTGTCTCAGTATCTGTCCAGGTACCTCAGGGGCTGGTGGCGCGGGAACTTCACCTGGGGAGGATGGTAAACGGGCGGTCGCACAAATTCAAACACAAGCTCTCTCCTATCTGTAAAAGGGTGACACAGAGCGATAGCGAGACGGTGCAGATCCAAACCCCAGGCCCTCAGACGGTGCAGATCCGAACCCCAGGCCCTCCCCGCCACTAACAAGGGCCCCCGGCATCGACCAGGGCCGGTCGAGCACGCCCTGGTGAAGGCTCTCGGTGTTATTTGAAAATGCTCATTCAAAATGGGCTTTTAAGAGGTTGTTTCCTCAGACTGCTGTTAGTCTGGGGAAGGACGGCTCCATAAGCGCCCAGTCTGTGCTGTAACAGCTCCCAGACCAGTGCTGGGACCAAGCAGGAGCCATGGGGCACAGCTCGTTCACCAGCCCTGTGCCTCACCCCAGGGCTGCGTCACGGCTCCCCAGCCCCCCGCACGGGCCATTTCTCACTGAGGAGCTGATGGGAGACCCAGGTAACGGAGCTGTCCCACTGGCACTGTTGAAACGCCAGCCCTGCCGGGGTCATGGCATCCTCGTGCTTTCTGTACAAGTCAAACGTGCTCAAGGTTCACATCTTGAGCCTGTGGCTGGAAACAAGACACAAGCACAAGAGCTGAGGTGATTCTCTTCTCTTGCAGCACTCTGGCAGGCAACTACTTCCCCACAGCACCCCAGAGTCTGTAAAACAGAGGTGGAAAAGGAAGGCACATTGAAACTTCTCCCAGCTTCTCCAGCCCTCTGCACTTTTCTGCTCCAGGCAGGAAAAAAACCCACTTTCTTAACGGCCTGGTTTAACGCAACAGGACAGCACAGTGCTTGCAGGGCTGGGATTGCGGCTTCAGGCGACACACAAACTCAGAGCAGCCCTGAACAACCCTGCAGACTCCAAGGAACTTGCTCTCCTCCAGCAGTAACGACCTTGTCATCAGAACACACCAGAACAGCCTGGCCAAGAGAGCGTGAACCGCCCAGCAACAGCCTCAGTGACCAGGGCCTGGGCCCAACACCCTCGCTGGAATCGATGGGGCGGTTCTGGCTTGAAGAGCAGGAAGATGAAGCGATGGCAGCCAGTGCCCATGGCCCATGGGAAGGGGGGCAGGTGATGGCAGATCTCCTTACTCAACTGCATGTCGTTGCCTGGGATGTTCGTCCTGAACACGCACAAGTTTACTTCACTATATTCATTTCCCTCCCTTAGGGCCAGCAGATTCCCCCAGGATTGCACATCACTCTGGGCTACGTTGTAACGTAACCTACGCCCTGTTTGACAAGCAAACAGACAGCAGAGGCTGCTTTCACTGGGAAAAAAACATCACACTCAGCGTTTTGAAAGCCAAACAGCAGCAACACCTGAACTCCTGCGTCTTTAGCAGGACCCAGAACATGGGCGTGAAGAAGCCACTGGCAGGAGCACCAGAGAACCACAGAACTGTCTCAGCAAATCCGTATTCCCGAGCTCTGTTGAAGGAGTTTCTGCCCGCTCCGCCAGGGCTTTCCCCGAGCCCAGCAGCCGGCTCTGCCGTGCGGTACTCACTCCAGCCAGCGCAGGTACTCCGAGTGCGCGTCTCTTCAGCGTCCATCTGCAACAGAGAAAGGCAACTTCGTGATAGGATCACAGAATCCTTTGGGTTGGAAGAGACCCTCAAGATCATCGAGCCCAACCATAACCCAACTCTGGCACTACCCCATGTCCACAAGAACCTCATCTACACGTCTTTTAAACTCCTCCCGGGATGGTGACTCCATCACTGCCCTGGGCCGCCTGTTCCAGTACTCTACAACCCTTTCCAGGAAGAAATGTTTCCTGCTATCCAATCTGAACCTCCCCTGGCACAACTTGAGGCCGGTGTTTGCATCAACCCCAAAGTGAGAACCCCCAGACCCGCTTTGAACCAACAGGCCAGCTCAAGACCACCCAGCAATCCTTTCCTAGCAGAAGAGTAACTCGTTCTTATAGGACTGAGCTTCAAATGAGAACTCGACAGAGGTAATTTCAAGATTGGTCAGCTGCTTCACCGTGCCTCAGTTTCCCAGAGCAAGCAGTGGCAGCGAATGCACCTGCCAGGCAAACTGCTGAGGGAGAGGAGTCTGGGGGGAAACAAAAGACGGGAGTCAGGGAATTGCTTCCACTACACTGCGACACCGGTCCTGTCTCATCTCTCAACTGCTAGAGCTTTGGGGAGGCTACAATCTTTCCTGCGTATGTAACACATCCCTACTCAGATGATACGGCATCGCCTCTGCCTGTGCAGCCAAAAGAAACAGCAGCAAACAAGGGCAGAGGGAAACAATCCTGTTTAAACATGTTCTTTGTAAAGAACCTGCTACTCGCCTGGATTTGTGAGCAGCACAGTCCGCAGGGAGCCTTTATCTGCCTCGGATGACACTGCGGGAGGACTGGAAGACTAAATGAGCCACAAAACAGAATGTCTGTCACTGAAACAACACATTCCATTAAGATCAGGTCATGATTTCCAAGGCAAAGAACACGAACCGGTCACGGGCACGGCCAGGACCCAGCACAGACCAGGCATGGCCGCGACATCAAGTCATCCAGCTCCACCGGAGAGCCCCCAGAGCCCCAATAAACATCAGCCTGCTGACAGACAGCCATCCTGTTGCAACGCTCTGTCTTTATCACATCCAAGAAACAAGTTTGGATCATCACAGAGGAAATACCCTTCTAAACAAAATCCCCCGGGGCAGACAACGCCCATGAGGAGCTTCTGAGAAAACCAGAGGCTTCCCGTGGGGCCGAGGCTGTGCCCCGCTCCCCCCCCACTCCTCTGACGGAGTCACCGTGTTCCCATAGCAGACCGGCACGGCATGCTCGTCTTCCTGGCTGTACTGCACCCTCAAGGTGACCCGGGGGGGAACGTGGCCCCTCGGAACAAGTCACGAAACACCGCGCAGTGCTCGGCCACGCGCTGCTTGTGGAACGGGCCGCTGCTCTTCTCCCACTCAGCTCTGAGCTCGTCGAGGGGGATCAGCGCTGCGAGGAGAGGGAAGCGCTGGAGGTGACACCGGGGGACCCAGCGCGGCCAGGGCAGGGAGGGGGTGGCGGGACACAGACCTGTCCGGAGCCGCGCTGCTCTTTCCAGCTCGGCATTCTGGCGGCTCTCCCTCGGGATCTTCTTTCTTGCCTTGATTTCCTTTGCCCGCAGCAGCTTCTCGTGCGGCAGGCTGATGTCGGTCTTTGGCTCTTCAGACAGGGGTGAAAAAACCACATACGTGAAAAATTCAAATACCCAAAACACCCAAACACAAAACGCCTGCAGAGCGTTAGAGAGGCTGTGAAAGAGACGCAAACTCCAAGACAGCAGACTCGAATCTACCACCTCTGCCTTCCCTCGGCACCTCCACGCGTCTGCCGCCTCCTCCTCCCCCAGCTCATCGCACCCCCAGAGCCAGCGGTTTCCCAGCCCAGGAGCAGCTCTGCTCTCTGCAGCCAAACTGGGTTATTTGCTGCAGGTGGCCTAAAGCTCTGGTTCCTGCTCTGGTTCCTCTGACACTACTGGGTTTAGGACAAGATGAAACGGCCTCAAGTTGCACCAGGGGAGGTTGAGGTTGGATCTGAGGAACAATTTCTTCCCCAAAGGGCTGTGGGGCATTGGAACAGGCTGCCCAGGGCAGTGATGGAGTCACCATCCCTGGAGGGCTGGACAGACGGAGATGAGGTTCTCAGGACATGGGGCAGTGCTGGGGGTGGGTTATGGTTGGACTCAATGGTCTTGAGGGTCTTTTCCAACCAAATGATTCTATGATTCCAAGGAATCACTTCTCTACTCTGCTCCACGTCTCTTGGCAGGTCCTGGCCAGCCTCCCTCCTCCCAGAACTGCCATCCGGTTCCCTGAAACATTTGCTCTCTGCAAACTTCTACATCAGAAAAGGGCCAACCTTGTGCCAAAGCCCCTCATCAGCTCTTTCCAGAGCACAGTTTGGGGCAAAATGCAGCCCCAGCAACAGCTGCCTTGACCTACAAACCCCGCACGGCGCAGCCCCTTGGGCGAGTACCTGGCTGGGGCTGCTGTGCTGCCGGGCCGTCTGCCCCCAGTGCGGCTCCCTGCTCTCCTCCGCCAGCCTCAAGGACCGACTGAAACTGCGGGATTTTTCCAGTGCTTCTAAGTTGCCGACATCAATATCCTCATTGGGCATTGGCCCCAGCGGGGCTGCCCGCGTGAGAGCGCAGCTGGGAATGGAGAGTGAAGAGAAGCTGCTCAATTCATGTACACTGTGATTCACTTAAAAAAGACGCACCCATTGTAAATGCTTTCAGAGCACCTGGAAAACGAGAGGAGGATGATTCACAGAATCACAGAATGCCAGGGATCCTGAGGGACCTTGAAATCTCATCCAGTCCAATCCCCCCATGGAGCAGGAACACCCAGCTGAGGTTACACAGGAAGGTGTCCAGGCGGGTTGGAATGTCTGCAGAGAAGGAGACTCCACAACCCCCCTGGGCAGCCTGTTCCAGGCTCTGCCACCCTCACCGGGAACAAGTTTCTTCTCATATTTAAGTGGAACCTCCTGTGTTCCAGTTTGCACCCATTGCCCCTTGTCCTGTCACTGGTTGTCACCCAGAAGAGCCTGGCTCCATCCTCCTGACACTCCCCTTTCCATATTGATCCCCAGGAATGAGTCTCCCCTCAGTCTCCTCTTGTCCAGCTCCAGAGCCCCAGCTCCCTCAGCCTTTCCTCACACGGGAGATGCTCCACTCCCTGCAGCATCTTGGTTGCTGCGCTGGACTCTCTCCAGCAGTTCCCTGTCCTGCTGGACTGAGGGGCCACAACTGGACACAAGATTCCAGGTGTGGTCTCCCCAGGGCAGAGCAGAGGGGCAGGAGAACCTCTCTGACCTACTGACCACCCCCTTCTAACCCACCCCAGGTCCCATTGGCTTCCTGGCCACAAGGGCCCAGTGCTGGCTCATGGTCACCCTGCTGTCCCCAGGACCCCCAGCTCCCTTTCCCCTACGCTGCTCTCTAACAGGTCATTCCCCAACTTACACTGGAACCTGGGGTTGTTCCTGCCCAGATGCAAGTCTCTCCCAGTGCTGCCCAGCGCTGATGAAATAAAGAATGCCGCCGCACAGCAGCATCACTCTGCTGTTCAGTCGGTCTCTTCGCTTCCAGGGAGTTCCCGCTTTCTCCAGAGCGCAAGAGACGGGGCCGAGAGAGCCCGGGCAGAGCCGGAGCCAGCCCCGCCTCCCCGAGCCGGCCCCGCCAGGAGTTCAGCCGCCCGAGCGCTCTCCCCCCACGCCCCAAGCGGCTCCCGCTGCCCCCGGGGAACCGGGGCTCCCGGCCCGGGACTCCCCGGCCGTGCCGAACGCCGCCCGCTCCGGACGCCGCACAGCGCCGCGTCGGCAGGGGCACCGCCATGCTGCGCGCCACCCGCACCGGAAGGGCCCGTTACCATGGCGACAGGGGCTGCGCCGCGCGGGGTCCGGCCTGGAAGGCCCCGCAGCCGTAGCAACGGGGCTGTCTGCCGCAGCGCCGGGCTGGGAATGCCCCCTGCCCTAGCAACGGGGCTGTTTAGCGCGGAGCCTGCCTAGAAACGTCCCCACAGCCCCGCGGGACGGGCTCTGCCCTCCCCGGGAACCCCTCCCCACCGCCGGCCTTGCTGCTCCGAGCGGGCAGAGCCCGCGGAAGGGACCGGAGCGGCCCCGCTGTCACCCCGGGATAGCAGGACGGGAGGTGAAGCCCAAAACAACAGCCATGTTTTTTTCAGAAATCAGCCCGAAAAGGAAAAGCTGCCATTGCCTGTGGGCTGTGGAACATCCTGGGGGTGCTGGGGACCCGCAGTGCACAGTCACAGAGTCACAGAATCCCAGGCTGGTGGGGCTGAAGGGACATCTGCAGAGCCCCCAGTGCAACCCCTCTGCTAATGCCTGGTCACCAGAGCAGATCACACAGGGAAATGCATGGGGAGGAAAAAACAGCCTGGACACTTGTGAAAAATGCAGTTGTGATTCGTGCTAAGACGTTTAATGTTTACAGGTAGAACCAAATGAGGCACGGACTCTGAACTTGGAAAAGGGAAAGGTGGTTGAGTTCTATGTAAAAAGTTATGAAACTTGTTTAGGAAGTTATATTGATAGAGGGAACTAACATTTTAAGGGTTAAGCAACTATATAATAAGGGCCTACTAACAACCTAACATTTTAAACCACATAATTAATATCTAGTTTAGAGCTGTATGTAACTAATTATGCTAAAAAAAGCAGAACTTCATTAAATGCTGAGATAAGAAGTTTTACAGCACCAGCTGCAACCTTGAGGAGACAAGACAGCCAAGATTTACAGCAAAAAGGGGGCGCCAGTCTGGTTGCAGTCGGTTTGATAGCTCGGGTTCCAGCCAGTTCCTCCCAATGAGCCAAAGGTAAAACGTCCACTGTGACGAAGCTGAAGGAGCTTCATCCAAAGACCCCTAAAGACCCTTCCTCAAATTCACCAAGTGACCCTGCGCAGGCGCAACAGGGGAGGGTCAAGGAGGAGACTATGGAAATGGTTACCTGAGACTCATTTTAATACAAAGCGGGAAAAGTCATGAATATGTATAGGCATTTCTGGGGTCATTCTGAATATGTAATACCATACTGTATTTAAGCACACTTCTTATTGTTAAAAGTGTGCGTGTCAGGCGGAGTGAATCCCCCGCGCACCCAGCGCTGTTTTGCTTATGCTCTAATGAACACGTGTTTAAGGAATACAAGGAATTGGATTAAATGTTGTTTATCCATAGAAAAAAATGTAAGTTATTTATTTCAATACTTCACTTGGGATTGTTGTTTTCTGGAAGATGGCCTTTAAGAAACAGAAGAACATCCCAGAACAATCTTCAGACCCAAGGACCTGGGGCAACTGATTTCTGCCCTCAAGTTCTGGCTTCATCCTTCCAGGTCAAACTGGCGGTTTCTCCAACCACTGCATGTGGTTTTTCGGCTCCAGAGAAGGACGAGTATTTCCTTCCCAGCTCCATCAGCAAAGCAGTGCCACACGCGGATTCATGCGCACAAAACTGTCACAGAAATGTTCTTGACCCCAGGTTCCCTGTATCAGAGTCTCAGACGTTTGCGCTTTAAAAAGATACTTTAATTATAAGAGAAAAAACAACTTAAAAGGTACAGCAAAGAAACAGTCCAGGCTGGGGCCTCTCAGGGGAGGGAACACAAGGCAAAAGAGACTTGGGCTTCTAAACCCATTTCTCTAAGAAACCCTCTAAGAAATGGTGGTCAGGGGCAGGGAGGACGGCCGGGACGCTGGTAGAGGTGAAGTGCAGTAGGGCACTTTCCTCGGGATCTCCAGAAATATCTGCGTATCCTCAAAGCAATCGTGGTCAGGAGAAGGGCAGAAGGACGGACGGATGCTGACAGACGTGAAGTGTTGTATGGCGCTTTCTTCAGGGACTCCAATAAGATCTTTTCTAAGTCATCATCCCCCTGAGAAGAGGGGAAGGATGCGTGGGAATGATCCCAGAAAGTGCCGCAGAAACAGGGTCACAGTCCAGGTGTTGCTCACCAACGAGAGAAGCATCCCAAAGCCTCCCTCGTGCCATGTCCCCATGAAGGAGACCCCTCCCCGTGCTCCTCCAGAGCCCAGAGCCTCGCAGTCTGAGCAAGACCCGCAGGAGAAGCCTCCAAGGGCGTCCCTGCCTGGGGAAAGACCCAGCGGGGACCTGGCGGCACAGGACGGGGACACCGCAAAGCCAGGGCAAACGGGCTTTAACCCACCGGCCTCTCCCCTTCTGCCCCCTCCGGGCACTGCCCTGGCTCAGAGAGCTCTGCTGAGCCCCTGCAGAGGACGCGGAGGCCAATTCACACCTGAGGTTTGCACACAGGGGCACTAAACCAGCCCCCAGGAGAATCCCGGGTCTCCGGAGACACTGGTACAAGCACAGTTTCCCCAGCAAGTCCCTTCCCACCCGCAGCGCGTGAAAGCCTCACCCAGGGTGCTGGAGAGACCCTCGGTCGGGGCGCCGGGGTCCTGGGCTGCGGTCGGCGGTGTCACAGGGCGGTCGGGCAGCTCCTGGCAGGGCTGTTCACGCCGTCTCCTCTGGTGAGCCGTGCTCAGCCACTGGAAAAGACCTCAGAGATCATCGAGTCCAACCCTTGGTCCAACTCTAGTCCATTTACTAGATCATGGCACTAAGTGCCATGTCCAGTCTCAGTTTAAAAACCTCCAGGGCCGGTGAGTCCAGCACCTCCCTGGGCAGCCATTCCAATGCCTGACCACTCTCTCTGCGAAGAATTGCTTCCTAATCTCCAGCCTAAATTTCCCCTGGCAGGGTTGAAGCCCATCAAATCTCCACAATTAACAGCTGCAAAATGCTTTGATATAGTGCTACAGAAATAGGAGCAGTTGAAAGAAGGGCAGAATGTCTGCTATCAGCATGTGGTTCATTAGTACTGCTTGTTTTTGTCCTCAGAGCAGTATCACTGTCTTCTCCTTTGAGTTCCTATTAACCAAGAGAATGGTGTCAGTGCTGGGGATGGCACGGAGGCAAAAGGAGTTTCTGCAGGGCAGTGAAAGGAGGATGTGCTGGAACACACCAGGATGTCTTCTGGAAAGCTGAAGGAAGCAGAGGCTCCCGAGAAGGACGAGTGACTTCCTGCAGTTTGGGCTGCTGATAGAATGCGAGTAAAGAACCTCGATGGTAAAGCTGTAGAGTTAGTGCAGGACTGGAGAGGAATCAATAAAATTAAACCTTACACATTGTTCACCAAATTATGGTGACGTTATGGAACCAACATCAGTAAACTCTGTCTTGCAGTACGTTACGGGAAACCATATTAGAACACAGCGAAGCTCACTGGGGAGCTGATGCTCTATCCCAATATCTGATTAAAAGGAAAGAGTGAATTTATATAGTATTTGGAAACAAGTGACCCAGCAATGTGAACTATGTCTAGAAAACAAGCTTAATATGATAAATATGGTACAAATGCAAACAATTAGAAAAGGAAATGTAGCAGGTCAACATTAGCAACTAGATTTCTCCAAACTCCCTAGAAAAGGGGGTTTGCTGGTGTTAACAGAGACCTTCTCAGGTTGGCCAGATGCATCCCCTGCCCAGCTAGTAAAGCTGGAAAAGTATCTAAAGCTTTGTCAAGTGAGACCATACCCCGATTTGGGGTCCCCGCTCTGATGTCCTCTGCTAGAGGACAGGTAAGTTCAAGCCACAGCAGCATTGACTGGATCTTTAGGCATTAAAGTGCATGACGTTCTAGGGTCACTGAGATCAGCGCCGAGAGAACTGGAAAGCGGCAGGTCCTACTGGCTCCGACGTCTGTTTCTTATCTGCTGCTTTCTTCACCCTTGAACAGTGAATGCAGGCAGGTTGTTCTCTAATCTTGATGGCAGTAAAGGCCGTCAGCAGCAGCTGAACAGCCCATTCCACTTCTCTTCTCGAGGCTGACATGAAAAAGCTTTCACAGAAACTTCATCTAGTGGGTTGAAAGAAAAGACTTCCGTTTTCCTCAGCTCAAGGCTTCCCTCTCATTCTGAGCAGCGCTAAAGGTAGTGCTTGATGGTACTTCCAGTTAGTTTCCTGGCAAATTCTGTTTGCCTGCTGTTCCATTAAATGATTCGTTTTCTATTCTACCTGCCCACTTGCTTAAGGCTTGTAGGGAGTCCGCAACTGCCAATCGATCTCTAATGCTTTACTGACTTGCAGCACTACCTGTGCAACAAACGGGGCCCTCTAGCAGAGGACATCACGGCGGGTACCCCAAATCGGGGTACGGTCTCATTTAACAAAGCTTTGGTTACTGTTGTAGCTTTACTAGTTGGGCAGGAGATGCTTCTGGCCAACCTGAGAAGGTCTCTGTTAACACACTGCAAGGCAGAGTTTACTGGTGCTGGTTCGAGGGGCAGCGTCCGGGCTCAGAGACATCACTCACATTGCTCTCTCTTTTTTTTCAGCAGCTCGACTCGCAGTATCAGCTGCCAGTTTATTTCCAGTTTCCTGACCAGTGTCTCCTTTGATGCTCCTTGAAATGCATGATGGCAACTTTTCTAGGAAGAGCACAGCTTCTGACAATTGTAGTATCACATTTAATCTGTTCTCCTTATGCTGTTAATAAACGTGGCCCTTTTCAAATGCTCCATGGCATGCACCACTCCCAAAGCATACTTGGAATCTGTCCAGATATTAATCTTCTTCTCTTTGGATAATTTTAAAGCTCATGTGTGTATAGGTGTCCAGGCAGAAGTCCCAGAAGACAAAGGTTTGGCTTCGATTACCTCGTGTCACCAGACACACTCAGCTGAGCTCTACACCAGCACAGATGCACATGTGCGACGAAATCAACACACATGCTTGTGGAGGGAAAGACATGGACTCAGACGTGTGTGGAGCGACGGATGGATACAGCAGGCGCTAACAAACACAGACTGACTTACAGGCACACTGTCTCTGCACCAACAGGGACCGACCTGCAGGTATCCTAGATGTTGACAGCCGACTCCACCACATGTAACTGTTCCAAACAATCAGACACTTACAGGAAAGACACATGCTCTCACACAAGCACACAAGTGTTTGTCCTCAGCTTCTATATCAGGGACAAGCTTGTGCAGAGATGCTCTGCTGGTCTTTCGCATTATGGTGTGGTCAGTCTCCTTTCTCTTGTAGATCGATTGCTGAGCATCTTTCCTCGGGCCACTGTGAAGCATTTGCCATGGCAGAGAAGTACCATGGAGCAGCATTCGGTACTGCCTGTGACTTTGTTCCCTTAGTAGCTGAGCTCCCTTGCATCTGTCCGCATGAGAAATGCAGGACTGTGCAACTAGATATACGCAGAACTTTTCCACCAAAGAGCACAGCAGTACACGCAATCAAACTAAAGCATGAATGGAGCCCACCTCAAGGCACACGCATTGGCACAAGCATTTCTAGGCACAAATGCTTTCACACACAGGGCCTTCCAGGAACAGGCACATGTCTTTAGGTACCCACCAAATGTGTGTTCTAGTGCATGCCCTCAATAGACACTAGATGGCAGCAAAGACCGTGAAATAATTGACATCACGCTCACCCAGGTATATGCACTTCTTTCTTACTATAGCTGCGTTGTATGTTACAAGTTCCCCCAAATTGTAATGAATGTGCAATAATTCTGTGAATACAAGCATCGCAAGTGCGTCCAGTCTTTGGAGCAATTATGGTGCATGACAAAGCCAGACAGAGCCTGACAGAGCCCGACAGAGCTCTAAAGGGTTTGACGAATCCCGACAGTGCATGATAGAGAATGATAGAGCACAGCAGGGCCTAACAGAGGCTGACAAAGTGCGACGGATGCAAAAAGAGCTCAACAAAGCATTACAGAGCCTGACAGGACCTAACACGGCTTGGCAGAGCCTTACAGATCTCCACAGAGCCTGACAGGGCCAGACAGTACTGGAAAGAGCCAAACAAAATCTGATAGGAACTGACTGAGTCCAACTTAGCCCCACAGAGCCTGAAAAATCTTGACAAGGCCCAAGAGAGCCCAACAAGGACCGAGAGGGCCCGACAGGGCTCAGCAGAGCTCGACAGAGCCCGACAGGGTTCATCAGAGCCCTACAAAGCCCTACAGAATCCAGGAGAGCTCAACTGAGAACGACAGGGTCTGACAAGACCTGGCAAAGACTGTCTGACACTGGCAGGTTCTGTCGGGCTCCTTCGGGACCTATCGAGCTCAGTCGGGCTCTGTCGGGCACTTGCTGTCACACAAGGACACAAGTGTTTGTCCTCAGCTTCTATATCAGGGACAGGGTTGTGAAGAGATGTTCTGCTGTTCTTTTGTGTCATGGCATGGTCTGTTTCCTTTCTCTTGTAGATCGATTGTTAAGAGTCTTTCCTCGGGCCACTGTGAAGCATTTGCCATGGCAGAGAAGTACCGTGGAGCAGCATTCAGTACTGCCTACGACTGTCTTTGTTCCTCGACTAGCTGAGCTCCCTTGCATCTGTCCACATGAGAAATGCAGGACTGTGCAACTAGATACAGGCGGAACCTTTCCTACAAACAGCACAGCCGTGCTCTGCACAGCCGCGCACACTGCTGTTCTTGTGCTAAATGACCTGTTTGGAAACCTTTCTCTGGCAGATCTACTGCTCAGCTTTTTTCTCATGTAACTGTGGAATATCAGCGCAGGGAATCTCTCTATATCAAACACACACTGGGAAAGCGTCTCCAGGAAAGGGTGAAAGCGCTGGGCGGCAGCTGCTGGCGAGGAGGGGAGGGCAGCGCGAGAGACGAGGCCCGGCAGCCCGGAGCAGAGGGTCTCGCTCGCTGAGACGGCACTGTGGAAACCCTCGGGGGTGGCGGGAGCTGAGGGCAAAACAGTGGGAAACAGCTCCTGAGGCGCTGGGACCAGCCCTGCTGTAAACCTGCGTGTCTTTGCTGCCCCCGTGCCTGCCGTGCCCGCACGGCCAATGCCTCCCCGGCCTCACCCTGCAGGGCAGGGCCTGGGGGCCAGCGAGCGCCCGCCCGCCGGCACCGTGACTACGCCTGGAACCAGGCTGTGCTGACGGACAGATGTCCCGTGGCAGCGGGAGAGCCCGGGAACGACACCGTCTGCTCAGCACACTCAGGGCGCTGCACATCTGAAGGACACCAGGGCTTTGGCATTCTCCTCCAGCTTTATTAAACTCCAGCCCTCCTCCCGAGAAGAGCTGCTCCTCCGCCGGGCTTAGTGGCGCCAGCAGCACAGGCCTCGCAGGGTCCATCGCGATCGTGGCTGCTCCCTTGGGTTGCTCAGGATGCGGATGGTCTGAGCTGCCAGGGAGCGGATGGAGGGTTCGCTGTCCCACTCCAAGGGCTGAAGGGCTGCAAGGGAAAGAAGCAGAACCCAGATGAGCTCCCATGGCTGCAGAGACCCCCAGGCATCCCCTCCCGACCACGCTCCCTACTCACCGCTGCAGATCTCAGCCAGCTCCTCCTCCTCCCTTCGGTCCCTCAGGGGCCGCGCAGCCAGCCCTGGACACAGAGCTCGTCAGCCCCTGCTCCCTCCCCTCATCAGGGCTGACCCCAGGGGAGAGCAGGAGCCAAGATGGTGGGACCGGGCAAGGCGGCCACCAAGCCCGCCTGCGTGGGCAGGGCTGGGAGGGGAGGCCAAGGCCCTGCACGGGGCAGCCGGGGCCCTGGCAGCCACAGGGCTGCTCCTTGTGCCAGGGCAGCAGTGGGGACTGGGGCCAGGCTGCCGAAAGAGGGACCCGGGTGCTGTGACTCACCGATGAACCTCACGGCCGCCTCTCGCAAGCTGGCCTGAGCATCCCTCAGGTACGGCAGGCTCAGGCTCAAGAGCTCTTGAGCTCTGCTCCTGTCCCGCTCCAGCTGGAGAGAGCACAAGGGTGTGAGCACGTCACTGTCCCTCCCCAGCTGGCCGGACCAGTCCCTCCCCACAACAACACACATTCCCCTTCCCTCCACCCCGGCCATCCCTGTTTTCCAGCCAGGAGCCCTGTGGGGCTGAGAGAGAGACACAGGCCGAGGGTCCCAGGGGCGCTGAGAGCCCTCCCTCCCGCTGGCTGCGGGGCAGAGGGAAGAGCCCCTGGGGGCTCTGTTCTTGAGGACAGGGAACAAGGATGCAGCTCGGGGCTGCAGCAGGACAGGCGAGGCACATCTGCAGAGCCCACAGCACAGACATGTGGGGCAGCCCCATCCAGCCTGGGCCCTGGGCCTTGGGGGTTGTCCTCACCAAGCTCTCTCCAATCCGCCATGTCTGCTCTGTCTGCACCAGGCGTTGGAGCTGTTTCCACCTGAGCAGCTCTGCGGCAGCAAGGAGGGTTTCCCCGGCAGCCTGTGGAACAGCAGAAGCTGGGAGGTGGCAGCACTGTCTGGGGCAGGAGACCTGGTGTCCCCCTGCTCTGTGCTTTATTCCTGGGGTGATTCTGCCCTTAGGGAGCGGGGACATGCCCTGGCCCAAACGCCCAGGGGTCTCTTCCCTGCATCACTGCTCAGCTTTGAAATCTGTACCCTGGCCACGCTCTGCACTTGGTCACTCATGTGGAAGAAGAGAGGGAGCAGGCCAAGTCGCACTGTGTTCTTCATCTCCCTCTTGTCGTTCCACACCACCATCTTCATCAGGTCTCTGAAGAGGTTGATGGAGATCTCTCTCAGCTGGCTCAGCTCCTGGGAGGGAGCAGCACAGTAGGACCTGAGCACCAGCAGCTCTCTGCCCACGGGGAGCAGAAGCTCCTGCATGGCTGATGGGAGGGGAGACGCTCCAGGGCGGCGTTGTGCACGCTGCAGTTGTGGCCAGATCTGCAGCCCTGGGTGCGTGAAGGGACGCTCAAGGGACTTGCTCAGTCAGTGCCTGTGCCTCAAAACGCCGTCCCAGCATCCCCCAGCAGCCTCAGCAGCCATGGTGGGGAGGAGCTGTGGGAGCAGCTGGCAGGGAGAAGCTGGGCTGGGCTGCAGAATGCAGAAACCATCCCACAAGAGCCCCGGGGAGAAAGGAGAGAAGCCCCTGCTTTGAGTGGCTGGGCTGAAGGGCAGCTGTCATTGTCCAGTGCCCATCCGTGGGGCTCAGGCTTATACATCAGCCTTACGTCATCAAAGAAGGGCAGGAGAAATTTTGCCAGCGGCACGGCAATGGGACTGGCCTCCTTCCTCTTCAGTCGAGCCATCATGGTTCTGAAGATGGCCAGAGCCTCGATCGTGATGGCCTTATTGCCGTTCTGGAGGACCCGCATCAGGTCTGGCAGCATGACCTTCATGTTCCTTGCCTGTATGAAGAAGAGAGTTGCCCTTTTGGGATGAGGTCCATGTGTGGAGAGCTCCCCAGGCAGCCACCAGGCCCCACCATGGCAGGAAAGGCCTTTGGAGCAGGCACCCCAGCGCCAGGCCAAGGGCACCAGGGTGTTTTTCCGGTCACTCACAGCCATTCTAACGAGGCAGTGGTCCCCCAGGTGTGTGCAGAAGAGCCTGGTCTTTGCGTCCCGAAGTTGGATGAGCAGCTCCTTCAAAACGCTCAGCAGGGTCTGGGGCACGGAGAACATCACCTCCCACAGTGCCAGGGCAGTGCTGCAAGAGAGCGCTCTGTCAGCAGGGCAGCCTGGGCCACAGCAGCGTGTCTGGGCTCCGCGCTGCAGGACGCCTGGGATGCCCTGGGCAGCAGCAGAGGCTGAGCTGGTGCTCCCGTGGGGCTGGCAGGAGCGCAGTGGGGGGCTCTGGGCTGGCTCGCTCAGCTGTGGCTGCTGCGGGCCTGGCTGACCCCAGCGCTGGAAAGCATGGTGGGATGGAGGGTCCTGCTCCTCGGGGGTGTCCTGCAGGATTCCTTGGCGCTGGCAGCCAGGGTGTCTCCGGGCCCCTTTCCCCACAGGGAACAAGGCCTCATGGCTTTTGGGGCCGGTACCTGTCTCCTGGTGGTGCGATTGTCAGCAGTGTCGACACCACCTCCCCAGGGCTCCTGTTGGCCATCAGCAGAAGCAGGGACTCCACGCCCTGCCGGGCTGCTGTCGTGCTGATGCTCTGCAGGTTTTTGTGGATGCAGCTCGTGATCTTTGGCACCTGGAGGGGACACAGGTGAGGATGGTGCTGCCACTGGAGTGCAGCCATTTCCTCAGCTGCCCTTTCCATCCCTCTCTGCCACCTTCAGGTGACTTCAGGTGCCCGAGACACCAGGGGTGGGGAGGAAGAGAGGGATGGAGGGAGGAACAAGGCCTGACAGGGCCGAAGGACAGGGCGATCCAACCACAGGCCACTTACATCCACCAGCCAGAGTTCAGGGTTTCCCGTGACCACGTCCAGCGGGTTTCTGGCCATCTCCTTGTCAAAGGTGCTGGAGTCGCTCATGGCCTCGATGAACACCAGGACCATGTCTGTCCTCTCAGAAGGCTGGAGGTATTCTGCAAAGAGCTAAGGGAGGAAGGGAGGCAGCGAAGCCAAGTCACACCGAGTGCCCCGGTGCTGCTGCGTAGCCGGGCAGTGCCAGCAGCCCTGCAGAGACACCCGGCGGTGCTGCGGCAGTGCCCGCAGCAAAGCTGGCAGCAGGGGCGGCAGGGACTGCTGGGGAGGAGGAGAAGAGAGGCCCGGGAGAGGGAGGAGGGTTGCGGTCATTGCGCAGCATGCTGGCCCTGCCGTGAACCAGGGCTTGCTGGTGGCCAGCAGGACTGGGGCTGCTGCTGGGACACTGGAGAGCAGCCCTCGCATCGTCCCTGCTCAGGGACAGCAGGAACCCTCTCAGCAGGGACAGGGAGGCCACGCCAGCCCCCTGATTGTGGAGGCCTTTGCTCTCACAAGTCCGCTGCTGGTGCCACAGCCAGGAGGGCCAGCAAGGGGGGAGCTTGTTACCATGGCAACGTGAGTGGTGCTGGGCGAAGAGCGCAGGGAGGTGGCCTTGGCTTCCCAATCCCCTTGGAGCTGTGCGTTCTTCTCTGGCAGTGTCGCACCTAAAGAGCGGGGCAAACGCAGAAGAGTGGGTAAGACACAGCAGCTTCCCCAGCATTGGAAAGAGCTGTGAACTTGGAGTGGCTGAGGAGGGAGATTATGACCCAGGGTCTGGGGAGGAGGTGGTGGAGAGCGGGGCCACGGAAAGGCTGACCCGCCTCCACTGTACGTGTGCAAATGCTCCTGGCCCTGGAAACTCCAAGGCCCTAGAGCTCTGCATGCAGTCCCACAGTTCAGTCCGCCATGGCTGGAATAACGGTGACGTGGGGGACGGCTCGCATGGCTGCAGTGCTGCGGGGCAGGGATACGGGCCCCTCGGGGGAGATGGGAAGATGCTCCTGAGGAGCAGCTCAGCTACACGGGACCATCACCAGCCTGGGACAGAGCGTGGGGGTCAGGAGCAGGGCCAGGGCTGGTGACACGATGGTGTCTCCAGCAAGCAGGAGAACCATTCATTGCAATGCTCAGGAAGATTAGCAGAGGTATTGGGTGATGTTGGTGTGCAGGGGGATTCATCCCGCCACAGCTTCTCTTACAGTGTTGCTGATACTTGACTTTGAAGAGGGAATAAAGAGCATCCAAAGCCAAATGTCTGATCTCTTCTCCCCTGGATGACAGGAGCAGGACAAGATGTCCCAGCAGCTGTCCGAGGATTGGGATCTGGGTCCATGCGTAGGAGGCTTGTCTGTCCTCATTGGGATCAGCCTGGGCAAGGGAGGAGGAAGAACAGAAGGGTTGAGGGCACCTGGGGATAAAGCCCTGAACCCAAGGGTGTGCCCAGGGCTGGATGCAGGCAGGTCAGAGCTTTGCAGGGCCCTGTGGGCCCCATCTCCCTGAACAGCCCCACACAGGCAGAGCTGCCAGACCTGGGCTCCCCCTGGGCTTCTTGGGCAGTCCCAGCCGACACAGGACTGGGGCAGAGCTGGGTCCTGGCAGAGCAGGGTGTGCCTGGTCCTTACCTTCACTAAGTTGGACAGTAAATGGCTCAGCATAGCGATCCTGCCCATAGCCCTCTCCTGCACACATGCTCTGCTGGAGCTGGTGAAGGTCATGAGCATCTGGGGAGAGACAAGCTGCTGGAGAGCCCTGGGAGCAGCCACCGCTCCAGCAGAAGCTCAAGTCCTGGGCTGGACTGGCCCAGTCGATTAAGGCTTCGCCTGGTCTTGAACAAAGCCTGTAGTGAGGTTCTTGCCCTGGGGCCCCTGGCAGGCTTGGGGCACAAGCCCCAGGCCAGCCCTGTGGCCAGGCAGGAAGGCAGATGCCACCCTCTGCGGCCACTGTGCTGCGGAAGAGCCTGGAGGGCAGCCCCTGGTTCCCCGGGGAGGTGGGCACCCTCCCGGCAGCGCTCTCTGCACGGCACGGGGTGGGACTGTCACCTCCAGAGTGGACACCCCATCCCCCAGGGTGAGGAACAGCCCTTGCGAAGCCCAAACTTTGCACACCCAGACCTGGAAGATATTGTGCAGCAGGTCACTGACTCTGGAGACACGACACCGGAGCACCAGCCTAGTTAGCATGTTGTCCATGGTTTGCATGGTCTGCAAGAAGACAAGGAGTTGTGGTCGTGTTTCCTGCCATCCCTCTCACCCCCAGGGGACTGATCTGAACTCCCAGCACTGAGGGACGACTCCCGCACTGCTGCGCTGTGCCTGGGAGAGACCCAGGGACAAATAATCTGCTGCGGGCAGAGCAACCTGCAGCACTGGACATGGCCAGGCCCGCAGGCAGGGGACCGAGGGATGAGGGTGGGACTGCAGAACTGAGACCCTGCCCTGCTTGGATCTCTGGTCATATCACAGCGCAGGGTGGCTGGAGAGCGCCCAGAGGGACTGGGGGCTCCTGTAGCTCTCCCAGCACTTACCACATGGTAGAGGTCACAGTCCAGGCCCTGCATTTCCTCTTCTGGAGGAAGCAAGAAGATGCTGGAGAAGCAGGCTTCGAGGAGGCTTGTCTCCTTGCCCTCCAGCACCATGTCCACTAGGCTGCAAAGAGAGACGGGCCAGTCAGACACTGGTGCTGGGAGCAGTGCGTGAGGCCTCGTACAGGTGGACACGGGGCTCGGGGGCAGGGGTCCCTGGGAGGGATGGGCAGGTACCTCAATTCAGCAATGGCACGCATGGCGATCTGCCGCAGCGCCGTGCGCAGTTGGTCCCTGGGCTCCTCTTCCAGCAGCACCTGCAGAGCACAGCCGGATGGGACCCAGTGCCACCAGCCCCTGGCCCTGCCCAACAATGTCCTCACTGGGTGCCAGTGTCAGGGGCCTCAAGCCCTTCCCCAGAGCCGCTGGGTATCCCCTCACCTTGATTTTGTCTGCCAGCTGGAATATCTGGCAGAAGAGATCTAGGCCCGGGGACAAGCCGGAGCCCCTGCTGGTGTCACACAGGGCACAGATGCTCTGCAGAAACTGCATCTTCTGGCTCTCCTCCTAGAGCCAGGGAGCAGAGAGGCAAACAGGGAGTGTGAGAATCAGGACACACGACCAGTGGGCACCGCAGCATGGGGGTGCAGTGCCATGTGGAGACCTGGGAGCAGCAGCTCTGCCCAGCCAGCACCCTCCAGCACCCGCAGCAGAGCCCCTGTCAGCAGCCGCCAGCACAGCTGCCTTTAAAGCGGCTGCAGTTACCTTTTCTGGGTTTCTGACAAAGGCCGTGATGAAGTCCACGTGTGCCTTTGCAAATTCATACACCGGCAACCAGGTGGCATCTAATAAAGGGGGAGAGCAGGGAGGGCTGCAGAGAGGTTTGCAGGCAGGACAGAGCAGAAGGAGCTCTGTCCCCCGTCCAGCCGCACGCCCGCTGCCCCGGCACAGTCTCCCCGTGCGTGTCAGGGCTGCAGGGTGCCCGGCAGACGGGCTGCGATGCTGGAGCCAGGCAGGACGGGGAAAGCGCCCGGTGCAGCGGGTGAGGAACTCGCTTCAGACGGGCAGAAAGGTCCCCGTCCCACAGCACGGCTGCCTCCTGCCCGCCCAGCTGCCTCTCGCTGCCCGTGCCCTGCAGCAGGAGCTGGGTCCCCTCTGCCCGCAGAGGCTGTGCTGGGGCCGGCTCCCAGCTCGGAGCAGCCCTGGGCTTCAGGGAGCACAATCACCACCCATGGAACCCCCTGCCAGCGTGTGGGGAACCGTGACCCTGGTGTCGAGTGGGGAACGATCTCTGGGCCCCATCCTGCCCAGACAATCAGCGCCCCTCACTCACCGATCTCCAGGTGCCAGATCGGGGACGTCTCAGAGGGCTCCTGTGGAGGGCTGTCCTCCTGGGGATCCCAAACCTCCTCCCAGGCCACCCTGGGAAGGCTGGGGGGTCCCTCCTCCAAGGCCCCCCCAGGAGGGCTGGGGGGTCTCTCCTCCAAGGACCCCCCAGGAGGGCTGGGGGGTCTCTCCTCCAAGGCCCCCTCAGGGGGGCTGGGGGGTCTCTCCTCCCAGGCCTCCCCGATGATGACAGGGGGAATGTCTGCCCAGCTCACCCTGCGACGCCTGGGATGTCTCTCTCCCATCCTGTGGGATGAAGGGAAGGAAGGGAGAACCTTCGGCAAAATCCCTCGGTGCCGCAGGTCTGCCTGGGGCAGTGGGGAAAGATGTGGGCTGTGCTCAGGGACTCCACAGCCAGAGTCTGCTGAGGGCAGCTAGAGATAGGGGATGGTTGGACGCAATGATCTGTAGGGTCGCTTCCAACCAAAATGATTCTAGGATTCTCCGAAAGACTGGGGCTACACTCGGGGCTCTCGCCAGCTCCGTGCTCATGCCCTGTCCCGTCACCGTCCTGTCGGACAGTGTGGGCTGGGCCCACGGCTGCGCTGAGCACAGGCAGGGCAGTGGGTGTCACAGAGTGAGGTCACAAAGGGCCCTTCTGGGACCCTGTGCCTGGGGAGGCACAGGCCAGCTCAGCCCTGGGCACCTGGGTGCTCTCGGGTGCCTCCAGGCCCCCCTTTGCCCTCATGTCCCCTCAGGACCTCCCTGTTGCCCTGTGGTGTGCCCCGAGCCCCGTGTTCACCTGGCTGGCCGATCTGAACAGCAGCAAAGCTGCTCCTTTTGTGGGTTGGTAGAGATTTCTAGGGATTTCCAGGGTGGGCAGCAGAGGAGATGGACACGTAACAAGCAATAAACGGCTTCAGCTTGAATTCACATTGAATTGTGTGGAGTCCGTGATTTTTGCCCTCACAAGTGGTAACCCCGATGTGATCCATATGGAGAATTGATGGCGAGGAGACGACTGCTAGATGAGGGACGAGCCCCGGCTGCATACGGCGTGGCTGGACCGGGACCGGGACGCAGTTCGTGGAGCTGTGGGAAAGCAGAGGATCCGACATCGGTGCAACGGACACCTGAAGAGGTGAGGAGCCAGGAGCGAGAGGAGATGGGGCAGAATATATCTAACGAAGAAGCAGCAGTACTGCAGCTCCTCTCACATATCCTCTCTAGGAGAGGGGTGATGCAAAAATGCCTTGAAAAGACTATGGAGCACGGCAATTTTTCTTTCGCCCTGTGTGTTGCCTTTCTGAAAATCAAGCAGCTTGTCAGGAATGTGAGTTAATTGTTTTACTGGCTGTTGTTACAGTTTATTTGTGGTATTGCCTGTGTAAGTGCACTGTAAGTCTTCTTCCTCCTTCTCCCACTCGTGCTGCAAGCCTCTCCATGCTTCCCCCTCCTCGCTCCCCTTCTCATGGTTTCTACGTCACGCCGCTGTCCCCAGGGCACTGGCCTGCACGGCCCTGCCCGGCAGCGGGAGCGTCTGCAGCTGCCGGCTGGTTCTCCAGCTTTAGGGTCCCCCGCAGCAGCCCGCTCTCCTCAGCTCTGCACACCCAGCCAGTTGCGCCGCCCAGGCAAAGTCAGTCTGCCCTACACCTCACCTGCAAACAGCCAACTCTTCAGCTGACAACCGCCCAAAACCCACTGACAAACTCTCCAAATCTCAGCCTTTCGCTTTCAACTGCTGCCTCTAGTGCATCTCACAGACAAGCCTCCAAAATCCCCTCATCCTGCAATAATACTCCAGCACTGATCGCCTGTGGGAACAACTGCCACAATACCATGCAAACACCAACCAGTTCTGGCACCGAAATATCGCTTTCTCCTCAAGATTCCACCTACACCAACTGCTGACAAACACACGCTGTCCTCACCAAAGCCAAACGCTGCAACAATCAGCGACAACTCAAATCTGCGTGTGCGGCGCAAAATCGCAGGTGTGAGCTAACACAGAGCTGGGCTTGACAGCTGCAGAGTGTGCACCCTGTGGCTTAACGTGGCCAGTCACTGCCATTCTGCCTTCTCCCCGGGAGAAGCGCATGAGCACAGGCTGCTTCAAGGCACAATGGGAACGGTTTGGATCTCCGGGTCTCTGAGGGCGAGAGTAATAAATGTGATCTGTGTCTGGCGCAGGAGCTTCCCGTCCACTTGCTCCTCCATTCAGTCCGGTGCTGCAAGAGAGGGACAGAGAAAGAAACAGGACCGGATTAACAACCTCGTCATCCCTGTCCCCAAACCTGCAGGCGTCCTAGGAGGCCTGATCTAAGTTCTGCTCTTCTCCCTCTCTTTGCTGGAATACTTTACTGCACAAATTTCTGTCATGAACACTCTCTTAACCAATCTGGTGTGTTCATAGTTCCCAGCCCAGCATCCATTTCTCAAGGTACCTCAGCATTTCCATTTGAAACCAACCTCAGTGCCATCCCGTCCTGAGCTACCTCAGCATTGCCCACTGCAGCCTCCTCGATGTCACCCCCTCCCTGAGGTCCCTCAGCCTTTCCCGCCAAAGCCTCCCCAATGTCACCCCCTCCCTGAGGTCCCTCAGCCTTTCCCGCCAAAGCCTCCCCGATGTCACCCCTCCCTGAGGTCCCTCAGCCTTTCCTGCCAAAGCCTCCCCTGACCCGACTCCCCCAGGAGCAGGCAGGACTGCCCACAGTGCCAGGCCAGGGCAGCATGGGGGAAGCACAGTTTGGGGGTGAAGCAGTGAAAACTGCCGGTGTGGGCAGAGTCCCGGTGTGGGGCAGGAGAAAAGCCTTCTCCCAGGAGCCGGGGGCAGAGCTGCTCTCTGCCGGCTCAGCTGCTGGCTCAGGCCCACGCTGCAGGTCTCGTCCTCAATGGGTTAGGGACGCCCGCAGGAACTGGGGGGAAGAGCAGAGGAAGCCAGTGTCCCCCTGCCCTTGGCCAGGGCCCTTCCCACACCCACGTGTCCTGGGATGCTGCTGGGGTGAGCTGCTGGAATGGCAGTGTCTGCCCTGCCAAGCCCAGCCCTCTTTTCACCAGCTCCCCACAACTCTGCCTGCTCCCTCTTCTCCCCGTATGTTTGTGACACCCCGAGGATGCTGTACCTTAAGCATGTGCTGCTCCCACTCTGCAGAGTCCAGGGAGCTCTCAGCTCTTCCTAGAAAGCAAGAGGAAGCAAAAGCTCTGCTGCTGCTCAAGCTCACACCAAAGAAGAGCCTGGTGGTCTCCTCTGCGGTCAGACCTCCCAGAAGTCCCAGGCCATCAGGCTGGAAAGAGCCCACAAGCGCCTGTGCCAAAGCCCTCGCAAGGCCACAGACACAGGAGGGAACCCAGGGGCGTTTGTCAGAGCCACTGGATTCATGCTGGGGAAGGACACTCTGACCATGGCTGATCCCCACTGTGTGACTGCTGGGAAGCTGCGTTTTCCTGCCCTCCCTCCCCTCCAGCCTCTCCCCCCAGCCACACTTTACCTGCCAGGTGCTGCAGCAGGAGGGGCATCTCGGTGGCCCACGCTGTCCCCAAGGCCCCGTAGATCCAGCCCTGCAGGGCCTGCAGCAGCTGCGGCCGCTGCTGGTGTGGGGAGCCGCCGCCAGCACCTGGGCGAGGGAGCAGAGACGGGTCACCCCTGCCACCAGAGCCACCCCCGCCAGCCCCGAGACAGGACTGGGATCCCCGCGGGGCTCGGGCAGGCTCGGGAGTGCTGCCAGAAAAGCTCTTTCTTCCCCCAGGGCCCCGCTACTCAGCAGCGGTCGAGCCAGCAGCGCCTGGGCAGCCGGCAGCCGGGCTGCGGGGAGGGGGAAAGGCTGGTGAGATGAAGAGGCCCCGCCGTGCCCTGACCCTCGTACCTCCCGTGGCCCACACAGGGCTGAGAGCAGCTGCACCGCCACAGTGCTGGCCCAGGGGCTCCCCAGGCTGCCCCGCATGGGGTGAAGGCAGATCCAGCACGGTCAGGAAGGAGCCCTGGCTCCCCAGGAGCCAGCGTCTGACTCTGCCCTTTGCTTTTCCTGGGCTCCTGCTCAGGGTTTGTGGGGCACAGGGAGACACAGACTGGCCTGAGCCCCTTCCAAACCCAGCAGCACTCCCTGGGGCTCCTGCCTTGCTCCTGCGAGTCGACAGCATCGGCTCCTCCTCTTCCTCGCATCCCGCTCTCTCCCGTGAGCTTCAGCACACGTGAGGGGAGAGGTTCAGGCCATGAGGAAGAGCAACGAAAAACACTCTGAAGGCAAGAAGTGGCCACAGCAGTGTTGGGTAGTGGCTAAAGGATAGAGGACATGGATCTACAGAGCAGTTGCACGAGCAGATCCTGTTCTAACAAACTTAGCGTAAGTAGCCAGACTAGGCCACGGTAGAAGCTGCTGATTGCAGCAGAACTGGCAAGGACACCGCAACCTTGACAGAGCATCGTAACAACTTTGAGGAGGAGGGCTATGCAAATGTGACCTTTAGCACTTAAGCCAATCAATAAGTGACTAGTAGACATAATTATTGTTATCTGTATAAATATGTGTACCCTGGACCAATAAAGTGAACTATGCTCTATCACTCACATTGAGTCGTCTCAGCTTGTTCTTCCCCTGCTCACAAGCTTTGTTTTGGAAGACATCAGATTTGGAATGTTTAAGGAAGCTGTAACTACTCCCGGGCTGGGAGGGGGGGCACGGCCCGGTGGCGGGCGCAGACAGGATTGGGGATTAGGGATTCCTACCCTAAGCCTAACCCTAACCCCTAACCCTAAGCCTAACTCTAACTTTACCCTAATTGTTACTGTAACTGTACTGAATGTATCCGTAATAGTCATGGCTAACTGTACTCCTAACTGTTATGATTGTCACCTGTCACCCCTCACTGCTCACTGTAAGCACTGCAGCTTGTGATCCTATAAGCCTGTCAGCTCTTAACGCATTGATTCTGTAGTGTGTATTGTAGTTTGTAATGTAATCTGTATTGTTGTCTGTATTGTAAAATGATTTTTGTCTTCTAATGTTTGTGTGTGAGTCTGAGTGTGTATAATGTAATGGTAATTAGAGTAGTCTTAGTGCCTGTAAGAGTAATGATTGTATCTACTCATTTTGTGTCTTTTTTTTGTTTCTTGTTTTGGTTAATTTGTGTATGATATTCAGTGTTGTGTAGTTGTGTTTTTATAATTTTTTGTTATATTCTTGATGAATTTTGTGATTTGTATTGGGAGTTGTTTTATGTTTAGGGTGGGCGAAGAAATAAATTGTCTAATTTGCATATTTAATGAGCTCATTTACATAATTAGCTTGTGATTTGCGTGACCAGGGGAGTACTCCCTAATTAATCAACCCAACTAACAATAACATTAATTAGGGAGTACTCCCCTGGTTATGCAAATGTTGTGGGTTGGACATGCATGGTTTGTATATATATCTAATATATTTTTCATTTATATATAATTTTATAAAAAACAAAAATAATAAAAATCTGGTGCAGCAGTAGGGCTTTGGATGCTCAAGGGGAGTACTTGATTTCTTTATTTTTTTTTTTTTTTACTCCCCTTGAGCATCCAAAGCCCTACTGCTGCACCTCTAAAACCCAATACCTTTTAGGTAGTTGTAATTAAAAATCTCTACCTGACATCCAAAACAAACTCTACCATAACAGCACACTCAACCACATTCAACCTAAACTGTCACTCCACTCAAAGTCCAGCACACACACACACACACACAAAGTCCAGGACACACACACAACACAAACAGAGACAAAGTCCAGCACGCAAACAAGACAGAGACAAAGTCCAGCACACACACACAAGACAGAGACAAAATCCTGGACACACACACAACACCAACAGAGACAAAGTCCAGCACACACAGACAGAGACAAAGTCCAGCAGGCACACACACAGACAAAGACAAAGGCCGGCGCACGGTCACGATGCCCACGCTCTCACACTCTGGTACATGCACCAAACGTCCAGCTGTCGCTCCGCTCGAACCGAAAAAAGACGCTGGACGACAAAAAGGTACATCTGCTTTATTACCTTTGTGGTGGCCCTTAGGTAGGACCGACCTCTTCAAACCAAACATTACAACATCATAACCAACTATTTATTTAATCTAAGCCAACAGATTACAAACATGCTTTCTTTACACTGTTCCATGATCACAATTTCCATAACCTGAAAAACTCCTCCTTATTACAGCTTTTAAACAATGTATCACAATGCATAAGGCAACAGAGAACATCATCGCTTTGGGTGCGTGGCTGTTACTGCATTTCTCGCCCGAGGGCGAACCTTAAACGGACTCTCGGTTCCCACGTGCGTTTGACTGCGGGGGGGAACCGACTCCTCGCCATTACGACTCTTTTACGTCATTTTGTCGCGAGTGACAAAACACCCAAATATCAAACACGCACCTTTATTACATAGTGGAGGTATTACAATGATTACACATTTGAGGTAGTGTCGAGGGTTAAGATTGCAGGGTGACAATAAAACCCTGGCAGATGTATTGTTAACCTCCTCTCCCCCCCACTTCCTCCTCTTTCCCCCTCCCTCTCCCCCCTTCCCACTCAGGACAGGCGATCGGGAGGGAAAGAAGAACAGAGAGAAGAGAGTTGGAAAAATTAAAGATGTTTTACTAATGCTACTAATAAGAATAGAGAAAATAATACAAAATAGACAAAACCAATCTTGAAAGTCTCAGCAACTGCAGAGCCGGCACCCAAAGTCCTGGCTTAGACTCTGCAACCAAGCGGAGCTGGATTCAGTCTCTCACTAGGCCTCAGTTCTCAGGGACGACCAGCAAGATCCTCTGCTAAGGTCGGCCATAAGCAGAAGAGCAAAAAGGCAAAAAGGGAAAAGGGACGAGATCCTTGTGATCTCCCACTTTTATATGAAGTATTCACGTGAATGGAATGTTATACACAGTTGGTCAGTTTCTTAGTCACTTGTTTCTCGTCGCCCCTCTCACGAGATGTCCATCCATGCTTATCAATAAGTTTGCATTCCATTGCTAGGTTTACCAAACATGTGTCTGGTTCTCCAGGAAAATGCAGTTAATATGAAGGCTTTAGCTGACAGGCAAAATTCACTGAAAGAGAAACTTGTTTTTAACAAAACCAGGACAGGTAGTACAATTATAACACAACACAGAAAATCCAACTCATCTTTCTCAGATCCCATTACAGAGGATAACATGCTCCTATCACAACCCTGTCCCTGTCCTCGGCCCTTTACTCACCCTGCTCCTAGGCCAATTGCGACTGCCTTCCTGGGACCTTTCCCTAAATGGGCCTCCTGACAAGGACCGACCATGGCCGCGATCCGGAACAGGTGTCGCCGGAAAGGCCGTTCCTGGGAGCCTCGACGATAACCCTGCCTCTGAAACCGCTGTCCCAGACTGACCTGAATCTGAACATTGGCAAGTAACTTGACCGCACCGAGCGCTATGGACCTGGGATAAAACACACTCCTCAGGGCGGTGGATGGACACGCGGGGAGGGAATCCCCTGGCTGCAGTTTTTGTAATCTATTTTAATTTTTCTTTTTTTTTCCTTTTCAGGTAAATTTAAAAAAACCTACAACCCCAAAACACAATCGTTCCAGATCACAGCCAAACCGCACCACTCGCTCGGATACCGAACCCACCGTGCGCTCCCTCGGCGGCCGTTCTCCCGGCTCGCACCCTCGCCCCGTGTCTGCGTCGCCCCTCGGGAACGCCGTTCCCAGGAGCCTCTAAACGCTCCCTGCCTGCCAAAACCCCGGCCCGATGGGCACCCGCGTCCAAACCTTGGCGATGAACGTCGCCTCGCGGAGCGGCCGGGACCGGGGGAAAAAAAAAAAAAAATCCCCCGGCTGGGTTTTTTTTATTCTATTTTAAACTTCAAATTGAGCTGAAAGGGAAAAACCATTAACCTGCAAAGAAACAAATACAGGACCAAAACACAATCGTTCCAACTCACACAGCTAACCACGCCACTCATACGCCTACCGACACCGCCACGCGCTCACACCGCAGCCGTTCTCTGCCCTTCTCCCTGTGTGCCGTGACCCCATCTCCCCGTGGCCCCTCGGGAACGCCGTTCCCGGAAGCCTCGAAAATGACCCTGCCTGCCAAAACCCCGGCCCAACGGGCGCCCACGTCTGAACCTTGGCGATGAACGTTGCCTCGCGGAGCGGCCGGGACCGGGGAAAAAAAAACCCAGCCGGGGGAAAAAAAAAAAAAAAATCCCCCGGCTGGGGTTTTTTTATTCTATTTTAAATTAGACATTTACCTGAAAGGGAAAAACCATTAACCTGCCAGAACAAATAACTACAACCCCAAAACACAGTATTACCACATCACACAACTCTAACACACCACTCATTTGCCTACCGACACCACCGCACCCATTCTCGGCCATTCTCCCCTTGGGCCTTCGCCCCGTCTCCGCGTCACCCCTCGGAAACGCCGTTCCCGGCGCCCTCTGAACTCGCCCCACCTGCCTAAACCCCGGTCCCGGCCGGACCTCCATCCGTACGTTGGTGACGAATGTCACCTCACGGAGCCACCGGGACCAGGGGAAAAAAAAACCCGGATGGGGGGGGTAAAACCCCCCACCTGGGGCTTTTTTAATTCTTTACCTTTGGAATTTACCTGAAAAGGAAAAAAAATTTACCCTCCAAGGACAAAGAACTAAAACCCCAAGCTGCGTTCACTCGAGGTTTCATGCAATCCCAACGTGCTGTGCGTCATCTACCGCACCGATCCTTTTAAGTACCTGTCTCAAGCTAATTGTCAGGAGAGGAAAACAGTTTGCACTTAATTCCCTGGCCATCCTTCATATAGTTCTTGACCACGGTGACCTATTCCTCCACGACTTCCCAATCGTGGCGGTTACCGCGAGTCTGTTCCTCTGACGATCCGGAACTCGGACTCGCGCCGCGTCTCCATCGCTGACCGCCGCCGATGCCCGCGACCCTGCCGATGTCGCTTCCTCTCGGGTGACCACTCGGGGTGCGGCCGACCAAGAGCGGCATCGGATCGCTCGCGCTGTGACGTCGTGGAAAATGATGGCAAGGGACGCTATTGCTTTCTAAGTGGACAAAATATGCTGATCAAAATCGGCTGGAACTTGATTCAGATTGATTTCTACGTGGACGGGAGATGCCAAAGGCTAGAGGGAGGCCTTTCTCTTGAGTCGTGAGGTTCAGAATGGACCCCCTTGCTTTCTAAACTCCAAGAGGGGAGTCTAGGTGCAGCTGGATCCAAACTTAGCCCCGCGCCGGATCTACAGTTTGGCTCCCGGACTCACAGGGGATAGGGGAAACACCTAAGATATTGTATTTACATAAGGCCAAAGGATTGCACGTGTACACCTCATTCCTTGTATCGCTCAGCCTGAATTTCAGAATTGCATCGCTCTACACCTCGACGTCCCTACCTCCCTTCCAGGGGCGTGGGGATGGGTGGGTTGGGGTCTAAATTCCTTGGTCTATCAGGGAAAACTCTCAGGCAAAAACTGTGTAAAAAACTAACCAGACAGAACAGTACAGCGGGAAGGCTGACTGGAGCTGCTGCTTCTGCTAAAGTCGCAGCCGAGGATAGAAATCCCTGGGTATTTTTACCCTTACAAACTATTCACCCACCCCTCCACACTGTGATTTGGGCCAACAGCAATAGCTGAGTCTGTGGTCTTCTTGCTTCTCGGTGGATCCTTTGCGCTGACCTCGGACCGGACTTGGCTCCGCTCAGCTGTAGATTTTGTTTACGGTCCGCAGGAGCTCCCTTCCGGCCTTGAATGTGGCGTTTTCACTGAAAGAAGCCTATTTCTTCACAAAAGTGTAAAGCGGGCCTTATCTCATGGGTGGGGATTAGGGTCTGTAGCTGCTTTTGTTACCATCAAAAAGGCTATAACTGAGTGTTACACAGCCTAACAAAATGCCTTTTTGTAAGTAAGTAACTCATATTGACAATGTGATCACCTGCAAGGAATAGAAAAAAATATTTCATTAAAACATGCTTCATCTCTGAAAGAACAGCACACCACAGAAAACACTAGTGAACAATGTTCTTAGTAACAACTGCAAAACACCACTGAAAGGACTATTGACTGCCCAGCCCACAGCTACTCCATCCCATATGACTGCACAACCTCTGCCTACACAATTTAACGTGTCAGCAGATTAACTGGGGACTCCCAGACCTCCGCCCACCCGCCCCTGACTCCACGCGTCCAGGCAGAGCAGCTCCAGCCAAATCCACACGTGCGCAGACAGACGCTCCACAGCATGTTATAGACCACACGATGGCAACGGCACCAACAACACCCAACGACGAGAACGACTCCAAACCAGACACACAATGATCAAAATAACCTTCAGGGAGGCAGTGGTGTGGCAAGGAGCCTCTACTGCAACCCCAGAAAACAAAGGAGCCGAAAGTCAGGGCCCCTTACGAGACGGCGACGCTGGCGCACACACACACACACAGAGACGGCGGCACAGCTTAAAACCTTCAAGATGCTGGGAAGAAGTGCCAGTCCCTGAGACTGGATGGGTAGACAGCAGAGCTGCCGACGCACCCCTCAGACACCATAAAACACAAAAACACAACTGACCAGAAACGTCCAAAAAGCAATGACCTGCCACGCTTTCAACTGCTGATACCAGAAAACCAGCACCCAATTGGCGCTACACCAGTCAGCACTGGCGTTCCGGATCCCGGGACGGCACCCGAGATGCCTTTCGTGTCCCTCGAACGCAACGAGACCCCAGGATCGTCTGACAGGCGCAAGGCAGGCGTCCTGAACTACACCACAATGCAGACACAGGCTGGAGCTGCCCTGCCCGACACACGCTGGCATCGCACTGTGAAATCCCCTGGACCCTTCACCTGCCCAAAGGGGACTGTTCCTGGATAGCCCTTGCCCCAAACAGAACTTTACCCCCCTCCCTGCGGTTCCCAGCCCCTTCCCAGCCCCCCAGCCTCCACTTAGCTTTCAGAGGGCCAAGGGACTGAATCCATCTTCAACGGATGAAAACACCACGTGAGCTGACAGGGATATTCCAGCATCGCCGGCTTCCTCCTCAACATCTACAGCAACACAGGAAAACACATGCTGACTAAGCAGAGCAAACACACAGTATAAAGGCACAAGGCACATCTTCCCTCTGACACCACGCACCGCCCCACCTGCTTACGGTGCTCGGCTCGCCTCTTTTCTCACTCTTTCTTGCCAAGTTGTCCATCTGCCTACAACCTTTGCCTACACGATAACAGACACAGGCTGGAGCTGCCCTGCCTGGCAGAAGCTGGCATCGGTCTGTAAAGTTCCCTGGACCCTTTAGCTGCCCAAAGGGCACTGTCCCTGGACGGCCCTTTCCCCTATGAGAGCTTTAAACCCCCTCCATGCAATTCCCAGCCCCCCCCCCAGCCCTCGAGCTTCCACTTATCTGTCAGAGGGCCAAGGGGCTGCATCAATCTTCAGAGAAAAACACCACATGCGCTAAAAAGCATCTTCCTGCATCGCCCAATTTCTCTTCAACATCTGCAGTAACACAAAACACACAGTCACTTGGCAGAGACAACGCACATTATAAAGGCACACAGCACATCTTCCCACTGACACCACGCAACGACCCACCTGCTTACGGCGCACAGCTCGCCTCCTCCGTCGCTCTTCTGTGCCAAGTTGTCCCTCTGTACCTGAAATCAAGTTATTCAGCAAGTCGCCCAGCAGCTCACCACCCGGCAGCCAAATGGCGCTACCCCAATCGGCACCAGCTTTCCAGACCCCGGGATGGCGCTTGAAATGACTTTCATGCCCCTGGAGCGTAATGATACCCCAGGATCGTCTGACAGGCGCGAGGCGGCTTCCTGAACTACGCGACAACAGACACACGCTGGAGCTGCCCTGCCCGGCACTTGCTGGCATGGCACTGTAAAGGTCCCTGACCCCATTTATCTGCCCAAAGGGGACTGCTCCTGGACTGCCCTTTTCTGTCTCAGAACTTTAAACCCTCCCTGCAATTCCCAGCCCCTTCCCAGCCCTCGTGCCTCCACTTAACTTTTAGAGGGCCAAGGGACCGGATCCATCTTCAACAGAGGGCTAACGGGGATCTTCCTGCATTGTCACTTTCTCCATCATCACCTACAATAAGGAAAGCAAGGACATGCATATGATTAGGCACCCAAATAATATTTAGCGGTAGTAGCCTACGAGTCATTGCTCACCTTGGCTGAGCTCCGGGAGGTACATTTGAATGATCTACCGGGGGCCTCTGCACGCTGCAAAGGTTCTAGAGACAAGACACTCTTCTAGGAGAAGAGATTATATTAACAGCTATTAATACAGCAATACAAACCAAAAAACAACACTCCATCTTCATTGTGGTCAGGAATTACTGGAAAATGCAAAGCACCTGGAACTGAATCAACAAATAAAACATAATGACAAACAACCTTTCTACTACAGCTGCTACTGAACCTTTGCTGCACCCGAAGCTCTTACCTCAAAGGGACACCTCTGCTTCTCCTGAGAGGTCTGCCCATGTAGCTGAAATGGCTCAAAAGCTGCCGACTGCCAAAGGAGCGGCAGAGAACCGGCTCCAAAGCCATCCTGGAGTGGAATGAGCTCCCTACCCGAGAACTGGGGCTCAAATACCCTGAGCCCCGCCCATCCCTTCCCATAGTCCCCTGGCAAAGGGGAGGGATCAATCACCCCAGGCCCCGCCCACAACCCTTATCAAATCACCTGGAATCTCACTTGAAGTGACAGCACCTGCACTTTATTACAGCTATTGCATCTACAATGACACTCAGTATGGATGTCAACTTCGATTTTCTAGGGAGCAGAATTTTAGAAATTTTGACAGGGAATTGAAAATATGTTGACGTGGATTTGGAAAATTCTAGAGAGAATTTTAAAAGTTTCAACAGGATTTCAACAATTTGGAGAGGGATTTGAAAAGTTTCAATGGGAATGTGAAGAATTGGGACGAAAAGTGAAAAATTTTGAAGGGACTTTGAAAAAATTTCAAATGCTGGAGAGCAGCTCTGTGGAAAGGGATCTGGGGGTTCTGGTCAATGGCCAGTTGAACATGAGCCAACGGATTCCCTGGGAGCTGAAAGGCCAACCATGTCCGGGCATTTCCAGCCGGGCAGGGAGGGATTGTCCCACTCTGCTCTGCGCTGGTGTGGCCTCACCTGGAGCATTCACTGTGTGCAGGTCTGGGTGCCACAGGATAAAAAGGATATAAAGCTACTGGAGGACTATGACCTAGTTGAAGGGTTTAGAGCAGTATCTGTGTGAGGAGTAGCTAAAGTCACTAGGTCTGTTCAGCCTGGAGGAGACCTCATTGCAGTCTACAGTTTCCCCACCAGGCGAGCAGGAGGGGCAGGTGCTGAACTCTTCTCTCTGGCAACCAATGACAGAACCCAGAGAATGGCAGAAGATGTGCCAGAGGAGGTTTAGGTTGGGCATTAGGAAAAGGTTCTTCACCCAGGGGTTGGTGAAGTACTGGGACATGCTCCCCGGGGAGGGGTCACGGCCCCAAGCCTGACAGTGTTCAAGAAGCAACTGGACAATGTCCTCAGACACACAGTGTGAATTTTGTGGTTGTCATATGCAGGGACAGGAGTTGGAATCAATAATCCTTGTGGGTCCCTTCCAACTCAGGACATTCTATGATTCTATGCTGCTGTGTTTAAGAAAGGGTAAAAACTGCAACAGCAGCTGAGAGGAGTGAGTATATGTGAGAGAAACAACTATGCAGACACCAACAGTGAAGAAGGAGGGGAGGAGGAGCTCCAGACACCGAAGCAGAGATTCCGCTGCAGCCTGTGGTGAAGGCCCTGTAGTGTGGGCTTTCCATGGGATCATTGCTTCCTTCAGGTCACATCCACCTGCTCCAGGGTGGGATCCTCCGCAGGCTGCAGAGCGGTGCAGACCAGCACCCCCAGGTCCCTTCCTGCAGGGCTGCTTTCCAGCCACTCCTACTTTATACTTGTGCCTCTTGTTACTCCGTCCTGGGTGCAGAATCCAGCACTTGGACTTGTTATATTTCATGTCACTGAAGAGTCCCCAGTGCTCTGATCTATCCACATCCCTCTGCAAGGCCTTGTCCCTTGAGCGAGTCAACACTAAAGCTCCTATTTCAGTGTTGTAATAAACAATTCTAAGAGTTAGAGATGTTTGTTCATTAAAGCTTCTTAAAAGGAAACGCTCAGGGGTTATTGAGTTAGAGATGTTTGTTCATTAAAGCTTCTTAAAAGGAAACGCTCAGGGGTTATTGTGCAACATGGGAAGCCCCTGCCCTTTGTTATGCAATTGCCTTAAATGTTCGATCCTCTAAAGGTGGGGGGGCAGGGGTAGGTGAGAAGATGGGAGATTAACCGCCTGGCAACAGAGGACACATGCGCAGAAAGAACAAGTGACGTGGCACCCTGAACAACGAACCCGGGACCCTCTGAAAGGCCAGAAGAAGTTTTTCCCACGCGCGCCACTGGAGAAGCGAATCGCATGGTCACCCCGCGCTGTTTTTGCTTATTGCATTGAAATCCATCGGGAATAAATTTCTGTTATTCAAGTTAATTTCGAGTCAAAATTTATTACAAGTATCATCAGCAAATTTCCTACCTCTGCATTCAGCTCCAGCACTAGATCACTGATAAATACATTGAACAGAACTCCCACTAGAATTGACCCCTGGGGAACACCACTGGTTACTGATCACTGGATTTCACTGTACTCTGCTGACTGCGCTGATTTGATCCCCATCATCTGCCGTATGGCAGTTTAGACATTTAGGACCCTGTAGGTAGAGATCAGCAGGTAGTGTCCTCTAGTGTATCTTATAGTATTTGAAGCCATTGCACATGCCAACAGATGTGACTCAACACTTAAGAAGTATCCAGAACCTTCTGTAGTTACAGCTGGAGGCCAGAGAAGACACCATGGAGTATCTCAAATGGCACTAGATACTGATCTCTAGGTAATTAAGTTGTTCATCAGTATATTTACTTGTATTTTAGAAACTTAAATTTAAGACATCTGAAGCTGAATCTTACTCTTATAACATCCCTCGTGTTTAAACACATATTTTACATATAATTTGAGATATTCTAGTGTGTCTCAGAGGTCTGGAAGATAGAACACAGTATCTATGGGAGACTTACACTCTTCTGATGTGGCAAATGGAGGACTAGAAAATCCCAGTGTATCTCAAATTGCACCTTATCCCTTTCACGTTGTGATACACAGCATTATATATCCAATCTGTTTGCCGTAATGAGTAATAAGGTATGCATGTATGTGCTTTCAGGGACTGCATCTTTGATCAGTTATGGGGCAGCTTGACCACAGTGAATTTTCCTGCCATTCAGTGTTGTGAACCACAGTGTAACAGGGAGAGGTAAACATATCCAGAAAATTTTTTTAATCCAGCAACTAAATTCCAGAAGTTGAAGTTGATACATTTTTTTGATAGGAGTTGCTCATTTCTGTTTATCATACTTGTGCCACCTATGTTTAGCACCTGAAGGTGCTGGTTCTTCACAATACCAGTAAGAAAGGCACTCACACACTATAAGGTATTACTTGAAATGCCACTTATTGGAGCTAACACTCTAACAAAAAAACAGGATAGTATGGATGATTTTACATCCTTCCAGATGCTGGGAACCCTGAGTTGTGCAGCATCAAACAGACCTTTGGTCAAGGATCAGTATGCTGCGCAGATCTGTCTCCTCAAATGCTACCCACTTTTAGTCACTCAAGCTATTATAGGGAACAATTGTTCTCTTAAAAGGGAACAATTCCATCCAGGATTCTTACTGTCAAACAGAAAGGATGTTTACATATGAAGTTCATGCTGCACTTTTAGGTAAAGACACACAAGAGGAGTAATAACAGGTACCAAGTGGTAGCTAATTGCAGGCTATACTGTTAGATTCAACTGTTAAAGCTCATCCTGCAGCCAGTGGATGTGCACAGCACAACAATGGCCTGAGGACCAAGCTGTACATGCAGCAAAGCATATGTCTGGGCCAACTCAGAGAATCCCAGAGTGTCAGGGGTTGGAAGGGACCTCGAAAGATCATTCAGTCCAATCCCCCCATGGAGCAGGAACACCCAGATGAGGTTACACAGGAACATGTCCAGGCAGGTCTTGAATGCCTCCAGAGCAGGAGACTCCACAACCTCCCTGGGCAGCCTGGGCCAGGCTCTGCCACCCTCACCCCCAACAAGTTTCTTCTCAAATGTAAATGGAACCTCTTGTGTTCCAATTTGAACCCATTACCCCTTGTCCTGTCACTGGTTGTCACCAGAAGAGCCTGGCTCCATCCTCCTGACACTCCCCCTTTCCATATTGATCCCCAGGAATGAGTCCCCCCTCAGGCTCCTCTTGTCCAGCTCCAGAGCCCCAGCTCCCTCAGCCTTTCCTCACACGGGAGATGCTCCACTCCCTGCAGCATCTTGGTGGCTGCGCTGGACTCTCTCCAGCAGTTCCCTGTCCTGCCAGAACTGAGGGGCCACAACTGGACACAATATTCCAGGTGTGGTCTCCCCAGGGCAGAGCAGAGGGGCAGGAGAACCTCTCTGACCTACTGACCACCCCCTTCTAACCCACCCCAGGTCCCATTGGCTTCCTGGCCACAAGGGCCCAGTGCTGGCTCATGGTCACCCTGCTGTCCCCAGGACCCCCAGGTCCCTTTCCCCTACACTGCTCTCTAATAGGTCATTCCCCAGCTTACACTGGAACCTGGGGTTGTTCCTGCCCAGATGTCAGACTCTACACTTGCCCTTGTTCTATTTCATTAACATTTCCTTCCCTTTGTGCTGCCTCCCTGGCCCTTTTGCCTTTCCCTCTGTGTCACCTTGTCTTGCTCCCTGTCCCTATCTTTCTCTGGCAAGCTGATCTGCTCCTTACCCTCCTTTTCAAATGAATCACAACATCACTTTGGTTGGAAAAGATAACTGCAATTTTAAAATATCTTTACCGTTTGAAGAAACGGCCTGAAAAGGTTTGTTTTTTGTTTTTTGTGTTTTGTTTTTTTTTTTCCAGTGGGGCAGTTCACAAGGACAGATGGGCTGCTGGACTCTTCAATACCAACATTCAGGGCGAGGAAGGAACTCTTGGCTATACTTGGGTGATATCTGTGTCTGTGTTCTGTGTGTATCTGCGAAAGTGCGCTCTAGGGAACTCAGGCTGCCAATGAGTCAAAAAACGGCCTGGTTGTCTAAAAAACACAAACGCTCCAGTGGCCGTATCAACAACTGTACTAAAGATGGTGCAAAGTACCTTTTCCTCCACTCAGCTGTAGCCTTCGCAAGAAAAAAGGAAGTGTCAGATTCCTATCCAGCTTTGTTCTGAAGGGTTTTTTCCTCTTTCAGCTGGGTGTCCACTGCCACCGTCTCACTGCGGTTGCCCCGTCTTCTGCTACAGAAGTACAAGACAGACAGACAGAATCCGGAGTGGTCTGCCCGTACAAGGTACGGCTAAGACGTGTGTCTGCGTTTTTCCTGAGGTACTTGTAGAGCGGACTTTAAAGTTAACATTAAGAATGCACCGCCTCTCCTATATTTTTAATACGAAACATTTTACCACATGTACTAAAAGTAAGGTCTGTTCTGGAGCATGGTACACCTGTGCAGAGCTTACCTTCCTCTGTTTATTTTCTCTTCCTGAAAGCATAATCTTCTGTTTCTGTGGGCTTACAATTGAATGATACAGTGGAAATGATGTTGTACTAAACGAGGAAAGGAGGTGTTTGTAAGAGTTCAGATGTCCAGAAGAAACAGCTGCTTCAATGACAAATGCTTTGTTCTTTTTCAGCCAACAGGTTTTTAAAATATCGTAGCTTTTGGAGTACTATTCTGACTGAGATACAGGCACCTGGGCAGATCGGTTTTGTTCTGCGCATTTGCCAGGTGTTCCCAAGAAGCACTTTCAGCCTCGTAACTGGTGGCAGTGAGTCCCGGTGTGGTTTGGATGAGTTATTGTTTCAATAATGACTTGTTTGTTCTTAACCTACAGTGTGTAGTTCTGGCTTCAGTTGGTAAGAAGTCTTCCAAAACGGCAGCATTTTCCAGAGGAAAACTTTGTCTAGTCAGTTAATTGAAACGGTTTTAGTGTCATGTATTACATGGTAATATACAAAGCAGGGTTACAGTGTTCTATAACATGCATAGAAGGACGTGTATTTAAGACAATTCTAGACGTAAACAGCGTTATTGTTTTTATTGGGATCTTTTGGTATCTAAATTCTTGAGCAGGGGGAAAACATGTGTTTTCCAAAATACCCGGTGGCGACTCATGGTGCTGGGATGGGGCCAATCCAGCTCCAAGTCAGTCGCGCTCAGCTGTGTTTGCCCCCCTCACACCCCCCGTTTCCCAGTTTTGCTCCAAACTTGCTCAAATACAAACAAATAGGCAGCAATTCAGAGACAACAGAGTGGGGCTCAGCCGGTGGTGCCCCCTCCTAACCCCCCCGGCATCCCCAAATCCCCAACAACGGGGCCAGACACCCCCTTCCCCAGCTCCGTTCCCTTCTCTCAGCTCGCTCCAGCACCGGCCCAACACCCTCTAGTAAACAGCGCTTGGTGGCCCCGGAACGCGCCACTCCTGGAATGCCGAACTCTGAACTGCTGCATGAAATTCAATCCTTCCGTGCAACAACAGGTGGGTAAAAACCCACTGTGCATACATTTGGGATGTAAACGTGACTTACAGCCACCACCGACTGTTACGATAACCCTCGCGGACAGCACACGCACAGGAGACGCAGTGGCAGAAGTGACACATTGACTTTCATAACAGCATTTGCTCCCTTGAGGAAAGGCTGATGCTGGCAGTGACAGGTAACACAGAAAGCTCTTCAGTCTATTGCCTTTGGATGCAAGAAACCCTTGCGGACCAGGGGAAATCAATTGTCATGGATGGAAGAACGCTACAGCACACAACTTGTTAGCATGCACCCTGCTGCTTTTAGTGTGGGGTGAGACTGAAACGCAGCCATTGACAGAGGAGGTGATGTAACCGGTTCATTTGGACAAACCAGTTATGGTATCTTGTCCGATGACGGTGCTTTCGCCAGTATCTCCGCTGCTGCACTGACGTCTCCTTCTGCATCAATCAGCACCTCCAAGTTTGCGCTCTGGTCCTGGAAGCCCATGGCCCTGAGCTGCTCCATTTGTCTCCCAAATCTGGCCTGTGGCACCTCCTCATTCATCTCCATCTGATGTTCTCCTTGCTCCCCATCTGACTTGAAATCTCCACTGTCCTCAGACTCGCTGCTTTGTGACGAGTCGTCCGTGCTTTCCAGATCCAGCTGCACACTTGGGTCCTGCAAACTCAGTATAAAATCCGGTACCTCTGTCGAGAGGGTCTGTAATCCCCGCTGGATCTGCAGCAACGCCTGCAGCGCCCGCGGGTTCCTCAGCAGGGGCGAAATCTCGGCGTCCTCCAGCTCCGGTGGCAGCTGCTGCACCTGCTGGTCTTCACATGGAGAATTTCCGTCACTTGGTGTCTCGGCGCCGTTCAGAAGCACTTGTGCGGGGCTGTCGGGGTGTGTTACCGCACTCCCCAGGCTGTGCATGAGCTCTGGGTCTCCTGTCAGCTGCTCAACCATGGTCTGAACCTGCCCCGAGTTGGGCACCACCGGTCCTGCCGCAGGACCCAAGCTCAGCGAGGTGAAACTGTCACCTGTGCTGCTGATGGCGAACTGGCCATCGCAATCCCCTGTGTTACCACTGACCCCGCTGGACCACAGAGCCCAAGGGTTGGGTAATGGCCTCCGGTTTTCGGTGTGGGCTGGTAGCCTGGCTCCCGTCAGGGGTGGGTCACTGTCCTGGGGAGCAAAGGGGCTGTTTCCCATCTGCACAGCGTCCAAGATGGGCTCCTGAACCTCTCTGTACAGCTGCTCCAGAGCGCTGAACCCTCCAGGGATGCTTTCCAGGTTCTTCATGGCCACATCATGGTTCCTTATCATCTCCTGCCTTACGGCAGGGCTGCTGGAGGCCTCCAGCATTTCTCTGATAGTCTGGGGGTGGCTGAGAATGTGGCCAATCTCGGGATTTTCTTCAGCCAGCTGCTGCATCTGAGGGCTGGACATGAGGAGGTCCCTGACAACGTCGGCATTGTCGAGGACATCCTGCACCAAAGCAGTCTGCATCTCCCTTTGCAAGCTGTGCAGGGGTACCTCTTCTTCTTGAATGCTGCTCTCCAAGTCCAATGTGTCTGTGGAGTCCAGGCCCAGGAGAAATACGCCCGTCACCCCAAGGAGGAAGCCCAGCAGAAGTGTGTTGTTGTTGATGGTGTTCAGATCCAGGCCTGAAGCAGGGATCCTGGACAAGAGGTCCGCCATGGTCTGTGCCACTGCTTCCTGGCTGGAGGTCAACAGCTCAGACAAGTCGTGATGGATTAAGCTTGGGTTTTGCAGATGACCCGTGCTTCCCAAGCAGAATAAGTTGGAATTGCTGCAGCTGGGAGGTTGCATGAGGGCGGTCGCTCTTTCTTGATCTGCCAGGCCATCCTGTGGTTTCTGCTGGGACCTGATGACAACGTGGATGTTGACCCCACTGTGAACTCCATGCTGGCTCAAAGTGTCTTGATCCTTGAGGACTTTCCCAGCAAATACCAGGACCAGCAGATCAGGGGATGTTTTGAAACGTTTGGCAACTTCTTTCTTAAACTCCTGGATAGTGCTGCTCTGAGCAACCTCAAACTTCTCCTCCTGTTTGAGCGTCTTCACAGTAACCTTGATGATATTTGAGGAATCCATGGTGACAACAGGCTGACCAGTCTCTGCTGCCCCTTTGCTTCTGGGCACGGTGACTCTGAGACCAGGGCTGCGCGTCACTCTGTTGAAAAGCAGCGGTGCTGGCAGGAGGTGACAGAGGGTGACAGCTGCAGTGGAAACGGGGTGGCAGTTATCTCTGCTACGGTGACAGATGCCAGGAGGGAGCAGTGACACGGGGACAAGGACCACCTCCCTCCGCAGATGTTGCACAGCTGCTCCAGTTGCTCACCACCCGTGCAGTCCCCCCATGTTCCCTGTCCCACTGCAGCCTCCTGCCTGTATAGAATGCCCATGCAGCGGCGCTGTGCTGTGACATCACAATTGATGTCAGAGTGAGCAGTGATGTCAGAGCTGAGCTCAGGCTTCCTCGCCTCCATGGTCCCCAACCAAGTCCCCAGGACACAAGGGAAACTGTGGCGGGGTTTTGATGGATAAAGATCTGTTGCTGAATTAGTCAAGCTCAAAGGAATCTCAAGGCCGCTCCGAGAAGCTGAGAACAGAACCTGCTGTGAGAAAGAGGGGCGTCCTCGATCAGCGGGGTCCTGGCGTGGCGTGAATCATCGGACGCATCATCAGTGAGACTCCAGCGCACGGACAGCCCACGATACTCATTTAGCGAATCCACGCTTGGAGCGTGGACGCGTGATTAGAATATAGTTGCATATATAAGGAGGCTTGTTTCTGTAATAAATGGCTTTGGCATGATTCACATTGAATCAAAGTGTTTGCTGAGTCCTTTATCGCTCCAACAGAAAACCACACCATGGGGACCCCCAGTCTCAGGGGCTGCAGGACCATTTCCATTCCACATGACTGGCAGGTCAGCATCGCCAAACCCAGGGCGAAGCTCCCGAGCACCCGCCCTCCCGGCTCCGGAGCTTGCTCCCCTGTTTCAGCGATCACCCTCCTCCTGCCAGGTGTGCTGCAGGAACGCGAAGCACCTCGAATTGTCACATTGAGCCCCAGTCTTTGGGTCCCACTGTGGGTTTGCTGCCAGCACAACCCATGCACAGGGTCAGCCCTAGAATCACAAAATTACAGACGGGTTTGGGCTGAAGGACCTTCCCAGCTCCCCAGTGCCCCCTGCCATAGGCAGGGACATCTGCACCAGCTCAGGGTGCTCAGAGCCCCGTCCAGCCTGGCCTGGGATGTCTCAGGGATGGTTCATCCACCACCTCTCTGGGTACCTGGGCCAGGCTCTCACCACCCTCAGGACAACAATTCCTTCCTCATGTCCAGCCTGAATCTCCCTCCTTTAGTTTAAAACCATCACCCCTTGGCCTGTCACAAATAGGCTGGGATGATTTATGGCTGGGACGCAAATGCATGGACAGGATGGAGCAATGCAGAGATGGGATGTCACAGAATCATAAAATCATTTTGGTTGGAAAAGACCTTCAAAGATCGAGTGCAACTGTTAACCCAGCCCTGGCACTACCCCATGTCCCTGAGAACCTCATTTCCAATCCGTTCAACCCCTCCAGGGATGTGACTCCAGCACTTCCCTGGGCAGCCTGTTCCAATGCCCCACAGCCCTTTGGGGAAGAAATTGTTCCTAAATCCAACCTCAACCTCCCCTGGTGCAACTTGAGGCCATTTCCTCTGCTCCTGGTGCTTGTTCCTGGGGAGCAGAGCCCGACCCCCCGGCTCCAAGCTCCTTTCAGGCAGTTCAGAGAGTCCCGCAGGGCTGGGATGGAGTCATCCGTGGCTGGAATGTGATGCGCAAGGTGGATGAATTGATGCTCAACTGGGATGAAACACGTTTGGTGTGAGGGATGCACAGTTGGTCTGGGATTGGGAGCGGGACGGTGATGGGAGCACAGTGGGGACAGGAGCACCACATGCTCACCCAAAACTCCTGCAGATAAAAATCAATTTACCTGTCTCCAGAACAGGTGTGTCTGCTCCATTTCGGTGCTCAGGTGGGTCCATGTGTGTCCCCTGGTGCTGGAACACCCCAAAAAGCTGCAGCCGTTGTGGCCGGAGAGTGCAAGTGATGTGGTGCCCACGTGTGTGCTGAGCATGTTGGTTCTCAGCCTCTGCTCAAGGCAGCAGCAGAATTTCTGGGAGCACTGCGAGAAAACCCCACGGGACATTTCACAATAGCCTCACACGTCACCAGAATGGACGCTGTGCCAGAAAACGAATGAAAAGCCCTCCCAGTGCCAACACAACCCGCGGACACTGAAATCCAGCCCAAAGCACCAAAATGTCCAGGAAAAACAGGGACTTGTTGAGTCCCGCTTATGCCTTTCAGCTCTTTAACCTGATCTTGTCACTGTAATCTCACCAAAGCACTTTTTTTCCACTTGGTTCAACTCTAAAATGAACTTCTCTTCCACAAAACACCCCAATCCTTCAATGAGAAAACCCCAACATCTCTGCTCTCCAGGATCATGACCCCGGCATCTCGTGCCATCGCTGCATGGATTTTAGTTTGTTCAATGAAATGAACACGTGCCGAGGGGGAAAAGAGGAGGAAATCTTTGAGAATTCAGTTTTCCAGCACTGGAGATGTGTGGCCAAGATTTAGGTTTCCTTTATATAGTGAATTGGAAATGGTGCAAAACACGGATGGATGGATGGATGGATGGATGGATGGATGGATGGATGGATGGATGGAGAGAACTGGGACCGTGATAAAGCTCTTGCTTCCAAGCAAGATCGGTGGTAACTAAAACCTCTCCGTCTCTTATTTGCTTTTTTATTGAATCAGATTGATAAAATTCCCTGGATCTGTGCACCACTGGGGACTTCCACACGGCAAAAACCCAACATCTGTCTTCTATTTTGCTTTTTAATTCAAGGAAAAGCCCACAAGACTCTCTCAGGATGGCCAGAAGCATCTCTGCGCTCGTCTCCATTCCCTCTGAGTCTTGCAGGTTGAATTTTCCCATTGATGTGCCAGCCCAAGAGCTCAAAACCCCGTCGCATCGTTAACGAACCTCCCAAACGAGCTGTCGTGCTGGGTACCAGCCGTCCTGTGAAAATACCTCTGGCTGCTTTATTTCCACCCTAATTCCCTGTATCCCACTGATATTAAATTTCCAGGCCAAAATACACGTGCAGTATTTGGTTTGTGATTTGTTGGGGTGGGTTTTTTTTGGTATTTCATTGTTGGAGAATGGCTAAGAGAGAAAGGGCGGAGACCCTCTCTACGAAGAGGATCTTTTCTAGTTAGCATAAGTAGGCCTCAGTTAGCATGAGCTGAACAAGGGTAAGTGGGAAGGTACTGACTGAGAGAGGCCTGGGTAAACAAAGTTCAGGAGGCAGCTCCGAGATAACGGGTGTTGAAGAATGGCCAAGAGAGAAAGGGCATGAGACCCTCTCTACGAAGAGGATCTCTTCTAGTTAGCATGAGTAGGCCTCAGTTAGCATGAGCTGAGCAAGGGTAAGTGAGAAGGTATTGCCTGGGAAAGGCCTGGATAAACAAGTCTCAGGAGGCAGCTCCTGAGAAAGGCCTGGATAAACAAGTCTCAGGAGGCAGCTCCGAGATAATGAGGGAATTCACATACCAGGAGGGCCACAGAAGGGGATGGACTCATTATGTATGTTGGGATGGGCTCATTACGTATGCTATCAAATCGGTGTTTGACGAGTAGGCATAACTAATAGAACCACTATAAAAGTCTGTGCTCTGTATCAATAAACGGAAGTATTTCTTATGATTCACATTGAATTGGCCGCATTTCTTCCTCCGTCGCCGCAGGCCAGAAACTATGCCGGGGTCTCGATCCCCGACAAACGGGGAAGTCACATACCAGAGAAACCACAGAAGGGGATGGGCTCATTATGTATGCTATCAAATCGGTGTCTGACGAGTAGGCATAATTAATAGAACTGCTTTATAAAGGGGTGCTATAAATAGAATTGCTATTAATAGAACTGCTATAAAAGTCTGTGCTCTGCGTTTGATATAAAAGCCAGTGCTTCGAGGCAATAAATGGAAGTATGCTTATCATTCATATTGAATTGGCTGCATTTCTTCCTCCGTCGCCGCAGGCCAGAACCTATGCCGGGGTCTCGACCCCCGACATTGCATGAATTAAGCACGTTTTTGCTTTGCTTTTTTTGTCTTTCTCAGCCAGCGATCTCAAATTATGCTGGTGAGCTCGTCCCGACAGGTTGGGAAGCAGAACATAGAGTTGCTTGGATTAGTCCCAGGGATGGAAATGCTGTTTTGTGCTGTCATCCCACAGCATGGAGATGTCCCCTCCGGCTCATGGGGCTGCACAACCACAACGAGACACCAGAGAATCCACATCAGGAAAACGTAACGATTTTTCTTTCTATTTTCTAGAGCATTTTCTGCTAATGGTTTAAAAAGCATCAGCAAAAAAACGTGGTGAAAAAGAGAAATTTCGGAGTTCTGTGCCCAAGACTGAAGAATTCCTCAGGAGCACTGCAATCATAGGAATAAATAAAACGTTTTCACATTCAAACCGAAGAATATTTATGGCTGACCAGTTGTGCCAGGAATGGGAAGCAGGAGAAGACGTGATGCCCAGAGTGAGCGTCATGGGATGTGTCAGCACAACCAGCACATCCCAAATTGTCTGTTGACTGAATTAAAGCGGGAATGGTGACAGGTCCTGGGGCAGCAGGAACGTCTCCTCTGTGACTGCTCCACCTTCCCAGGTGCCCACGTGTAGTGGGTATGAGGGTCTGTAAGTGATAATGAAAAACAGGACCAGAGGAAACGGCCTCAAGTTGCACCAGGGGGGGTTGAGGTTGGATCTGGGAACAATTTCTTCCCCAAAGGGCTGTGGGGCATTGGAACAGGCTGCCCAGGGCAGTGCTGGAGTCACCAGCCCTGGAGGGCTGGACAGACGGACATGAGGTTCTCAGGACATGGGGCAGTGCCGGGGATGGGTTAACAGTTGGTCTCCATGATCTTAAAGGTCTTTTCCAACCAAAATGATTCTGTGACTCCGTGATTTTCCGGGGCGTTGCAGCTTTGGCAGCAGACAGGAGCCAGGAGAAGGGACAGCACTGTCCCGAACCTTTTCAGTCCCTTCCAGCCCCATTTCCTATGCTTCCACGCCCACCCTTCACAATTCCAACATGTTTATTTAATTAAATATTAATTAAACATTTCCTAATAGTCTCGCCAATGCTGTCAGCAATTCGCTGGGGTGTCAGCATCGCCAGCTCCATGCTGGGCTGTGATGGTGATTTTTCCTAAAGCTGCTTTAGGAGATGCAAGACACGGTGTGACATTCCCGATCCAGTGGTGATTCTCAGCCGTGGACAAATCACAGTCCCATGGAAAACCCACAGAGCCCACCCAGGGTGAAATCCTGCAGTGATGCAGCTCCTGTGGGTCCATCACATGGACCTTAAATTCACTCCCAGCCTCCCTGAACACCGGTGGGGAGGTGGAGTGGGCACCCAAGGAGGGAGGTGGGCACCCGGAGGGGTGCAAGGGGAACATGTGGGTGCAGCTTGGGCACCCCAGGGAGCAGCGTGGGCACTCCAGGGGTGGGCATGGGACACCCAGAGAGAGGTGTGAGCATGCGTGGAGCAGCATGGGCACCCTGGGGTGCAGCGTGGGCACCCCAGAGGGGTGCATGGGGCACCTTGAGAGAGGTGTGGGTGCTTCAGGATGCAGTGTGGGTACCCCCAGGATGGGTACGGGGGATGCAGGGAGAGGTGTGGACACGCATGGAGCATCTTGGGTATCCAGGGGTGCGGCGTGGGTACCACAGGGTGGGTACATGGGGCAGCTAGAGAGAGGTGTGGGCACACAGAGAGCACCGTGGACCCCCCAGGAAGGAGCCCAGGTACCCCAAAGAGCAGCATGGAGACCCCAGGGTGCAGGTGGGTACCCCAGGGGTGGGCATAGGGTACTTTGAGAGAGGTGTGGGCATAGCAGGGAACAGCATGAGCACCCCAGGAGGGATCCAGGCACCCCAGGGAGCAGCTTGGACGCCCTGGGGGTGCGTGTGGGGCTGCTAGGGGGAGGTGTGGGCACACAGGGAGCGGTACAGGTACCCCAGGGTGCCCCAGGGTGCAGCATGGGCACCTTCTCGGGGTACATGGGGGACCTAGAGAGAGGTACGGGCACACAAGGAGCAGCGAGGGCACCCTGGGGGGCAGTGTGGATACCCCAGGGGGTTCATGGGGCACCAAGAGAGAGATGTGTGCATACAGGGAGCACCATGAACACCCCAGTGGGGAGCCTGAGCACCCCAGGGAATGGACACCCCAGGGGTGGGCCTGGGGCACCTAGAGAGAGGTGTGGGCACCCAGGGAGCAGTGTGGGCACGCAGGGGTGCAGCATGGGTACCCCAAGAAGGAGCCTGGGCACTCGGAGGAGCAGTGTGGGTACCCCAGGGAGGTGCCTGGGGCAGCAGGAGGGAGGTGTGTGTACCCAGGGAGTACCGCAGGCACCCCGGGCAGTGGATTGGGCACCCCGGGGACAGCGTGAACACCCTGGGGACAGCGTGGACAACCTGGGGATGTTGTGGACACCCCGGGGACGGCGTGGACAACCCAGGGATGTCGTGGACACCCCGGGGACGGTGTGGACACCCCGGGGACAGCGTGGACACCCCGGGAATGGCGCGGACACCCCGGGAACGGCGTGGACAACCTGGGGATGGCGTGGACACCCTGGGGATGGCGCGGACACCCCGGGGACGGTGTGGACACCCTGGGGATGGCGCGGACACCCCGGGGATGGCGCGGACACCCCGAGGATGGCGTGGCGACGCCGGTGGCGAGGCGAGGGAGCCCAAGTAAGTCCCGCTTACCGGTGTCGGCGTTGGTCCAGGGCAGGAGGAGGACGACGGTATCACAGAGCAGCGGCAGGAGCGGCTGCGCCATGGGACGGTGGCGGCACTGGAGCAGGGCCGGGGGGCTCAGGGCTCCCGGGGTGGGCTGGGGCTCGGCCCCGCCGCCCGCCGCCGGACATACCCGGCGTGGCCAGACCCGCCTTCCCCTTTCGCTTTCGAACAGAGACCGGGGTGGGGGGTGCAGTGCCCGGGGGTTCGTTACCCGGGGGGATGCACGGCCTGAGAGTTCGGTACCCGGGGGGATGCAGTGCCCGGGGGTTCGGTACCCGGGGGGGATGCAATGCCTGGGGGTTTGGTACCCGGGGGGGATGCAGTGCCTGAGAGTTTGGTATCCAGGGGGGATGCAGTGCCCGAGGGTTCGTTACCCGGGGGGATGCAGGCCCTGAGAGTTCGGTACCCGGGGGGGATGCAGGGCCTGAGAGTTCGGTACCCGGGGGGGATGCAGGGCCGGAGAGTTCGGTACCCAGGGGGGATGCAGTGCCAGCGGGTTTGGTACCCGGGGGGAATGCAGTGCCAGCGGGTTCGGTACCCGGGGGGGGATGCAGGGCCTGAGAGTTCGGTACCCGGGGGGAATGCAGTGCCAGTGGGTTCGGTACCCGGGGGGGGATGCAGGGCCTGAGAGTTCGGTACCCGGGGGGAATGCAGTGCCAGCGGGTTCGGTACCCGGGGGGGGATGCAGGGCCTGAGAGTTCGGTACCCGGGGGGAATGCAGTGCCAGTGGGTTCGGTACCCGGGGGGGGATGCAGGGCCTGAGAGTTCGGTACCCGGGGGGAATGCAGTGCCAGCGGGTTCGGTACCCGGGGGGGGGATGCAGGGCCTGAGAGTTCAGTACCCGGGGGGAATGCAAGGCCTGAGAGTTCGGTACCTGGGGGGGATGCAGGGCCTGAGAGTTCGGTACCCAGGGGGGATGCAGTGCCCGGGGGTTCGGTACCCAGGGGGGATGTAGGGCCTGAGAGTTCGGTACCCAGGGGGGATGCAGTGCCAGCGGGTTCGGTACCCAGGGGGGATGCAGGGCCTGGGGGTTCGGTACCCGGGGGGGATGCAGTGCCAGGGGGTTTGGTACCCAGGGGGGATGCAGTGCCTGAGAGTTCAGTACCCGGAGGGGATGCAGTGCCAGCGGGTTCAGTACAAAGGGGGGATGCAGTGCCAGCGGGCTCGGTACCCAGGGGGGATGCAGGGCCTGGGGGTTCGGTACCTGGGGGGGATGCAGTGCCAGCGGGTTCGGTACCCGGGGGGAATGCAGGGCCTGAGAGTTCGGTACCCAGGGGGGATGTAGGGCCTGAGAGTTCGGTACCCAGGGGGGGTGAGGTGCCTGGGGATTCGGTACCCGGAGCGGGTGCAGGGCCCAGGGGTTTGGTACCGGGGCGGGTGCAGGACCCAGGGGTTCGGTACCTGGGGGAATGCAGTGCCCGGGGATTTGGTACCGGGGCGGGGTGCGATACCCAGGGGTTCAGTAGTGGGGGGAATGCAGTGCCTGGGGGCTTGGTACCCCGGACGAGATGCAGTGCCTGGGGGTTCGGTACCGGGGGGGATGCGGTACCCGGGGGGGATGCAGAGTCCGAGGGGACGCAATAGCAGAGACGGGGTACAATACCCAGAGGGTGCAATACCCTCGGGATGCAATACCGGGGGGGGTTGAAGTATCGGGGGGGCGAGATACGATACCAGGGAGTGAGATACGATACCAGGGGGGGATGCAATACCTGGGGGAGGGATGCCGAACCTGTAGGGAAGGATGCAATACCGGGGGGAGATGCAGTACTGGAGGGGGGAATGCAGTACCGAGAGGGGGAGGAGGGGAATGCAATACCCAGGGGTGAGATGGAATACCTGGGGATGGGATGCAATAGCGGGAGGAGGATGCAACAACGTGGGGGATGCAATACCTTGTGGTGGGGATGCGACACTGGCGGTGAGATGGAATACCTGGGGTGGGATACAATAACGGGGAGGGGCTTCGGTTCCCGGGGATGCAATTCCTGGGTGGGGGGGAGTGTGAGCAGCCATTAAAGGACAAATGTTGTTTGTACACCTGGGGACCTGGCGCCTGACCCCAGAGCGGGGGGGAGGACTGAGAGACACCAGACTATGAATCTTTAATGTAAAACTAAGTCATCACTTCGGACTAATCCCAGAATGCAAACTGTGTTTTAAAAGCTAAGCTGGGGAGAAGGGAGCCAGAGAGCTGGGAATGCGCACTTTAAGTAGATCAATAAGGGAGGGGGTTAGCAGAATTAGATGAATGAGACAGGTGATCTGCGGCAGGGCCGGGCAGCCTGTAAACCCTGCAGAACCAGCCCCTGGGAACAGGGGAGGGAATTTGCGGCTGAGATTAAGGTGATATAAGCACCGGCTTTTTGCCCTATTCCATGTGCTACCATCAGGTAGGACACACAGGTTTGCAAAATCGTTAATAAAATCTACATTGCTGAGAGATCCTGCCTGAGCCTGTTATATTGGCAAGATGATGGTTTCCTACAGGAAGCTCTACCAAGGTGTGGTCCACCTACCCCAGGTCCCAGCAAAGCTGTTCTGTCAGTCCCTTCTCAGCTGGATGGGGAAAGAAAGCACAATGAAAGGCTCATGGGTGAGATAAAGGCAGGGAAATCCCTCAGCAAGTACCGTCATGGGGAAAACAGACTTTGCTTGGGGAGAAAAAAAAATATCCATCAAATCAGAGAAATAAAACCAAATGTTAAAACCCCTTCCCCCCATCCCTTCCTTCCCCCCAGGCTTAACTTCACTCCCAAATTCTCTACCTTCTCCCTGGGAGTGGCGCAGGGGGACAGGAATGGGTGTTGTGGTCAGTTCATCACAGGTTGTCTCTGTTCTCACACTCTTCCCCTGCTCCACCGTTGGGTTCCTCCCATGGGACACAGTCCTCTATGGACGTCTCCAACGTGAGTCTTTCCCACAGGCTGCAGTTCTTCATGAACTGCTCCAGCGTGGATCCTCCATGCGGTCAGAAGTCCAGCAAACCTGCTCCAGCCTGGGCTCCTCTCCATGGGGACAAAGGTCCTGCCAGAAGTCTGCTCCAGTGTGGGCTTCTGTGGGGTCACAACCTCCATTGGGCTCCACCATGGACCTCCATGGGCTGCAGGTGGGTATCTGCTCCACCATGGACCTCCATGGGCTGCAGGTGGGTATCTGCTCCACCATGGACCTCCATGGGCCACCGTGGGTATCTGTTCCACCATGGACCTCCATGGGCCACTGGTGGGTATCTGCTCCACCATGGACCTCCATGAGCCGCAGGTGGGTATCTGTTCCACCATGGACCTCCATGAGACGCAGGTGGGTATCTGTTCCACCATGGACCTCCATGAGACGCAGGTAGGTATCTGTTCCACCATGGACCTCCATGGGCCACCATGGGTATCTGTTCCACCATGGACCTCCATGGGCTGCAGGTGGGTATCTGTTCCACTATGGACCTCCACAGGCTGCAGGTGGGTATCTGCTCCACCATGGACCTCCATGGGCCACCGGTGGGTATCTGCTCCACCATGGACCTCCATGAGCTGCAGGTGGGTATCTGTTCCGCCGTGGGCCTCCATGGGCTGCAGGTGGGTATCTGTTCCACTATGGACCTCCACAGGCTGCAGGTGTATTTTAGAAAGAGCAACATACGAGACTAAACCTTGAGAACAAGGTTCATATGCTGGAGGATTGTGCCGAGAAACATTCAGGGCCACGCAGATGAAAATGCTGCACCAGTTATACACCAGTTAAGTGATACACACCGAACCCTGGGAATCTTGGTTAATTGCTCTTGATTAGGCACATGCTATAATCAATGTACTCTGGACAGGTTGAGATTTCACAAGATGCATTTTATGAAAAGCAATCAAGAGGTTAGAGTTCACAATCGGCTTGCGCAAGAAATAGTTGATGGTAATGATACTGGGATTTGGTAAAGAAAATATGGTCTGTGAGACTTTATCCTTCTTCCCAAGTGTTCCTTCCAAAGCCATGTAAGACCCAACCATGTCATAACTCTTTCTGGGTGAGGATTTTTGTGATGTTGGTGAAAACAAGCCCTGTAGCTCCTAATCTTCAAAAAGATAAACAAAACTATGCATGAGAGGGTCGAACTGGAGAATTGTGATACCTTTATACAAAAAATCAGAGCTACTGAATGCCTGTGGGTGCTGATTTCCTGACGAGATTCTCAGGGACGTGGGTTAGTGCCAGGGTTGGGTTAATGGTTGGACTCCATGATCTTGAGGGTCTTTTCCAACCAAGATCATTCTATGATTCATCACCCCACTGAGTCCTGCCCAGTCCCCATCTCGGGGAGCCCTTTGTGCACTGTGCCCCTACATGCGGCATCAAAGGATCTTTCCCACCTTGTCCCTGTCCCATGCACCAAGACATGACCCTAAAGCAACTCTCATGGTGGAACATGGAGATAACCAAGGTCTGAGCACATCTTCTGTGTTTTCAAAGGGGTTCACCATCCTGCATCCAAATTAACAATTTAAGAATTGTTTGTTTTCAGTCGCCTCGAACATCCGAGAAGCAATTTTTGGGCTGAGCTCTCTCTCACCTTCTTGCCTTGTGTTGCTTTGGGAAGGTTGGGCAGAAGCGGTTGAGGAGTTCTGCTTGTTTCTCCTTGGATGTGGCATGTAGAAGGGTTGTGTTATTGACTACAACTCTTTAAGTGGAGATTTTGGGGGTGAGAAAAGCTGGATTCTAGGCCAGGACTAGAGATCACTCCAGTGTCTTTAAAGAGAGACAAACTGCTTGTTTCAGGATGCCAGCACCAGGGATTCGGAGCTCTTTCCTTCCTGGGCAAAGATTAAGAAGACAAAGAAGATGGAGATGAAGACAGATGAGGAAGGAGACAGAAGAAGGAGATAAAGAAGATAAAGGAGGAGAAGAAGAAGACAAGGAAGAAGAGGAAGATGATGATGAAGGAGAAGAAGAAGATTAAGAACATGGAGATGAAGATGAAGATGAAGAAGAAGACAAAGAAGATGAAGAAAAAAAGGAGGAGAAGGAAGAGAAGAAGAAGGAGGTGAAGAAGAAGATATGGTGCTTAGCATTGTAGGCAAAGCCATTTTCTACTCAAAGCTGAAATACACTGCATTTATGCTCGCCACAGCTTTTACACATTGACGCACATTGAAAACTTCATCTTCTGGAGGTAGGTTGGTAGAATTGGTGGAAACAGGGTGGTTTTGCTGCCCAGAGGAACACCCCAGTGAAGGCTATGAGCCTTTGTTGTGTTTGTGGCCTCTGGTCAGAGAGGATCCTGCCTTTCCAAAAGCTGTTTCTGAGCTTGATGAGAGAAATTGCTCCACGTTGGAGTTTCCAAAGTGTGACTTTACTGCTGAGGAATCCATTCGGAGCTGGGTGGGGTCTGAGCAGCTTGGGGTCTCACAGGGGATCTCCAATGGGATTTTTTTTGGGGGGGGAAATTCATCTCTTTTTCCATTTGGAGCGATGGGAGTTGAGGGGGAAGCGCTGATGTAACCGCAAAAGGGGTTTTTCCTGCCTCTTCTGGGTTTCCTGCCTTGTGGGAATTGCAGTTCTCGCTTTCTAAGGTCTTTGGCAAGAAGTCTTTTCTCAAAGAGAACTGACTGACTTCTCTCACAAGCCTTTATATTATTAAATCAGATCCTAGGAGACAAGTTACTTATCCTGGAACAAATAACCACAATCGCAGCTGCTGATGAAACATGAGGCTGTAAAATTTGCAGCTGGAGGCTTGGACACATCCCCTTTTGCCTACAAATGGCATCCCCAGAGGATTTATCTTAAAGCAAAATGAATTCTGCTCATGTTTTGGTTTTGTTTTTGCTTTTATGTTTTTTCAGTTCTCTGATAATGAAAAGGAGAATGGAAGATTTGTATGGGTCTTTCTACCATCACTTTCTAGGAGCACATCAATCTCTGTCACATGGGGTTTCTTTCCTTTCTCATTTCCCCAGGGTTACAAATAAATGTGCACAATGTCATTTGTCTCTGCTAGAAAGCGTAACAAATGACAGGCAGGTTGTGTCACCTAGTGTCCCCCTGTCCCACCACTGTGTCCCCATGGCCACCTCCACATGTCCCATGCTCATTTCCTCATGTCCTACAGCCTCATCCCTGTGTCCCATGGTCCTTTTTTGTCCCCTTTGTGCCCTGGGCTTTGAAGTGTGGCCACGTCCCCATGCTCCATCACCTTGTCCCCATGTCCCATCACCTTGTCCCCGTGTCCCACGTCCACCTCCTTCTGGTCCCCCTTCTCCCTTGGCCTTTGACATGTGGACACACCTGTATGTCCCATCCCACGTACCCATCTCCCATGGCCACCTTGTCCCCTTGGCTTTGAGATGCCCCACTGCCACCACCCATAACCATGTCCCTTTGGTCCCCTAGGCTACAAGACATGACCACGTCCCATGTCCCCATCCCTATGTCCCATGGTCACCTCTCTTCAGCCCCTCCCACCTCACCCTTCCCTGGTCACCTCACTGTCCCTTGAACTCCACCTTTGGGTCCCATGAGCAGCCATCACCACCACTGGCCACATGTCCCCTCCCTGGCCACCTCATCCCTGGTGTCCTCCCTGGCTGGGGGCTGTGGCTGAGGTCCTGTTATGGTCCCTTTTGTCCTCAGGGTGACTCGTTTTTCCTTTCTTTGGCATAAGAAAATGAATATTCTGTGGTGTTTGCAACCCATCCCGTGTCTCCTGGGCCACTCAACTACCAGAGCAGGTCAGATATGGTCTGGGGAGAACAATTCCCATTGTGCAAGTGCAATGAAATTGGAAAACAGAAGCACAAGTGCAATAAGTCATGACACAAAGGCACAACCCTCCATGTTCTTCCCGTATGGGAAAATAAACCCCTTTCTGCCCTGGAAAGGTGGAAACCATCAGTCCCTTGTGACAATTCGGTACCAGGGACACAGTCCAAGTGTAACAATACCAGAATTATGTGATCTGGAGAGTTCTGGACATCACCAGAATATTAAGAGTGGCTACAGTGGAAAAATACTGACTAAAGCCAACCATCTCATGACCTTCTGAAGAGCAATTCCAAAGTGAGGCCCTTGGAGCTTCCATGGATTGCAGCAAACGTCTCCCTCCAAGCTGGGACATCCCTTGGACACATATCATGACCAACCGATGCCGCAAAGCTGTGAGTGAAGACAGATTTCTCCAGTCTCAACAAATCGCCCATTAGGAAATGCCAATGCTACAAAGTGAGTAATTTGCTTGACTTGAGAGGAAAATTTTAACCTTAAGTATATCTCCATATATATTTCACATACGTATGCTCAAAGCTGTAGGTTGGTGTGCGTGGTATATTCAAATATCTATGGATTAATATGTCCAAGCATAGCGTGACCCTTGACATCATCAAATCTGTCATCAAGTCACTGTTTTGATTACAACAAATCCCACTGAACTGCTTTAAGTCACTTTATTAATCAGCTGTTCATTTAATGTCATCAGAAACCATATATTAAACTTGTCCTCTAACTTAATAAATCCTATAGCTTGGTATTTATGGGTGGTTCTCTCTATACCATGTTTTTGGAGATGCAGTGGTACACAAGTAAGGAGGATGGAGTAGCCCATGAGCCGACTCGTTATCTAAATAGTTATTAAAAATTCCATACAGTATATTCGTATCCTTCCTCCATGCCACGGTTCAGAAGAGGATTAAAAAGATGCTGCCATTCCTGAAGAACATCAGAGATGTAACCGTGACCTCATCAGATTGATGTTTACTGCATAACAATTTAAATAATGTACAGGTATGGCAACAAAAATACAAAGTATTGGTGAAAAGGGTTTCCAGGATGCTAAACCTGAGCAGCTGGGCAGAATCAGGGGCTTCTTCATAGATTCAGAGAAGCAAATAGGAGATAAAACTTGCCACTAGAGCCAACAAAAAAGAAAGGAAACAGCTGGAGGGGTTAAAGAAAGGGATTTCTTCTGAAAGAGCAAACTTGTTTGGACATATTGCGTCCCTGAGATGTGAGATTCTGCAGAGAGCTAATTAAGAAAGCGTTTGATAAGAAGACAGATTGTGGTGACCAGGAGCAGGGTTGGGTCAGACAAGCGCAGTGACCAGCCCTGATTTACAGCCAACTGGCCCCTTGTACACTCTTTTCTGGCTATTCCTCCTTTTTTTCCTCCCTGATCCTCTTCCCCTGACAATCTGCAGTTTCATCAACTCCCCCAATATCCAGGACCTGAGGGTCCCATCACTCACAAAATTTGAGGTCGCCTGCAGTATCTCGACAGCCCATCAAGATCGTTTCTCGTCTTTGCCCTCATGATGTTGGTCTCTGCTCCCCAGGAACAAGCGCCAGGAGCAGAGGAAACGGCCTCAAGTTGCGCCAGGGGAGGTTGAGGTTGGATCTGGGAACAATTTCTTCCCCAAAGGGCTGTGGGGCATTGAACAGGCTGCCCAGGGCAGTGCTGGAGTCACCAGCCCTGGAGGGCTGGACAGACGGACATGGGGTTCTCAGGACAGGGGGCAGTGCCAGGGGTGGGTTATGGTTGGACTCGATGATCTTGAGGGTCTCTTCCAACCAAAGTGATTCCATGATTCCATGTTACTCCACTGTGTTTGTATCTCTGTATATTGTTTTTACACCTTCCCCCTTTTCTTATTAATCCTTTTAGTATTATCAAGATACAAAAAAGCCCCCATTTTCTTCACATAAAGCACAGGAAAGCGTCCAACTGAGAAGAACATCCTTCCTGCCCAAGAAAAGTCTCCACTGTGTTTTTGGGATGGGGCAAAGGGTCCAGGAGCAGAGGAGCTCGAGAGAGGTGGGAGACGGTGAACATCTCAAACACATCTGCAACACATCTGCAGAGCTTGAACACCTGCGGGACAACCAAAAAGTGCTGCCACCAGAACTGGCCGAAGAGGATGAAACAAAGACCCTCCACACCCCCAGTAATGAAGAATTCGGAGTTAGGACCTTGGCTTGAAGCCACATTAATGTATTAAATTCAGAGATGAAGCAATGAACTGGTGCAGAGCACCAGGTTTTGGACAAGGGATGAAAAGAGTAGTAGCAAGGAAGAGTTGTTTGGGAAAAGAACCAGACTGGACTTATTTTTCATGAATCTGTACTTTCTGGAAGGAGATGTCTTGTTTGAAACCAAGAGATACTTACAGTGCATGGATAAAAATTAAAATGTTAATATTCATTACAAATGAATGCAAATTTTTTTCTTCTCAGGATGATTTCACGCAGATGTGATTAGAGTGCAATTAGGCGAGATGGATTAAAACCTGAGCCTCAGAGTAATCACTCTAGAAAAATGATATTGGAAGAGTTTATGTGTTAGGAACAAGTTATTGGTCATGGTGAAGAACTCAGTCTTGCGAATTACCCACTTTTTTGACTTGTTTTCAATTGCTTTCAATAAGATGCAAAGACGTGGGATTGTTTTCAGAAGGTGAATGCTCATGCACATACATCATGGATGTGAATTTATCATATTTTACTAGACACAAAGAATTAAACTCAAATATTACCTTTTGGAGCATGTAGTCTTTCTTGAGATCTATAACATTTCAAGTTATTTTCCTACGTTACCTAAATTGAGGGTTAAAACCACGTCCCTCCAGCTCAGAGAGTCGCTCTACACCAGATTTACACATCGACAATATAGATAATGCCATATAATCCAGTTTGCTTCAATTCCCTTGGAGCCTGGTATTCAGCTGATGTTGAGATTTAGATCTACAAAGCTTGGGCTGGCTTGAAACTGCCCCTTCAAGCATCATTTTCTTAAATTATGAGATATAATTGATAGGGAAGAGCGTCCTCGATTTCTTCTTCGTTCATGGGAAGAACTCCAGGAGCTAATGGTAACCACCTACAAGCTCCCACCTTGCAGAAGGAAAGTTGCCCAAATCTTTCACAAAATGGAATAATTTGTGTTTTAAGAGACACACTTAGGCATTCAATGAATTAACACCCTTAGCAAAAGTCTAATAAAAAGGGATTTTGCTGCTGGAGCTACAGTGGGCTCTGGAAAAGAACCAGTATCATCACATTTTGCAGGACTGGGATTTTAGGACTAGAATCAAGATTCACTGTGACTTGATGATTCCCCATAAACAGGAGAGCAGATACATTACATTGTGTGGTCTCAGTTTGTGGAAGATCTCAAATAATTCTTTCAAATATTCCAACTATATAAACACCTGGGTAGACGGCAAGGACTTGCTTCTTTCTCTTGCTCCATAATATCCTATCAATGGGTTAACACCACCTCTTAGATTCCACCAGCAGCATGTAGGGAAACAAAAACATCCTCTACCCACCCTAATTTCAGAGACCAAGGAGCTCTGCTTGGGTTTTGTGTTTATGCTGCTAAGAGGAGTAAAGCAAACAACTTTTATTGCAACACACCGGAACAAACAGACACCACTTGAATTTTTGCCTGTGGGAGACTGTAGGAGACATGAAAACAAGGATGGTACCAGGGGATTTGGACAAATTAATCATATTTAAATAGTCATTCAAACCTTTGGCTGAAAAAATGCAGCTTGTCTGAATTTGTCTTTGTTGGATTGCATGGAAAAACAGAATTAAAAATGTTGAGTGTCATCCATCTGCATTCATTATGCGATTGAAAAACAAGCCCGTTCCCTGCGAACTGACAGCCAGTACTGGTCACCCCGCTTTGCAGATGATATGAACTCAAGGAAATGTAGAGAACAGCAATTTTCAAAACTCAGGGATATAGAAAAACTCTCAGAAGATGTTGGAGGGGAGCGCGTGTTTCTCAGGAATGGTGCAGAGGTCTCGTGGCACCAAAAGGAGAAAGTACTAAACCCAGAAGCTCCGGAAGGAAAAGCCACATAACACAGCCCAGTGTCAGACAGCAGAAGTCCTTGCAGACACAACTTTACCCACAGAACCAGCCGGTCACTTCACCGTGTTGCCTGTGGATGGGATTCGAGAGAAGCGTTTCATCCAGACCAGCAGACCCGTGCTAAACATCTGTGAGAGTGGGTCCGGAGATGGAGCAGGATTGGCCTGACCATCGCCATCAAGAACTGAGAGAACTGAGGCCCTGACCGAAAGAACAGATGGACAATGACTTGGAGAGAGGCCCGAGGAGCAGCATTGTTTGAACTGTTTCTCTGATACGGGGGCCTCCTGCTCACAATGGCTGCTGTGTGGACTTTGCTGCTGCTTCAGCCAAACCAGCCCCCCCTCCGGAAAGCTGTTGTCATGAGGGTCTCTTTGACCCAGGGACAATCGCTGCTGTCCAGAAGATGTGTTCTCACCTGCAGCCTCAGTCACACGTGTCCCCCACCTGCTCCCTCAAACAATGGCCAATGACAAAGAGCATGCCCAGAGCTCGCCAAGGCTCCTGAGGTCACCCAGTGGACCAGAGAGAGACCCTGAATGCTGGACACGTAAGCGCTGGCAAAAGAAAGCGTGGATCCTTCGAGCCTGCGCAGTTAAGCCTGGGTTGCGAAATCAAGGCAGACTGGCCTGAAACAATGGGAGCGAGGGGGGTGAAGAAGCACACAAGGTGACTCCAGAATGGACACCAGTGAAGATCTTCCCACCAGAGGATCCCGAACCACGGCAGAGAACCGGCCGGACTCCACGGGACCGGAGACCAGAGGGAGCTTCTGGAACTGGATGGTGAGAAACGCAACCTCATTGCTCATCTTTACTTTTCCCTGTTTCTTTTCCCTTTTCTCTTTCTCGCTCTGTCTCTCTATCATGTGCCGCTTTACGGGCAAATTAATAAAGTAACACTGCTTGATTGAGTTATAACCCCTTGGCATTTTGGTCACCTTAATTTTGCGCTCTGAGGTCAAGGTAAAAGAACCATCACGAGTCCATCGCCGAAGGGACTGTGACAACATCTAAACCAATTTAATTTTTCAGAAATTAAAATGAGGGCTGCTCTCGCAACAAATTGTGCGTAATTGCCCATCTTCTTCATTATTGCCATGACCAGGGACCTGATAGCAGGTGAGACACTTTGAGGTTGGTCCATGTGATATTTCCTGGGACATCAAACCAGATAAATAAAGATCTGCCACCACGATGGAGCTCGGATGGTTCCAGTTGCTCGGCTGATGGCCAACCAGTGACCACTGGGGCTTCCAAACAGATTCATGGTTCTTCTACTCATTTGTTCATTGCATTATGAATGTTAAGCTCTTGGGCAGCTGTGGAACACCATGCTCTGGTTGCTTCCCAGCCACCTCCTCTTGTCACCACAAACATGACACCATCGAGTTGCTCTCCTGGAAAGGACATGAGAAGAATTTGTCTTGGCCTTTCATCTGAAGGGGGTCCAGAAACTCCTTTATTTATTCCGTGCTGAGAAGGAGTGGCCTAGAAAGAAGGAAGCCACAAACAGCAAGGCTACTGACAACTTAAGCTGCATGTTTAATTCAGTATTTGAGGGGAAATTATGTGTTTTATTGTATAAATCAAGCTCATTGGGGGCGTTTTGCTGTGCTGGATGGTTTTGATAGCAAACTTAGCTTTACTGGTATTGTAATTGTTGCCTGCTCGATGAGTTCTAGACAGCAAATGCATGGTATAGACAACAAATAGATATTTGGAGAAGAGGAGCAACAAAATTGCATTTATTTTATGATTAAGAACAAATCAAGAAAACTCACATTAAGCAGACAGCCCAGCAGGTGAGCTTGGCAAGTGTCTCACAGCACATGGAGACCACATGAAGAAGGCGACAGAGCAATCGGTGAGACGCTTGTAAATGGGAAAATAAAGCTGAGGGGACTCATGGATAATATTCAGAATTACAAAAGATAAATGCAGTGGCGGTAAGAAATGTATTTTCTGATGTAAGAACATGTAGGAAGATGGGGAAGGTGGTGGAAGGGGATCTGGAATACACTGGAGGAGAAGGGAGACAGTTGGGTGGAGATCGAGATCTTCTCATGCCAGATACAATATTGTGTGTTGGGGGTGATGGTGAGGGCAGGGGGAGAAGCTTCGGGAACCAGGATGGGGGAAAGTGAGATGCTGGACAGCACATTTTTGTGTGAAACAACCAGAATATGAGCTCCAAGGAGTAATAGTTCATCATATCAACAACGAATGCTAAATTCCCAGGACTCAATGATCCTGAGGGTCTCTTACAACTGAAGAGAAGCTGCCAAATTAATTCATACTGTGATTAAGTTACAAAAGACGTACCCACCATTAACTAACATGATAAATGCTTTCTGACCACCTGCAAAACAAGGGGTATTTTTCAAGTTTTAGATCCTTCTGCATGACAGGAGAGAGACAGAAGATTAAGTGATATGTTGTTCAGAAGCAGAGTGCTTAGTTGATATTTAACTAATAATTAATAGATGTAAGTAAGAAACTAAACAGTTATAACTAACATCATGAATTATTTCTTAGTATAGATGTATTGTGTGTCAAAATTTTCAAAAATTGTCATGCATATGTAATAATTATGTGAATATAAGCAACACAAGAGCACCCAGTCTTTGCAGTACTTGGGGAGGATGATCCCAGTGTTCCCCAGCGCTGACAAAATAAAGTCGCTTAACAGTTTAATCGACCCCGCTGTTACGCTTATTTCTTCGTTTCACACGCAAAGTGATCCCAGGATTTTACACACCCCGCACAAAATGGTGGCGCGGCTCCTTTAAGACGCCCCCCCACACCCCCAGCAGCACGGAGAGGGCGTGGCTTGGAGAGACGGAAGGCGCTCAGCGGCCCGAAGCGCGTCCCGGGTTGAGTGACAGCGCTGCGGCCCAATCAGGCGCGGAGGTTGAGGAAGCGGGGCGGGCCTCCCGGCGGGAGCGCTGCGGCTCCAAGGGAAGCGGGGGGGCGACCGGCGGCGACGTGATTAAGAAGTTTGACCAGAAGGACGAGGAATCCGGTCCGGGGCTGGCGGCGGCGGGGAGGGAGCGGGGGGCGGGCTCAGGGCGGCCGTGGTGGCAGCGCCCTGAGGGGAGCGAGCGTTCGGCCGCCCGGCGCGGCCCGTACCGGCCGCTGAGGGGAGTGGCGGGAAAAGCCGCTGAGAGAGGAGCTCCCGCCTCTCCCCGTGTCCGGGCTCCCCAGAGCCTCCTCTGGCCCTTCAGGATGGTCCGCGGGCTGCGGGGCCCGGGGGTGGGAAGCAGTTCCTCGCCTCCTGGGGGCCGCGGCGGGCGGGCTCTTCCCGCCCTTTCCGTGAGGACATAAAGCTACTGGAGAGTGTCCAGAAGAGGCTGCGGAGCTGGTGGAGGGTTTGGAAAGGAAGAGATACGAGGAACGGCTGAAGTCACTGGGTTTGTTCAGCCTGGAGAAGAGAAGACTGAGGGGAGACCTCACGGCGGCTGCAGCTTCCTCACAAGGGGAGGAGGAGGGACAGACACTGAACTCTTTCGTGACCAACGACGGAACCCGAGGGAAGGACAGGAAGATGTGCCAGGGGAGGGGCAGCTTGGACATAGGAAAAGGTTCTTCACCCAGAGGTGCTGGGCAGTGGAGCAACTCCCCAGGGAGCTGGGGCTCTGGAGCTGGAGAAGAGGAGACTGAGGGGTGACCTCAATTCATGGTGATCAGTATGGAAAGAGGCAGTGTCAGGAGGATGGAGCCAGGCTCTGCTGGTGACAACCAGTGACAGGACAAGGGGCAACGAGTCCAAACTGGAACACAGGAGGTTCCACTTAAATATGAGAAGAAACTTCTTCCTGGTGAGGGTGGCAGAGCCTGGCCCAGGCTGCCCAGGGAGGTTGTGGAGTCTCCTTCTCTGCAGACATTCCAACCCGCCTGGACACCTTCCCGTGTAACCTCAGCTGGGTGTTCCTGCTCCGGGGGGATTGCACTGGGTGAGCTTTCCAGGTCCCTTCCAACCCCTGACACTCTGTGATTCTGCGAGGTGAAGGGCAGACAGTGCCAGCCCTTGGGGTACCCTGTGTTTTGAAGGCACCATGGGAAACAGATTCTTCTCGGGGCTCTGGTGAGACCTATCCCCCGAGGAACATATTTTGGTGCTGGGGCAGGGAGGAGTGTGGACAGGCAGCCCGGCCCCTGGGTCCTCTGCCCTGCTCGAGGAGGGGAGGTTGTTCCCTGTACGATGGGCTCAGCACTCCTGGGCTCACAGGAGATGTCACCACCTCCAGAAGCCATCTGCTGTTCCCAAGGCCACCAGTGCAGCAAGTCAACATTTATTTGATGCAACCAGTCTGCTACAGCCAGTAATCCTGTGTAAAATCGATGAAAATTACCACTGTGCTTTATTACAATGTGCCATATAACAACCAGGCATGACAAATTCCTCTGTTTGCCCTGTGAAATCACATTTGTGGCACTTAGATTGTGACGTTGTTGCATTGCAGAATAAAATAAGAGAACTGGAAAAGGAGGTTGAGATTTTACAGGATGCAAAGGCGATCGCGCAAGAAGTAACTACTGTTCAAGCAGACGGTGCTATGAGCTGCAGGATAATGCAGACCGGCTGCTGGCATCTATTGCTAAGGAACAAAAGGAAAAATGTGCCAAAAGTGAGTTTTTGTGTTCTCAGGTTTGTACTCTTACCACAAACCACACTTGGAATCCCGAGGAATGGGATGGAAATATTTGGAGTGGATCCTCAGACTCCAATATTCAGTCTGAACTTGATCCTGACTTAAATGGCAGGGAGGTGGCGGGAGCACAACCCCCCATACAAATGATGCTGCAGCAGGAACAAGCAGATGAGGGGGCGGATCGCACATACTCACTCTCCGAAGGAGTTAACGGCATTTTCAGAGATCTCTCAGCAGACAAGTGGGGAAGGAATTCCGGCACAGATTTTGCCAGCTTAGGATAGTGGAGCTGTGTCTATCCATTTATCGGCAGATGAACAAGATTTCTTAAGCCCTATAGCCTATGGTGATCAGATACAACAACGATATGCTCAGCTGCAAACTGTCAGAGGTCCGGACAGGCAAGATATTATTGCACCTACGCTATATCAATGTTTGTGTGCAGCAGTTTTAACAGCATACGCTGTGTTGTCCCGTGGAAATTGGTGCACAATGGAGGAAAGTATTGATTTAGATTGGGGTGGTGTATGTATTGATTATGGATCCGATTCGGACAGGGTAGCAGTGCCAAGTGCTACAGGTAATGCCGGCACTCTGGCAAATGCCTTGAGGGGAACTGGGGCTGTAATTTCAGGACCCTCTGTTTGGGTGGTGGAGAATGGAAATCCGGCAACACTGAGCAGAGTTACAGCACAGGCGAGTGTTGGAGCGATAAAGGACTCAGCAAAACAAGTCGATTCAATGTGAATCACGCCAAAGCCATTTATTACAGAAACAAGCCTCCTTATATATGCAACTATATTCTAATCACGCGTCCATGCTCCAAGCATGGATTCGCTAAATGAGTATCGTGGGCTGTCCGTGCGCTGGAGTCTCACTGATGATGCGCCCGATGATTCACGCCACGCCATGCCCGCAGATTGTGGAACGGCCCTCTTTCTCACAGCAGGTTCTGTTCTCAGCTTCCCAAAGCGGCCTTGAGATTCCTTTGAGCCAGACTAATTCAGCAACAGATCTTTATCCATCAAAACCCCACCACAGGCGATGAGAACACTAGTGTGGGATGACTTAGTACAAGCTGGTATCCCACCATCAGAAATAAGCGGGATCATACCATCACAAAGTTTTTGCCGCTTGTAAAAGTTTATGCTTATGCAAAAAAGCCAACCAGCCCCAGCCCCCCTGCCCACACTGCACCCCCCCTCCACCCCCCCTGCCACCCCAGTGCGAGACCAGTTTGCCTTTACCTGGCAACAAAGCCATAGACTTGCCGAGTATTGTCTCAGAGATACAAACACGGTCCCTTCGTTTGCCACCAGATGATAGTAGCTGATACAGCACTATGGTCGGGTACTGTTACTGATTGCCATGATATTGATGATCTGTTGATTGTGGCAGCATCACAACAAGAAACTGAAGCAGCCGCTGAATTTTTGAAGGTGCTTTTGCAGGACAAGGGCTGGGCAATTACTCTGAAGAAAATGCAGGGCCCTTGTGCTACCGTACTATTTTTAGAAATAGTTTGGCATAGGCAGTTTAGAGAAACACCAGCTAAAGTACAGCACACAGTGCAGCAGCTTTCTTACTAGCTCTAATAAAACAATTACCTGCCTTTTTAGGATTTTTAGGGCATTGGAGAATTTTCATCCCTACATCTCCTGCGGAGGAGGAGTCCCCTTGTGAAGGGTTAATAGCAGAGCACAATAAAGTTGATTCATTTGAGTCCCAAACCAGTAAGAAAGCAGATAATGTGACCTCTGCTGAGCTGCACGCTCAGGCTCTAAATGTGCATATAGCTTGTGGACGTGGATCAGCTTATGCTGCACACGCATGGGACACTGGTCACAATCAAACCCCTTCGCTGTTGTATACTTGTAGAACATGCTCACATCATTGTGCTGCTTGTACACAGCTGCATTTAAGAGCATGGGGAAAGGTAAAACGCTGTCAGTGGGCCTTGAATACCTGTCAGGTTGATTATATTGGCCACGTACCCCATCTAGGGCCTGGCAACATGTATACACTTCTGTGGATACAGTGTCAGCACCAACTACAGGGGAAATGAAATTATTCCCACCAGTGCATTGTGAAGTGGGACTGCAGCCTATTGATCTAGATGTAAAAATTCATACGACTCCAGAGAATGCTGTGTGGTTTTGTACCCTGACCTCCTCCTATGTTACATCCTTTGCTAACGTCAGATTCTCGAGCTCCTGTATGTCAGGTATCTTCAGTGAACACCTGTGTTTTATCTAGAGGAGACAGCTCTGGAACAATGTTATTGGTGTCAAAGACTCACCATCCGACTGAAGTCCAATCTGAAAAAGTGCAGGCCACGACTTTCCAGTCTGTGTAGGCAATGAGCCCACAGCAGGTTGTTAAACCCAGAGTGACACCAGCTGACGGAGCTGGAGCAGCAGCGTGTGTATTACTGGAAGGTGACATCATCTCACATCTTTGGAACTAATGCGGCAAGTGAAACCATCTACTGATAATGCCTGGCTGAATAGCTCGTGTAACTCCTTGGCAAGATGAATGGGACACCTGATTATTGCAGAAATATGTTTTTTCCTTTTTCTGTATGTGTTTATTGTGTGCCCCTGTAAATTGCTCTGTGCTACACCTCACAAGCACAAATGAACAACGCTGGCTTCGTTGGCCCCAGCAGAAGCAAGAACCTGAGCGAGGGGGTGGAATATATGGGGAGATAGCGAAAGATTTGGCAAGGTGATTAGTTAAATGTAAATACACTCCAGTGACTTGCACCTGCCTGTAGAAAGGGATCACACAGACACTTTTAAATTAGCCAGTGTCACACGCTGCCTGTAAAACATCTCCACCTACAGACACACTCACCCATCCTGCGCAGCACTCAGAACCTCCTCATCCACCACAGCTCAGGTGGGAACAAAACGAATCCTCCTGCTCTCCCCACACCGAGAGCAGCCAGTTTTCCCTGCAAGCACAACAGCAGCTCGTGCGCTGCATCTCCCAACCACGCTCGGTACCGCAGAAGCTTCGGCAGCGCTAACCAGGACAGTCTGTACTTGTGCAAGTGATGAGCTCGGTCTCAGCACAAGGGCCGGGACGGCTGCAGCGCACAGGGAGAGCGTTGTAGCTGTTTCTCCTGGAAGGCAGGGCTGCAGGAAAGGAAATAAATTAGTTTTTCAGGAACAAGAAGAACACATTCAAATCACCAGGGAAAATCTGGAACAAAACACTAAAAGCCCAGGTTTTGCAGGGAGCTGGAAAAAACACCTAAAACCTGTCCCCGGACTCTTCCGTTTTCCGTCTTGCAGACAATTTCCTCACTCATCGACAAGGGCACGTGAACACTCCAGGGGTCTGTCTGTCTACTGCGGGTAAACACAAACACCACCTTTTCAGCTGGTCCATATATCCCCAGATAGAAGCAAATGAACTCAAACGCTGTCGCCTGCCAAGAGCTTTGTCACCTCAAACATTATCTGCAGGGCCCGCTGGACAACTGCAGAGCGGGCGACTCACCCATCCTGGGCCACAACCTCGGCTGCCTGGAACGTTCACGGCTCTCTCAGAAATCTGGGCAGGAGTCAAAACCATTCTGGTTCAAGAGCAAGACCAGCTCGAGCTCAAGTTTCCTTTTGCATTCTCACACCTGGAAGCTCAATCATAAAGGCTCCACGGGTCCACACCAACGGAGCTCTCCCAACAGGCACTTCCAGTCATTCATGCCCAAGCCAACACGTCACTGGAACCTGGCTACGCATTTTCAAACAATGTCCTTCTGGAGTCCAACCGATGCTGGGGTCGATTTTCTCCTTCAGAAACCCACAAAAATCCAAGCAATACAAGACGTGCTCCTCTCTGCTCCAACAGCTCTCAACCTCCTGCACTTCAGCTTTCATGGCATTGCAGAAATAACAGAACAAACCCCAACGCAAAAGATTCAAGCAGAGCACCCTCCTTAAAAAGCAAATCCCAACATGAGTGCTCATTGCAATCAAAGGAAGCTGGGACACCGCCCTTCAAACGCTCTGGCTGTGCAGCCTGGACGAGACGGTGTCTGCGGTTCAGCAACATCCACGCTCGTCACGACCGGCTGGTGCCGTCACCCCCAAATCTCAGCAGCAGCTTTTGTTAACTCCGGTTAACAGCTTTGGGTACCCAGAGCTGCCTTCAGCTCATGTGAAAGCGTCTCCTCGTAACGCCCAGTGTGAGCCCAAGAACGACGCCTCCCTAACGCACACACTGAGGAACCTCAAACAGTGCCCCCTTCTCCATGGGCTGCGTCACAGCCTGTGACAGAAAGGGGATTCCACAGCCTGGAAAAGCTCCCCAAGGAACTGGAGATTCCTGGGTCTCAGAGTAATTCTAGAGCTCAAGTGGTGACAGACATCAGCTCCAGCTCAGATAATACATGCCAACACCCATCACTGACCCAAGAAGGCAGCTCCTCCCGTCCTGCCCAATGGCTTCAAACCCAACACACTTTGTCCCTCCAACAGGACGCAGCTTATTTCTCTGTCTTCCTTGAGATGAACTAGAGATAACTGAAAAAGTCTCTGTCCCGGCTCTGAAAAAAACCCCAGCCCGAAGATCCCAACTCTCCTTAAAGACACAGCATGACGCTAATGGAATAGTTTCATTGACCAGTCTGGGTGTCAGTCAAGCTCTGCCCCATCCATCCCCTCTTCCCAGCTCCTCACACCCGCGGGCAGAGCTCAGACCTTGGCTCTCAGACACCAACAACTAAAAACTTTAACTCTGTCCCTGGTGTTCCTCTTGTTCTCAAACTGAATCCAAACAATGACTGTGCCAGCTATGAAAAAGAAAGGCTTCTAACTACATGGAGAAAATTGACTCACTTTCCAGGCGTCTCACCTACACAAACCAGATTCTAAAGGCTGATGCACTTCCCCGGGCACAAACCAGCCATGTAGCCAAAGCATGAAAACTCTGCCCCATTGCTGCCATGGTTGTTACCTGAAAACGATTCACCTGTGCTGCTGGTGCTCAAGGGAGACAGAACACAGAACAGCATCCACCACCTCTGACTATTTCTTGGAGCTTAATCCAGCAACAACCACAATTCTCAGCTGCCCAGTGCTTTACATGGAAATGCAAATGCAACAGGCAGTGCTAGAATCTGGATCACAGACATTTTGGGGTTCTTTGAGCTTGCTTTCACAAGCAGAGCAGAATTGGCTCCAACTAAAGTGGTATCTCCCCTCTTTGGCTAAATATCTAGTTTGAGTTAGCCAAAGGCCAGTGACCAATGAAGACTGAACACCTACCCCTGGGATTGCCCCCAGGCTCAGGAACAGGATTACACCAAGAGGCTTGATCACCATGGACTGCAGGAACCAAACAGGGAGTCAAACATGGGTGAGGAGCTTCCATGGCATGTTGTGATCTCCTTCTTCCTCAGTCACCTGCAGTGATGGGAGGGGGTGAGGTAATGACACAAGACACATACAAAGGTGTACGTTCCCACAGCTAGATATGGAACATGGGTGACCTTTTTGCTGAGACCTAGCAGGTTTGCAGGCAAATAGTATTTATGACTTGTCTGTGTAACACCACCAAGGCACAAAAAGCTTTTGAAAAGCCTCTGAGATGATCTTGGGTACAATCACACGTGAATAACCTATTAAAATATGAGTGTTTATTCCCTCAAGCAGACAGACAGTGACAACTTACCTCTGAGACAGCCCAAGGCTCATAACCAGGATCCAGCTGAGAAGCTCGATCAGCTCTGCCAATGCCATGGCTTGGAGTCAAGTACAGATCAGAGAGGTTTCCAGGCTCACAGAGCAATACTCCTGCATTTCGAGTAAAAAAGGACATAAAGAAGAGAGAAAAAACAAAAAAAAACACAGCACAACATATTTAGGACAACAATGCCCATATATTGCAGAGAAATTGCCCTATTTAGGGAGAAAACTGGAAAAATGACTAAATACTCCAAATATTTGGGGGCTAAATTGGCCAATACAGGCAAAAGATTCTGAGTATTTGGGCTAAAAGTGGCCAAAAGAGGCAAAAACGTCCACATTTGGGAGCAAAAATGCTGGCAAAGGTGAAAATATTCTGTATTTGGGAACACGGCACCTCCATTAGGGGAAAAAAAGGGCAAAAGCACCTGAGTATATCCGGTAAAAAGAGCCAGAAATAATAAAGCACCACTAGATTTGGATCAAAACTGGCCAAAAAGGGGTATAACATCCCCAGATTTGGAGTGAAATTGGACCAGAAAGTCAAAGTATGCCCAGATTTGAGTAAAAAGCGGCCAAAAGTGGCCCAAACACCCCCAGATTTGGGTATAAACTGGACTGCAAAGCCAAAGAACTCCCAGATCTAGGCAGAAATGAACCCAAAGGGCACAAATGTGCCCAGATTTAGCTCAAAACTGGCCCAAAGGGCCAAAGCAATCCCAGCTTTGATTTGCAACAGGCCCAAAGGCTCAAAGCGTGCCCTGGGATGGGGCCGTGTGGCACGAGGCTGGGGGACAGGGAGGGCCCCACAGGGACTCAGTGCTGGTTTCTGCCCCTGTGCCACCACTCCCAGCCCCTGCTTGCCCAGAACTTGCCCCTGAAGCAGCCGCAGCCCCTCTCCCCTCCCTGCAAGGTGTCTGCCCCCTGCCCACACCCTGGTGCTGCCTGGCTCGCCCTGCCCAGCCCAGCCCGGCTGCTCTCCCGGCCCCGGCCCCAGCCCTGGCCCCACTGCTGCCCTGCTGAGCTGCTCGGGGCTGGTGCTGGCACTGCCCGCCCACCTGCTCCCTGCGCTCGGCTGGAGCAGCCTGGGCGTCCCGGGCTGGCAGGGACACCAGGAGGAGGAGGAGGGTGAGGACCATGGCCCCCACGCTCGCACCATGATGCTGCTGCTGCCAAGACACAGCACAGCACGTCACCGTGGGGCTGTGACTTCACAGTCACATTGGAATCACTAAATCTGCACACTACTGCATGGCCTTGTTGTACACGAGCATGGAAGGAACAGAAGTGGAGAAGGATGCACCTATTTGGGAGGCAGCACTGCCTATGGGAGTGCACAGGCTCTCACTTCTTGCTTCCCAGAAATCAATCAATCAATCGATCAATACCAAAAGCTCCATATTAAGACTAAATTAGAAAAAAAAAAGCGAACTTCAAGGGTCTTTACTTGTAACTATTTTTGTCAGGCAGCTGTCTAGGAAGAAACGAGCTTTTCCTGCTAGTTTTACCACAGCTTCAATGCCTTTAAAGCCACCACTTCTTACCTCTGCTGCTCCAACACAGCCTCACAGCCCAGCAAAGTCATAGTGCAGGCAGAAACCTTCATCATAAAAAGAGGGAGAGTCAGAAACACGTTACTCTCAAAAGCAGACACTGTCAACTACTCTTGCTCTTGCTTACCAAATTCAGATAGTGTTAGAAAACAACAACAAGGAAGCGAGATTCTTATTCTATGGACCCCATTATATGGACCATTCAACATCAAGTCCAACCAGAGTCTGAAACTCCGAATAAGAAATATCATCTTAAAATTTCTAGGAAAATGAAGGGCTTTCAAGTGGCGACATCAAAAAATGTTCATAAAAGCACCGCCATGCAAGTGCACAGCCCTGATCACAGACCACCTGCCCTGGTACCTAAGGCAGTGATGTTCTCAGCTGATTCGCAGTCACTGACATCTGAAAAACAGCACAAAGTCTCATTTGTTTTCGTGCCAAACATGTAGTTTGGAACTGAAACAGGCAAGAAAACCATCTACAGTCAGTCTGGTTTCATTTGAGGACATCAGGACAAGTTGAGTTCACATTCACCAGGAATCACAGCAGGTCCCACCCGTCCCTGCAGACCCCAACACCGCTCCTGTGCAGGGTCCCGAGGAGCAGTAAGCACAGAACAAGAAACCTCCCTTCCAAAGAAGGCCCACAGCTGCTCTTCCAACAAGCTGCATAAGCAGCAGCTGAGAACAACTTCTGCTGTAGCTGCACCCAGCTCTGCTGTCTGCAGAAGGAGACCAGCTCCTAAATGATCCCCAGCCCTACAGACACAGATCTTCCCCAGGGCAGGGATGAGGAAACACCAGAGTGCACGGACACCTGGTCATTCAGTTGAAGCTGCTGGGGAGAAGGACAGAGGACTAGAGAGAGACAAATCAGACAAGAGAGAAGACAGAGGAGCCCAGAGAGAAAGAAACACACAGGGAAAAGGATGGAGAGATGGAGAGATCAAGGCAGAAAGGGTCAAGGAGCTGATGAGACAGGGAGGAAGAAACAGCAGCGCTGAGGAGCAGGACAGAGGGATGGGGAGGCGGGAGGAGAAGAAGCAGGAAGGGGGTAGAGAAAGACAGGGAGGGGGATATACAGATGGAGAGACAAAAAGAAAGGCAGGGAACAGAACAAAGGGACTGAGAAACAAAGCAAAATTCAGATCAAAATGAAGAGACTGGAAAGGGAAAACATGCAGCAATGAGCTGGAGGAAGAGGAAAAGAGGGCTGAGGAGCAGGAAAGAGGAAGAGAAGACAAAGAAAAGGCAGAGCCAGCTGGACAGGGGTGATATAGTGAGAAGGGATGGGGCTGGGAACAGGCAAGGAAGACAGAAAGAAAACCAGGACAGAAAGACATCAAGAAGGCAAAGGGGCAGTAATCTGGACAGAGATGGAGAAAGAAGAACAGGGAAAGGGAAGACAGGCAGAAAGACAGAGAGGGAGCAGGAAAGACAAACAACAATAAGGGCTGGGGGCAGGACAGAGATTGGGGAAAAAATCCTGGGGTGGGCAGCAAGATGGAGAGGAAGTGAAAAAGAAGAGGGGCAGGAATAGATGCAGGGAGCAGGACAGAGGGATACGGTGAGAAATGATGGGGCACAGAGCAGGACAGAGCAACAGACCAGAATGACGACAAAGAGAAACCAGGGATGATGAGAACACAGAGGGGTGGAGACGGAGAGGGAGATACGAGAAACCCTGCACAGAGATTCAGAAGGGTGGAGGAATAGGTGAGGAAGCAGCAGAGGGACAGAGAGAGAAGAGATGAAGAGGAAGAAGGGTACAGCAGGAAAGAGGAGGGAGCAGGGAGGGACTGGGACACAAAACAGGGTGAAATGTCACCAAGGGCCCAGGAGTCACCACACTTTCTGCTCTCTGCACTGCCAGGCAAGCTGTGGAGTTCAGGCACTTCTGTCTGTCTGTCTTCTCCTCCCCTCCTATTCTGTAGCTCCAGTCGCTCGCCCATCCTGCACCTAAGAGAACACATCGGTGTTCTACAGCTCTTACACCACGAGGCTTCCCAGATACACACCACACACACACACTCTATGGCCGTACAGTAATTTTCCTCACTGACACAGACCCTGCGGGGCACGTTTGTGATCTGCTCTGCTGAGGCTGCTCACAGGGACTCTTCCTCACCCAGAGGGGCAGCTGTCTCTGTGCAGCTGCAGCAGCAGCTGTGGGGATCCCCTGCACTTCACCCTCCAGCTGCTTCCCCTTCTCCTGCTCTCTCCAGCTCCAGCCCCAGCAGCTCCTCTCCAGCAAGTGCCCCCTGCCCCCTCCCCCGCCCAGGAGAACAAGGCCAGAGCAGCCCACGCACACCTGAGCCAGAGGCAGCAACAACAGCCCCAGGGCCCCAGAGGGAGGAAAAAGGGCCCCAGGGCTGGGCCGGGGCTGCTCAGCCTTGGGGCAGCTCCACGGCCGCCATGGCAAAACTCACCCTGGCCGCCCGCACAGCAACCACCTGGGCTGTGCCACCATTGGTCGGGAGGGCTGTCAGTCTCCTCCCTTGAGCTGATCCTGCAGCTGATTGGCTGCCTGGGCTGTGACTCTCCCCTGGTTTGGGGCCCACCCTGCCCTGAGGCGATGCTTTCTCTGATTGGCTGCCTGAGGGGTCACTCCCTCCATAGTGTCTGCCTTCCCTGAGGCACTGTTTCCTCTGATTGGCTGTCTGGGATTTCCCACTTGCTCTCCCCACCAAATGATTGGTCAGAATGTTTGTCAATCATCCATGTGCCGCACTCCCACCAGGTGTGATTGTTGCGCCAGCACAGCCTGCCCCTGATCACTGCCCAGTTTGTCCCACTGTCATCAACTGTCCTGCAGGTCTCAAAGCTTGATTGGCTGCTTACATTTCAATCACATGACTTGCCCTGCCTCCTCAAATGTGATTGGCTGCATTTCATCCACTGACTGTCCACAGACTTCCGGGCGGTTGTTGCCGGGCAGCGAGCTCCACCTGAAAATGAGGCTGTGGGCCCTGAGCAAAGGCCATGGGTGATGAAAGACACGTGGGGACCCTAAACATGAGGATTTGGCCCCAGGAAGGAGGCTCTGGGCACTCAGAAGGACGGGCAGATGCTACAGATGGTGCTTTAGACCCTGACCACGAGGGCACCCTCTTGGTTCCCACCCGAGCTGGGTTTGGTGCCCGTGACCCCACGTTCCAGTGTCTGCTGTGCTGTCTGACCGCATGGGCCTCTTGTCCTGCCAAACTTCTGCTGCAAATCCTGCTGTAGGAAACAATCGCCTCGCCAAGAGAAGAGCCCGGGCAGGATCTCTCAGCAAAGTGTATTTTATAAACCATTTGGCAAGACCAGGTGTTCTACCCAAAGACAGGCACAGGGAATAGGACAAAACCCCCCGCTTACATATCCACCGATCCAGCTGCACATCCCTCCCCTGCTCCCCATCGGCTGGCACTGCAGGGTTACAGACTACCCACTGCTTGCCTCAGTCTACCTGTCTCATTCATCTAACTCTAACAACCCTCTAACCTTACTGATTTATTCAAAATATGGATTCCTGGCTCTTTGGTTACCCTTCCCCCTAGATTAACTTTTAAAATACAGTAATCAGTTTGGATTCTGGGATTATTTCAAATGGACTTTGTTTTACGTTACGGATTCGTAGGCTGATGTCTCTGAGTCCTTCCCCTGCTGGGGTCAGGTGCCAGATCAGTTCCAAAAACAACATTCCCCCTTCCAATGGCTCCTTACAACTCCACATTGAAACAGAAGAGACATCAAGATGGGCACACACAACACACAGCTCCCAAAACCCACCACAGAGACTTCTCAGAATGGGGATTTCTCCAATTGCCTCAAAACCCACAGAGAAGCAAACATCCCATAAATGAGACACACGAGGCCACCAAGAGTTTGTTTTTAACCGTGTCTTTGGCTTTTCTGCCCGCTGGTGCCCAGTGAGTGTTTCTGAGCAGCGATCCAGCCGTGGCACGCAGGTTGCAGCTCTTCCTCCAGGGGCCTGTGGGCAGGCGGGCCAGCAGCAGAGCTGCCCGTGGCTCTGGAAGGGCTCTCTGAGCTCTTCCTGCCACAGGCAGCACTGGCTGCTGGTGCCCTTGGGGCAGCTTGGTCCCTGATGGGGCAGCTTTGCTGCTTCCTGGACTCTTCCTCCTCCTCTTCCTCCTCTCCGGCATCACAGGCGTCAGATGCTGTGTCCTCCCTCATCCAGGCTGCAATCTGCCCCCGTCACCACCGACCGCTTTCCTCATCTGCATCTCCAGGGCACTGAAGCCTTCCTGCTCCTCCTCCTCCTCTGTGCTGAGGGGTCACAGTCCGTGATCTCCACAAATTGCCTGTGGAGATCATAGCGGCGCGGCGGTGATCTGCTCCGCTCCCTCTGCCTCAGCTGGGTCTGCCCCCGAGCAGCTGTGGGTGCAGAACGACACCGGGAGTTGCCGCTGGAGGGCCCTGGAGCTGCATCATGCCTTAGGGCTCGGTCACACCGTGGAGGACTTGTTCTCCAGCTCCTCGTCCTCCTTGCTGAGCGATGCTGGTCTGTGATCTCCAGAAACCGGCTGCGGAGATCATAGTCCCACCGCGGGGATCTGCTCCGATCTCTCCGCCTTGGCCGGGTTTGCCCCTGAGCAGCTCTGGTGGCAGGAAGAGACTGGGAGCTGCTGCTGGAGGGCACTGGAGGTGCTGGTGCAGGCTGGGCGCTGCCATCGGAGGGTCTTGGAGCTGCCTCGTCCCTGTGAGTGGGATCACAGCTCAGGGGACTGGTTCTCCCCCTCCTCCTGTCTGAGTGTTCGTAGTCCCCGGTCTCCACAACCCAGCTGCGGAGATCCTTGCCCCAGTGCGGGGATCTGCTCCTGGGCCGCTCCCTGGCACCGTTCTCCTGGCAGTGGGCAGAAGGGCTGAATCCCTGCTCCTCTTTGCTGCTGTCCTCTCGTGCAGAGTGGAGCACACGCTCACGGGGGTGACAGCGCAGCGGGCACGCAGCTTTCCTTCTGAACACCAGCCTGAGAAAGCCGTGGAAGAAGTGACGCAAGCAGGAGCCCACGGAGGAGCTGCTGTTGATCCTGCCTGGCCAGATGGGCCACGACCAGCCTGCAGCTGCCTCCTGCGCTCCTGCCCGGCTTTGCTGGCTGGTGATGGTTGGTGCGGATGAGCTGCTGTCCTCTGGAGAGTCCTCCATGCCCCCCACCATGTCCTGCAAAGAGAGCTGTGAGAAGCTCCTGCCCTTTCCTCCTGACAGGACCCACCAGTGGGGAACCCCCAGAAGCTGTGAGGGGACAGATAAGGGCTTCTCAAAGGCTCCTGGAGGCTGCAGAGGGGCCAAGGAGGACAAATGGGATGGATCCAGGTGGATGCTGGGCGTGGGAGCCGTGCTGCAACTGTGCAGAAAGCTGCCGTGTGGGAGGGAAAAGAGAGTGCTGCCAAGATTCCCAAAAGAAACCCGCTGTCCATCTGGTGCCCTGACCACCTCCTCACAGCCGCCTTAGTCCTATGGGGCAGATGCTGCGGTCCCACAGAACGCACCTGCTTGCTGCCGGCCGCCCACTGACTGAGGTGGGAACGGGCTTCTGGTGGTGCTGGTGAGGAAGAAGCCCTTTGTCCAACTTCCAAATCAGAGCACCTGGGGAAAAAAAGAGGGATCTCTGTTGAGGGCTGTTCTTGCAGCCTCCTCTGGGTTCCGGCATTTTCTTGGAACAGTTTATATGACAGGGAGAAGATGCAACTAAGACCACAAATGGGAAATGTGGTTGGGCTGAACAATGCAGGTAGTAATTGTCTGCTATGACAGAAACGCTCAGGAGGATGAGAAGAAAAATAGCAAGCCAGGAAAAGGAAATGTGTTCTGAACACAGTTTAAACTTGTGATTACCTGATGTAAAACAGTAAATAGGCTTGCTGCCTGAGGACTGTGTCACTGTTGCAAAGATTCACAGTCTCATCATTCATGTGGTACCACAGTCCATCACTGGCCTGCAAAGAAAAGCGTCGATATCTGGAGATGAATGGCACGGCTTCTCCACAAAACACAGGCCAAAAACTGCCAAACCAGAAGTGTTCAAAACATATGCATTCCAGCCCCTGAGGAAACCTTCTCCCCTCAAATCCTTGGCTGTCAGTAACACGGCCAGGAAAGTCAGTTTTCCCCAGGATACATTTTTCCCTTGTTCAGAAGGAAGTCGCTTTTCACCTTTATGTAGCAGAAGTAGTGTCCTGCACGGCAGCTGTCACCTTCATGCACCAGGACGGCGTATAATGAGTAGAGGAGCGGTTCTCCGGCTGCCTGAGACATGTACGGGCGAAGATCCAGGTACTGTGGGTACTCCACAACCTACGGAGAGACCAGGAGGGCTCAGCAATGACCCTGGAACACTTCAGGACACAGCAATATGTCATGAGTTGGGTGGCAGGAAACTCATCTGGACCAAAGCAGCTCTGTGGGAGCAGAGGACACATTTGTCTTCCCACAGGAACTGTCCCCAGAAGGGAACATGAAAATCTCAACATGAGCAGATTGCGACAGAGCGTCCGGCTTTGGGAAACCCGCTCCAGGAAGAGCACGTTGCACTCCAGTTGTGCACACACCTTGCTGATCTTGTCGCCGGTGAAAGCTTCAAACCTCTTCAGACACACCGTGAGAACCTTGGGCGCGCCATGGACTGTGAACCTCTTGGAGGCGGCAGTCGTCTTGTCACACCTTGAAAGCCAGGACAGAGCCAAGGGCTGAAACACACCATTTTTTCCCCCAAAGGCCAGACAGCCTTTCCTGTCTCACACATCCCTGTGCTCTTTTAAGGCTATTCAGTACCATAATGCCATGTTTAAAAACCTGCGTCTCATTACTGTGCCTTAATCCAATGTGAAAAGCTGACTTCTGCTCAATGACACCTTCACACAGGATCCAGTATGAATACATCATCAATAATAGCCTTACTTGCTACATTTAAAGCAGTTTTCACCATCCAGGTGCTCAGGTTTCACAAAGTCTTCCAGAGCTGCGGTGACAGATGCGGCTGCCTGGAGGAGTGAGAAGGGAGAGCCCTGAGCTCTGGGAAATTCCCACACCCAAACAGTTACGAGGAGTTTACGCAAAAAAAAAACAGCTCGATGACCCTGAGGAGACCCACTGTGAACCCGCAAGCAGCGCCCAGGAGGCAGAAAGAGGGTGTGATGCTGAACATCTCCCTCATTTCTCAGGGATTCACAGGGTTCTCCACCTCTTTGTGGCACCGCACAGTTCAGCTACGATGGTATGGGTGTCACCAGTGATGGAAACAACACCCCCACGAGCCTGGGAGCCAGACGGGTGTTGAGGGGGGGCAAGGGAAGAAGGAGGAGGGTATGTCACAGTGCAGAGAGGGGCACGTGTGCCTGTCCAGCTGAAACCAGCATCGACAGGGAGACCACTGCCATGGCCTCTGCAGAACACAGTCCATTCCACCTCCTGCCCACCACCAACCTCTCTTGTCAGACACAGTCTTAAGCCAACTGTGTGGAATCTGGAAAGCTACAGGGGCCTTGGGACATCTTGAAGCACAATTACAAACTCTCTTACTTTGATATCCAGAGGAACATCCAGGAAGGCCTCGTAGGAATCGGACACCGCTTGGCAGCTCCAGCATGTGACTGGAAGGCAGATGGAAATGCTCAGCAACAGGGGAAGTCAACTGACTGTGCCGGGTTACCCTCTTCACGCCCACTGCACCAATCACACCATCGGCTGTTGTCGCAGGCAGACAGGAGGGCACAGACAATTCCAAGGAGAGCAATAGCTGTGGAAAAGTACCTCTGGATCTCAGAAAGCCCCCAAAGATCTGATGGACGATGGTAGTGGCTTGAGAGGAGATGTCCAAGCTGCAAACCAATGGGAAGGTGGAGTTATCTCCTCCCAGAGTCTGGCTTTGTCTGAAAGCCCTGGGCATAGTTCTCCTTGAGGGGAGGACATCAAGGACTCCAAAGGGCTTGGGAACGCTGGAAACACAATTTGCTTGCTTACTCTCTGTTTCCTCTCAGACAAGCTCTCTGCATGGCATCCACGATGCAGCGTAAGAACTCGTGGGCATCCTCCTGCCTGCCATGCTCGAAATTTTCTCCTATTTCTAAGAAAGAAGAAGTTACTAGTTCTCTCCTACAAGAACGGCATCAATCATGTCACAGCACCTGCACGGACTCACGTGTGAGAACATCGACGACAGCCCAAGGCTCGATGGCACTGGCTGAGGAATGCAGAACCTGTTGAACGTGCTCTTCCATCCTGCACATCACGCAGAAGATTTTCCGGCGACCTGAAGAGGGAGGGAGGAATGGGAGAGGGAAGCTCCTGAGGTTTGCAAAATATCCACAGCGATGGGAAACGTAATTCAGGTCTTGCAGTTTAAGAATTCTCCATTCCTCCCAAGGTGCCCAAGTCCCAACAAGCCCGGGACATTTTAATGCACAGAAAACTTTCTTCAGGGGGATGCTGAACTGACGGAAGCTTTCTGTGCAATAAGCAAAGGAGTTTAACTTGCAGGAACAGGGACCAAGAGCCTGGGATAGAAAGAGGTGCCTTTCTGAAGATGAACACATCCAGATACAACAAGCTGCTTCTAGGCTTGAGTGTTCAGAGAACACCAACTCAGGGAGCTGACAAAGGAGGGCCACTTTTCTCCTAGATCGGCTTCCAGATTCTGGAAGCCCTTGGGCCCTGCTCAACAGATGTACAAGGAATGTTGCCAAAAGTACTCACAGGCCCGGCTGTGCTCCCCAGAGAGCAGGTAGTTGGCCAGAGGCGGGGTGTAGGTCAGGCACTGCAGGACGGAGTTGAGGAAGCACGTGTTGCCCAGGTTGTGCAGTCCCGCTCCAGCTCTCTGGCTGTGCTGCCAGGCCATGCAAATCTTCTCTGGGGGAAAGAGGATCCTCTGCGGCGGAGCCATTCCCTCAGCAACGACTGCCAAGAAACCACATTGGAAGAGAGATGAGTCCATGTTCTTGCACAGAAGCAGATTTAAAAGTTGAGTTCTGTACAGGAGCACCCAGGAAAACAAGCTCTAACCTCCCACACAGAAAAACTGGGGGAAGCCTAACACTGCTCTTGAAAGTTCCTGGTCAAGGAGCAGTTTTGGAAAACAGCGTGTGCCCCTGCTCACTTTGCCAAAAGTGCAACAACTCTACACTCTGACTTCTGTGCCCTGAGCAACCTTCCTTTCCCTCTGGAGTCTTGACCTGGATCATCCCCCGGCACAGTCTCCCTGTGCGTGTCAGGGCTGCAGGGTGCCCGGCAGACGGGCTGCGATGCTGGAGCCAGGCAGGACGGGGAAAGCCCCCAGTGCAGCGGGTGAGAAACTCGCTTCAGACGGGCAGGAAAGGTCCCCGTCCCACAGCACGGCTGCCTCCTGCCTGCCCAGCTGCCTCTCGCTGCCCGTGCCCTGCAGCAGGAGCTGGGTCCCCTCTGCCAGCACAGGCTGTGCTGGGGCCGGCTCCCAGCTCGGAGCAGCCCTGGACTTCAGGCAGCATCATGGCCAACACCTGTGGAACCCCCCTGCCAGCGTGCAGGGAAACGTGGTCCTGGTGTTGAGCAGGGAGCGCTCGCTGGCCCCCGCCCTGCCCAGACAATCAGGGCCCCTCACTCACCCATCTCCAGGTCCTGGGCCATGCACAGCTCCTGGGGCTCTGCTGGAGAGCTGCTCTCCTGGGGAGCCCTGTCCTCCTCCAGGGCCACCACGGGGCAGGTGAGGTGTTTGTCTGCCATCTCGTGGGTTTGGGGAAAGAGGTATGGGTGAGGAATTGGGAAGACTTGGTGAAACACCACGAGTCTGCCAAGGGCAGCCAGGAAAGACGTGGGCTGCACTTGGGGAGTCCTCAGCACAAGTCTGCCGGGGGCAGAGGGGAGTCTGCCAGGGGCAGCTGAAGTGAGGGTATGGTTGGACTCGATGATCTTAAAGGTTCGCTTCCAACCAGAAAGATTCTCTAAATCTCAAACTCAATGAAAGACGTGGGCTACGCTCGGGGGCTCTCGCCAGCTCCGTGCTCGCACCCTGTCTCGTCACCGTCCTGCCGGACAGTGTGGGCTGGGGCTGCAGCTGCGCTGAGCACAGGCAGGGCAGTGGGTGTCACAATGTGAGGTCACAAAGGGCCCCACTGTGACCCTGCGCCTGGGGAGCGAGGGGCAGCATGTCCCGTTGGGAGGAACAGGCCAGTTCAGCCCTGGGCACCTGGGTGCTCTCAGGTGTCTCCAGGTCCCCCTTTGCCCTCATGTCCCCTCGGGACTGCCCTGTTGCCCTGTGGTATGTTCCAGAGCCCCGTGTTCACCTGACTGGCTGATCTGAACAGCAGTGAAGCTGCTCCTTTAGTGGGTTTGTAGAGATTTCTAGGGAACTCCAAGGGTGGGCAGCAGAGGGGATGGGCTTTGTGTGCTGTCTCACTGCTTACAGAAGCTCTCAGTGGCTTGAGGATAAACTGACCATATAACCAAGTGACAAACTGTTGGAGCGGGCAGAGCACAAAAGGAGGAATCCAGGTGGTGGGGGGTGAAAAAGGTGGAAAGGCTGAGGTACTAAATGCTTTCTTCACCTCAGTCTTTAACAGTCAGAACAGTTGTGCTCCAGGTACCCGGCCCCTGGAAGCAGAAGACAGACATGAGGAGCAGAGTGAAGCCCCAATGATCCAAGGGGAAATGGTTGGCAACCTGCTACACCACTTGGAAACCCACAAGTCTGTGGGGCCAGATGGGATACACCCGAGGGTTCTGAGGGAACTGGCAGAGGGGATCACTGAGCCACTTTCCATTATTTACCTGCAGGAGGACAAGAGACACAGAGAATATCGCTGCTTTCCCTTATTAAATTCATCAGTGGCCACACAGTGACTTTGTTTCTCGTTTAACTGTTCCTGCAGTAGTAACAGCTCATTATGGGGCCCTTGAATTGCCTTACAGGTCTGGGCTGAGTTTTGATCTGGACTGTTGCTGTGCTTGGAGGCTGCTGTCCTTGCAGAGCAGATGAACTCACTTCTGCCACCTTGCCTGGCAGTTTATTCCATCCGCGTCACAGCTCTGTCTGCAGCACTGACAGCTCCAGCTCCCCCAGTCAGGTCCCTGGCTGAGGACATTGCCTCACATCTGGGCTGAACCACCCCAGCTGTGGCACCAGCCCAGCTCTGACCTGCCACAAGGAAACCTGGTACCAAGTGTCCAAGAGCCCATGTGTGCAAAGGCTTTGAATCAGAGCACAGACATGACATGGCCAAAGATTGATGAATGTCTCTCTAGACCTAGGAGTATAAAACCAGAATAAAATTGCTAAATCCATTCAACTGAAGATATTCCTCCTTCAGCTTGGAGAAATTAGATCCTTTGCTGTAACCTTCCTGGTGTCCTGTCTAATGATGGGACAAGAAGAGATGATTTTCATACCAGTTTATTTTCTAAGAGGAAGAATATAATGCTGGCAAGAAGTGTCTGTGCAGAGGAGAGAGAATCAACATCACTGATTACTTGAAGCTGTTTGAAAGGTTGTGTCCCCGGAGCCCCAGGGACACCTGGAGGGAGCCCAGAGGCGACAGAGAAAGGGACATCATGGGCTGCTCCTGTGCTGCTGAGCTGGGCTGGGCTCCTGGGACACAGGGAGCTCATGGAAGCGGCAGCACTGCAGAGAGACAGCTCTGCCCAGGAGCAGCTCCTCTGCAAAGCGCAGCAGGGCTGAGGGCTCTGCCTGCAGCACCGAGGGCACAGGAGACAGGCAGAGAGAGGTTAAAGACAACATGGGGTGGAGGATGCTGAGAGATCACTGGGAGACAAATCTTCACAGCCCTGAAAAGAGTAAGTCTCTGGCCATAGCCCAATTCAGCTGCAGGTCCTGGAGAGATGCTAAAGCTGGAACATTCCACAAGCTGTGGCATCTGTCAGGAGGGACGTTGCAGTTTCTCCAGTGTAGAGAAAACATGTTATATAGAGGTGAGTTTCTCTGCTGCACCTTCAGAGGGACATTTCTAATGGGCTTTTTCAAGGAGAAGGTAAAGGAAGGGGTTACAGTAAAGCTAAGGAGCTTTCCCAAGTCCTTATTTTCAATTTCTTTCTCTTGGGGAATTTGAGAGGAGAAATGGAAGAGTAGCTCTCATACTTGAACAAATCACTGAGACCACTCAGCTGTAACTACAAGCAGTTAGTAGGTCTGATAGGAGCCTCCTGATGAGCCTTCATCCACTCCTCTGCCCATGGACAGATGCAGCATCGCCTTTGCTGGACCCAGCAGGATCACCCACCTGTCTTTGTTTTCAACCTGCAAACAGGAAGATGCTCCCAAGCAGTGCCCTGCAAACAGGCAGGTGTCTGTAGGGCCAGGGTGAGGGCACAGAGTTTGGGATGGGGTCTGTGAGCACTGACAGGGAAAAGACATGGGACAGGGAATCACCTCCCAGGAGGAAAATCTCCTGGCAGCAGGGACATGATCTGGGAAGGAGGAGAAAAACCAGAGCTCTTGTGGGAGGGAGGATGTAGAAATCTCTGATTGATCCCCTGCAGGTCAGATCCCTCCTGTGAGCAGCCCCCTGGCCTCCTGTCCCACCCAGCAAAGCCTCTGCCCTCAGGGCTGGGGGCTCCAAGGCATGAAGCAGCTCCTGTGCAGCCAGAGCTCCAGTTCCTCTGCAGAGCACAGGGGCTGAGAGCAGCTGCCCGGCAATGTTGGTGTCTGGGAGGTGGCTGCCCAGCTGGGGAAGGGTGACGCTGTCTGAGTGCCCAGCTGCCTCTGCCCTGGCCTCTCTCACACCCACCCTCACCGCATTTTCCTTCTTGCTCCCCTGCTCTGGGTCACTGCTGTTGGGATCTTGTTCTTGCTGTCAGGCTCTCTGGGGATGGCAGTTTCAGCTGCAGAGTCACAGCCTGATCTTGTGGGTCCTTTCCTGCAGGTGTGTCCATGGGCACAAGTGTCCCAGCTTTGCTCTGACCTGTGGAGTGTGGGCAATGAAGTCTGTAGGGTTGAATCTCCCTGAATGAAATGCCATCATTCGGACACTTGGCTATCTGCATGAGGTTTCCATCAACCAGCTGTGAGCTCCCCTCCGGGATGCAAACCCATCCTACAGCATCTCTGTGTTATCTGAAAGTCTCAAGGAGAAGCACAGAAATGGTGTGACAGACAAAATGCTGTTTGGTTTGTGAAATGAGCTACTTGTTCCTTGGGCTAAATGTGGGCTGTTGAGACCTTAGAAAACAGTGAGATGTGTAGTGGTCTGAGGTGGATCCCTCTGCTCTCAGCAGTGTCTGGTGGCTTTTCAGGGTAACATGGGAGTGTGATCACCCTCCATCTCAGAAAGTGCCAGCCCAGGGCAGCTGGAGCAAGACAGAGGGACAGACCAGGTCCCCTCACTCTGCACTGACCCACAGGCATCCTCTTGCCTTGCAGGACTCACTCTGTTCTCCCTGAGTGCAGCAGAAATGCTGAGGGTTTCTGACACCCAAGAACATTCCCCAGGGTGAGAGGGGAGAAGGAGCTGTAAAAAACCCCAAACCTCTCAAACTGCCTTCTGCCATCTCATTTCCTTATCCCTGGGAGTGCAGATGCTGACAGGTATTTCTGGACCAGGAGCAGCTTCATGTGACAAAGCTGAACCCCAGGACTGTTCCCTGCCCCCCGTTCCCATGACCCCACTGCTGCAGAGCAGGGCTGACTCCTCGGCAGCCAGCGGGCACAGGCCCTGCTTCCTCACGGCACCTCCAGCCAGCACCACCCAGGGCTCAGACATGGAGCTGAGGGAAGGTCTCGAAAAGGACAAGGGGGGTGTGGAGCAGGGGGAGGGTGTATGAGAAATGATTTTGACTCTGCTCAGAGAAGCCTCCCCTAACGTCTCACTGTCTTTTCCTTCTGTAACAGTGCCCTATGCTTGGAGGTAGCAAATGTCCAACAGCAGCTCCATCACCCAGTTCCTCCTCCTGCCGTTCACAGACACATGGGAGCTGCAGCTCTTGCACTTCTGGCTCTTCCTGGGCATCTACCTGGCTGCCCTCCTGGGCAACGGCCTCATCATCACCACCATAGCCTGGGACCAGCACCTGCACACCCCCATGTACTTCTTCCTGCTCAACCTCTCCGTCATTGACCTGGGCTACATCTCCACCACTGTCCCTAAGTCCATGGCCAATTGCCTCTGGAACACCAGGGCCATCTCCTACACAGGATGTGCTGCCCAAGTGTTTCTGGTTGTCTTTTTAGCTTCAGCAGAGTATTGGCTCCTCACCATCATGGCCTACGACCGCTACGTTGCCATCTGCAAACCCCTGCACTACGGGACCCTCCTGGGCAGCAGAGCTTGTGTCCACATGGCAGCAGCTGCCTGGGCCACTGGGTTCCTCTATTCTCTGCTGCACACGGCCAATACATTTTCACTGCCCCTGTGCAAGGGCAATGCCCTGGGCCAGTTCTTCTGTGAAATCCCCCAGATCCTCAAGCTCTCCTGCTCAGACACCTACCTCAGGGAAGTTTGGTTTCTGGTGGTTTCTTTCTTAGTAGTCTTCAGCTGTTTTGTTTTCATTTTTTTCTCCTATGTACAGATCTTGAGGGCCGTGCTGAGGATCCCCTCTGAGCAGGGACGGCACAAAGCCTTTTCCACCTGCCTCCCTCACCTGGCCGTGGTCTCCCTGTTCCTCAGCACTGTCATGTTTGCCTGTCTGAAGCCCCCGTCCATCTCCTCCCCATGGCTGGACCTGGTGGTGTCTGTTCTGTATTCAGTGGTGCCTCCAGCAGTGAACCTCCTCATCTACAGCATGAGGAGCCAGGAGATCAAGGATTCAGTGTGGCAACTAATGAATGGCTGTTTTATGAAGCAATAAACTGCCCATAATCTTCTGCATAGCATACATAATGTAAATCATTTTCTCACTGAGTGGTTGTGCCCATGTCCACTGGACACCCTAGAGAACCTGCTGCAGGTCAATCATCATGGACCAGCCCCTCAGAACCACCATTTCCAGCATTGGCTTTTCACTTCAGCTTGAAGAGGTTCTTTGACCCTCCCTGGCATCACAACTATTGAGTAGGTCAGATGTGGATGTTTGCATTGTGTAGACAAGATGTAAACAAACGCACGAAGTGCTTCTGAGGTGATGAACCCGAGTGAGCAGAAACACCATCAGCTATTCCTTGGGGTTCCATGAAGGTCAGTGGGACAGACAGCATCTTGATGTGACTTCATGTTGAGAGTAACATCCTTTAGGGAACCACCTGAATGTAGCACTGGGATGTGCTTCCTGGAACTGAAGTTCCCATGTCCATTCTTTATGCCATGGGGCATCTCATGTAAGTGCAGAGAAGGGTGACAAATGGCAGGGCTGAGGTGCCTCCCAGCCTCCTGGAGTGGCAGGAGGAGGTCAGAGAGACACAGTGACTCCTGCACCTGTGTGTACAAGGGAAACACTCTGTCTCTCAACATCCATGGGTGCATAAGGAGTCCATGGTGAGGCTACTTTTCTCCGGTCAGGCTAAAGACCACAAGAAGTCTGATGGGTTGGGGTCCCTGCCTGCAGAGCAGTTTCTGAGATAGTCAAGCTTTCCATGGTAGTGGGAAGAGGCTGGAGAGAGGAGAAAAATAATAACTGAAAAGGACAACTTGGGAGGTGCATTCTGGATATCAGGAGGAAGAAACGTCAGTGGAAGGGCAGTGCTGCGGTGCAGGAGGTCACCCAGAGGCAGTCGGGATCAGCCCGTGGCTTTGTGTCTCAACAAACAGCCAGTGAGGGTGCAGTGAATGAGGCACGGACTCTCGGGAAGGTGCAATGAGACACATTTATTACAAACTCAGGCTTGCATTTATACTTGCTATGATTCTTGCTCAAGCATTTGCTGATTTGCAAAGTGAGTCATTACATAAACGGTATATTTTGTGTTCCCACCAAAGTTACTGCCATAAACACAGGTTTTGTCTGTCATAAGCTATCCCTCTGTCCTTGATGTATCAATCCTGTATCAGTCCCTCTGTTCTTGATGTATCTGCAGCATACGGTACTTGCTGCTTGTATTTTTCCACTAGTGCTCGTTCTCACACTGTCGACTCTCGCAGTTTCTCACAGGCCCGATCTTAGCACACTGCCACATCTCCCCTTTGTGTTTAATAGTGCATAGCCATAGCAGTATGTAATTGCATAGCTATTACCTGATTAAACCTTTTTTCAATCATTTGTTGTAACTAGATGTCTCTTTAAGACCATTTAAAAACCCAGTTGGAGATTCCTTACAATCCTGTTTAATCTCAGAAAGTTTTAGCATATTTATAGCTTTAGGTATAGTGTGTCTAATCCTGTATAAAATCCGCTGTCAATAACAATTCAGCCTGTTGCTAGATTTAAGAATGTTATGATTCCACCCTGGATCAACCAAGGGACAATTTTGATCTAAGTTCCCTGTATATTCCCTGACAATATCTGCCCTATACAATAGTGTTTCAATCTCTTTCCCTGATTATCCTGTTCAAGGGTCAAAACAAACAGATCTGAAGGGGATAAATATAATGCCTATGTATCCTTATTTATTGTGTAATATACATTATGCAATAGGCAATATATGATTTAAAATACACTTCTTATGATATATTACATATAAGGCATTACTATACTACACATCACAAAGTATACCCACCTAGATCTGTGCAGCATATTCATATTATTTACAGTGGCCTCCATTGATTAGAAAATTCAAACAGATTCTCCCTGGTTGCTGTTCCCCAGGGAGTCAAACAATCTCTTTCCAACGTCACAAAATACAACCCGGGACGGGGAGGGGATTCCTTCCGAATCCCTCCTATCGATTACCCACTACCTATTTCACGATCACAATAACAGACGATTGGTGAACTGTAAGTATTGGACTGGAAAATCACCAAAGACACAAGTAACAACAGCAACAAATCACTAAAGACGCAAACAACGATACAATTACTAATGCATGAACAACAAAGTCACTAAAGGTACCTTTATCAAATTACTGTTTTCTTGTTTTTCTCTTTTATTTAGTGTTTTATCATTTTTCTCTTATTTCCTTACTTTTCTTTTTATTTTTTTTTCTTTTCTTTTTCCATTTTTTAAAGTTACCCAAGTTACCAAAGCTTCCAAAATGCAAAGGCCCAATGCACTGGTATCCCTCCGAAAGACAGACAAGTTCCACATGTGTCACTTGGGTCACCCAAGTATCAATAACCAAAATGCAAAGACTCAATGCGCTGGCAATAAAACCACGATAGCTACTCACTCCCCCCCTTCCCTCGAAAGGGAAAGGAGAAACTTGCATTGAGATAAACAGAGTTTAATAAAATAACAAAATACTAATACACTACTAGTAAATATATATATAATATAGCGATAAAAGCTACGCAGTGCAATTCCTCACAACCTCTGTCTGCACACAACCAGTCCCAGGAAGCAGCACCCTGGTCCCAACAGCTGATCCCAAAGAGAGAAAAAACGCAGAAAAGCGCAGAGGCCTCTCCAAAATGGCAAAAGGCCAAATCAAACGTCCTGAACTGAACTCCCCTGGCTCCCATAAAAAAACTAAGGAAGAACTCACAAGAAAAATAAAAGAGCCCAAGAGCAAGAACGCCCGAGAGAGAGAGGCTGGAAGATCCCAACTCTCCTAAAGATGAAGCGTGAGGCTAATGGGATGGAACACTCTCATTGGTCAGCCTGGATGTCAGTCAAGCTCTGCCCCGTCCCTCCCCACTTCCTCGATGCCTCACACCTGTGGGCAGAGCACTCAGAGTGTCCTTGGCTCTCAGACCAGAGCAATTACAAAGATCAACTCTGTGCTGGGCTGTTATCTCTTGTTCTCAAACTAAATCCAAATAATGACCATGCTTATATGAAAAATGAAGGTTTCTAACTGCATGAGGAAAATCCTTTTCAGTCAAACCAGCACAGACCTGAAGCTCTCCCATGCCAGACCAACAAAGCTAGAGAAGTACTAAAGAAATTATTGAAGGGAAACAGTCTCAGCACAGCAGCTCTGCCAGGGAGCACCAGCCTTGTCCTTTCCAGAGCTGTTCTCCTTCCACTTCCCCACTCTCCTGTGAGCCCTTGTGTTGGTGTAAGATCTGAGCACTCCTGACCCTTGGTTACAGTCCCGCTGCGTGTCAGTCCTGTGACCACAGGCAGGGACAGGCAATGGGCACTTCTGTGACAGAGCTGCCTCCAGAACAGCATCTCCATCAGCAAGGGAATCTCCTTAGCACAGTGCTTGAAGGCTTAAGTTTTTGTCCAGAGTTGCTCTCAAGAATATGCCTAAGGAATAGACTCTCAAAAGGCTTTGTTTTCTGTGTTTTCTGTGGGCTCAGTGGGATGAGATCAGGGTCCCAGTTTGGCTTTCAAGGGACTTAGAGCTGGTGGTTCAGGTTTGGGTTGTTGGTGGCCAGCACCCAGGCAGATGGTGGATAAGGCAGGGCAGCTCTGAGCACCCTCTATGGCCACCTCAGAGCTCGTGTGGGAGGCCGTCACAGTGACAGTGACCAACATCAGCTGGGTCTGTCTCTCAACCTGACCACTATGTCCCTGCAGAGTCACCACAGCCTGGGCATCACAGCTCACTCACTGCACAGAGCAAAAGCCTCAGCTTGGGGGCTGTGGGGAATGTGGGAACAGGGTGCAGGAACAGCTGGCCAGGCCAGTGCAGATGTGCTCTCCTTGGGGAAAGGCTCTGTGGGGAGATGGGATGTCCCAGGAGAAGATCAGGGCACCATGTGTGTGCAGACACGGAAAGAGAAACCCTTTTCTGCCGTGGGTGCCAGTTTGGGGCAGGCTGCCCTGTCCATGGGGCAGCAGGAGCTGCCTGAAGAGCCCCAGGGCCAGGACTCGGTGCTGTCCTGGGGAGCGGGGCTGGCACAGGGTGCTGAAGGCTGCCGGGCATCGGGACATCCTGAGCATGGCAGCCAGAGAGACACTGTCACTGACCTGTTTCTTCCATCTCACTCTACAGGGCCTGCCCAGACTGGGCTTTCCTGCTGGGCTGGGCTGGGCTTGAGTGGGAGCAGGATGTGGGGAGAGCTGGGGAGGAGCTGGGCTGGAAAATGCCCCAGAGAGGAAACCACCCGTGAAAAGATGAAGTGAGTGTGCATGGTGGGGGCACACAGCAATGTTCTCACACAGCCAGGCCTCCTGGGAGAGACATGAAAGACCAGCAGAGCAGGGTTTGGTCTGTCCCCACGCTCCTGGACAACATGGAGCACCTACTCCAGGACAATTGTCACAGACCAGCCCCTTGCAACCACCTTGTAGGTCATTGTCCTCTCACCACAGCTGAGAGAGATTGTTCTTCCCTCCATGGAAGGACACCAAGTGACTAGATCAGAAGTCCAAATTTTCAATGAGGCAAGATGTGAGCATGCACATTGTGAGATGGGGGAGATGAACCTGAATGACCATAAATGCCATCAGTTATTGCTGTGGAGGCCATGGAGGCTTGTGGGACAGTGTATCGAGGTCACTTCATGTTGAGAGTAACTTCCTCAAGAAACCACCTGAATGGAAGAGTCATGCACTGGATGGTCTGTCTCCAGAAGGCACCTGCGCCTTGGCTATGGGGATTTCTATTCTCATAATTTCATTCTTGCCCTAGACAGAGTTCTGTGACCTCAATGGAGTTGATAACTTCTGCGATTTTGCCACGTTGCTGGAGAGTTCCTGCAGTAATACTGTGGCACTCATGTTTTCATAATCTGCATTTTAGAGCCAGTTTTCCTCTTCCCATTCACATGGGCATCCTGTGAATGCATTGCTGCTCTTCACCCCAGTGCAGACAGGCAGAAGACCTTCTCCACCTGGCCCTCTCACCTCACCAGTGCCACTGTTTTCTACAGCACTCTTATGCTTGACTGCATGATGCCAGAACAGCAATCCTGAGACAGTTTGACAAAGCCTTTGTACTACACCATCCTCACATCCCTGCTCAACCTGCAGCCCAAGAACCAGAAAGGTTGAGCAGAAGTGAAGCACTGAGAAAAAATGTCAGGAAAGCTTTGAGGTTCACACAGAGACCATCAGAGTTGTTGACCTCCTGTTGTGTTCTGAACAGGCCCAGAAGACCTGGATGGCATTTGCTGTGTTCCAGAAACTCACCTGCAAGGACAGGATATAGAGAAAGCCTTTGGTGTGGGAAGGGGCAGAGAGTTGCTGGTGGAGCTGGCTTGGTGTCTCTGTGACACACCTCTCAAACACCCCAGAAAAGTTGTGGCTATCAGGGAGGTTCCATGGTTCTCTGAGAAATAAAATCACAGTATCACAGTATCACAGTATGTTTGGGATTGGAAGGGACCTCAAAAGATCATCTAGTCCAATCCCCCTGCTGGAGCAGGAACGCCTAGGTCAGGTCGCACAGGAACATGTCCAGGCGGGTTTTGAATGTCTCCAGAGAAGGAGACTCCACAACCTCCATGGCAGCCTGTTCCAGTGCTCTGTCACCCTTACCGAGAAGAAGTTTTTTCTCAAATTTAAGTGGAACCTCTTGTGTTCCAGCTTGATCCCATTACCCCTTGTCCTATCATTGTTTGCCACCGAGAAGAGCCTGGCTCCATCCCCATGGCACTCACCCTTTATATATTTATAAACATTAATAAGGCCACCCCTCAGTCTCCTCTTCTCCAAACTAAAGAGACCCAGCTCCCTCAGCCTTTTTTCATAAGGGAGGTGCTCCACTCCCTTAATCATCTTGGTTGCCCTACGCTGGACCCTCTCCAGCAGTTCTCTGTCCTTCTTGAACTGAGGGGCCCAGAACTGGACACAATATTCCAGATGTGGTCTCACCAGGGCGGAGTAGAGGGGAAGGAGGACCTCTCTCGATCTACTAACCACCCCCCTTCTAATACACCCCAGGATGCCATTGGCCTTCCTGGCCACAAGGGCACAGTGCTGGCTCATGGTCATCCTGTTGTCCACCAGGACCCCCAGGTCCCTTTCCCCTACACTGCTCTCTAATATGTAATCTCCCAACCTATACTGGAACCTGGGGTTGTTCCTGCCCAGATGCAGGACTCTACACTTGCCCTTGTTAAATTTCATTAGGTTATTCCCCGCCCAACTCTCCAGCTTGTCCAGGTCTCGCTGGATGGCAGCACAGCCCTCCGGCGTGTCAGCCACTCCTCCCAGCTTAGTGTCATCAGCAAACTTGCTGATAGTACACTCTATTCCCTCGTCTAAATCGTTAATGAATATATTGAATCATATTGGCCCTAGTACTGACCCCTGAGGCACTCCACTAGATACTGGCCTCCAACTAGACTCCGCACCATTGACTACCACTCTCTGGCTTCTCTCCTTAAGCCAGTTTGCAACCCACCTCACTACTCTATTGTCTAGACCACACCTCCTCAACTTAGCTGTGAGGATGCTGTGGGAGACTGTGTCAAAGGCTTTACTGAAGTCAAGGTAGACCACATCCACTGCTCTGCCATCATCCATCCACCTTGTTACATTCTCATAAAAGGCTATGAGGTTGGTCAAGCATGACTTACCCTTGGTAAAGCCATGCTGACTGCCCCTAATAACCCTCTTATCCTTGATATGCCTTGAGATGGCACCAAGGATAAGCTGTTCCATTACTTTCCCAGGGACAGAGGTGAGGCTGACCAGCCTATAATTACCCGGGTCCTCCTTCTTGCCCTTTTTGAAGACTGGAGTGACATTTGCTTTCCTCCAATCCTTGGGCACCTCTCCCATTTCCCAAGACCTGGCAAAGATGATGGAGAGCGGTCCAGCAATGACTTCAGCCAGCTCCCTCAGCACCCGTGGATGCATCCCATCTGGACCCATGGATTTATGGATGTCCAGACTATTTAATTGTTCCCTAACCCAGTCCTCATCAACTAAAGCAAACTCCTCCATTGACCTGGCTTCATCCGGGGTCTCAGGGGTACAGGGCTTCCCAGGGCAGCTTCCGGCAGAGTAGACAGAGACAAAGAAGGCATTCAGTAATTCTGCCTTCTCTGTATCTTCTGCCACCAGGGCACCCACCCCATTCGTCAGTGGGCCTACATTGCCTCTGGTATGTGTTTTATCTGCTATGTATTTGAAAAAGTTCTTTTTGCTGTCCTTGACCCCTCTTGCCAGCTGTAATTCTAAGGAGGCCTTGGCTATCCTAGCTGCCTTCCTACATCCTCTAACAGCAGCCTTATATTCCTCCCAAGTGGCCAGCCCCTGCTTCCGTGACCTGTAGACTCTCCTCTTCTGCTTGAGCATACCCAACAGATCCCTATTCAACCACGCAGGCCTCCTGGCTCCCTTCCTTGACTTCCTACGTGTGGGGATGCTCTGATCCTGAGCGTGGAAGAAGCAATCTCTGAATGCAATCCAGCTATCTTGGGCCCCTTTTCCTTCAAGCAGTCTTGCCCGTGGGATTTCCCCCAGCAATTACTTGAAAAGGCCCGAGATAGCCCTGCTAAAGTCCAGGGCTGCAATTCTACTTGCTATTCTGTTCCTGCCACACAAGATGCTGAACTGCAACCCAGGCAGCCCTCAACCTTTACTGCTTCGACCAGAGCCTCCTTGTTAGTGAGGATGAGATCCAGCAGTGCACCTCGCCTAGTCGGCTCCTCCACCATCTGCATGAGGAAGTTATCATCAATGCACTGGAGGAACCTCCTGGACTGTGGCTGGCTGGCTGAATGGTCCTTCCAGCAAACATCAGGGAAGTTAAAATCCCCCACAACAAAATATCAAAATTGTCTTCAAGCAGGTTACAAAGGAAGATGATTGGTAGAGTTACAGGTTGGGCAGCTTCACCTCAGTCCCTGGGGAAGTGATGGGGCAAATGCTCTTCCAGACATCTCCAGGCACTTGAAGGAAACAAAAAAGAGTGCAGAACCTGCATGGGAGGGGAAAGTAGGGAATGTTGTGTACCTGGACTTTAACAAGGACTTTGACATGGTCCACCATAGTCGTATTAGTGATATCTGGATGGAAAATAAAGATGAGAATGTGTGTGGGAGTTTGGCTGGATGGTCAGGCCCAGATGCCATCAGTGGAATGGACTCCTCCTGGAGGGCAGTCACTGTTGGCATCCCTCAGTGGCCAGCACTTGAGACAACACCTGTGAACATTGTCATTATCTCCATCTATGATGGGTTAGAGCTCACTTTATGGTCCCTTGTGGATAAAGGCAAACTGCGGGGAGCCCTTGAGCTACCCCATCGAGTTCACCTGCCTCAAGCAGCACAGTCAGACAAGATGACATTCAGGTCTCTTCCAATCTGAGTTATTCTATGATGCAAGGAATCTGTCTTTGAAGACAGAATAGGGAGAGGATGAAAAAAAGCCAGTGAAACAGAAGTACATAGAGAGAATGTTGCACTCTAAATACAGAAGAAAAATTGTTTTCACAAGTGGCTGCCTAAAATTATTCACACAAATCAAGAGAACATGATCAACTGCTGGTACATGGCCTTAGTGTTGTTAATAAAAAAAAATAAAAATCTGAAAGTTCGTAAAAAACTAAGCATGCTGGAAATGAAGACTTTTTCAGTGACTGCCTTGAGTTCTTTTCTGCAAAGGTTTCAGCTTTTTCCTACTCCTAAATGCTCCCCTTCACCTTGAAAGGAATCTATTACTCTAACCCTTAACCTCAAACCTTACCTCTAAAACAAAGCCCAAACCCCTAACCTCTCACACTTGCCCTACCTTTGTCCTTACTTACCCCACACATGAAAATACTGGCCTTCAGCCTAGCCCTGACCCCAGGCCTGACAAAACCCTAACACTCAAAGCCTGCCTATACCCTAAACACTAACTGGACGCCCTTAGCAGAGCTCCAAACCCTTCTGCTAAACCTTTGTCTAATCCTGAACCCTGGAAGGTGAGCTCTAATCCCTAACCTGAAAGCCTAATACCCAAAGCCTTCCTTTCCATGCTCTCAATCCCTCACCTTCAGTCCCTTTCCTAACTTGGACTTAGGCTGCTTGGCACCTTGGGGGCAGGACATGAGGTCCCAGAGCAGTCTCAGGGTGTGGGAAAAGGAATGTGAGGTGACCTGTATCTGATCAGGTTGTAAACCAAAAGGAGGAGACAGGTGAGAATGCTGTGCTGAGCTCAGCTCTGCCTTAGAAACTCCTACTCCAGCAGGCAGCATGGGACTGTGAAGGTGGCTGTGAGGTCAGTTCTGTCTCTGGAGTTGAACGGCATGTGGCTTGGAAGATCCTGGTGAGGTTACTTTTGCCTGGTCAGCTGGTGCAGCTAGTCTTGCAGAACTCATCTCTAGAAGGGTTATCCCATTTCGCTCCACTGATCATATTCATTGTTTTCTTACAAGGAAAAATAATCAACTCCTCATTTCTACTGGCCCTAAAAGAGGCTCTTCACATGTGAATTTGTTGCTGCAGTTTTACATAAAGATAAGGACATGCAGTTGGCCTAATCACTGGCAGCAGGTGGGAGCTTCCTGCAGACTTCTCTGTTGCAACCCAGTCTATCCTGCAACTCGCAGAACTGTGTGCTCATCACAACACAGACTAAAGGCCAAGCTGTACATGGGCACAGCCCTGCGTCTACTCTAGTTTACTGTTATGTGGACGTCTAACTCTCCATGTACAATGGTGTTCTGGTCAGGATCACTGAATCTCCTGATGAAGGTTAGGGAGAGAATGAGTTGTCCCTTAGACAGCTGGAGGAAGCCTCACAATTTTAGGCCCTGGTAGTCATTGGGGAGTTTGAATACCATAGACCTCTACTAGAAGTCTTTGGTTTAAGGGAAGGTAGAAGGTATTCCTTGATCCAACACGGTGGGAATGGTCTCCTGGATATGTTTTTCAGAAGAAGACAAAGCAGGACTGCTGGAAGATGTGGAGGGGCTAGAAAACCCTGAGGGAAGTGAGCGAGACAAATTGTAGCAGTACTGAGTAGAGATGAAGGATGACCTCCCTCAACCCTCTGGCAGTGATGAGTCAAGGGGGATGACAACTCCCTTGTCTGGCTGGCCACACTCCTATTAATGCAGCCCATTGTGTACCTTTACTTCAAAAGTGAAAAGCCAGGAGAGGATGAGGCTTTGGGAAGACATCTAAACAGCCTTCCCATACCTTCTTGGATACCAGCAAGTTATCCTCCCTGGCCTGAGTTTGGCTTCCTTTGTATTCTCATTCAATCTTTCTTAGCATTTGACCTTGGGGATCCTTCTTTGGTCAGCTATTTAATTAAACTAGTACCTCCTTAAATCATCTGGAGTGCCTTGTAATGCCTGATACTCTGATCTTGTTAGGGGCACCACAAATCTGATAGGCCATCTATATGGACTGGCAAAGCAGAGCTTCACTCCAAGAGAACCTTGAGAAACTTTGGGATTGGGCAATAAAAACCTCATGAAATTTTAGAAGGAGAAGTTGCCGGTTCTTTACTGGGGGCAGAATAACCCCACACATGAGGGCAGGCTGGGACCTGAACAGCTCAGGAGTGATTCTGAGCAGAAGGGGCTGGGCATGACGAGGGATGCCACACGAGCCAGTGGTGCATGCTCACCATGAGTAAGGCCAAGGGCATGTGGGGCTGCGTTAGGAGGAGTGTGGCCAAACAAACAACAGAATTATAATCTACTTTGAATCAGCGCTGTGGTGGCCACATCTGGGCTAGTGTGTCTGGGTGTGGGACTCCCTGTTCTGGAGGAATGGAGGGGAACCAGAGAAACTTCAGAGGTCTGCCAGGGTGGGGTTTGGGGCCTTTGAGAGAGGCTGAGAAACCTGGGCTTCTTAAGCCTGGTGAAGTGGAAGCTCAGGGCACTACAGCAGTAGCCTGCAACTGCTTGAAGGGTGGTTTCAGAGATAATGGAGCTTTTCTTTGTAGTAGAAAGAGAAGGAAACCTCCACAAATTGCAACTTGGAAGGTTCAGATTGGAGGTTCAGAAAAAGACATCTCAGTCCAAGGGCAGTTTTGTGGTACAAGAGGTCACGCAGAGGGAGCCTGGATCAGCCCATGGCTTTGGGCTTCGAGGAAAGAGCAGTGAGGGTGGAGAGACATCAGTGAAAGTATGGAAATGCTGGGATGAGAGCTAGGTAGGAAAGCAAGATGGATGTCAACAGCCTGAAGGGACAAAGGTGTCTGAAGGGGACAGTATCAGCAAACATGAAGTAGACATGGCCAAGGGCTCTGGTGAGGCTGAAAGGCCACACAGGACCAAGGTCTTTGTCCGCCTGGCTATGGCAGTTGTATCTGTCTCTGAGACCTACCAGGAAAAACTGTTTTGAGGCTCTGGACTTTGATTCTCGTTGCCCCTTTTTGGGGAAGCCGGGAGGGGTTGTACAGTTTCCTACACTTGACCTTGCTCAAACTCACACCCCACTGCTCCAGGAAGAGCCCTGAGCCAGGCATGAGGGATCTGCCTTCCCAGGGCCTGGGGTCAGGGTTTGGCCTTTAGGCTGGTAAAACAAACCAAGGATTTTCTCCATAGCAGAACGACCTGTACAGTGCCTTTTCCTACCTGCAATCACAACCTTCAATTATCTTCTCTAACGAGTCCATGGAGAGTCTTTGTCAATAATGACCCTCAGTGGGGTCAATCAATGTTTCAAGGTACTTTGAGTTGCGCTTCTGACTTCCACCTCTTGAGCGATTTGTTCAGTCTCCTTTCAGTTTCTGTAGTTCATGGACTAAGGGCCAAATACACTATGGGGCTCATTAAAAATACAGAAAGTATTAAAAATACAGAAAGTATTAATGAACTATTTCCCTTCCTGTAATTTTCTTCAAGTCTTCAAGACACTACAACTAATTTGAGCTGTTTCATAATGTAGCTGAGAAGGAAGATTTCAAAAAGCACCTAGCAGTAATTATTCTGTATTTTGAAGGGCATATTATGTTCCTTTTCAGCTCAGTGAAGAGGTGATAGTACCGTTCTCTGGTTGATAATGATCCAGAATGTCTCCTCAGTAGGTCTGGACAGGTAGGAAAAGCAGTCCCTTGAGGTCCAACATGGTATGGACAATGCTCCTCCTCACCTGCCCAACCTTACCCTTTCTCTCGTTGCCCCCTGGGACTTGTTCTCACTTTTTGTTACATCAGATTTGTCCACATTTCTCTGCAGCTGGATGTTACAGCTCCTTTGCACCATCTCCCAAATGCTCTACCTAGAAAGCTGGCTACACAGAGACACCGAATTATTTTTCCTAATTACAAACAAAGAAAAGTGAAGCACAATCAAGCTTCAAAAATAATAAAACACAGTCCTCCACCATAAGTTAAGTACAAGCTGCCTCTAATGAGGTTGTCTTTCAACAAGGGATAATCTTATGAGAAATGTTTTAAATAAGCAGATAAAAGGATAAAGATACAAACATAATTAAAGAGTTGACTAAGGAGATAATTAGACTACTGCAAAACAGGCAAACATTTAACTACCTGAAGTTCAAAACAGCAGCTGGCAAGTTGAGAGCAATCTGAATGAATAAAGAATAAGAGAAAGAGAAAACTGGAGAATAATGGAAATGTCTAGAGAGTCTGCAACTGAAAATGGGACTTTAGAAACAGTCATTATATCAGGACAGGTGAAAATACGTGAAAGATCACAGAAATTAAATACACCATATGACAGGCACAATAGTGACAAGGATGTTGCAGGAGATCAACACATCTTTGGAATATCCCTTTTGAAAGGTCACAGGATTGGTAGAGGTCTCTTGTGAGTGAGAAAAACCCAATGTTGCAGTCAAAAGTGCCAGCCAGGGAACCGCAAGCTGTACAAGAACACTTTGGTGAGGAGTGACCTGTCCAATGAGTCCTCTTGGGTGACATTTCTGGGCACCTAAAAGAGAAAAATGTGTCCGAAAACCATCAGCATGGACTTAGCAAGGGTAATTAATGTCTCACAAACTTGATTGCCTTCATGATGAAGTAACTGCATTTCTGTGTGAGGGCAGAACAGTGGATGTCATTTACCTGAGCTTCAGCAAGGCTCTTGGCATGGTGTCCCTCAATGTTCTTGTACCCGAGGTAGGCCATTACGTTCGGATGGGTTGACAAACAGATGGGTGAAAACAGTTGGATATGAGGCTGACAGAGCAGTGGTGAAGGGGTCTCATGCCCAACCTCGAGACCACTGGGACTTACTGGGGGCTTGTGGGGCAGCACAGGGGACTCTGCTGAGACCTCGGCAGTTTAATACTTTGATAATCTGTGACCTTAAGGAGACAACTCTCACCACATTTGTTGATGATGCTAAATTGGGAAACCTCATAGGCAGGAGGGCTGTCCTGTCAGGAACATCACGACAGAGAAGGACAAAGGGCAGGTCCTGCACCTGGCATAGACTAACCTCTGAAGATGTTGATAACTGGGAGAGAGGTCAGTGAAGGGCTGCTAAGATGCTCAGGGACTGGGACACTTGCTGGGAGGAGAAACTGAGGGAAAGGGCCTTGTTCAGCCTGGAGAAGGCTTTGGGCACCTTGTAACAGCCTCTCTGTCCCTGCGGGGAGGTTTTCCCAGAAGGTGGAGCCAGTCTTGTTATGGAGACGCTTGGCAGGGGGATAATAGACAATAGTCAGATGTTGAAATGAGGAAGGTTCAGGATGTAGATAAGGAAAATATTCTTCTCCGTGAAGGTATCAAAGCATTGGAGCAGCTTCCCCAGCTTTGTTTTGCTGTCTCTGTCCTTGGATGTTTTCCAGCCCCCACATGGTAAAGCCTTGAGCAACGTGGTCTCACTCCACAGCTGAACGTGTTGTGGGGAGGAGGTCAGACCTGAGACCTCCTGAACTCCCATTCAGGAGAGTGGAAACCCGAATGGTGTTGTGGTGTCTTCCCCTCTGAGTCTTCCCCTGAACACATCAGGGAATGTTCTCAGGTTCCCCATGACCATGGAAGTCAGTCAGTATAGTCAGACCAGCTGGAGCTTGCTTGTCCTCTTGCGATGCTCAGCAATAAAAGCCATGAGAAGGACCGAGGTGTGCAGGGGGGATTCATAATTAAGGCATTTGCCTTCTGAAGCAACTGCTACATGAACTGATGCCCAGTTTCCCAGGAAAGGGTTGGACATCACCTGCTGATGGCAAGCAGAGAATAAATCCTTTTGCTTCCACAGGCAATCTGTGCTTTTCTTTATTAAACTGCCTTTATCTCAAACAATGAGTTTTTCTTCCCCGTGTCCTCTCGAGCAGGGGAGTGATTGAGTGGTTTGCTGGAAACTAAAATGTGGCAGCCAGGTTAACCCATTACATGCCTTTTTGTGCCCAATGTGGGGCATGAGACAAGGGCAGTTTTGTATTAATGGTGCTACAGTTATAGTAGCTATTTGGTGGAGAGTGTCTGCGCAGGTCACTGAGTTTTCTGTCTGTGCTACTTATCTCCTGATTTTGCTGAGCTTGGGAACATGTTAATACAAACAAAGTCTACGCTCTTTGCCCTGGTATTGATGTCTTTACTGTGTTGGGGTAGGTATTCTCTCTTGTGGAGAGGATAAGGGAACACATCTCCCTCTTCCCTTAGAATGATTTGGGTTGGAAGAGACCTTAAAGATCATCTAGTTCCAGTCCCTCTGACCCACATCTTCTTCTAGAAAAGGTTGCTCAAATCTCATTGTGTTGGTTTGACTGAAACTGAGTTAATTTTCTTCATGCAGTTAGAAACTTTTTTGCAGCTAGCATGGTCATTGTTTGGATTTAGTTTGGGAAAAATCAGATAACACCCCGGGACAGAGATAATGTTTTTCTCCAAGTAACTTTCCAGTGGTTTTGAAGTGGAACAAAGAGAATACAAGAGCCTATTATCTTTTTGCTGTCTGGGAGCCAAGGTCTTTCTGAGCTCTGTGCCCACAGGTGCGAAGCAGCTGGGAAGGGAAGCATGGATGGGACAGAGCTTGACTGACAGCCAGACTGACCAATGAGAATATTCCATGACATTAGCATCAGGCTTCATGCTGAAGGAGGGCAGGGTTTTCTGGATGCAGAGATTGAGACCTGTTTCAGTTCTGCTGTGTTTCGGTGGAGTTCCATTTGGGAGCTTGTTTTGGTTTGACCTTTTGCCATTTTACCATTTTGCAATGACCTCTGGGCCTTTCTGCACTTTTCCCTCTTCCCCTGGGATCAGGTGTTCATGACCAGGCTGCTCTCTCTCTTTCTTGGACCAGCTGCTTGGTGCAGGCAGAGCTTGTGAGGAATTGCATTGAGTTTCTTATTTTATATTCCATTTTCCATTTTATATGTGTTACTAGCCGTGGTGGTATATTAGTATTATTTTGTTATTTTATTAAGCTGTGTTTATCTCAATCCAGGAGTTTCTCCCTTCGCTTTCGATTCTCTCCCCCATTTGGGGGTGGGGGGTGGGAGTGAGTGAGCAGCTATCGTGGTTGTGATTGCTAGCTCGGGCTAAACCGCGAGAAGGGGCTAAACAGAAATGTTTTCACAGTCTGTTTTCACAAGAACATCGCCAAAACATCATCTCTTTTGGCAAAGTCTCTCTCCCTTCCCCCAAATCTCCCATCTCTCTTGCACAGGTTCCCCCTGACCTCCCTACATGTGTCATCTTGTTGGGGGAAGCTTTCTGATGACCTTCATGACCTCAGAGTGTCTCTGTCCCCTGTGCTGACCAGTCAGAAGTGACCTCTCAGCCAGCATCCAAAGGCACTCATTGTACTTCTGTGCTGGAGAAGCCTCTTCACAGCCCACCCAGCAGCACTGGAGGAAGGTCAAGCCCTGCACCACCCCAGAGGTACCGTGCCTGCAAACCAGCGCATGAACCAGAAGGGATCCTGGCTTATCTTTCCCTCCTGGGTGCCTCAGTTACCCAGAGTATCTTGGAGACAGTGGAGACCTCTGTGTGGACAACTGAATCAAGCCTAAAATGTAAATTTTATACAAACCTATGCAGAAAAAACAAACAAACAAACAAACAAACAACAATCTCTATGAAATAGTTGAAAAAGTCTTCATTTCCAGCATTGTTAGGCTCTTAAGCCATTTTTGTGTAATTTTTGTGGTCACTGAGGGATGCTGATAGTATCTGGCTCCATCAGTACCGCTGATGGCATTTGTTCCTGATCAGCCAGCCAACTTCCCTCCCATCGCATCATCCAGATCTTCAGTTCAGACATCAGAAACCTGCTCTAAGACTTTGGGATACCACATTCAAGGACTGGCAAAAGTCCAGGTACACAACATGCCCTTCTTTCTCCTCTCACGCAGTTTCAGCCGTCCCTTTCTTGTCCTTCAATGGCCTGGAGATGGTTGCAAGAGCATTTGCCTCATCACCTCCCCAGGGACTGAAGTGAAGCTGATCTAAATGTAATAGTCCCAGTCTTCTTTCTTGTCCTTCTGGAAGCCGGCTTTGTTATTTGCCTTTTCTGAGGATCTTGGAATCTCCCTGCTCTCTCTGGATTTTCCAAGATGTTTGGGAGAGATCTCACAATGACTGCAGCCAGCTCTAATAGCACCTCTCTGGCCCTTCCTACATCAAAAGTTTTCTCCATATCTCACAGTTCCAGGGGAGTGCCAGGGGCACAGTAAACACCTGTCTAGCTCATCAGGCACTGTTTGGAAGAGAATCAGAAGTGAATTCTTCCTGTGTGCCCATGACTCCAATGGGGCCTCCGTGCCACTCACAGCTTTCCTGAGCATTTTCTAAGTGTCTCCCTCTCTGCAAACTTTCTGGTCCTCGGTCTGTAGATGGGGGGATTGAAAAGGAGCATGAGGATGGGCTTCGTTAAACTATTCAAAAGGGTTGTTCTGGGCATCACAGAGACAAGGATGAGGGTGTTGTGGAAAACAGCAGCATTGGTGAGGAGAAAGGAACAGGTGGAGAATGTCTTCTGCCTACCCACGGAGATCTAATACACACAGAGGGTAACCTTGAGAACAGGAAGAGGAGAATGGGAATGGAGAGAGCCTGAGTGTCACGGTGTCACTGCATGAGAGCTCCAGCAATACGGTAAATCACAGAAGAGGTCAGCTCTGCTGGGGCCACAGAACTGTACACAGGACACGACTGAAACGATTCCTGTAGATGACAGAGGAACCCCTAGTGTGTCTGCCACTGGAGACAGGTGTCCCAGGTCATGAGTCTTGTACAGGGCAGGGGATGACACACAGCCCAGTACTGATCGTAGGATGTGGTCACCAGTAGTGAGCGCTCTGTACAAGGACAAGGTGCAGGAAACAGCACTAACACAATGATGAGCAGGGATGGTGCTGTCACCAGCCACAAAGCTGCCCATCAGCTGGGATAGGGGAGTGGATATGCAGAAGGTCTCCAGGGAGAACAAATGTCCCAAGAAGAAGTTCATGGGGATGTGAAAATGCTGTTTTGTCACCACCTGCACAATAATGAGGGGTTTCCCAAACAAAAACACCATGCAGGCCATGAGGGAGAGAAGGGTTTTCTAAGGGATGGGAACATTCCCCATTCCTGGTAGGAGGGCACCTCCACGACTGCCCCGTTGCATTTTCGCCGTGGAAGGTTTTAGGTCCCTCTTTTCCCCTTGCACGTGGTAGGGAACTTGCAAGGAAGGAGTTTTGGTTCTTTTGTAGATACTTGGGTATCAGTCAGAAAAACAAGTCATTACAGGTACATTTATTTTTTTTTTAACTAAAAATAGAGTAGAGCCCCATGTTCACATAGTCACAGGGTCACACTAGCGAAAGTAGATAATGAAGTTGAAATGGGCTGTCCACATTCCTTTGTGGATAACTTTATTAAAGTTAAAAAAAAAAAAAAGGCACAACAAAAGACAACACAAACATAAAACTGATGACAACAATAACAAACTAATGAGAAAGGATGGACCTGTAATGAGTTACATTATGAGTCATATGTTGAAAGAGATGGACAGTCTAGAGGTTCTGGAAGTCATCCAGGCATCAGTTTCCACACTGCATTCTGGAGCTCCTGGTTTCTCAGGGTGTAGATGAGGGGGTTCAATGTTGGAGGCACCAATGAGTACAGAACTGCCACCACTAGATCCAGGGATGGCAAAGAGATGGAAGGGGGCTTTAGGTCGGTAAACATGCCAGTGCTGACAAACAAGGAGACCACGGCCAGGTGAGGGAGGCAGGTGGAAAAGGCTTTGTGCCGACCCTGCTCAGAGGGTATCCTCAGCACGGCCCTGAAGATCTGCACATAGGACAGCACAATGAACACAAAACATGCTAAAAAGACAACAGTACTGAAAACAAGAAGTTTAAATTCCCTGAGACAAGCATCTGAGCAGGAGAGCTTAAGGATCTGGGAAACTTCACAGAAGAACTGTTCAACGGTATTACCTTGGCAAAGTGGCAGTGAAAATGTATTGGCCATGTGCAGCAGAGAACAGAGGAACCCACTGGCCCAGGCGGCTGCTGTCATGTGGACACAAGCTCTGCTGCCCAGGAGGGTCCCGTAGTGCAGGGGTTTGCAGATGGCAACATAGCGGTCATAGGCCATGACTGTGAGAAGAAAAAACTCCACTGAAAGGCAAAAGACAAAGAGCTGTGCAGCACATCCTGCATAGTAGATGGCCCTGGTCTGCCAGAGGGAATTGGCCATGGACTTGGGGACAGTGGTGGAGATGGAGCCCAGGTCAAGGAGGGCGAGGTTGAGCAGGAAGAAGTACATGGGGGTGTGGAGGTGCTGGTCCCACGCTATGGTGGTGATGATGAGGCTGTTGCCCAGGAGGGCAGCCAGGTAGATGCCCAGGAAGAGCCAGAAGTGCAAGAGCTGCAGCTCCCGTGTGTCTGTGAACGGCAGGAGGAGGAACTGGGTGATGGAGCTGCTGTTGGACTTTTGCTGTTTCTGGTCATGGGGACCTGTCCAATGAGGAAAAGGCAGTGAGAAATTAGGGCAGAGTTCTCTGAGCAAAATGTGTTCCAGTTCTCATGGAAATCCCCTAGACTGACTTACCCTGTTCAGGTCCCTTTTACGAGCTGTGGTTCATGCTGGCTGACGGTGTCATTGAGAAGAGGCATCTTTGTTGTGGACTATACTGAATTCAGTCCTGCCCTACAGCAACAGGAAAAGAGAGAAATGGGGTGGTCTCACATTATATCAACTCGTGATATCAAAGTCCATTTGAGCACCGTCTCTCCCATTTCACTTAATGGCAGAGCAGAGCTGTAGAGATCTTGTTTTCCTTATTTTATTCTAACTACCCCACCACGGCTGAGGAGGTTTTGTTTGTTTGTTTGTTAAGGCAAAAATGCTTTAACGATGTTTTCACTGCAAGTGAAACCTTGTGGATGCTGACAGACAAAGGGACTGTCCCTTAGTGCAGAGTGGGGACAGCTGGTCTGTCCATCAGTCCTGGTCTCAGCTGCCCTGTGCCAGCATCTCTTTGAGCTGGAGGATGATCAGCCCCAGATGTTCCCCTGAGTAGAAACCGGACACTGCTGAGAGCAGAGCAATACGGTTTCCAAGGGCTGATCTCCAAACCACTGACCGCTCTCATTGTACATGAACAGGATCTCAGCTCTGCCCTCCCAGCCAAGGACACTCCAGGCTCAGTGTTGTTGGGCTCTCCCCGGGCAGGCTGAGCGCTGACCCTGGCAGGCGGCAGAGTCCCTGCCCAGCACAGCCCTGGGGTGCAGGGACCCTGCTCTGCAGGACAGTTCTGGGCACCCCTGCCTCCGCACTTACATTTACACCCCACAGCCATCCTGGGGAGAACGCAGCATTCACGTCTTGTCACTCTTGACAGTGCAGAAGGCAACCCCTGCTCTGCAGCACATCCTCTCCTCTGCATCAGGGAATCTCTAAGAGTTGTACTTATGTCTCTTATAGGCTCTGCAGTGTGACAGCTATCAGAGTCTGCCATGATTTGCAGATGCAATGTCCTGCAGCCACAGGCTTAATATTTATGAAGATTTCTCTCCCAGTGGTCTCTCAGCATCCTCCACCCCATGTTGTCTTTAACCTCTCTTTGCCTGTCTCCTCTGCCCTCGGTGCTGCAGGCAGAGCCCTCAGCCTTGCTGCGTGTGCAGAGGAGCTGCTCCTGGGCAGAGCTGTCTCTCTGCAGCGCTGCCGCTTCCATGAGCTCCCTGTGTCCCAGGAGCCCAGCCCAGCTCAGCAGCACAGGAGCAGCCCATGATGTCCCTTTCTCTGTCCCCTCTGGGCTCCCTCCAGGTGTCCCTGGGGCTCCGGGGACACAACCTTTCAAACAGCTTCAAGTAATCAGTGATGTTGATTCTCTCTCCTCTGCACAGACACTTCTTGCCAGCATTATATTCTTTCTCTTAGAAAATAATCTGGTATGAAAATCATCTCTTCTTGTCCCATCATTAGACAGGACACCTGGAAGGTTACAGCAAAGGATCTAATTTCTCCAAGCTGAAGAAGGAATATCTTCAGCTGAATGGATTTAGTAATTTTATTCTGGTTTTATACTCCCAGGTCTAGAGAGACATTCATCAGTCTTTGGCCATGTCATGTCTGTGCTCTGCAGCAAAGCCTTTGCACACATGGGCTCTTGGACACTTGGTACCAGGTTTCTTGTGGCAGGTCAGAGCTGGGCTGGTGCCACAGCTGGGGTGGTTCAGCCCAGATGTGAGGCAATGTCCTCAGCCAGGGACCTGACTGGGGGAGCTGGAGCTGTCAGTGCTGCAGACAGAGCTGTGACGCGGATGGAATGAACTGCCAGGCAGGGTGGCAGGAGTGAGTTCATCTGGTCTGCAAGGACAGCAGCCTCCAAGCACAGCAACAGTCCAGATGAAAGCTCAGTCCAGACCTCTAAGGCAATTCAAAGGACCCATAACAGAATCACAGAATCCCAGAATGCCAGGGATTGGAAGGGACCTCGAAAGATCATCCATTATATTTCCCCCGCCGGAGCAGGAACACCCAGATGAGGTTACACAGGAAGGTGTCCAGGTGGGTTGGAATGTCTGCAGAGAAGGAGACTCCACAACCTCCCTGGGCAGCCTGGTCCAGTCTCTGGCACCCTTACTGAGAAGAAGTTTCTTCTCAAATTCAAGTGGAACCTCTTGAGTTCCAGTTTGAACCTATTACCCCTTGTCCTATCATCGGTTGTCACCAAGAAGAGCCTGGCTCCATCCTTGTGACACTCACCATTTACATATTGATAAACATTAATGAGGTTAACCCTCAGTCTCCTCCAAACTAAAGAGCCCCAGCTCCCTCAGCCTTTTTTCATAAGGGAGATGCTCCACTCCATCATCTTTGTTGCTCTGCGCTGGACTCTCTCCAGCAGTTCCCTGTCCTTCTGAAACTGAGGGGCCACAACTGGACACAATATTCCAGGTGTGGTCTCCCCAGGGCAGAGCAGAGGGGCAGGAGAACCTCTCTGACCTACTGACCACCCCCTTCTAATCCCCCCCAGGTCCCACTGGCTTCCTGACCACAAGGGCCCAGTGCTGGCTCATGGTCACCCTGCTGTCCCCAGGACCCCCAGGTTCCTTTTCCCTACACTGCTCTCCAGCAGGTCCTTCCCTAACTTATACTATAACCTGGGGTTATTCCTGCCCCGATTCAAGACTCTGCACTTGCCCTTGTTATTTTTCATTACGTTTTCCCTGCCCAACTCTCCAGCCTGTCCAGGTCTCTGGATGGCAGCACAGCTTCCAGTGTCACCCACTCCTCCCAGCTTGGTGTCTTCAGCAAACTTGCTGACAGTCACTCTATTCCCTCATCCAAGTCGTTGATGAATTTATTGAATAGTACTGGCCCCAGCACTGCCCCCTGAGGCACTGCACGAGATCCAGGCCTCAACTGGACTCTGCCCCATTGACCACGACTCTCTGGCTTCTTCCCTTCAGCCAGTTCCCAGTCACCTCACTACCCGATCATCGAGACCGCACTCCCCCAGTTTAGCTGTGAGGATGCTGTGGGAGACTGTGTCAAAGGCTTTACTGAAGTCAAGGTAGACCACATCCACTGTTTTGTCATCATGTATCCACCTCGTTATGTCTTCATAAAAGTCAGTGAGGTTCGTCAAGCACGACTTCCCTTTGGTGAAGCCATGTTGACTTCCCCTAATGACCCTCTTATCCCTGATACGCCTTGAGACGGCACCAAGAAGAAGTCGTTCCATCAGTTTCCCAGGGATGGAGGTGAGGCTGACCGGTCTAGAGTTCCCCGGGTCCTCCTTCTTGCCCTTTTTGAAGACTGCAGTGAAATTTGCTTCCCTCCAGTCCTCAGGCACTTCTCCCATTTGCCACAACTTAGCAAAGATGATGGAGAGTGGCCCAGCAATGACCTCAGCCAGCTCCCTCAGCACCCGCGGGTGCATCCCATCTGGACCCATGGATTTATGGATTTACCTTCAAGTAGCCTTGCCCATGGGATTTCCCCCAGCAATTGCCTGAAAAAGCCAAAGTTTGCCCTGCTGAAATCCAGGGCTGCAATTCTGCCTGCTATCCTGCTCCTGCCACACGAGACCCTGAACTCCACCATCTCATGGTTGCTGCAGCGAAGGCAGCCCTCAACCTTTACCGCCTCAACCAGCCCCTCCTTGTTAGTGAGGATGAGGTCCAGCAGCTCCTCTCCTGGTCGGCTTCTCCACCCTTTGCATCAGGAAGTTCCCATGGATGCACTTGCTGAACCTCCTGGACTGTGTCTGGCTGAGTCGTCCTTCCAGAAACATCAGGGGAGTTCAAACCCCCACGACAAGCAGGGCCTGCGACTGAGCCCGCTCTCAGCTGCTGGAGAGGCCTCGGCAACGTCCTCACCCTGAGCTGGTGGGTTGTGATGGACACCCACAGCAGTATCACCCTAATGCTCCCAGTGCTCCCAGTAACCCTCCCACTGACCCCTCCAGTGCTCCCAGTAATGCTCCCACTGACCCCTCCAGTGCTCCCAGTAACCCCTCCAGTGCTCCCAGTAATGCTCCTACTAACCCCTCCAGTGCTCCCACTAACCCCTCCAGTGCTCCCAGGAACCCTCCCACTAACCCCTCCAGTGCTCCCAGTAACCCCTCCAGTGGTAACAGCAACCCCCACTAACCCCTCCAGTGCTCCCAGTAGCCCCCAACTAACCTTTCCAGTGCTCCCAGCAGCCCCCATTGTTCCCAGTAATCCTCCAAGAACGCCCAGTTAACCCCCAGTGCTCTCACTAACTGTCCTTGTGCTCCCAGCAGGCCCCCACAGTGCTCCCAGTAACCATGTTGTGTTCCCAGTAACCCCCCACTAATCGTCCTACTGTTTCCAGTAATCCTCCCAGTAAACCACCCAGTGCTCTCAGTAAACCTCCCAGTGCTCCCAGCAACCCCCCCAGTGCTCGCAGTGAGCCCCAGCAACCCCCTCATTGCCCCCAGGAATCCCCCGCTAGCCCTCCCAGTGATCCCAGTAACCACCTAGTGCTTTCATGTGAGCCCTCAGCAACACCCACTGTTCCCAGCAACCCCTCCCAGTGCTCCCAGTAACCCCCCACTAACCCCTCCAGTGTTCCCAGCAACCCCCATTGTTCCCAGTAATCCTCCAAAAATTCCCAATAAACCCTCAGTGCTCCCAATAACCCTCCCAGTGCTCCCAGCAACCACCTAGTGCTCCCAGTAAACCCCCACCAACTGGAATGTTCCCAGTAACCCCCACAATGTTCCCAATAACCCCGCACTAATCCTTCTAATGTTCCCAGTTACACTCCCAATAACCCTCCCAGTAAAGCCCCAGCAACCCCCCACTAATAAACCTACTGTTCCCAGTAACCTTCCCAGTGCTCCAGTAACCACCTATTGCTCCCAGTAACTCCCCAGCAACCCCCAGTGTTCCCAGCCACCTCCCCAGAGCACCCAGTGGCCCTCACTAAACCCTCCAGTGCTCACGGCAACCTCCATTGTTCCCAGTAATCCTTCAAGGACTCCCACTAAACCCCCAGTGTTCCCAGTAGCCCTCCCAGTGCTCCCAGTAACCACCCAGTACTCCCAGTAACACTCAGGCAACGCCACATGCTCCCAGTAACCCTCCCAGTATTCCCAGTACTCCCCCACTAATATTGCTAGTGTAGGTACTAACCCCCACTATCCTATCCAGCGATCCCAGCAACCCCCATTGTTCCCAGGAAACCTCCAAGACATGCCAGTAAACCCCCAGTGCTCCCAGTAAACCTCCCAGTGCTCCCAATACTTCCCCACAAATGTCCATCCTGGGGCCCTGGGCAGCATCCTCTGGGCACTGTGGGGCAGGGGCAGGGTCGGTTGTACAGAAGTGGGTCAGCTCTCCACTCGGGTGGGGAGATCTGCTGGGTGAAGCTGCCGGCCTGGCTCGCGCAAGCCAGATAAGACCTTTTCTGGTTATCAGCATCGATGCATCCAGTCTTTCCTGTCACTGAATCCTAGAATCACAAAGTAGTTTGAGTTGGAAGTGACATTCACAGCCCGTCTGGTCCAACTCCCCTCGGCGATCAGGGACATCTTCAGCAGCTCAGGCTGCTCAGAGCCCCGTCCAGCCTGGCCTGGGATGTCTCCCGGATGGTTCATCCACCACCTCTCTGGGAAGCCTGTCGAGAGTTTTACCACCCTCAGTGTAAAAAATCTCTTCCTCATTTCATTCCTTGACTCTCCCTTCTTCTAGTTTAAACCATCACCAGCACATTTCTTTACATCAGATTCTGCACTGAAGTTTGCACTGATTGTTACAGCTTCTTTGCAGGAGTTGCTTCATGTTTCCTTAGAGAACTGGATGTAAACAGGCACCGGGGAATTTTTAATTAGAGGAAACAAAAAAAGGAAAAAAAAAAAAAGAAAACACAATAGAACTTAATGATGTTTCTCAGTTCTGTGGTTAAATTAAGTAGTTTCCAGCAATGTCCATTGCCATAATTGAAGAGTTGCCTATAGGGAGTACGAGAGCAACTGCTGAAAGACTTTACCTGCCTGAAGCTCAAAGCAGAGTGAGAGCTGAGAGGTTCTGAATGAGCCAAGAGTGAGAGGTGAAGAACCTCTGGGGAGCGATGGAAAGTGCAAATGTCCAGACAGGCTTCTGAAGAGATGAGTTCAGACACGGTGAGCTGGGTAAGGACAGGTGGAAACTCCTGGATGTCCAGGGGATTAAATACACGTAGTGATAGACAGAGTTCTGGCACTGCAAGCACAGGGAAAGGCCAATGTTTCATCTCCCACAGTCCATACACATTCTGAAAATTCATATTTTGGCTGGATAGAAATTCCACAGACATTTTATTGGAAATATTGAATTATTTCATCTGATGAAAAAAAGAGTGTGTGGTTTTTTGTTCTTTTTGTTGTTGGTGGTGGTGGTTTGGTTTTTAGGTTTTGAGGGGAGTTCTCAGGTTTTCGGGCTGAGCTCCATGGTCTCACTATCAGCACCCAGTACAAACCTCGAGAGGCCCCCGTGTACCTGAGGTGTTTGCCTGGGACTGGCAGGTATCAGACCAGACTGATAGAGCGATGGTGCTTTCATCATTTACAATTAGTATTCAACACTTGTGCATTTAATTAGATAAGTTTCAGGACTGTAGGTATAGAGGCAGATATGTGAAGAGCACTTAGAAGATGTGATAGAAGAATATTCCAGTTGATAATAGAGAATCATAGAATTATTTCAGTTGGAAGAGACCCTCACGACCATTGATTCCAACCACAACCTAAATCTAAAACTAAACTGTGTCCCTAAGAACCTCGTCTAAACATCTTATAAACCCCTGCAGGAATGGTGACTCCACCACTGCCCTGAGCTGCCTGTTCCAATGCCTGACAACCCTTTCCAGGAAGAATTTTTTCCTAATATCCAATCTGAACCTTCCCTGGCACAATTAGAGGCCATTTCCTCTTGTACTATCACTTGCTACCTGGGAGAAAAGACCAACACCCTCCATGTTCAACCTCCTTTCAGACAGTTGTGGACAGCGAGAAGGAACCCACCAGTTCCCTCAGCCGCTCCTCATCACACTTGTGCTCCAGACCCTCAGCAGCTCCGTTCCCTCCTCTGCACTCTCTCTGGTGCCTCAATGTCCTTCTTATGATGAAGGGCCCAAAACGGAACACAGGATTCAAGATGCGACCCCATCAGCGCTGAGAACAGTGTCACAATCACGCTACTCCTGCTGGCCACACCATTCCTGATACAAGCCAGGATTCTGGTGGCCCTTTTGGTCATCTGGGCACACACAGCTCATGTTCAGCTGCTGTCAATCAACACCCCCTGATCCCTTTCCACCAGGCAATTTTCCAGCCACTCTTCCCTGAGCCTGGGGTTGTTGTGACCCAAGTGCAGGACCCGGCACTTGGTCTGGTCAAACCTCATACAAATGGCCTCAGCCCAATGATCCAGTGGGTCCGGATACCTCTGCATGGCCTTCCCACCCTCCAGCAGATCAACACTCCCACCCAACTTGGTGTCATCTGCAAACTTAATGAGGGTGCACTCGATCCCCTCATCCACATCATCGATAAAGCTATAATAGAACTGAGTCAAATACTGAGCCCTGGGGACACCACTTGTGACGGGACGCCAACTGGATTTGGCTCTGTTCACCACAATTCTTTTGGTCCAGCCCTTCATTGCACATACACCATCCAGGCCACGAGCTGCAGCTTCTCCAGGACATGCTGTGGGATATGGTATCAAAGGCTTTACTGCAGTCTAAGGACACAACACCCACAGCCCGTGTGGCAGATTCACTCCCCATGACTGACTTTCCCTCATCTGCTCAGCCTGTCACCTTGTCATAGAAGGAGATCATGGTGGTCAAGCAGGACCTGCCTTTCATCAAGCCATGCTGATTGGGCCCGATTGCTCGTCTCGTGTGTGTGACCTCACAGTCCTTTCTCAGCCATGTTCCTGCTGTTGGCCAATCCCCTGCAGAGGCAGAAGTGACCTCACAGTCCCCTCCACACCCATTGGCTTCCTACTGGACTATGAGTTCCTGAGACACAAGTGACCACATGACATCGTACCCACCATCACCCTCCTTGTGATCCAGTGTGTGAGCAGATCAAACTAAGCTGGTTGCATCAAATGTATCTAATAGATTTCCTATCAAGGTTTTGAGTGGAGAAACATTCCTCAGAGGGGCTACTGTATTTACTCTGGGACATTTTATATCTCTGCTTCTGCCTTTGCTTTTTTTCTCCTTCTTCTGTCTATTCTGACATGAAAGAGCTCTCCAAGGAAAAGATTCATGGAATCCTACAATAACACAGGATGGAAGAGACCCCCGAACACCATCTGTGTCCCACTGACATTTATGGCACCCCAAGGAACAGCTGATGGCATTTGTGCTCCCTTGGGTTCATCTCACCACATGCACACAGTGGACATGCACATGATGTATATGTTTACATCTCATCTGTACAATGAAACCATGGACTTTTGACCTAGTGTTTCATAGAATCATAGAATGTCCTGAGTTGGAAGGACCCACCAGGATCATGGAGTCCAACTCCTGTCCCTGCACAGGACACCCCACAGGTCACCCCGTGTGTCTGAGGGCGTTGTCCAGTCTCTTCTTGAACACTGTCAGGTTGGGGCCGTGACATCTGCCTGGGGAGCCTGCTCAGTGTCCAGCACTTCTGGGTGAAGAACCTTTTCCTCATGTCCAACCTGAACCTCCCCTGGCACAACCTTCTTCCATTCCCTTGGGTATTGTCGTTGGTCACCAGAGAAAATAGATCAGTACCTTCCCCTCCTTCTCCCCTTGTGAGGAAGCTGTAGCCACCATGAGGTCTCCTTTGAGTCTTTTCTTCAGCTTTGATGCTCAGAAACCCCTTGGTTTGCTTTCTGAAGCAGAAAGGAGAAGCCATGACCTCCAGGCAATGGGAAGGGGGATCCTGTCCCTCACACACGGCTCAGGGCTCTTCCTGGGACCGTGGGATGTGGGTGTGCGAGGCCGAGGGAAGGACAACACTGGGACAACAACCTCCAGCTTCCCCATGGGTCTGCAAGGAGGCAGCGAGGCCCCAGTGCCATGAGGACAGCATGTCTTCTCCTGGGCCTTAGTGGCAGAGACAACTGCCCTGGCCAAGGGGACACAGACCTGGGTCCTGTGTGTCCCTTCCAGACTTACAGCGCCCTTGCCACCACAGGCTGTTCTACACGGTCCTACCCCTGCCCCTCTTTCCCTGCAGGCTGCAGACACCCATCTCGCTTCCCCACCTGCTCTCACCCCAGCATTTCTGCACCTTCACTGCTGTGTCTGCACCCTCACTGGCTGCTCTTTGGAACACAAACCATGGGCTGATCCAGGTCCCTCTGAGTCACCTCTTGCACCACAGCACTGCCCATCCAGTGACATTTCTTCCTCCTGATATCCATTCCTCACCTTCCAAGTAGAATTCTTTTTTCTCTTTCCTGCTTCTTCCCACTATCAAGAAAAGTTCGACCATCTCATAAGCTGCCCTTCATGCAGGGAACCCAACCCGTTAGGCTTCTTGTGGTCTTTTACCTGACCAGAGAGAAGCAACCTCGCCATGATCTTCTAATTCCCATGAGTGCTGCTGGCCTTTCAGCTTCTCTGACAGACACGACCACGTCCCTGCCGATGTCCCGTCATGTTCTCAGGTGGAATGGACATGACAACCCGTCTCTCTTCCTGGGTAAGACCTTTGGGCCCTTGGGCAGAGGTTCTTTCCCAGTCATGTCCCTGCTGCTGGGCTGTCACCTCCAGACACAGAACTGAACGCACTGTCCCCTTCACAGCTAAAGCCTTTCCACTGAATTATGAGTTTTGGAGACTCAACTGCCATTATAATCCCACACCCATCCATCCCCCTCCCTATGGGCCATGACCTGACTAGATAAAACTATGCTTGTTTTCTCAAACTGATCAAATCTATTTCCTACTAAAGATCTGAGAGGAGAAGCATTCTTGACAGGAATGTGAAATGTTGAAACCTTTTCTATGTCCTCTCCTACCTCTTTTACTTTTTATTGTTTTCCTTCTTCCTGGTTGCTCATGGTGAATTCGCTACCTGAAGTGCAAAGCCAATCCCACACCCAGAGATGAGACCTTGTTTATTCCAGAGTTGTGCAAGTCTGGATGCTGGAATGAAACCAGCACAACAGATAGAGAAGGAACATCTATTATATACAAATGTTATCCCTACATTCAGACCCTCCTGGCAGTCCTAAAGAGCCAAGTGTTCACACATTGGCATATTGGTTACATAATCATTTTACCACTACACATGCTTGTTGAGAGAAGGTCCCAGGCTGAGCCTGGGGCTCCCATCCTGGGGATGTGTGTTTTAGTATTATAATGAGCGTAAAAGGAGCAAAGTTCAGCTAAAGGACGCTTCATGTAACTGTCCTGAGACAGATGTTAAAACAAGACTCAGCTAATTGTGCAGGCTCCAGAGTGTCTGCACTGCAAGGACAGTATTCTTTGCAGGTTCTGATTAGGTGTTTTAAAGGTCACTTTTATCTTTGTTAGAGCAGCAGACTGACCAAAACTGAGAGGATTTACATATTTTAGCTTAGGTTAGCAGAGGATTTACATATTTTAGGTAGGGTGGTGGTTTTGCTGACTCAGGTTCATGTGACCTCACATACATGATATGCATGCTCACATCTCATCTGTACAATGCAAACATGAACCTCTCACCTACTCATTCAGTGTAATTCCATAGAGGGACAAAGACCTCCGAGCTGGGGTGAGAGGCCAGAGCTGGAAATGGTGGTTGTGAGGGGCCAGTCCATGGTGATTGACCTGGGGCTCCTTCCACGGGGTGTCCAGTGCACAGGGGCACAGCCCAGCCCCTGCTCTGCTGGTCCTGCAGGTCTCTGGCAGGAGCCTGGCTGCAAGAGGACACTGCTGTGTGCCAGCCCTGCACACACACACTGTTCAGCTGCACACTGAGGTTTCATCTGTGGCCACCTCTGTAGGAATAAGTTTGAGAGGAACTTTGCAAGAAGATATAAACCATCATGCACTGCCCAAAGAAGATCACTTTTCCTTGTGCAAGTACTGTTACTGAGGCCAGCTCTGTTACAGCAGTGCCCACTGCCTGTCCCTGCCTGCGCTACAGGACTAACACACAGCAGGACGGTGACCAAGCTGCCAGAGCACTCAGGCCTTGCACCAACACCAGGGATGAGAAGGAGAGTGTGGAGTGGAACCAGAACAGCTCTGGAAGAACAAGCGCTGCTGCTCCCTGGCAGTGCTGTCATGCCAGAGCTGTTTTCCCTTCCACCCACGCACAGGAACTGTCTCTGCAGCTCCAAAAAGCCTTTGCAGGAAGGATATAGTGAAAAACAAGTCACTAAAGAGCCCATTATTCTGTTTAGAGAGAAGGAGAGCACTGCTGCTCATTTAAGCAACCAACAGTTATAAAAGAAAAGCCAGCAGTGAATTAGAAAGGGGTTGGCAACATTATCACAATAAGAAAAGAACCAACAACACCAGTAAATCCAGTTGACAGGTTGGGCTTGTAATTAGCTACATAAAAAATCTTATATAGAAGAAGATGTCCAGTTTATTGCTTCAGAAAACAGAAGGATATGAGTTTGCACAAGGCATCCTTCAGCTCTTGGTTCCTCATGCTGTAGATGAGGGGGTTCACTGCTGGAGGAACCACAGAGTACAGAACAGACACCACCAGGTCCAGGGATGGGGAGGATATAGAAGGGGGCTTTAGGTCGGCAAACATGCCAGTGCTGACAAACAGGGAGACCACAGCCAGGTGGGGGAGGCAGGTGGAAAAGGCTTTGTGCCGTCCCTGCTCAGAGGGTATCCTCAGCACGGCCCTCAAGATCTGCACATAGGACACCACAATGAACACAAAACACCCAAATACTACTAATATACAAACCGCAAGAAGCCCAAGTTCCCTGAGGTAGGAGTGTGAGCAGGAGAGCTTGAGGATCTGGGGGATTTCACAGAAGAACTGGCCCAGGGCATTGCCCTTGCACAGGGGCAGTGAAAATGTATTGGCCGTGTGCAGCAGAGCATTGAGAAACCCAGTGGCCCAGGCAGCTGCTGCCATGTGGACACAAGCTCTTCTGCCCAGGAGGGTCCCGTAGTGCAGGGGTTTGCAGATGGCAACGTAGCGGTCGTACGACATGATGGTGAGGAGAGAATATTCTGCTGAAATGAAAAAGGAAAACAGAAAGACTTGGGCAGCACAGCCCATATAAGAAATGGCCCTGGTATCCATGAAAGAATTGGCCATAGACTTGGGGACAATGGTGGAGATGCAGCCCAGGTCGAGGAGGGCGAGGTTGAGCAGGAAGAAGTACATGGGGGTGTGGAGGTGCTGGTCCCAGGCTATGGTGGTGATGATGAGTCCGTTGCCCAGGAGGGCAGCCAGGTAGATGCCCAGGAAGAGCCAGAAGTGCAAGAGCTGCAGCTCCCGTGTGTCTGTGAAAGGCAGGAGGAGGAACTGGGTGATGGAGCTGCTGTTGGACATTTGCTTTTCCTGAGCACGGGGCGCTGTCATGAGAAAAAAAAAGACAGTGAGAAGCCAGGGAAGAGTCCTCTGACAAAAATCAAACCAACTCCCATAGACCCTCCCCTGTCACACACAGACACTCTTTTGTTTTTCTAGGAGTACCTTTTTCAGCACTGTGGCTGCAGCCCTGCTTGGGGCTGGAAAATGTGCAACCAAGAGCAGGGCCTCTGCCCATGGGCCGTCGATAAGTCAGCCCAGCTGGGCAGAAGTGGGGCCACGGGAACGGTGGGGACTGTCCTGGTTCTGCTACCACAGAAGGGCTGTCAGCACTTGCTTTCCCAGCGATAGGGAACAGAGATGGTGAAGGCAGTTTAGGAGTTCCAGGTTTTTTTACACCTCCCCCCATATTCACTGCAGAGTGTTGTTGGGTGTCAGAAACCCTCAGCATTTCTGCTGCACTCAGGGAGAACAGAGCGAGTCCTGTGATACCAGAGGATGCCTGTGGGTCAGTGCAGAGTGAGGGCAGCTGGTCTGTCCCTCTCTCTTGCTCCAGCTGCCCTGGGCTGGCACCTTTCTGAGATAGGGTCTCATCACACTCCCATGTTACCCTGAAAAGCCACCAGGCACTGCTGAGAGCAGAGGGATCCACCTCAGACCATGACAGGTCTCACCCTTTCTGAAGGTCTCAGCACCCCACGCTTAGCCCAAGACACACATGGCTCATTCCCCAGCCCCACAGACTGCATTGCCCACAGCCCACAGGTCAGAGCAAAGCTGGGACACGTGGGCCCATGGACACACCTGCAGGAAAGGACCCACAAGATCAGGCTGTGACTCTGCAGCTGAAACTGCCATCCCCAGAGAGCCTGACAGCAAGAACAAGATCCCAACAGCAGTGACCCAGAGCAGGGGAGCAAGAAGGAAAATGTGGTGAGGGTGGGGGTGAGAGAGGCCAGGGCAGGGGCAGCCGGGCACTCAGACAGCGTCACCCTTCCCCAGCTGTGCAGCCACCTCCCAGACACCAACACTGCCGGGCAGCTGCTCTCAGCCCCTGTGCTCTGCAGAGGAACTGGAGCTCTGGCTGCACAGGAGCTGCTTCATGCCTTGGAGCCCCCGGCCCTGAGGGCAGAGGCTTTGCTGGGTGGGACAGGAGGCCAGGGGCTGCTCACAGGAGGGATTTGCACTGCAGGGGGTCATACAGAGTTTTCTCTCTTTTCCCTCCCATAACAATTCCGGGTTCAGTTTCCTCTCATTTCTGATCATTTCCCTGCTGCCTGGAGATTCTCCCCTGGGAGGTGTTTCCCTGTCCATGTGTCTTCCCTGTCAGTGCTCACAGACCATCCCACCCTCTGTGCCCTCCCCCTGGCCCTACAGATCCTGCCTGTTCACAGGGCACTGCCTGGGGGCATCTTCCTGTTTGCAGGCTGGAAAACAAATTACAGATTAAGCGTAAGGTGTCCAGCCAAGGTGATGCTGGTTCTGCATAGACAGAGGACAGGCAAGGCATGTCAGGATTCTCTTGAAGACCTACTGCAGTTTATGTGTCTCAAGTATTTGTTTAAAATTAAGAACGGCCTTAATCACCACCCATTCCCCAGAGTAGGAGACTGAAAACACAAACTCAGGGAGGTTCCTTATCTTTGTAGTACTCTTTGTCTTCTTCTTCTTCTCCTTGAAACCTCCTCTTGTCAATATTCTGGAATGAGCTGGAGCTGTGAGCAGCCCCGATCCATGGAGAACCCAGCAGCAGAAGGACCCTGCCCTGCCGGGGGTTGCTCCTTTCCCCCACAGCTTCTCCCCTCAGTGTTGTTGGGCTCTCCTGGGCAGGCTGAGCGCTGACCCTGGCAGGCGGCAGAGTCCCTGCCCGGCACAGCCCTGGGGTGCAGGGACCCTGCTTTGCAGGACAGCCCTGAGCACCCCTGCCTGCACATTTAGATTTACACCCCACAGCCACCCTGGGGAGAATGCAGCATTGACATCTTGTCACTCTGACAGTGCAGAAGGCAATCCCTGCTCTGCAGCACATCCTCTCCTCTGATCAGAGAATCTCTGAGATCTGTACTTACATTTCTCGCAGGCTCTGCAATGTGACAGCTTTCTGAGATCCTACCAAGATTTGCAGATGCAATGCCCTGCAGCCACAGGCTTCATATATGAGAAGATTCGGTTTCTGCTGATGTCTCAGCATCCTCCCAGCCCAGACTGTGTTTCCCTCCCTCTGCCTGTCTCCTGTGCGTTCGGTGCTGCAGGCAGAGCCCTCAGCCCTGCTGCGTGTGCAAGGAGCTGCTCCTGGGCAGAGCTGTCTCTCTGCAGCACTGCCGCTTCCATGAGCTCCCTGTGTCCCAGGAGCCCAGCCCAGCTCAGCAGCACAGGAGCAGCCCATGATGTCCCTTTCTCTGTCCCCTCTGGGCTCCTCCAGGTGTCCCTGGGGCTCCAGGAGCACATCCTTTCAAACAACCTGAAGTAATCAGTGATGTTTATTCTCTCTCCTCTGAAGAGACACATCAGTGTGTTCTTTGTATTAAACAATGAATTAGTATGAGAATCAACTTTTCTTGTCCCATCATTAGACAGGACACCAGCAATATTACAGCAAAGGATCTAATTCCTCCAAGCCGGGGGAGGAATAGCTTCAGTTGAATGAGTTCAGGCATTTTGCTCTCGTTTTATACTCCTAGGTCTAGAGAGACATTCATCAATCTCTGGCCATGTCATGTCTGTGCTCTGCAGCAAAGCCTTTGCACACATGGGCTCTTGGACACTTGGTACCAGGTTTCCTTGTGGCAGGTCAGAGCTGGGCTGGTGCCACAGCTGGGGTGGTTCAGCCCAGATGTGAGGCAATGTCCTCAGCCAGGGATCTGACTGGGGGAGCTGGAGCTGTCAGTGCTGCAGACAGAGCTGTGACACGGATGGAATGAACTGCCAGGCAGGGTGGCAGGAGTGAGTTCATCTGGTCTGCAAGGACAGCAGCTCCAAGCACAGCAACAGTCCAGATCAGAACTCAGTCTAGACCTGGAAGGCAATTCAAGGGCCCCATAATGAGCTGCTGCTACTGCAGGAACACTTAAAGGAGAAACAAAGACACTTTGTAGCTACTGATGAATTTAATAAGGGAAAGAGGTGAGAATCCCTGTGTCCTCTTGTCCTCCCTCTTCACCAGGCATGTGTCCCAGGCCTCTGTGACGTGAGACGGGAATCTGCAGAACAACCAGCAGTGGATGTGGATCAAGTCAGGGTCACTGGAACTAACACAATCCTTTCCAGTCTATGGGACAGCAGGGGCAGCATCCCAGGAGCTGGGACAGCAGGACGATGTCACAATGAAGCCACTCTCCACCATCTTGGAAAGCTCATGGAGACTGGGGGGACTCCCTGACCACTGGCTCACACAGTGTGTGCACTTTTCAAAATGGCCAATGGGTGAGCAGGGAAACTAAGGGCTGTGCCCCAGAGCATGTCCACTGGGACCCCATTTCTGGGTGTCAGGAAGAGAAGGTGACAGGGTTTACCCAGGGCAGGTTGTGTCTGTCCATCCTCTTTGCTTTCTGTGAGGAAAGGACAGGGTTGTGGACGTGGGCAGAGCAGTGGTGGTCTGTTACCTGGAAGTCAGCAAGGAATCCAGCATCATCCCCCACAATATTCTTGTGTACAAGGTGGGATATTATGGTCTGTGTCAGTGTGCAAGTAGATGAGTAAAAAACAATCTGGATGTTTGGGCTTGGAAAGGTGCTGTAGAAAGGGAGAAACTTTCCAGTCATGAGGACAGTCAAGCACTGGAAGCTGTTTCCCAGGAGTGCGCACTCACTCTGTCCCAGAAACTGACCAAGATGTGTTTGGATCAAGCCCTGAGTAATCTGGTCTGACCCTGCTGTGAGCAGGAGGTTGGTCAAGACACCTCATGAGGTCCCTTTGAGCCTGAATGACGCTGTCCTTCCTTCTCCTTTATGTTTTCAGTTTAGACAAAGCTCTCAGGTTCTCCCTGAGCACATGAATCATTCACATGAGGTGCAGGGCTGCTTTAACAAGTAATCATAAACAGTTCTGACCACATCTTTTCCATCCCTTTTCATTTGCCCCAACCGAGGGACTTTTTTGCTGTCCTAATACCCTTGCAGAAGGAACACACCACCTTGTTCATCCTTTCAGAGCAGGTTGTTCAAGAGGTGTCAGCATCCATGTACAGAGTCTGCACATCAGCCAGGCTGAAAAGCCACCGTTACAGAAATGGAGATGAGACACTTGACCAGCTCCTTGACCCCAGATATCAGCGTGACATGTCTGCTGAGATTCCAGTGAACACCTAAAATTGAAGAGCAGGACGTGTGAGTCCTCATTGGGAATCCTGGCTCAAATTCTGACCCTTATGGTGCTTCAGGTTGTGAAGAGAATCAAAAGCAATGTTTTGATGGGGTTAGTTTATTTTACATGTGTCACACAGGGCAGATGAAGAGAGCTCGCAGCTCCAATCTTTGCTGCACTCTAAGGTTTGATGGGGTCATCCATAGGGATATATCTAAGTGGTTCTGATAAAGTGTGGTCTGGCAAAAGTCACCCTTTGTGTCCCCAGGTGCATGGACACTGCTCATGTGCCTCTGCAGAGAATGACAGAGGCTGAATCCCTTTCTCAGGAGAAACTCCTTGCTGGAAAGATACAGCTATGGGGCTGGCTCAGCCAGGTTTTATTGCATTTCACTTGCTATCAGATTTTTATATATTGGATGCTTTTCTGTGGTAACACCTGCACAGATGATCACAAAAAGATGGCCATTTCATAAGAGATGGTTACAAAGGGCCTGTCATGAGCAAGAAATCTCACCATGAGCTCTGGAGGGAGCGAGGAGGATTATAACAAGCACCAGGGAGAACCAAGAACCATGCTCGAGGCCTCTATTGAAGAGCGAGAGCCCCTGAGCAGCAGTGACCGGCCATGTGTGGTGTGGGTGAGGGTCAGGGGATGTGGGGTAGAAAAGGGTGATGGCTGATGACTTCAGCAAATCCTCACAACCATGTCTGAGCCACAAGTGGAATGTGGCTGATGTTTGTGGGTGGAGGGGGAATAGGAGGAGGATTTTTGGGGGTAGGGTTCCTTCAGACTAATCATATATGGCAGTGCCATTTGCATGCTGTGGGTATGGCTGTGCCTGGGAGATGGGGAATGGCTGCTGCTGGGGTGGCTGTGCTCAGTCATGGCCCATGAGCTGACCCTGCTCTGCTCCTCTCTTACACTGCCCACACTTGGATGGTCCTCAGGAATCATCCATGAACCTGGAGGAAGCACCAGCCTCCTGGAGCGCTGGCCCATTACAGAACAACAAGAGTGAAAGGTTTGTGAGACACATGGGAGTGCAGGAAGACAGTAGTCTATGCGTAGCAGAAACTGCGTTAAAGGCAAGAAGAGGACCTGGAGAGCATGGGCTGGTCACGCTAATGTGGAATAAGCTGATTTTTTTTTTTTATTTTAGGGCAGCAGCAGAAGGAACGTGTGCATTTCAATGCTGGGGCATGGATCCAAATTGAGGATTTGAGCAAATTTGGGACTGGGACAGCTCAGGTGATTTGTGACCATTGCCAGGTGTTTGAAAGAAGGTGAATGAGTTTTGAGGACCTCACAGGCATTGCCAAATCCTCAGAAACCAGAGCCTTGTGGTTAAAGCAACAGCACTTGGCACCAAATGCACCCCCAAAACACAAATACCCTCCCAGTGACCACAGGCAGAGCCTGAGAAATGTAAGAGAGAAGGGGTCTCCTTTGCCTGGTCCTGGGGTTAGGGCTCAGTCATCCTGATGATAGACATGAAGGGCTGACATGGCATCAGAGCCACCTCCACATCCCCTTCACCACCTGTAACCAGTGTCTCCAAGTCTTTCCTTCACCAGCCTCCAGGGACAGGGACATGCACTGGTTGTTTCCTTCACAGCTGTGTCAGTGATGATCCTTCATGGGGTCCCAAACACCCTCAGAAACTTGGGGTTTGCTTCTGCCTTTCACTTCATTAGAGGTTTGTTCATTCTTTCAGCATCTGCAATTCAGGATAATGGCACCAGAGGGCTCATGAACATCGAAAATGCTCTTACAAGCCAAGGCTCTGTGCATCATTTTCCTAAAGACTGCAAGTTCGGTGTGGATGACTAGAGAGACTTCATGAATAGCCAAACAGAGACCATTTCTAAAATAAATAGCAATAGAGCCAAATTTCTTCTATTTCCTTCCCTGCTCGCCCTTCCCTCTCTTTCCAGAACAGGTGGAATCAGCAGCCTCCAGTTCACATTGATGTGGAGTGTCTCCTAGTAGAGACTGAATTTGTCAGAAAAATGCGTAACTAAATCACCATATGAGTGAGGAGACAGGCCAGGACACCTCAAGAGGAGTTACACTCCTCTGGACCAAGAGGTGGGCGTTCCTGGCAATCTCAGGTGCCACAGCACAGCGATACTTGTGTTCAGGGAGCTGGTCAAGTGACCCATCTCCTGTTCTGTAACGGTGTTTGAGTTTGCTCAGGTCACCCATGACTTGAGCCCCATCCACTGCTGGGTGTTCTCCAGACTCCTGCCTTCAGGAACCAAGTCCCAGGAGACCTTGCTGGTGAAGATGGAGGCAACGAAGCCATGAAGAACCTCAGTCCCGTCTGATTCTACTCTTATGAAGTTCAGCAGCAGGCCCACGTTCACCCTGTCTATTCTCTTACTGCAAGTGAAGCTCTGTCAGCTCATCTTGCTGCCCTTCCCGTGCAGGTATCAAGTCCAGAGCAGCTTTGGCATCATCTCCACATCCATGGACAAGGTTTCTAAATTCCTCCTTTGCAGCTTCCCCTGCTCCGACCTCCTGTGTGCTGCCTTTTTGCCCTGCAGCTCCATCAGGTCAGACAAGCAGCCTCATGAGATAAATGCTTCTGTTCATGGGTACTTGGAGAGATCATTCTTGTGCTTGGAGCAGCCTGTCCTTTAAGGATTATCAGATTTCCTGAGCTCCTTCACCCTTCAGATCCACTTCCATGTCACCACTTTGCCCACCATCCCCCAGTAAGTCAAAGTCTTCTCTTCTGGATTCTACCAGCCTGTGCTCTGCTGCTGGCTTTCCTCCCTCCCCTCTGGTGCCTGGGACCCCTCTGTGTCCTGCTCACAACAGCTAAGGTGGACACTGATGTTCACATCCCTCACCAGGGTTTTCTTGTTTTCCAGTTCCAGATCCAGACGAGCATCACCCTTGTTGGCCCATCAGGCAGACGTGTTAAGCAGTTGGCCCAAGATCCTTTGGACTGTTGGCACCTGCAGCTTTTCCTGGCCAGTGAATGTCAGGGCAATTACAGTTCCCCATAGGAACGTACTCATTCACTGGTGATTTGCTCGAGTTGCTGACAGAAGATCCATTTCTTCTCCATGATCAAGTGATTTGTAGCACACAACATGTTGTCACCCTGTACTGGGCTTACATGGCAAAGTCTTGGAACTGGGGGTGAGTGTTGGTGTGCTACAGTTGTCACCTCTCTGAGAAGACAACAGGAGTTTGACCAACGTCAGACAGAGCCGATATCAGCTGCTCCAAGATGGACCCACTACTTGCCAAATCTGAGCCACTCAGTGATGCTGGCAGCACCTCTGGGATATTGTATTTGAGAAAGGGTAAAAAACGCTGCACCACAGCAGGTGGGAGAGAGGAGGGAGGAGATGTGAGAGAAAAGCTCTGCAGACACCAAGGTCATATCCCACATGACCCAAGCAGGTCCCTCAGCAGGCCAAAGCTTGCTCTCCTGAAATCCTGCTCTTGGCCTTGTTCTCATCTCCCAGGAGCCTCAGCTCCACTTTCCCATCCCTGACTGTTCCATCCTGACCAACTCTTTCTGGTTTGTAAGTGTGAAGTCCCACAGGGCACCTCACCCCACTGACTCCTCAGTCACCCGTGTCAGGAAGATGTTGTCAATGAGCTCCAAAACCCTCGTTGTCCCCAGCCAGGAACCTGGGAGGTGTGGGACCATAGTCCTGCCCTTGGCCTTGCACAGCCCCACATCACACTGTCCCAGGAAGGGCCCTGGGCAAAGTGGGAGGGACAGGATCTGACTCCCCAGGGTTCGGGGTCAGGGCTTAGCCCTTTGGTTAATGAAACACATCCAGGTTTACTGAGCATCACAGACACCTTTACATTACTTTTCCTGACCTGTCATCACTGCCTCCAGTTTTCTGCTCTAAACAACCTCTGGGGTGAGTTCTTCAGTTGTGTCCCTCAGTGGGACCCATTAATATTACAGGAAACTTTGGAGTTTGCATCTGAGTTTGACTTCCTGAGAAGTTCCTTCAGCTTCTCCTCAGGGTCTGATGTCCATGGACTCAGCACCAAACCCACCAGAGGGGTCATTAAAGTGCCTTGGGCTGCTCCTGTGCTGCTGAGCAGGGCTGGGCTCCTGGGACACAGGGAGCTCATGGCAGCGGCAGCGCTGCAGAGAGACAGCTCTGCCCAGGAGCAGCTCCTCTGCACACGCAGCAGGGCTGAGGGCTCTGCCTGGGGATCTCAGGAGACGAGCAAGGCAGAGAGAGATTAAAGGTGGTCAGGACTGGGAGGATGACTGAGAGCTCACTGGAGGAGAAACCTTTGCAGCCCTTGCCATGGTAAGTCTCTGGGTGCAGGGCAGTGCAGCTGTAGCTCCTGAAGGCATCTCCTGAAACTGGCACAGGCACAGCTGGTGGGATCTGTAAGGACGGGGCTCTTGTCAGGCCATGTTGAACAGCTGTGAAGCCGGGTGAGCACCCAGGGGTGCCCAGGGCTGTCCTGCAGAGCAGGGTCCCTGCACCCCAGGGCTGTGCCGGGGCAGGGACTCTGCCGCCTACCAGGGTCAGCGCTCAGCCTGCCCGGGAGATCCCATGGCAGCAGCTGTAGGTGGAAGGAGCGACCCCCGGCAGGGCAGGCAGGGAGCTTGTGGGGTTGAAGGGGGCTGTGTGGGTCAGGGCTGCTCAGAGCTCCAGATCCCCCCACAGACATGGCAGAGGGTCCTTCTGAACAATGACATTGATACAGCAACAGCTGCAAGGGAAGGAGTCTGTGCTTTCAGTATTCCACTCTTGGTTGGCTGGGTGTGCAGTGGGAGATGGGGATTTATTTTTCTCTTTGGAAAAGACACTGAGACCCCAGTTCTGGTTAGGACTTGTCTGAGCTGCTCCTGAGCCCCTGTATACACAGAGCGGCCCCTGGGCAGTTCCAGGAGGTGTGAGCAGGACAGAGCTGAGCACACAGCGGGTGGGGTGGGGTCTATGACACTGACAGGGAGCAGACCAGGGACAGAGACACAGCTGCAGGCAGCACAGACATGGGCAGGGAGAGAGAGCTACAACCTGAAATGCTGGGGAGGGGATTCAGGACCCCGTCTTCCATCACCTGCAGTGCAGACACATTTCCCAGTGCAACCCCTGGTCTCCTCTCCTCCCCAGCAGACCCTCTGCCCCAAAGCCATGGGGTCCAGGTCACGAGTCTCCACCTCAGCAGCTGGACCTCCAGGTGAAGGGTTCCTGCAAGGTGGTACACAAAAAAGGTGCTAAAAGTACTTGCTCTACAGTGTCACCATGTTAGTGGCAGCAGCACAGCTGGGTAAGGAGAAGGTTCCACAGCATGCCCGTCTGCCTTTCTGTCCTTGCTTTGTTTTCTGGTAGCACTGCAGTGTCCTTCCCTGTTTCTCCACCTGTCCCTGGTGCTCTTGCTCTCTGGGCTTGGGGTGCGAGTGTGGGTCAGTTTTTGTTCTCACACCAACTCAGGGGGTCTTGCCCTGGAGGTGTGTTCACGGAAAACAGATGCCCAGGCTGCATTTTAAACTGTGATGAACTGTTTTTCTCAGCTGGTAGAAAGAGAGAATGTGCAGAAACATCCCTCCATCGGGCAGGTGGTTTTCCATGGGAAACAGCCTGCTCATTTTCCACAGAGAAGACACCCCTAACATGTAACTGTCTTTTCCTTTTTGCACAGGTCCTCATACCACAGGCAGCCAATGTCCAACAGCAGCTCCATCACCCAGTTCCTCCTCCTGCCATTCACAGACACACGGGAGCTGCAGCTCTTGCACTTTTGGCTCTTCCTGGGCATCTACCTGGCTGCCCTCCTGGGCAACGGACTCATCATCACCACCATAGCCTGGGACCAGCACCTCCACACCCCCATGTACTTCTTCCTGCTCAACCTCGCCCTCCTCGACCTGGGCTGCATCTCCACCACTGTCCCCAAGTCCATGGCAAATTTCCTCTGGGACACCAGAGCCATTTCCTATTCAGGTTGTGCTGCGCAGGTCTTTCTGTCTTTGTTTTTCATTTCAGCAGAGTTTTATCTCCTCACCATCATGTCGTACGACCGCTATGTTGCCATCTGCAAACCCCTGCACTACGGGACCCTCCTGGGCAGCAGAGCTTGTGTCCACATGGCAGCAGCTGCCTGGGCCACTGGGTTTCTCAATTCTCTTCTGCAAACAGGCAATACATTTTCACTGCCCCTGTGCAAGGGCAATGCCCTGGGCCAGTTCTTCTGTGAAATCCCCCAGATCCTCGAGCTCTCCTGCTCACACTCCTACCTCAGGGAACTTGGGCTTCTTGTGGTCAGTGCCTGTTTAGCTTTTATGTGTTTTGTGTTCATTGTGGTGTCCTATGTGCAGATCTTCAGGGCCGTGCTGAGGATCCCCTCTGAGCAGGGACGGCACAAAGCCTTTTCCACCTGCCTCCCTCACCTGGCCGTGGTCTCCCTGTTCCTCAGCACTGCCATGTTTGCCTACCTGAAGCCCCCCTCCATCTCCTCCCCATCCCTGGACCTGGTGGTGTCTGTTCTGTACTCGGTGGTGCCTCCAACAGTGAACCCCCTCATCTACAGCATGAGGAACCAGCAGCTCAAGGATGCCCTGAGGAAATTGATGACTGGATGGTTTTCTGAATCAATAAACTGCTCATCTGCTTCTGCATAGTTGTTTCAATGTAACTACAGACCCAGCCTGTCATCTGGATTATCTGTTGTTGTTAGTAGGGTTTTTATTGTGATAATGTTGACATCCGCTTTCCTAATTCTCTGTCTGCTTTTCTTTTATGGCCACTGGTTGTTAAAATGAGGAGCTGTGCTCTCCTTGTCTTTAAACAAAATAAAGGGCTCTTTAGTGACGCGTTTTTCACTATATCCTTCCTGCAAGGGCTTTTTAAAGCTTCAGGGATGGTTCCCGTGATGGGTGGAAGGGAAAAGAGTCCATCATGGCAGCCCTGCCAGGGAGCAGCAGCACTTGGTCATCCAGAGCTGTTCTGGTTCTACTCCCACACTCTCCTTCTCATCCCTTGTGCTGGTGCAAGGCCTGAGTGCTCTGGCAGCTTGGTCACCTTCCTGCTGTGTGTCAGTGCTGTGGGCGCAGGCAGGGACAGGCAATGGGCACTGCTGTGACAGAGCTGGCCTCAGAACAGGCTTTCCAGATAGAAAGGTGATCTCCTCAGTGCAAGGCCTGAAGGTTTGACTCTTCTTCCAAACCTTCTCTCAAATATATGGGCAAGAAAATGGTCAGAGATGAAACATCAGTGTACAGCTGAACAGTGTGTGTGTGCAGGGCTGGCACACAGCAGTGTCCCCTCACAACCAGGCCTCCTGCCAGAGACCTGCAGGAACAGCAGAGTGGGGGCTGGGCTGTGCCCCTGTGCACTGGACACCCCATGGAATGAGCCCCAGGTCTATCACCTGGACTGGCCCCTCACAAACACCATTTCCAGCTCTGGCCTCTCACCCCAGCTCAGAGGTCTTTGTCCCTCCATGGAATTACACTGAATGAGTAGGTGAGAGGTTCATGTTTGCATTGTACAGATGAGATGTGACCATGCACATCATGTATGTGAGGTGACAAGAACTTGAGTCAGCAAAAACACCATCCTACAATTCCTAAACTAAAATATGTAAATCCTCTCAGTTTTGGTCAGTCTGCTGCTCTAACAAAGATAAAAGCGACGTTTAAAACACCTAATCAGAACCTGCAAAGAATACTGTCCTTGCAGCGCAGACACTCTGGAGCGTGCACAATTAGCTGAGTCTTGTTTTAACATCTGTCTCAAGACTGTTACATAAAGTGTCCTTTAGCTGAGCTTTGCTCCTTTTACGCTCATTATAATACTAAAACACACATCCCCAGGATGGGAGCCCCAGGCTCAGCCCGGGACCCTCTCTCAACAAGCATGTGTAGTGGTGATTATGTAACCAATACGCCAATGTGTGAACACTTGGCTCTTTAGGACTGCTGGGAGGGTGTGAATTTAGGGATAAGATTTGTATATAATAGATGTTCCTTCTCTATCTGTTGTGCTGGTTTCATTCCAGCATCCAGACTTGCACAACTCTGGAATAAACAAGATCTCATATCTGGGTGTGGGATTGGCTCTGCACTTCAGGTAGCGAATTCACCATGAGCAAGCAGGAAGAAGGAAAACAATAAAAAGTAAAAGAGGTAGGAGAGGACATAGAAAAGGTTTCAACATTTCACATTCCTGTCAAGAATGCTTCTCCTCTCAGATCTTTAGTAGGAAATAGATTTGATCAGTTTGAGAAAACAAGCATAGTTTTATCTAGTCAGGTCGCGGCCCATAAGGAGGGGGATGGATGGGTGTATGATTATGATGTCAATTGAGTCTCCGAAACTAATAATTGAGTGGAAACACTTTGGCTGTGAAGGGACAGTGGGGTCAGTTCTGTGTCTGGAGGTGACAGCCCAGCACCAGGGACATGGCTGGGAAAGAACCTCTGCCCAAGGGCCCAAAGGTCTTACCCAGGAAGAGAGACGGGTTGTCATGTCCATCCCACCTGAGAACATGACGGGACATCGGCAGGGACATGGTCGTGTCTGTCAGAGAAGCTGAAAGGCCAGCAGCACTCATAGGATTTAGAAGATCATGGCAAGATACTAGTGGTGTAAGTGCTGTGGTGCAAGAGGAAGGTGAGGAATGGATATGAGGAGGAAGAAATGTCACTGAAAGGGCAGTGCTGTGGTGCAAGAGGTGACCTAGAGGGAGCTGGATCAGCCCATCGTTTGTGTTCCAAAAAGCAGCCGGTGAGGGTGCAGACACATCAGTGAAGGTGCAGAAATGCTGGGCTGAGAGCAGGTGGGGAAGCGGGATGTGTGTCTGCAGCCTGCAGGGAAAGAGGGGCAGGGGTAGGACCGTGTAGAACAGCCTGTGGTGAAGATGGCAAAGGGCGCTGTAAGGCTGGAAGGGACCCACAGAACCCAGGTCTGTGTCCCCTTGGCCATGGCAGTTGTCTCTGCCACTGAGGCCCAGGAGAAGACATGTTGTCCTCATGGCACTGGGGCCTCGCTGCCTCCTTGCAGCCCCATGGGGAAGCTGGAAGTTGTTGTACCAGTGTTGTCCTTCCCTGGGCCTTGCACACCCACATCCCACGGTCCCAGGAAGAGCCCTGAGCCGTGTGTGAGGGACAGGATCCCCCTTCCCATTGCCTGGAGGTCATGGCTTCTCCTTTCAGCTTCAGAAAGCAAACCAAGGGGTTTCTGAGCATCAGAGATGAAGAAAAGACTCAAAGGAGACCTAATGGTTGCTACAGCTTCTTCACAAGGGGAGAGGGAGGGGAAGGTACTAATCTGTTCTCTGTGGTGACCAATGATAGAACCCGAGGGAGTGGAAGAAGGTTGTGCCAGGGGAGGGTCAGGTTGGACATGAGGAAAAGGTTCTTCCCCCAGAGGTGCTGGACACTGAACAGGCTCCCCAGGGAGGTGTCACGGCCCCAACCTGACAGTGTTCAAGAAGATACTGGACTACGTCCTCAGACACACGGGGTGACCTGTGGGGTGTCCTGTGCGGGGACAGGAGTTGGACTCCATGATCCTTTGGGTCCTTCCAACTCAGGACATTCCATGATTCTATTAAATACTAGGTCAAAAGTCCATGGTTTAATTGTCCAGATGAGATGTTAACATACACATCATGTGCATGTCCACTGTGTGCATGTGTTGAGATGAACCCAAGGGAGCACAAATGCCATCAGCTATTCCTTGGGGTGCCATAAAGGTCAGTGGGACAGAGATGGTGTTCAGGGGTCTCTTCCAACCTGCGTTATTGTAGGATTCCATGAATCTTTTCCTTGGAGAGCTCTTTCACGTCAGAATAGACGGAGGAAGGAGAAGAAAAAAACAGGGGCAGAAGCAGAGACGTAAAATGCCGCAGAGTAAATACAGCAGCTCCTCTGAGGAACGTTTCTCCACTCAAACCCTTGATAGGAAATCTATTAGACACATTTGATGAAAGCAGCTTAGTTTTATCTGCTCACACACTGGACCACAAGGAGGGTGTTGGTGGGTACAATTCCATGTGGTCACTGTGTCTCAGGAACTCATAGTCCATTAGGAAGCCAATGGCTGTGGAGGGCACTGTGAGGTCACTTCTGCCTCTGCACGGGATTGGCCAACAGCAGGAACACGGCTGGGAAAGGACTGTGAGGTCACACATACGAGACAAGCCATCGGGCCCAATCAGCATGTCTGGATGAAAGGCAGGTCCTGCTTGACCACCCTGATCTCCTTCTGTGACAAGGTGACCGGCAGAGCAGATGAGGGAAGGTCTGTCGTGGGAAGTGAATCCGCCACACAGGCTGTGGGTGTTGTGCACTTAGACTGCAGTAAAGCCTGTGACACCGTATCCCACAGCATCTCCTGGAGAAGCTGCAGCTCATGGCCTGGATGGTGTATCTGCGATGGGTAAAGAACTGGCTGGAAGGCATTTTAGAGCCATTTGTCCCCTTCCTGTTCACATGGGCATCCCATGAATGCATCACTGCTCTCTACCCCAGTGTAGACAGGCACAAGGCCTTCTCCACCTGGACCTCTCACAAATGCCACTGTTTTCTCCAACACCCTCATCCTTGACTGTGGGATGCCCAGAACAGCCCTCCCAAGACAGTTTGACAAAGTCTTTTTTCTACTCCTTTCCCACATCCCTGATCAATCGCCTCATGTACAGCTCAAGGACCAGAAAGGTTGGGTGCAAGTGGAGCACTGAGAAAAATGGTCAGGAAAGCTTTGAGGTGCACAGAGAGCCCATCAACATGTTGGCCTGCTGTTCTCTCTGAACAGGCCCAGAGACCCTGGACAGCATTTGCTGTGTCCCAGAAACTCGCCTGGAAAGTTGGGATATGGAGAAAAGGTTTGGTCTGGGAAGGGACAGACAGGGGCTGGTGGAACTGGCTGGTGTTACCGTGAGACATCTCCCAAACACCTCAGAAAAGTCCTGGCTCTCAGGGAGGCTGCATGGTCCTCTGAGAAAGAAAATAGCAAAAATGACTTATCATGGAATCATAGAAAAATTGTGGTTGGAAGAGACCCTCAAGATCATCGAGTCCAACCATAACCTAAACCTTGCACTAAAACATGTCCCTAAGAGCCTCATCTATCTGTGTTTTAAACACCTTCAGTGACGGTGACTCCACAACCTCACTTGGCAGTCTGTTCCATTGCTTGAAAACCCTTTCCCTGAAGAATTTATTCCTCATATCCAATCTAAACCTCCCCGTGTACAACTTGAGGCCATTTCCTCTTGTCCTATCACTTGTTACTTGGAGAAGAGACCAACACCCTCCATGATAAAACCTCCTTTCAGGTAGTTGTAGACAGCGACAAGGTCTCCCCTCAGCCTCCTGTTCTCAAGGCTGAACAGATCCAGGTCCCTCAACTGCTCCTCATAAGACTGGTGCTCCAGAACCTTCACCAGCCTTGTCACCCTCCTCTGAACTCTCTCCAGCACCTCAATGTCTTCGTGTCCATGAGGGGCCTAAAACTGACCCCAGGATTCAAGGTGCAGCCTCACCAGTGCCCAGTACAAAGGGATGATCACTTCTCTCTCTAGTCCTGCTAAAGCTCTGATTGAATCAAAGCTTGAACACCTTGGTGTGACCCAGTTGGTGACAGGTTGGACTGCAGACTCCTGAGGTCCCTTCAACCTCAGTTCTCTTGTGATCCCATTGTGATGTTGGGCTCTGTTTCAGACTGGAGCAGAGCAGACGATGACGGGGCAGGATCCACCTGTGCTGTAGGTGACCATCTAAACCAACATCTCAGCCAGTGAACCAGCCAACACCTCAGTGTGACTCGCTCTGGGCAAAGTGTGAGGAGTCCTGGGCAGGGAAGGTTCAGAGGGCAAGGGGCGCTGTGCAAGACACAATATGATCTTGGCTTCATGCCTGCAGGCCCATCAGATGTCAGTTAATGTCAATGACTATTAAAATAAGAAGAACTGAAATCAAAGATCCAAAGCAAAGCATTGTGTCAACATACTTTATTTTCCTTTGGTGTGGTTTCTTTTCTTTGAAAAGGGAACGGTTTTCCAGAACTGGGCATGGATTTTGGACACAAATGTCTTCAGCTCCAGGGACACAAACACCTGGTGCCAGTGTAGATGCCCTGGGAACCCCTGCCCAGGCTCCACCTGCACTGCAAGGTGCTCTGGTCTCCCCAGGTCCTGTGTGAGAGATGCCAATCCCAGGCCAGCACCTCAGGTACACTGGACCCCTAAAATGGCACTGGCTGTTTATGGTGAGACAGCTGGTGACTGATGTCTGCCTGGAAACCTCTCCTTTTTTGTTGTTGTTTTTTGGGATTTTTTTTGTTTTGTTTGGGGTTTTGTTTCTTTGTGTTTGTTTTCGGGGTTTTTTTTGCTTTGTTTTTGTGCAGTTTTTTGTTTCTTTGATTGGTTTGTTTGTTTGATTGGAGTTTTTTGTTGTTTTTGGGGATTTTTTTGTTTTGTTTGGGGTTTTGTTTCTTTGTGTTTGTTTTCGGGTTTGTTTTTTGCTTTGTTTTTGTGCAGTTTTTTGTTTCTTTGGTTTGTTTGTTTGATTGGAGTTTTTTTGTTTGGTTGGTTTTTAAACATATTAAAATAATAAAAAAGGCAAAAAGGGAATTATGGGGAATTTTAATAAGGGAAGGAGAAGAAATATTGGTCTTCCCCTGTACTTCTATTACCAACACTCTATGATTTCATCTCCCTCGTCATTCAGGAGTTCCCACCTCTCCTGATTAAATGCCCCGTCCAAGGACAACTTTCCAGCACTGTCTGGACGTTTGCCCTTCCCAGTGCTCTCAGGTTTCTCCTCCACTTGCTCTTTGGTCATTCAGTGGCCTCTCAACTGTCTGGTTTCTGCTTTGACCTTCAGGGAGTTACAAACTTGCCCTGTTCCTCAGAGCTCTAATTAACATGGCAGTCAACATGTTCATTGTGTTTGCACAGGAGAGCAGGTGGAGCTGGTGCACAGGAGCTGCAGCATCTCCTGCAGAGCTCAGTGGAGAAGTCTGATGTAGGAAAAGTGATGCAATCTCTGGTGGCCAATGAGGGAACTGGCAGACTGGGGGTGGGGGTGAGGAGCGAGGTTGTCCATACAGTGTCCAGCCTCAAGGGACTGTTCTCCTGCCTGTCCAGATGTCCTTAGGAGACCCTCGCGATCAATGTCCAGTGTAGAATGCTGCTGTCACTTCTTCTATACACTGGAAAATGACAGAAAACAACCTTGAAATAATAAACCTCCTTCATTAAATCTTCTTTGAAATCTTAATCAGCAAGTGTCCCATTGAAACCTCTCCAGTTAGTTCTACAAGTCTGGAAGATTTTAATGAAATTACAGAAAGAAACATTGCTTGTTAGGGCTTTCTGTGTTTTAATGAGCCCCGTGGCGTGCTGAGTCCATGAACCTCAGGTACCAATGACACACTGAAGAATCTGCTCAAGAGTCCAAGCCAGAAGCAAACTCCAAAGTACCTTGAAGCATTAATGGGCCCCACTGAGGGCTGTTCCTGACAAAGCCTCCCCAGGGACTCGTTAGAGCAGATAATTGGAGGCAGTGATTGCATCAGGCAAAGGCAAGTGCAGCAGCTCTGATGCTGAGAAAACCCTTGGTTTGTTTGATGAAGGACAATGGCCAAGCCTTGAGCCCCTGCCCGTAGGAAGGGAGATCCTGTCCCTCACATGTGGCTCAGGGCTCTTCCTGGGGCTGTGGGGAGTGTGATGCCCAGTACAGGGCAATGGTGTGACACCTCCTGGCCTCTATGGGGGGTGAAAAGAGGCAATGGGGTGCTATGGCCATGACAACCATGTGTCTTGTCTTAGGCCTCGGTGGCAGAGACATCAGCCAGAGCCAAGGGGACAAAGACCTTGTGTCTTTCAGGGACATCCGGCCTTGCCAGCACCCTTGGCCATCTCCACCACAGTCCATCCTACACTGTCCCAGGCCTGTGGCTGTTTCCCCACAGGCTGCAGACACCCCATACACTTCCCCACCTTGTTCTCAACCCAGTGTGTCCCCACCTGTGCTGCTGTCTCTCCATCCTCACCAGCTGTTCTTGAAACACAAAGCCATGGCTGATCCAGGGTCCCTCTGAATGACCACAGAACTGTGCTCAGAATGACATTTCTTTATCCTGAGGTCCACTCTGGACCTCCAGAGCTGCAGTTTATGGTGGTTTCCCTTTCTCATGCTGTTTCCCACTAAAAAACCAAACCAAACTGAAACAAAACAAAAACAAATAAAACCCAGCAAAAACAAACAAAGCACACAACAATGTCATCATCTTGGAAAGTGATTTTCAAGAGTTCTTGAGCCACTATTATCCTTTCCTGTCAATGTTTTACCCCAGCCAGCAACTAAGACCACAACAGCTGCTCACATACTCCCCCAACCTCTGAAGTGGGATACGGAAGATAACTGACGGGAAGGGAGAAACCCATGGGTTCAGAAAAAGCGTTTTAATAAGACAATAAGAATATTATAATATACTACTACTACTACTGTATATATAATTAAATTAAACTTAAAAAAATAAAATGAAATATAAAAAAATCAGATTAAATTAAATTAAGAAAATATACTCAGTGCATTCCCTCATGTAACTCCAGTCACACGGAACAGCCAGTCCTGGAGAAGGGAGCACCTTGGTCCCAAACAGCCAATCCCAGCAAGACAGAGCAAAAAGGCCCAAGGGCCAACTGCAAAATGTCAGAACAGCAAAAGTCTGAACTCACTCAAAACTCCCAACAGAACGGAACGTCCAAACAAAACTAACCAAAGTAGCTGGAACTAACTGAAGTAACCAGTCAGAAATGCCAGCTCCAGCTTTATACTGAGCATGACACTAATTGTAGGTGTGGGAATACAATGGAAGATTGGCAAGGAGGAGATTTGTAAATACACTTAAGTAACTGTACCTGGGGTGTAGAAAAACGCAAATCACACTAATTTTTGTTTAGCCTTGTATGCTTTACAAGTTGAGCCTGTGTCTTTATATAACATAGACTTGCGAAAGTCCTAAAGGCATCTTTTCAAACACCCCTGAAATTCCTGCTCTATTCCACGAAAATATCAAAGCAATGTGGTAAACCATGCCTGCATGAATCCCTGCTATACAGGTGAAACCAGCAGGCCCTGGGATCCAGCCAGGACTGAGTTCTGCAGCACCTGCACTCTTGCTTGTGTCACATCTGCCCAGGTGCTCAGGTGCTTTTTTGGGGATCCCCCAGTTAGCAAGGTAAAGAAAATAAATTACACTTTGCATTTCATCTGCAGTTTGTGGTTGTTCCTGTGACCCGCCTATGTCAGCTCACACATTTGGCACGGTCAGCATCACCAGAAACAGCCACGCCATGGTTTGCAAAAAGGTCGAGGACTGGGTCGGCCGTGCTGGTGACTCCCTGTGTTCAGGGACGGCCCAATACTGAGTGCTGGGTCCCCGTGGCCACTTTCCTGGATCAGCTGGGTCCACCAGAGGCATGGCCTGAGATTGATAATGGGGCGGTGATTACCCCCCAGGCAATGGAAATGTCTCTGCATGTGTTGCCATGGAAAGCAGCACTGGATTCTTCTCACAAGTTAGCCAGCAGATGGGTTTGGTAATTATTTACCCATCTGAGAGGTCCTGACTGTGAAGCTATCACATTACAACATATCAATGGTTGTGTGCAGAAGTTTTACCAGCATATGCTGAACCTGTCAAATCAGTGTCATCCCTCAGAACCTGCTGTGCAATGCGAAAAGGTATTAATGTGGTGTGGCAGATGGGGATGGCTCATGCATTGTTTTTAGGATCCAATCTGGACACAGTAGCAATAACAAGTGTCAGAATGCAGTTTTTTAGAGGAGTGCCTGCCTCACTAAAAGCCTTGACTACAGCAGCAGTGACAAATGCTACGGGTAATGTAGGTGCTCTAGTAAATTCCTTGGGGTAAATTTTGGCTGTAATTTTGGTACCCTCTGTTTCGGTGGTTAATAAAGGAAAGGCAGCAAAACAAAATGGAATTACAGTATGGGTTATGAGGACACAAATGTAGAATGATCTTGTACAAGCTGGTATCCCACGGTCAGAAATAGATGGGATCAGAACATCAGAAAAGTTTTGCCAATGGCAAAAGTTAATGCTTATGCAAAAAAGCTGACTGTCCCTAGCCCCATCACCCGCACTGTGCCACTTCCACCTGCCAACTCAATATGAGATCAGTTTGCCTTTACCTGGCAACAAAAGCAATGTACTTTCCAAGTATTGCCTCAGGGATACACAGAATCATAGAATGTCCTGATTTGGAAGGACCCACAGGGTCATTGAGTCCAATTCCTGTCCCTGCACAGTTCACACCGTGCGCCTGAGGACATTGTCCAGTCTCTTCTTGAACACTGTCAGGCTTGGGGCTGTGACAGCATCCAGCGTTCCTGCCTCCAGCACCCTCTGGGTGAAGAACGTTTTCTTCATGTCCAACTGGCCCTCCCCTGGCACATCTTCCTGCAATTCCCTCAGGTTCTGTCATGACATCCCCAGCTCTTTAAGCAATCTTGGATGAATCTCATCAGGCCTCATCGACTTGCAGGGATCCAGCTGGAGTAGCACATCCAGTACAAGTTCCGGATTGTTTGGGAGCTTGCCGTTCTCACAGCTGTGGTTTCCTGGTCCAGGGTTATGGGGACCCACAAGTCCATCATCAGTGTTGAAGACCAAGGTGAAGAAAGCACTAAACATCTCAGCTTTGTCTATGTCCCTGTTAATAAGGTGACTGTGCTCATCAAGTAATGAGCCAAAGTTATTTCTAGTTTGCTTTTTGCCATTAATATATTTAAAAAGCTTTTTAAATTGCTCTTCACACTATTGAACAGCTTCAATTCTAATTGATCTTTGACAGCATGAATTTCCTCCTACAATAGCGAGCAGCATTTCTGTAGTACCCCCATGTTGCCTGACAAACACACTCCCTCCAATTGCCACCAAACGATAGTAGCTAATGTTGCACTCTGGTCAGGTACCATTTCTGGTTGCCATTATATTGATGATCATGGCAGTGTCACAATAAGAAACTGAAGTAGCTGTCAAATCACTGAAATTTCATTTACAGGACCAAGACCGGGCAACTAATCCAATGAAAACACAGGGCCCTAGTGCGACTGTACTACTTTTAGGAATAATTTGACATGGACAGCTTAGAGAAACACCAAACAGTCCAGCAGTTTTCTGTACCAGCCACAGTAAAACAATTGCATGCCTTTGGGGGACTTTTAGGGCATTGCAAAACCTGTATTCCTTTTATTTTCTGTGGAGGTGGATTCCTCTTGTGAAGGGTTACTAGAAGAGCACAATAAAGTGGATACATTTAAGTCACAAAACAATAGGGAAGTAAATAATATGGATTCTGCCAAGCTGCATGCTCATGATCTAAATGTGCATATAGATTGTGGACATCAATGAGCTTATACTGCACATGCAGGGAACATGGCTAACAATCAAACCCCTTTGCTATTTTAGACTTGTAAAACATGCGCACACCTTTGTGCTACTTATACTCAGGTATGTTTAAGGGCATTTTGTAGGCCATGGGGAAAGATAAAACGGGGTCAGTGGGCCTTGCATACCTGTCAGGTTGATTATATCAGCCCCCTAATGTAACCAGGGGGTTGGAATATGTACGCACTGCTGTGGATAGTGTCAGGACTAACTACAGGGGAAATGGAATTATTCACAGCAATGGATTGTGAAGTGGGACTGCAGCCTATTGATCTAGATGTAAAAATTCATATGACTCCACAGAATGCTGTGTGGTTTTGTACCCTGACTTCTCTTCTTATGTTACATCCTTTGCTAATACCAGATTCTCAAGTTCTTGTATTTCAGGTATCTTCAGTGAACACCTGTGTTTTATCTAGAGGAGACAGCACTGGAACAATGTTATTGGTGTCACAGACCCAACATCCAACTGAAGTCCAATCTGAAAAAGTGCAGGCCACGACTTTCCAGTCTGTGTGGGCAATTAACACACAGCAGGTTGTTAAACCCAGAGTGATACCAGCTGAAGGAGCTGGAGCAGCAGCGTATGTATTACTGGAAGGTGACAAAACTCCTGTTGATTAACATAGATTTGTCCTGGTAAACTTAGATTTGTTCAACCTCTACCCTAATCATCTGCCTTTAATGTTTAGAGAAATTAACGACTGCAGATCTCTTAACAATGTGTTTCACTATCATGACAACAATCGTAGTTGTATTATAGAATTGTGCTATGCTAAGGGGTTTTAACATTAATGTTTCGTATTGTTGTTTCTCTGAATAGGTAGTGGCTGCAAATGCTGCTTTGCTTTTGAAGGTATGTCTTGCTTCAACACAGATGATGAACTAGCCAGCATGGAAGACAACATCTCACATCTTTGGAACTAATGCAGCAAGTGAAACAATCTACTGATAATGCCCAGCTAAATGACTCATTTAATTCCTTGATGAGATGAATGGGACACCTGATTATTGTAGAACTTATGCATTACTGTAGCAATATTTTTTTTCCCTTTTCTATATGTGTTTATTGTGCACCTTTGTAAACTACCCTGTGCCACACCTCACAAGCCCAAATGAACAACTCTGGCTTTATCGGCCCCAGCAGAAGTGAGTCACAGGAGTGAGCGGGGTGGAATGTATGGGAATGTAGTGCAAGGAGGAGGAAGAGGTTAGTTAAATGTAAATAGGCTCAAGTGAATTGCACCTGTCTGTAGAAAAAGCAGATACATCACACTAATTGTTTTACTGATCTTGTGTGTTTGATGAGTAGAACCTCTGTGTTAGATAGCATAGGCCTGTGAGAAACTCCAGGCACCTTATCACTGGCCTGCTCTGACCTGCCACAAGGAAACCTGGTACCAGGTGTCCAAGAGCCCGTGTGTGCAAAGGTTTTGTTTCAGAGCACAGCCATGACATGGCCAAAGATTGATGAATGTCTCTCTATACCTAGAAATATAAAAGCAGAATAAAATGCCTAAATCCCTTCAATGGAAGATATTCCTCCCCCAGCTTGGAGAAATTAGATCCTTTGCTGTAACATTCCTGGTGTCCTGCCTAATGATGGGACAAAAAAAGATGATTCTCATACCAATTTATTTTCTGATACAAAGAACACAATGCTGGTAAGAAGTGTCTGTACAGAGAAGAGAGAAAAACTATCACTGATTACTCGAGGTTATTTGAAAGGATGTGCCTCTGGAGCCCCAGGGACACCTGGAGGAGCCCAGAGGGGACAGAGAAAGGGACATCATGGGCTGCTCCTGTGCTGCTGAGCTGGGCTGGGCTCCTGGGACACAGGGAGCTCATGGCAGCGGCAGCGCTGCAGAGAGACAGCTCTGTCCAGGAGCAGCTCCTCTGCACACACAGCAGGGCTGAGGCCTCTGCCTGCAGCACCGAACGCACAGGAGACAGGCAGAGAGAAGGAAACATAGTCTGGGGTGGGAGGATGCTGAGAGACCACCTGAGGAGAAATCTTCTCAGATATTAAGCCTGTGGCTGCAGGGCATTGTGTCTGCAAATCATGTTAAGATCTCAGAAATTTGTCACATTGCAGAGCCTACACGAGATGTAAGTACAACTCTCAGAGATTCTCTGATGCAGAGGAGAGGATGAGCTGCAGAGCAGGGGTTGTCTTCTGCGCTGTCAGAGTGACAAGACGTCAATGCTGCGTTCTCCCCAGGATGGCTGTGGGGTGTAAATGTCAATGTGCAGGCAGGGGTGCCCAGGGCTGTCCTGCAGAGCAGGGTCCCTGCACCCCAGGGCTGTGCTGGGCAGGGACTCTGCCGCCTGCCAGGGTCAGCGCTCAGCCTGCCCGGGAGATCCCAACAACACTGAGGGAAGAAGCTGTGGGGGGAAGGAGCGACACCCAGCAGGGCAGGGTCCTTGTGCTGCTGGGTTCTCCATGGGTCAGAGCTGCTCACAGCTCCAGCTCATTCCAGACTGCTTCCCATTGGAGGTTTCAAGGAGAAGATCTATACAGGTGTTACTAACAAGATTAGGAGCTTTCCCGAGTCTGTACTTTCAGTTTCCTATTGCAAGACTAGGAGGAGGGAGGGTGTAAAAAAGGATAAATGAAAAAGGAGCTCTCAAGTTTTAACAAGTCACTGGGACTCCTGAACTGCAGATTAGTACATCTGCCAGAAGCCTAGGAACATCCCTTCAGCCATTGCTCTGCCTGTGGACAGCAGCAGCATCACATCTGCTTAACCCATCAGCGTTAGTCTGACCTGTCCTGTTTTCCAGCCTGCAAACAGGAAGATGCCCCCAGGAAGTGCCCTGTGAACAAACAGGATCTGTAGGGCCAGGTTGAGGGCACAGAGGGTGGGATGGTCTGTGAGCACTGACAGGGAAGAGACATGGACAGGGAAACACCTCCCAGGAGGAAAATCTCCCGGTAGCAGGGAAATGATCTGTGAAGGAGAGGAAAATGAAAACAGAAATGCTGTAGGAGGAAGAAAGCAGGAAACTCTGCACGATCCCTTGCAGGTCAGATCCCTCCTGTGAGCAGCCCCTGGCCTCCTGTCCCACCCAGCAAAGCCTCTGCCCTCAGGGCCGGGGGCTCCAGGGCATGAAGCAGCTCCTGTGCAGCCAGAGCTCCAGTTCCTCTGCAGAGCACAGGGGCTGAGAGCAGCTGCCCGGCACTGTTGGTGTCTGGGAGGCGGCTGCACAGCTGGGGAAGGGTGACGCTGTCTGAGTGCCCGGCTGCCTCTGCCCTGGCCTCTCGCACACCCACCCTCACCGCATTTTCCTTCTTGCTCCCCTGCTCTGGGTCACTGCTGTTGGGATCTTGTTCTTGCTGTCAGGCTCTCTGGGGATGGCAGTTTCAGCTGCAGAGTCACAGCCTGATCTTGTGGGTCCTTTCCTGCAGGTGTGTCCATGGGCACACGTGTCCCAGCTTTGCTCTGCCCTGTGGGCTGTGGGCAATGCAGTCTGTGGGGTTGGGGATTGAGCCGTGTGTGTCTTGGACTAAACGTTGGGTGCTGAGACCTTAGGAAAGGGTGAGACCTGTCATGGTCTGAGGTGGGTCCCTCTGCTCTCAGCAGTGCCTGGTGGCTTTTCAGGGTAACATGGGAGTCTGATCAGCCTCCATCTCAGAAAGGTGCCAGCCCAGGGCAGCTGAAGCAAGACAGAGGGACAGACCAGCTGCCCTCACTCTGCACTGACTCACAGGCACCCTCTGGTCTCGCAGGACTCGCTCTGAGTGCAGCAGAAATGCTGAGGGTTTCTGACACCAAACAACACTCCCCAGGGTGGGAGGGGAGAAGGAGTTGTAGAAACGCCAAACCTCTCCAACTCAGTTTGTCAGGCCTGGGGGTACAGATGCTGACAGTCTCTTCTGCACCAGGAGCGGTTCCAGCTGACAAAGCTGAACCCCAGGACTGGCCCCTGCCCACCCAATCACACAGGGTCAGGCTGACTCCTCAGGAGCCCCAGGGCAGAGACCCTGCTCTTCATTGCACACTCATCAAGCACCAACGAGGGCTCCAGCCAGGACGTTCTCCTGGAAAAAGAAAAGTGTCTCTTTGTGTGACAAGGTGGGAGGGTCCGTGGGAAATGGTTTTGATTATTCCCGGAGAAGTCTCATCTAAACCTTCACTATCTTTTCCTCCTATGACAGGTCCTCATGCCCACAGGCAGCAAATGCCCAACAGCAGCTCCATCACCCAGTTCCTCCTCCTGCCGTTCACAGACACACGGGAGCTGCAGCTCTTGCACTTCTGGCTCTTCCTGGGCATCTACCTGGCTGCCCTCCTGGGCAACGGACTCATCATCACCACCATAGCCTGGGACCAGCACCTCCACGCCCCCATGTACTTCTTCCTGCTCAACCTCTCCCTTCTGGACCTGGGCTGCATCTCCACCATTGTCCCCAAATCCATGGCCAACTCCCTCTGGGATTCCAGGGCCATCTCATACTTGGGATGTGCAACACAGCTCTTTTTGTTTCTCTTCTTGATCACAGCAGAGTATTGTCTCCTAACAGTCATGTCCTACGACTGCTACGTTGCCATCTGCAAACCCTTGCACTACGGGACCCTCCTGGGCAGCAGAGCTTGTGTCCACATGGCAGCAGCTACCTGGGCCACTGGGTTTCTCAATGCTCTGCTGCACACGGCCAATACATTTTCACTGCCCCTGTGCAAGGGCAATGCCCTGGGCCAGTTCTTCTGTGAAATCCCCCAGATCCTCAAGCTCTCCTGCTCACACTCCTACCTCAGGGAACTTGAGCTTATTGTGGTTAGTGCCTGTTTAGTTTTCATGTGTTTTGTGTTCATTGTGGTGTCCTATGTGCAGATCTTGAGGGCCGTGCTGAGGATTCCCTCTGAGCAGGGACGGCACAAAGCCTTTTCCACCTGCCTCCCTCACCTGGCCGTGGTCTCTCTGTTTGTCAGCACAGGCATATTTGCCTACCTGAAGCCCCCCTCCATCTCCTCCCCATGGCTGGATCTAGTGGTGTCTGTTCTGTAGTTGGTGGTGCCTCCAGCAGTGAACCCCCTCATCTACTGCATGAGGAACCAGGAGCTCAAGGATGCTCTGTGGAAACTCATATCTTAGTGTTTTCTGAAGCAATAAACTGCTCATCTGCTTCTACATACAATTTTTAATGTAACTTGTTGCAGGTCCAGCTTCTCATCTGTATTTTCTGTTGTCGTTGGCATTTTTTGTTCTGATAATGTTGTCATCCCCTTTCCAAATCACTGTCTGCTTTTCTTTTATAACCCCTGGTTGTGTAAATGAGGAGCCATGATCTGTGTGTATTTAAACAAAGTAAAGGGTCCTGTAGTGACTTGATTTTCACTATATCCTTCCTACAAGGCCTTTTGGACTTGCAGGAACAGTTCCTGTCCATGGGAGGAGGGAAAAGAGTCCATCATGTCAGCCCTGCCAGGGAGCACCAGCGCTTGTTCTTCCAGAGCTGTTCTGGTTCCACTCCCACACTCTCCTTCCCATCCCTTGTGTTGGTGCAAGGCCTGAGTGCTCTGGCAGCTTGGTCACCGTCCTGCTGTGTGTCAGTGCTGTGGGCGCAGGCAGGGACAGGCAATGGGCACTGCTGTGACAGAGCTGGCCTCACAACAGCCTTTCCAGACAGAAAGGTGATCTGGTCAGGGCAGGACCTGAAGGTTTACATCTTCTTACAAAGTTTTTCTCAATAACATTTTCAAGAAAGTGACCCACAGATGAAACACCAGAGTACAGCTGAGCAGTGTGTGTGTGCAGGGCTGGCACACAGCAGTGTCCTCTCACAGCCAGGCTCCTGCCAGAGACCTGCAGGACCAGCAGAGCAGGGGCTGGGCTGTGCCCCTGTGCACTGGACACCCCATGGAAGGAGCCCCAGGTCAGTCACCATGGACTGGCCCCTCACAACCACCATTTCCAGCACTGGCTTCTCACCCACAGAGGCTGTTTTCTCTCCATGGATGGACACTCAATGAATAGTCCATGTTTTCCCTGTACAGATGAGATGTGAGCATGCACATCATGTACGTGAGGTGATATGAACCTGAGTGAGCACAAACACCATCAACTATTCCTTTCCATTCCATGAAGGCCTGCGAGACAGACGAGGTCTTGAGGTCACTTCATATTGGGAGGAACAACCTATGGAAAATCACCTGAATGCAGCACTGGGTTGTGCTTCCTTTGACTGAGCTCCCTGTGTCCATTCCTCATGACGTGGGACATCTCAGATGAGTGCAGAGCAAGGTGACACACCACAGGGCTGAGGTGTCTCCCACCCCTTTGTAGTGGCAACTAGAGGCCAGAGGGACACTGTGACTCCTGCCTCTGTGTGTAAAAGGGACAGATTCTGTCTCTGAGCATCCCTGGGTGAACAAGGAGTCCTGAGACCAACTCAGATATGGATGCCTGACAGAACCTGACATTTCTGTGTGTGACTCCAGGAACAAACCCCACTGGATCAGTGAGATTCGTCTCAGCTGCCTTGGAAAGGATCATTTCAAGTGCTCCAGTCTGCTCTGTCACCCTTTCTTGTGATTCCAGATTGTGATCTCAAAAGTGCCGTAAAAACCAGAATGGTTCTGGGGTCCTTAGAAAACAAAAACCTCAAACCCATCTTCAAGAAGAGCAGGAATTAGAACTGGGATAAACACAGGCTGGCCACCATTCTTCCCTCCCTGGAAGGGGATGGGACATGTCCTCCTGCAGCCATTTCCAGGAATGTGAAGGACAAGGAAGGGATTGCTGAACCCAAATGGACAGGGGAAAGCAAGGCATGTTGTGTACAGGGCATTTGCAAGGCTCAGACATGGTCTCTTTCTGGCCAGAGTGGTGCTGATGGGGCTCAAGAAGTGGATGCTGGGTGGGAAGTTGGCTGAACCATCCAGCACAAATGTCACCAGTGGTACAAAGTCCTGTGTGCAGCCAGTTACTGGTGTCATCCCTCAGTGACCAGCACTTGGACAACACTGTTGAACATCTTTATTCTCCCCTTCTATGATGTAACAGAGTGAATCTTTAGTGCCTTTGAGGATGATGCAAACCTGGGTGGAGGCCTTGAGCAACCTCACCTGGTTCACTCTGCCCTGAGCAGGAGAGTGAGACGAGTGAGACAAGGGCTCTCTGCAAACCTGAGTTATTCTGTTATTGGACAGAATTTTTGCCTTGGACAGGTTTCTGGAGAGAGAATAGGTGGAAGAATAGGAAAAAAAAAAAGGCAAAAGAGGACATATGTGCTGTGTTAACATAAATACAGAAGTTCCAGTGAGGACTGCTTTTCACTCTCATTGTTAGTAGGAAATATATTTGACATATTTGAACAAGGTGAGGAAGCGAGATGGATGTCTACAGCCAGTGGGAAAGAGGGGCAGGGGTAGGACTGTGTAGAGCACAGTTCAGTCTTGGTCAGGTCCTGGGTGCCAAGGAGGGGGATGGGTGTGTGTGGTATTATGAGGTCAGTTGTGTCTCAGACACTCATAATCCAGGCGGAATCATGTGGCTGTGAAGGGGACAGTGAGGTCAGTTCTGTGTCTGGAGGTGACAGCCCAGCAGCAGGGACATGGCTGGGAAAGAACCTCTGCCAAAGTGCCCACAGGCCCTACCCAGGAAGAGAGATGGGTTGTCATGTCCATCCCACCTGAGAACATGACGGGACAGCAGCAGCAACATGGTCATGTCTGTCAGAGAAGCTGAAAGAACAGCAGCAGTTGTGGGATTTAGAAGATCATGGTGAGATGACTTCTCTCTGGTCAGGTAAAAGACCATAAGAAGCCTAACAGGTTGGGTTTCCTGCATGAAGGGCAGTTTCTGAAGTGTCTGAGCTTCCCTTGATAGTGGGAAGAGGCAGGAAAGACAAAAAAATGTCAGAAAGTACAGCTTGGAAGGTGAGGACTGGATATGAGGAGGAAGAAATGAAACTGGAAGGGCAGTGCTGTGGTTCAAGAGGTCACCCAGAGGGATCAGCCCATGGTTTGTGTGCCAAAGAGCAGCCAGTGAGGGTGCAGACACAGCAGTGAAGGTGCAGAAATGCTGGGGTGAGAGCAGGTGGGGAAGCGAGATGGGTGTCTGCAGCCTGCAGGGAAAGAGGGGAAGGTGTGGGACCGTGTAGAACAGCCTGTGGTGGAGATGGCAAAGGGCACTGTAAGGCTGGAAGGGACTCACAGAACCCAGGTCTCTGTCCCCTTGGCCAGGGCAGTTGTCTCTGCCACTGGGGCCCAGGAGAAGACATGCTGTCCTCATGGCACTGGGGCCTCGGTGCTTCCTTGCAGCCCCATGGGGAAGCTGGAAGTTGTTGTACCAGTGTTGTCCTTCCCTGGGCCTTGCACACCCACATCCCACGGTCCCAGGAAGAGCCCTGAGCCGTTTGTGAGGGACAGGATCCCCCTTCCCATTGCCTGAAGGTCATGGCTTCTCCTTTCTGCTTCAGAAAGCAAACCAAGGGGTTTCTGAGCATCAGAGCTGAAGAAAACACTCAAAGGAGACCCCATGGTGGCTACAGCTTCCTCACAAGGGGAGAAGGAAGGGAAGTTATTGATCTCTTCTCACTGGTGACCACTGAGAGAACCCAAGGGAATGGAAGAAGTGTGTGCCAGGGGAAGGTCTGTTGCACATGAGGAAAAGGTTCTTCCCCCAGAGGTGCTGGACACTGAACAGGCTCCCCAGGGAGGTGTCACGGCCCCAACCTGACAGTGATCAAGGAGAGACTGGACAACATCCTCAGACACACGGGGTGACCTGTGGGGTGTCCTGTGCAGGGACAGGAGTTGGACTCCATGATCCTCGTGGGTCCTTCCAACTCAGGACATTCTAAGATTCTATGAAACACTAGGTCAAAAGTCCATGTTTTCATTGTGCAGATGAGTTGTAAACATACACATCATGTGCATGTCCACTGTGTGCATGTGGTGAGATGAACCCAAAAGAGCACAACCGCTGTCAGCTATTCCTTGGGGTGCCATAAAGGTCATTGGGACAGAGATGGTGTTCAGGGGTCTCTTCCATCCTGTGTTATTGTAGGATTCCATGAATCTTTTCCATGGAGAGCTCTTTCACGTCAGAATAGACAGAAGAAGAAGAAAACAAAGAGGCAGAAGCAGAGATGTAAAATCTGGGGGTGTTGATTGACAGCAGCTGAACATGAGCCAGTGTGTGCCCAGGTGGCCAAAAAGGCCAATGGCCTCCTGGCTTGTATTAAGAATAGAGTAGTGGACAGAAACAGGGCAGTTATCGTCCCCTTGTACTTGATGCTGGTGAAGCCACAACTCAAATCCTTGGTTCAGTTTTGGGCTCCTCACTATTGCAAAAGCCTTGAGGTGCTGGAGCGAGTGAAGAGGAGGGGGACAAGGCTGTTGAGGGTCTGGAGCACAAGACTTCTAAGGAGCAGCTGAGGGACAAGGGGGTGTTTAGCCTGGAGAAAAGGAGACTGAGGGGAGACCTTCTCACTCTCTACAACTGTCTGAAAAGAGGTTGTAGCATGGAGGGTGTTGGTCTTCTCCTGAGTAGCAAGTGATAGGATGAGAGGAAACGGCCTCAGCTTGTGCCAGAAAATGTGCAGAATTGATATTAGGAAACATTTCTTCATGGAAAAGTTTGTGAAGCAGTGGAACAGGCTGCCCAGGGAAGTGGTTGAGTCACCATTCCTGGAGGTGTCTAAAAGACGTATAGATGAAGCTCTTAGGGACATGGTTTAGTTCTAGAGTTAGGTTATGGTTGGACTCCATGATCTTAATGGTCTCTTCCAATTCAAATGATTCTATGATTCTATGATCCTGTGATTCTCTGCTTGAAGGGTCATTTCCCAGGTGGTGGAGCTTTCCTTGGAAGAAGGAATCATAGAATCATAGAGAGTGTTGCAATGGAGCTTGAAAGGCCGTCTAGTCCAACACCTTCTATGAGCAAGGATGTCTTCAACCAGCTCAGGTTGCTCAGAGTCCCATCCAGCCTGGCCTGGGATGTCTCCAGGGATGGGGCATCCACCACCTCTCTGGGCAGTTGGTGCTGTTATTTCATCTTCTCCATTGTAAAAAATGTCTTCCTCATGTCTGGCCTTTAACTCTCCCCTTCTAGTTGAAAACCATGACCCCTTGTCCTATCACAACATGTCCTGCTCAGAAGTCTGTCCCCATCATTCTTATTGTCTTCTTTTAAGTACACAAAAGCGGCAATAAGGTCCCCCCGGAGCCTTCTCTTCTCCAGGCTGAACTGCAAAAACTCTCCCAGCCTGTCCTCCCAGCAGAGCTGTTCCATCCCTCTGATCATCTCGGTCACCCTGCTCTGGGCCCTCTCCAACACACTCATGTCTTTCCTGGGATTCACATGGGTCCACTTCTCATGCTTATCCTGGCCCTTCTTGATGGCATCTGTCCCTCAGGCATATCAGGAACACTGCTCAGTTTGGTGACATCTGCAAACTTGCTGAGGCTGCACTTGATCCCACTATGTCATTGATGAAGATATTAAACAGTACTGATCCCAGTATGGACCCCTGAGGGACATCACTTGTCACCAGTGGTCATCCAGACATTGTGCCTTTGACCACCACTCTCTGGGTGCGACCATTGAGCCAGTTCCTCACACACAGAACAGTCCAGCCATCAAATCCATACCTCTCCAAATTAAAGAGAAGGATGTTGTGAGAGACCATGTCAAAGGCTTTACAGAAGTCCAGATAGATGACATCCATACCCTTCCTTTGTCCACTGATGTAGTTACTCCATCGTAGAAGGCCACTAGGTTAGTTAGGCAGGACTTGCCCTTGGTTGAAGCCGTGATGGCTGTCTCAAATCACCTCCCTGTCCTCCTTGTGCCTTTGCACAGCTTCTAGGAGGATCTGAGCCATGATCTTCCCAGGCACAGGTAAGAGGCTGACAGATCAGTAATTTTCAGGATCCTCCTTTCTACAGCAGAGCAGAGAAACACTGCCACACCGTTCTAGATTAGAAGGTGGAGACTGGACATGAGCAGAAAGAAATGTCACTCAAAGGGCAGTGCTGTGGTACGAGAAATCATCCAGAAGGAGCAGGAGATCAGTCCATGTACTTGTGTTTCCAGGAACAGAGCATGAGAGTGGAGACACATCAGTCAATGTATGGAAATACCAGGGTGAGAGCAAGGGGAGGAAGCAAGATAGGTGTCTACAGCCTGCAGGGAAACAGAAGCAGCTGAGGGACAGTGTAGGACAACCTGTGGTGGAGATGGCAAAGGGCACTGGCAAGGCTGGATGTCACCAAGAGAACCCAGGTCTTTGTCCCCTTGGCTATGGCAATTCTCTCTGCCACCAAGGCCTGTGAGGAGACATGTTGTCCTCAGGCACTGGGGCACCTCATGGCCTCCTAGCACACCCCCAGTAAGGTTGGGAACTGTCACACCGTTGTCCTTCACTCAGCACCACACAGCCCACATCCCCCTGCCCCAGGAAGAGCCCTGAGCAATGTGTGAGGGACAGGATCTGCCTTCCCAGGGGCTGGGGGTCAGGCCTTGGCCTCTCTGCTTCATCCAACTAAACCAGGGTTTTCTCAGCACCTCAGCTGCCTGCACGTTTCCCTTTGTTTATCTGCCATCATGGCCTCCAATTCTCTGCTCTAACGAGTCCCTGGGGAGGCTTTGCTGGTACTTGCCCTCAGTGGAACTCATTAATACTTCAAGGAACTTAGTGCTTTTTTCTTCTGGCTTTGACTTCTCAAAGGTTTGTGCAATCTCCTCTCAGCACCTGAGTAATGTTCAAGGACTCAGCACCAAATGCACCATGGGGCTCATTACACTCAAGAAAGCTCTAATAAACCATGTCTCTTCTTGTAATGTCCTTCCAATCTTGTATAGTTAATTAGAGAGCTTTCTTTGTGTAGTTATGGAGAAAGATTTCAAAAAGCTTCTGATAAAAAAGTCTTTCTATTGTAAAGGGTGTATTTTAATACTTTTCAGTTTGGAGAAGATGTGATTGCAGCATGTCGAGGGTTAAGATTGCGGGGTGACAATAAAACCCTGGCAGATGTATTGTTAACCTCCTCTCCCCCCCCACTTCCCCCTTTTTGCCCCTCCCTCTCCCCCCTTCCCACTAAGGACAGGCGATCAGGAGGGAAAGAAGGACAGAGAGAAGAGAGTTGGAAAAAATTAAAGATGTTTTACTAATGCTACTAATAAGAATAGAGAAAATAATACAAAATATACAAAACCAATCTTGAAAGTCTCAGCAACTGCAGAGCCGGCCACCAAAGTCCTGGATTAGACTCTGCAACCAAGCGGAGCTGGATTCAGTCTCTCACTAGGCCTCAGTTTGCAGGGACGACCAGCAAGGTCCTCTCCTAATGTCGGCCATAAGCAGAAGGGAAAAGGGCAAAAGGGAACGAGATCCTTGTGATCTCCCACTTTTATATGAAGTATTCACATGAATGGAATGTTATACACAGTTGGTCAGTTTCTTAGTCACTTGTTTCTCGTTACCCCTCTCGCGAGAGGTCCATCCATGCTTATCAATAAGTTTGCATTCCATTGCTAGGTTTACCAAAACATGTGTCTGGTTCTCCAGGAAAATGCAGTTAATATGAAGGCTTTAGCTGACAGGCAAAATTCACTGAAAGAGAAACTTGTTTTTAACAAAACCAGGACATTCCACCCCTTATAATATGCCATTCACTGAATACTTAAACCTTATCAATACAATCTATCAACACAATCTAATTAATCACTACTACTATATATATATATATACATATATACACAGGAGTAATTAATCAGTGGACCATCCTTTAAAAAGTTCATTAAGTTCATTTTGTCACAACAGTCTCCCAGGGCAGGAAAAATGGTACAAGTGCATCTCATGACCACTGTTTGTGGGTTAAAGACATCAACTTCAAAGAATTTGTCAGGCGCCACTCGAAGAAGCCAGCTCTGGTTTCATCATCACTGTTTTGATCTGAAAGACACTTATTAAATACTGTTAGTATGGCAATTCACATCCTGCAGTTCAGTATTGAATATTTTCACCTAAACTCAAATCCCCTTGAGGTCCACACCGACCTTCTCCATCCTTAAGCATCACCCACCAGGTGCTGCCAGGTCCCTGGGCAAAAACAATCCTGCGAATGGGTTTGCCTTTGCCTGAGGCAGGAGGAACCCAGACTGCCTTTCCTAACATGTATTTCATGTGTACTACAGGGACTTTATCTCCTTCTACAGTCCGTAGAATTTCTGATTGGGCAGGCCCGGATCGATTGGTTGATCCCCTGGTGTTGACCAACCAAGTGGCTTTTGCTAAATGTGAATCCCAGTTTTTAAAGGTTCCACGACCAACTGCCTTTAGTGTAGTTTTTAGCAAACCATTGTACCTTTCAATTTTCCCAGAGGCTGGTGCATGATATGGAATATGATATACCCACTCAATACCATGTTCTTTGGCCCAATTGTCTATAATACTGTTTTTGAAATGAGTACCATTGTCTGATTCAATTCTTTCTGGCGTACCATGTCGCCAAAGGACTTGTTTTTCAAGGCCCAAGATAGCGTTTCGGGCTGTAGCATGAGGTACAGCATATGTTTCCAACCATCCAGTGGTTGCTTCCACCATTGTAAGTACATAACGCTTACCTTGACGTGTTTGTGGAAGTGTAATATAATCAATCTGCCAAGCTTCTCCATACTTATACTTTAACCATCGCCCCCCATACCATACAGGCTTTAACCGTTTCGCTTGTTTGATTTCGGCGCAAGTTTCACATTCATGAATAACCTGTGAAATAGTGTCCATAGTTAAATCCACCCCTCGATCGCGAGCCCATTTATATGTTGCATCTCTACCTTGATGCCCTGAAGCATCATGGGCCCACCGAGCTAGGAAAAGTTCACCTTTATGTTGCCAGTCCAAGTCCACCTCAGCTACTTTGATCTTAGCAGCTTGATCTGCTTGTTGGTTGTTTAGATGTTCCTCGGTGGCTTGACTTTTAGGCACATGAGCATCTACATGACGAACTTTCACAGGCAGGCTCTCTAGCCGAGCAGCAATGTCTTGCCACAGTGTGGCAGCCCAAATGGGTTTACCTCTGCGCTGCCAGTTGCTTTTCTTCCATTGCTGTAGCCACCCCCACAAGGCATTTGCTACCATCCATGAGTCGGTATAGAGATAAATTATTGGCCACTTCTCTCGTTCAGCAATGTCCAAAGCCAGCTGGATGGCTTTCACTTCTGCAAATGGTCTCGATTCACCTTGTCCTTCAGTGGCTTCTGTAACTTGTCGTGTGGGACTCCACACAGCAGCTTTGCACCTTCGATGTTTACCTCCAAGACGACAGGATCCATCTGTGAACAGTGCTTATTGATTATCAGTCTCTGAAAGAGTATTATACGGTGGTGCTTCTTCAGCACGTTTTACTTCCTCCTCATCTGGAGACATCCCAAAGTCTTTGCTTTCTGGCCAGTCTGTAATCACTTCTAAGATCCCTGGGCGATTGGGATTTCCAATTCGAGCTCGTTGCGTGATCAATGCAATCCATTTACTCCACGTAACTTCGGTCGCATGATGTGGAGAGGGAACTGTCCCTTTGAACATCCAGCTCAGCACCGGCAGTCGAGGTGCCAGGAGGAGCTGTGCTTCAGTACCGATCACTTCTGAAGCAGCTCGAACTCCTTCATATGCTGCTAGTATCTCTTTTTCAGTTGGAGTATAGTTGGCCTCAGATCCTTTGTATCCTTGACTCCAAAAACCTAAGGGTCGACCTCGGGTTTCTCCTGGTGCTTTCTGCCAGAGGCTCCAGGTAAGTCCATTATCTCCGGCTGCGCTGTAGAGCACATTTTTAACATCTAGTCCAGTCCGAACTGGTCCAAGGGCCACCGCATGAGTTATCTCACGCTTCATTTGTTCAAAGGCTTGTCGTTGTTCAGGGCCCCACTCAAACTGGTTCTTCTTTCGAGTCACTCGATAGAGAGGGCTCACAATCTGGCTGTAGTCAGGGATATGCATCCTCCAAAAACCTACAACGCCCAAGAAAGTCTGTGTCTCCTTTTTATTAGTAGGTGGAGACATTGCAGCAATTTTGTTGATCACATCCATTGGGATCTGACGACGGCCATCTTGCCATTTTATTCCTAAAAACTGGATCTCTCGTGCAGGTCCCTTGACCTTGCTTCGTTTTATGGCAAAACCAGCATCCAAAAGAATCTGAATTATTCTCTCACTTTTCTCGAAGACTTCTTTTGCTGTGTCGCCCCATACAATGATGTCATCAATATATTGCAAGTGTTCTGGAGCTTTACCTTGCTCCAGCGTGGTCTGGATCAGTCCATGGCAGATGGTAGGACTGTGTTTCCACCCCTGGGGCAAGCGATTCCACGTGTACTGGATGCCTCTCCAGGTGAAAGCAAACTGCAGCCTGCACTCTGCTGCTACAGGAATAGAGAAAAATGCATTAGCAATGTCAATTGTAGCATACCACTTAGCTGCCTTTGACTCCAGTTCAAATTGCAGTTCTAGCATGTCAGGCACAGCAGCACTCAGTGGTGGCGTAACTTCATTCAGGCCACGATAGTCCACAGTTAGTCTCCACTCGTCACTAGACTTACGCACTGGCCAGATTGGGCTGTTAAAAGGTGAGCGAGTCTTACTGATCACACCCTGGCTTTTCAGTTGACGGATCAACTTCTGGATAGGAATCAAAGAGTCTCGATTGGTGCGATATTGCCGACGTGGTAGCAATTGGCACCTGCTGATCGTCAACCATCAGCAGTCCTACAACAGAAGGATTGTCGTGAGACGATGTGGAGAATGCAAAATTGCCGGCAGGAGCTCTTTGAGCATGACGGGCGGGCCGGCGAGAGTAATGAGTCTAATTCAATATGAATTTAACATCAATACCCTTTAATGAACTCTTAACAACACTGAATATCAATGTCCCCAAGACCACGTTTTTCCAACCCTTATATACTCTATACCCAAAAGGCCATGCGGCAAGCACGGGCTACGATTGGTTACACTTGCAGTCATTCTTCCCCCCCCGACGATGGTGATTAGCTGCAGGGCACTGTCCACATGCGCAGCGACGACGACGGCGGCCTCCTGCAGCCTGGGTCGAGGGCAGACCAGCTTCTGTTTACTTCCGTGCGGTCCTAGTGCACCCCAGCCACCTCAAGCCCTGGCTTGTTCACAGCATACAGCCCAAAAACTCCACAAAGGATTATCTGAAAGACCAGGCAAATCAGACAGCTGTTCAATTTTCTCAGTGTCCACAGCTGCTATACCAAATGCCCACCTATACCCTTTTGGGTCCTTAAAATACCCTCTCTTGAGGTAGTCTATGCCAAGGATGCACAGAGCATCTGGACCAGTCACAATGGGATGCTTTTGCCAGTTTTTTCCAGTTAGGCTCATTTCAGCCTCTACAACAGTCAGTTCCTGGGATCCCCCAGTCACTCCAACAATATTGATGGATTGATGGAATTATCGTGCACTGAGCACCAGTGTCCACTAAAGCTTTGTACTCCTGGGGGTGTGTTGTACCAGGCCATCATATTTGTACAGTCCAATAAACTCTGTTATCCCTTTCCTCCACCTGGTTGGAGGCAGGGCACCTCTAATTTCTGCTTTGCACAGTCTCTGGTGTGAATTAGAGGTTCCTTCAAGAGCATCAGAATCTCTTCTGCTCCTTTTGTAAACTGGAGCAGCCACCTTCCTAGGAGTTTTTCCTTTGATCTCACGTACGCGTTCTTGAAGTTCTGAGGTAGGTCTTCCATGCCACTTATTCATGTTTTCTCCCTGCTCATGTAGGAAGAACCACAGTGAACCTCTTTTTGTGGGCTGCCTCTGTCCTCTCTCTCGAGATTGGAAACGCCTTTTCCTAACAGCTGAAACACAGGTTTGTGCAGGTCGTGAATGGTATGTGTCTTCTCTGAGTTCTTTGATTTCTTGCAACAGCTTTTCAAACCGGTCATCAGATTTTTCACAGTTTCTCCACAGCAGAGACACAAGCCCATAGAGAACCAGCAAGGCTGTCCTCAAAGTTCTGGAGCTGCTCAATCACTTCAGTAATATCTTGTGCACCTCCAGCTGACCAGACCATTCCTGCCAATGACTGAGCATATGCAGGTGGTGCACTTTGTACAAATCTGTGCCACAGAGGTCGTGTACAATTGATTCTATCTGGGTCTGTCCCCTCTTGGCTGTTTGGTCCAAAATAGATGATCTCTCGCACAGCTAATTCTCTCAGGAACTGAATAACTCTCTCCATAGTATTCCATTTCCCTAACTTGGATATACAATCTTCCTTGTAAGGAAATCTTACTTTCATAGCTGCCAAGAGTCGGGTCCAGAGGGTAGTGGCATTAGACTCTCTTGAAATTGCCCTATCAATGGTGGAATCTTTTGACAGAGATCCCAGCTTCCTGGCTTCACCACCTTCCAATTCAATTGTTTCTGCCCCATTGTCCCAGCATCGGAGCAGCCAGGTTAAAATATTCTCGCCTTCACGACGACTAAAGTCTTTTCGCAAATCTCTCAGCTCACCTGGAGAAAAGGACCGAGTGGTGGTCACTTCATCTCCTCCCTGTCCTGATGGTGCCCCTTGGGTTGATGGTGGCCCTGTGCCAACATCTGCTGCACGGGTAGTCTTTCTAGTGACTTTCTTACAACCAGCAACTGATGCTGATATGGGTTCACCATCATTTGATTCATTTCCAGAGTCTGAATGACTGTCACAGTGATTGCTGTGGTTACAGCAGCAAGAGTGACCAGTGTGTGAAGAAGTGGGGGCTGCTTTGTTAGCCTTTGAGGCTGGAGAAGTAATGTTATCTGCAGTGGCCTTGGCAGAGGACCTCTGCAGAGGAGCTGTAGCTTCAGCCTGCGAAACCACCTTTGGGGGGGCAGTGGCTGCAGCGGCAGCTTTCGCTGTTTTGCTCTTTCTCGAGCGGCTAGTAGAGCTTTTTGCTAAAGCTTCCGAAGACGCACCGCAAATCTCAGGACTAAAAAGAGACACAAACCTCCTGTTGAACCCTATTTCTCTTAAGAGTAACACAAACTGACACACATTCAGCAAACCAGATAACACCATCACAGTTCTATCAAAACTCCAAGGATATTCAAAGCTCTCTAAAACATTTGCGAACTGTCCTAGCGAAAAAAAGAAAGTATTGTTAGTCAGCCTTTCTAAAGATTCACTTGACCAATTAGCAAACACAGAACCATACTGCTCTTTAATCTCTCCTGGAGGCTTTTCAAGGTAAAGCAGAAGCGAGTAGAAATTCATTAGCGGCTGCAGTATAATGAAATAAACCAGTGACAAACCACACAGTATCATCATGACCGTTGTCAAGTTCCTTGTTTATATATAGTGAATACTTCGATTTAAAAAGAAGGCCCAACACAGATATGGAATCAATGAGCACAATGTAGAAAATAACTGATACAACTTATGCCATAACATCTTTAAATCAATTCACTTTGCCTTAATACCACTAAATAATGTCCGAAGCAAACAAGACACGCGAGTATCACAACTCTATGAGTTGGCACCGTGCCAAGAAAATTGAAAGGTACATCAGAGCAGTAGAGAAGCCAAAAATCTTCAACTTTACCCCTTTCTCTTGCCACACATTGGGCACCAATTATCTGTTGTGGGTTAAGATTGCAGGGTGACAATAAAACCCTGGCAGATGTATTGTTAACCTCCTCTCCACACCACTTCCCCCCTTTGGCCCCTCCCTCTCCCCGCTTCCCACTCCGGACAGGCGATCGGGAAGGAAAGAAGGACAGAGAGAAGAGAGTTGGGAGAATTAAATATGTTTTACTAATGGTACTAATAAGAATAGAGAAAATAATACAAAATATACAGAATCACACAGAATCACAGAATCGACTGGGTTGGAAAAGACCTCAGAGATCATCGAGTCCAACCCAATCTTGAAAGTCTCAGCAACTGCAGTGCTGGCCACTGTCCTGGACTGGACTCTGCAGCCAACCGGAGCTGGATTCAGTCTCTCACTAGGCCTCAGTTCGCAGGGATGACTAGCAAGGTCCTCTCCTAATGTCGGCCATAAGCAGAAGGGAAAAAGCAAAGGCAAAAGAGAAAAGGGACGAGATCCTTGTGATCTCCCACTTTTATATGAAGTATTCACGTGAATGGAATGTTATACACAGTTGGTCAGTTTCTTGGTCACTTGTTTCTTGTTGCCCCTCTCGTGAGATGTGCATCCATGCTTATCAATAAGTTTACATTCCATTGCTAGGTTTACCAAAACATGTGTCTGGTTCTCCAGGAAAATGCAGTTAACATGAAGCCTTTAGCTGACAGGCAAAATTCACTGAAAGAGAAACTTGTTTTTAACAAAACCAGGACACCTCTCTTCTTTCCTTTTCTCTCACTCCCCTGCTTCCTGCCTCTTTTCTTTCAAATCCTCCATTTCACTCCTGCAGCCCAACACTACTTTTTATTCTTCCTTCCCTTTCTCCTGCTCCCTTCGCTTTCTCCCTCTCTCCCATATCTTTCTTCCCAACTTGTCTCTTGGAGACTTTGGGCCACTTTGGCCCCAAGTCTGGGGATGGTTTGGCCAGTTTTCAGAGGCCTGGCTGGTGACAGCAGGGACAGCAGGCAGTGACAGGCTGGGCTGACAGGCTCCCCCTACGCTAGGGGGCGCTCAGCTGCCACACCCAGCTGACATAGAACCTTTGTCACAATGCCCGCTACCATGGCGAGGATGCGGTGACTCTGCAGGTGACAGGAACACTGCAGGACTTGGTATCAGCTCAGCAATTTCTCAGTTCCCCAAAGAAGCTGAATTCTGCCAATTGCTGCCTTTGCTGTTGAAATGATGTCATCAGGTGGGTGTTTTGGTGTAATACACTGAAAACCACAGCAGAACTGGTGAAATATTCCCATCATACGCATGATCCCTGCACCAAACCACCATGACTCAGCCTAAGGAGATCTGCAGCTGATTTTTTTGTACTGCCAGCAGATTGTGGAAGTACAGTAGAAAAACCATCTTTATGGAGAGATCTTTGCATTTTAGGCTTAGTCTGTCTCAAGTAGCTGGGGGTTTTGTTTGGGCCTAATCCATAAGGTCTGATGGCTTTCCTCCTCCTCTGAAGGTGGATGTGGTAGAAAATATAAAGGAAATAAACGTCCTGCAGCCTAGCCTTGCCTTTCCTTGCCTTGCAGCCCGTATGTTTGACAAAAGGATTAAAAGCTTTTGCTAGTTAAAGTAATCAGTGAAATGTCATTGCAAGTCTGGGTCTTACGGTGAGAGATGTCTGGATTTCTGTTCGTAACAGCACAAACCTTTTTAGCCTGTTCCCAGGAACTGATGGAATAGGAAAGGAGTCCAAAGGAGCGTACGTATTCATTTTCCAAGTGTCCTGGTTTTGTTAAAAACAAGTTTCTCTTTCAGTGAATTTTGCCTGTCAGCTAAAGCCTTCATATTAACTGCATTTTCCTGGAGAACCAGACACATGTTTTGGAAAACCTAGCAATGGAATGCAAACATATTGATAAGCATGGATGGACATCTCGCGAGAGGGGCAACGAGAAACAAGTGACTAAGAAACTGACCAACTGTGTATAACATTCCATTCACGTGAATACTTCATATAAAAGTGGGAGACCACGAGGATCTCGCCCTTTTTTTCCTTATGGCCGACCTTAGGAGAGGATCTGGCTGGTCGTCCCTGAGAACTGAGGCCTAGTGAGAGACTGAATCCAGCTCCACTTGGCTGCAGAGTCTAATCCAGGACTTTGGTGGCCGGCTCTGCAGTTACTGAGACTTTCAAGATTGGTTTTGTATATTTTGTATTATTTTCTCTATTCTTATTAGTAGCATTAGTAAAACATCTTTAATTTTTCCAACTCTCTTCTCTCTGTTCTTCTTTCCCTCCCGATCGCCTGTCCTTAGTGGGAAGGGGGGAGAGGGAGGGGCAAAAGGGGGAAGTGGGGGGGAGAGGAGGTTAACAATACATCTGCCAGGGTTTTATTGTCACCCCGCAATCTTAACCCTCGACACCAAGTAACTGCTTTATATGTCTGTAATGGAGAAGAAGATTGTCTAGAAGAAGCCAGAGGAGTTCCATTCCACATCTCTGTCATTGGGTGGATTGGATGACTTCAGGGTTTGCAGTGACAGGAGTTTCCTGTGTGATTTACAGCTCAAATATGGTCAGAGAAACTGTCCTCATTTCATTTTTCTTTTCTCTCACATGGATACCCAGAGAGATTTTAACCTGGACTGCAGACTGGTGACTTCCACTAGTCTTTTGCTGACATGGTTAACTTAGGAATTAAAACATCAGACTTGTTTGTAAAGAAATTTTCAATTGGTGAAGGACATTTAGAGGAGGAATGATGCTAATGAACATATGTGGAATAATGTGAAATGACTCTTCAAAAAATAATAAAGGGAAAGTTTGTGAAAAAAAAAAAAAAAAAAAAAAAAAAAGAATCAGGGCAGCTGATGTTTTCTATCCCCCAAATCCCTTGGGCAGGAGTCTGAAGAGCTCTCTATTAGTCATGGTGCCAGGATCTGTCATGTTTCTAGAAACTGAGTTTAGAAGCTTTTAGAGGTGATTTGATCAACATGTGGTCACCGTTCCTGGTCAGAGATCAGGGTAGGTGCAAGATTTTGCAGGGACATCTGGCTGGAAGTGTTGATTAAACAGTATGGAGGATTAAATAGTACAGAGGATTAAATAGTATATAGGATTGCAGTACAAGTGCTTTGCATCCTCTACAAATTGCCAAATAAGTAGTAAAGTTAAACAGACTAGACTAGCATTTTAAAATCAGGAGTGACTGTCTGCAGGCTAAATCATGTTTTCTTGCTATTTGATACTGCACTATAGCCCTTGCGACTTGCTGTCTGGAAGAGAAAAAAAACCCTAACCAAACCAAATCTGAGAGGAAAAAAATCTGGGGAGAGTGCTTGCTTTGAAATAATGTAATTGTTTTTTTCTGTGTTGTGTTTTTTGAAGGTCCAAGTCTCCCTGTAGTGCTTTGTCTTACCCTAGAAGTTCATATACCCACTGCAAGTCACAATCAGGTTCTTTGGGCCCTGTCAGGCTTTGTGAAACTCTGTCAGGCTCTGTTGGGCCCTGTCGGACTCTGTCAAGCTCTGTCAGGCTTTTTCATGTCCTCTTGGACTCTATTGGGGTCTTCCGGGTGCTTTCAGGCTTTGTTGGGTGCTTTCAGGATTTGTTGGGCTCTGTCAGGCCCTGTCAGGACCTGTCGGGCTCTGTTGGGCCCTGTTGGGGTCTGTCAGTCTTTGTCAGGCCTTGTTGAGCTCTCTTGAGCTCTATCAGGCACTGTTGGGCCCTGTCAGGCTCTGTTGGGTTTTTTCAAGCTCTGTCAGGCTCCATGGGGTTTTGTGGGGCTTTCTGAAGCTTTGTCAGGCCCTGTTGTGCTTTGTCAGGCTCTCTCGGTCTTTATTGGGCTTTGTCGGGCTCTGTCCGGCCCTGTCAGACTTTGCCTGGCTGTCAGGCTCTGATGGTCTCTTTGGGGCTTTGTTGGGCTTTGTTGGGCTCTGTTGGGCTCTGCTGGGCTTTGTCCAGCCCTGTTGGGCTCTGTTGGCCTCTGTCAGCCTCTGTCAGGCTCTGTTTGTCTTGTTTGAGCTTTGTTGGTCTCTGTTGGTCTCTGCTAGGCTTTGTCGGGCTCTCTTCGGCTTTTGGGGTCTCTGTCGGGCTTTAAGGGACTTTGTTGGGCTTTATTGGGATTTGTCAGGCTTGGTCAAGCCCTGTTGAGCTCTGTCAGACTTTTTTGGGCTCTGTAAGGCTCTATAGGTCTTTGTCAGGCTTTATTGGGCTCTGTTGGGTTTTGTCAGGATCTGTCGGGCTTTGTTGGTCTTTGTCGGGCTCTGGCTCTGTCGGGCTGTGTCGGGCTCTGTCAGGCTCTTTCAAGGTTTGTTGGGCTGTGTTGAGCTTTGCCAAAAGAGACCAAAAGAGATTGACAGGGCCTGACAAAGACCGACAAAGCCCAATAAAGCCCGACAAAGACCTGTAGAGCCCGACAGAGCCCAGAAAAATCTGACAAAGCCCAACAGAGCCTGACAGAGCCCAACAGGGCCTGGTAAAGCCCAACAGAGCTGAAGGAAGCCCAATAAAGCCTGAAAGAGACTAACCAGGCCTGACAGAGCCCAACAGAGCCTGACAGAGCTAGACAAAGTCTGATAAAGCCCAATAAAGACCGACAGAGATTGACAAAGCCCAGCAGAGCCCGACAAAGCCCAACAGTGACTGACAGAGCCCAACAAAGCCCAACAGCAACTGACAGGGCCCAACAAAACCCAACAAAGCCCAACAGAGCCTGACAAAGCCTGACAAAGCCAGACAAAGTCTGACAGGGCTGGACAGAGCCTGACAAAACCCCATAGCACCTGACAGGGCCCAAAAAAGCCCAAGAGGATTCAACAGAGCCCGATAGAGCATGAGAGAGCCTGACAACACCTGGCAAAGCCTGGCAGGGCCTGTACAAAGCCTCAAACCTGGACAGGGCCCAACAAAGCCGACAGAGCCTGACACAGCCTGACAGAGCCCAACAGAGCCCGCCACAGCCTGACAAGGCTTGACAGATCCTGACTAAGCCCAACAGAGCCCAACAGAGCCAGACAGTGCTCGACAGAGCCTGATAGAGCCCAACAAAGACCGAAAGAGCCTGACAAGGCTTGACAGAGCCCAACAGGGCCCAACAGAGCCTGACAGGTCCTTTCAAAGCCTGACAGAGTCCAACAGAGACCAACAGAGCCCAAACGGACCTGACAGAGCATGAAAAAGCCTGAAAGAGCCTGACAGGGTCTGACAGAGTCAAATAGGGGCCGGAGCTCTTCGGCCAGTTCCTCAGCGATGGGGCTGGCCTCATCTCGCTTCATGTCTTTTAAGAACACCTTGACCATGAGTGGTGATCACCATGCAACTTTGACCTAGAACAATAGTTATGACTCTTCCCTTTGCCTCTTCTTGGAGACGGCAGCAATGGCGAGTAGGAATGGGAACGGGAACGACTCCGTGATCGAGAGCTGGAGCGAGCACAGGAAGAACCTGATCGTGACTTGCAGTGGGTATACGAACTTCTAGGGTAAGACAAAGCACTACAGGAGACTTGGACCTTAAGAAAGCACAACACAGAAAAATATTACATTATTTCAAAGCTGTCACTCTCCCCAGCTTTTTCCTCTCAGATTTGGTTTGGTTGGTTTCTTTTCATTTTCTCTTCCAGAAATTATTAAAGTATTTGACAAGAATTTATACCTTATATTCTATTGTAATACCTTAATAAGGTGTGCCAGAGAAAGAGATGCAGGAGAGTCATTGATCTGTTCACAAAAAATTAGACACATGTTCAATTGTACATTCAAGACAGAGCGTAGTAACAGCGGGACAGCGGGACAGCAGCACAACAAATCTGTAACAAATTCAAATGTTGTTGTCTTACTGTTCCACAATTATGGACAAACTTTCCAGTGATTTATTCCTATCAGACTAACTTCTGCTTTGAAATACATACAGAAACATGGAAAAAAGCCAAATAAACTGTATTTATGAAGACTGATTTTGTGTGGATACACATGCTAGTAAAAAAACAAAAAAAAAAAACAAAAAAAAGAGAGAGAGAAAAATAACTGTTTTCAAGAAATAAAAACTCATCTGTTTTAGTTGCAATACAATAAATGCAATTTACATTAAAATCAAGACAAAATATAAAAACCAAGTGAGTGACACATAGTATTCGACAAAAGCGGCAAATCCAGATCCAGATCCAAACCAGTCAAGTGTTGCCTTGTGTTTCGCATTTATATAATATTTTAGCAGCAGAATGACAGTGTTTGCAAACCTGAAGAAAAACACCACATCTTTCCCAAATGTAAATTCATAGTTGTGTAGCAATGATATTTAAATTCACAGCAATCTATTAAAGACATTTTTTTACTCAGAGGGGCCCCAACAAAATCACTGCAATTACACAGTTTTAGGAACAAATCCCCAAGTACTTAAGGGCACAACAAGGAAGCACGGAGCTGCACAGAGCTGTCCTCACAACAACGGCATGACTCACTTTTTACCTTGTTGAGTCCAATATTTTAAACATTTACTAGAAAATACATTATGTTAATGCTTGGAAAATTCATACAAGGCTGCGTTGGTTAAAATTCAGCACGGTGTGTAGGAAAAAGGGTGAGATTATGTTTTTACATACTGCTTTTGATGTTCCACTCACTGGCTCCTTTTGACTTCTAGAAGGAGAAATAAAGGTGATCAGAACTTAAATAAAGCATCCGGAACCAACAACAAGCAGTGAAACCAGATTCTAAAGCTTGAACATCAAACTTTATGTTCTGATTGCCTAAGGAATGTGGAAATTTATTCTTATGCATAAACTCTTCTCTCCAGGTGCATTCAGTGCAACTGAAAAATAAACCACACCAAAATTACATTTGTATTTGGTAACTAATCACTCTAATTAGTCATCTGAGGAAAACACAACTAAAATCTCTTTAGAAGAGTGTTTCTTTGTGGAAGCCCAAGCACTGTGATCAAGTCTTTGCCATGTTTAGCCACGAAAGCACCAAAATACATAATATGTCATAAAATATATGCCGTATTGACTGAAAATAGCAGTAGAAATGTCATTTGAAAGCAGTTACAAGGGTTTTGTGTTATTTTGGAGCCCTGCAACAGACCAAAAAGAAACCAAATAAAAGGTCTTAATTACCAGAAACTGCATTAAGTGCTTTAAAGTAATCTTGAAAGCACTGCGATATTTTAGGAAATATTTATGACACTTGAAAACTTGTTGAGATTCCACATACTCATTGAACTGCCACTTCGTTCTTTCATATTTATTTGGTCTTAATCTTTAGTGTGCAAAAAACCTCAGATTTGAGGCCTACGAATACCTGCTATATCCCCCCCTCACCCAAATGATAGAAACAGTCAAACACTGAGAATGAGACTCTACCCAGATGGGAACAAATTCCAAGTTTATGCTACAATGTCTTTACTATAAAAGCAAAAACATAAACCAAGGAATCTCTCCGTGTTCAGGAAATGGGATCTACAACTTGAGTCTCAGAACAACCAGCCCCAAGAACAAACCCAGTTGAATCATCTGAAGAGTCACTGCTGTTCGAACCTCACCTTCTAAAAAAGTAGGCCTGAAAAAGTAGGCCTAAAAATGTAGGCTTATAAAATGTAAGCCTAAAAACGTACAGATCACATAGTCACAGTGACAGTCAGAGAGTCACAGTCACAAAGTCACATAGTCACATAGACAGTCACTGTGTCACAGAGTCACAGAGGCACAATGTCATAGTCAATGACTCACTGAGTCATAAAGACACAGTGTCACAGTCAAAGAGTCTCAGTCACAGTCACAGTGTCACAAAGTCACAGAGTCACAGTCACAGATTCACAGACTCACAGTGTCACAGAGTCTCAGTGTGACAGTCAAAGAGTCTCAGTCACAGTAACAGCGTGACAAAGTCACAGAGTCACAGAATCAGAGTCACAGAGTCACAGTCACAGAATCACAGAGTCACAATCATAGAGTCTCAGTCATAGTTACGTAGTCACAGAGTCACAATAACAGTCACAGAGTCACAGTCACAGACTCAGAAAGACACAGAGACAGTGTCACAAAGTCACAGAGTCACACAGTCAGAGAGACAGTGTAACAGTCAAGTCTCAGTCACAGTGTCACAAAGTCACAGGGTCACAGAGTCACAGAGTCACATTAACAGTCACAGAGTCACAGAGTAACAGAGCCACAGATTCACGGTCACATAATCAGAGTCACAGAGTCAGAGTAACAGAGTCATATTCACAGTGTCACAGTGTCACAGAGTCACAGGCTCACTGTGTCAAAGAGTCTCAGTGTGACAGTCAAAGGGTCTCAGTCACAGTCACAGCATCACAGAGTAAGAATCACAGTCACAGAGTCTCAGTAATAGATTCATAGAGACACAGAGTCAGAGTCACAGAGTCACACAATTGCAGAATCACAGAGATAGAGAGTCACATTAATACTCACAGAGTCAAAGAGTCAGAGTCACAGTCACAGAGTCACAGTCAATATGTCACAGGTTCACAGTCACAGAGTCACAGTCAAGGAGTCTGAGTACAGTCACAGTGTCACAAAATCAGAGGCACAGAGTCACAGATACACATTAACAGTCACAGGGTCACAGAGTCAGAGTCACAGAGTCACGGAGTCACAGTCATAGAGTCAGAGAGTCACAGGCTCATAGATACACAGTGTCACAGTCAAAGTGTCTCAGTCACAGACAGAGTGTCACAGTGTCACAGAGTCACAGAGTCAGAGTCACAGTCACAGTGTCACAGTGTCACAGAGTCACAGGGTCACAGTGTCAGAGTCACAGAGTCACAGGCTCACTGTGTCACAGTGTCACAGTCATAGACACACAGTGTCACAGTCAGTGTCTCAGCCACAGTCCATGTCACAAAGTCAGAGTCACAGAGTTAGAGTCACAGTCACAGAGTCACAGAGTCATATTCACAGTCACAGTGTCACATTCATAAAGTCTTAGTCATGGTTGCTTAGTACACAGAGTCACATCACAGTCACAGAGTCACAGACTCACAAAGAAACAGTCACAGAGTAACAGTCACTGTGCCACAGTGTCAGAGTCACAGAGTCACAGAGTCACAGAGTAATAGTCACAGAGTCACAGATTCACAGAGTCACAGGGTCACTGTGTCACAGAGTCTCAGTGTGACAGTCAAAGGGTTTCAGTCACAGTCACAGTGTCACAAAGTCACAGACTCACAGAATCAGAGTCAGAGTCAGATTTACAGTCACTTAGTCACAGAGTCAGAGTCACAGTCACAGAGTCGCAGTAACAGTCACAGTGTCACAAAGTCACAGAGTCACAGTCACAGATTCACAGACTCACAGTGTCACAGAGTCTCAGTGTGACAGTCAAAGAGTCTCAGTCACAGTAACAGCGTGACAAAGTCACAGAGTCACAGAATCAGAGTCACAGAGTCACAGTCACAGAATCACAGAGTCACAATCATAGAGTCTCAGTCATAGTTACGTAGTCACAGAGTCACAATAACAGTCACAGAGTCACAGTCACAGACTCAGAAAGACACAGAGACAGTGTCACAAAGTCACAGAGTCACACAGTCAGAGAGACAGTGTAACAGTCAAGTCTCAGTCACAGTGTCACAAAGTCACAGGGTCACAGAGTCACAGAGTCACATTAACAGTCACAGAGTCACAGAGTAACAGAGCCACAGATTCACGGTCACATAATCAGAGTCACAGAGTCAGAGTAACAGAGTCATATTCACAGTGTCACAGTGTCACAGAGTCACAGGCTCACTGTGTCAAAGAGTCTCAGTGTGACAGTCAAAGGGTCTCAGTCACAGTCACAGCATCACAGAGTAAGAATCACAGTCACAGAGTCTCAGTAATAGATTCATAGAGACACAGAGTCAGAGTCACAGAGTCACACAATTGCAGAATCACAGAGATAGAGAGTCACATTAATACTCACAGAGTCAAAGAGTCAGAGTCACAGTCACAGAGTCACAGTCAATATGTCACAGGTTCACAGTCACAGAGTCACAGTCAAGGAGTCTGAGTACAGTCACAGTGTCACAAAATCAGAGGCACAGAGTCACAGATACACATTAACAGTCACAGGGTCACAGAGTCAGAGTCACAGAGTCACGGAGTCACAGTCATAGAGTCAGAGAGTCACAGGCTCATAGATACACAGTGTCACAGTCAAAGTGTCTCAGTCACAGACAGAGTGTCACAGTGTCACAGAGTCACAGAGTCAGAGTCACAGTCACAGTGTCACAGTGTCACAGAGTCACAGGGTCACAGTGTCAGAGTCACAGAGTCACAGGCTCACTGTGTCACAGTGTCACAGTCATAGACACACAGTGTCACAGTCAGTGTCTCAGCCACAGTCCATGTCACAAAGTCAGAGTCACAGAGTTAGAGTCACAGTCACAGAGTCACAGAGTCATATTCACAGTCACAGTGTCACATTCATAAAGTCTTAGTCATGGTTGCTTAGTACACAGAGTCACATCACAGTCACAGAGTCACAGACTCACAAAGAAACAGTCACAGAGTAACAGTCACTGTGCCACAGTGTCAGAGTCACAGAGTCACAGAGTCACAGAGTAATAGTCACAGAGTCACAGATTCACAGAGTCACAGGGTCACTGTGTCACAGAGTCTCAGTGTGACAGTCAAAGGGTTTCAGTCACAGTCACAGTGTCACAAAGTCACAGACTCACAGAATCAGAGTCAGAGTCAGATTTACAGTCACTTAGTCACAGAGTCAGAGTCACAGTCACAGAGTCGCAGTAACAGTCACAGAGTCACAGTCACAGAGTCACAGGGTCACAGAGTCACAGTCACTGTGTCACAGTGTCAGAGTCACAGAATCACAGAGTCACAGAGTAATAGTCACAGAGTCACAGGGTCACAGAGTCATAGTCACTGTGTCACAGTGTCATAGAGTCATAGAGGCACAGCATCACAGTCAAAGAGTCTCAATCACTGTCACAGTGTCACAAAGTCAGAGTCGCAGAGTCACAGAGTCATAGAGTAAAATTCACAGTCACAGAGTCACAGTCATAGTGTCACAGTGTCACAGAGTCATAGAGACACAGTGTCACAGTCAAAGTGTCTCAGTCACAGTCACAGTGTCACAAAGTCACAGAGGCAAAGTCATATTCATGGTCACAGTGTCACAGTCATAGAGTCTTAGTCATAGTTGCTTAGTCACAGAGTCACAATAACAGTCACAGAGTCACAGTCACAGACTCACAAAGACGTAGAGTCAGAGTCACAGAGTCACTGTGTCACAGTGTCACAGAGTCATAGAGAGACAGTGTTACAGTGGCAGTCTCGTTCACAATCACAGAGTCACAGGGTCACTGTGTCAGAGTGACAGTCACAGAATCAGAGAGTCACGGAGTCAGAGTAACAGAGTCACAGTGTCACTGAATGACAGAGACACAGTGTCACAGAGTGACAGAGTCACAGTGTCACAGTCACAGGGTCATAGAGCCACAGAATCAAAGTAACAAAGTCATAGTCACAATGTCACAGTGTCACACAGTCACAGAATCAGAGTCACAGAGTCACAGAGTCAGAGTAACAGAGTCACAGGCATAGTGTCACAGTGTCACAGAATCGCAGAGTCACAGAGTCAGAATCACAGAATCAGAGAGTCACAGAGTCAGAGTCACAGTGTCACAGAGTCACAAAATCACAGTGACAGTCACAGAGTCACAGACTGACAATAACAGTCACAGCATCACAGTCACAGAGTCACAGGGTCACTGTGTCACAGAGTCTCAGTGTCATAGTCAAAGAGTCTCAGTCACAGTCACAGTGTTTTACAAAGTCACAGACTCACAGATTAAGAGTCAAAGAGTCACATTTACAGTCACTTAGTCACAGAGTCGCAGTAACAGATTCACAAAGACACAGAGTCACAGAGTCACAGTCACTGTGTCACAGTGTCACAGTGTCACAGTGACAGTCTTGTTCACAGTCACAGAGTCACAGGGTCACTGTGTCACAGAGTGACAGTCACAGAATCACAGAGTCACAGGGTCACTGTGTCCCAGAGTGACAGTCACAGAATCGCAGAGTCACAGAGTCAGAGTAACAGAGTCACAGTGTCACTGAGTGACAGAGTCTCAGTCACTGAGTCACAGATTCTCAGTCAGAGAGTCTCAGTCACGGTCACAGTGTCACAAAATCAGAGTCACAGTCAAGAGTAACAGAGTCAGACTAACAGAGTCACAGTTACAGTGTCAGAGAGTCACGGAGTCACAGCGTCACAGTCACAGAGTAACAGAGTCAGAGTAACAGAGTCACAGTCAGAGTGTCAAAGTGTCAGAGATTCACAATGTGTCACAGTGTCATAGAGACACAGTGTCAGAGTCAAAGAGTCTCAGTCACAGTCACAGTGTCACATAGTCACAGAGTCACAGAATCAGAGTCACAGAGTCAGAGTCACTCAGCCATAATCTCAGAGTAACAGAGTCACAGAGTCACAGTCACATAATCACAGAGTCACAGAGTCACAGTTTCACAGAGTCACAGTGCCACTATGTCATAGAGTCTCAGTGTGACAGTCAAATAGTCTCAGTCAGAGTCCAGGTCAATGGAGGAGTTTGCTTTAGTCGATGAGGACTGGGTTAGGGAGCAATTAAATAGTCTAGACATCCATGAATCCATGGGTCCAGATGGGATGCATCTGCGGGTGCTGAGGGAGCTGGCTGAAGTCATTGCTGGACTGCTCTCCATCATCTTTGCCAAGTCTTGGGAAACGGGAGAGGTGCCTGAGGATTGGAGGAAAGCAAATGTCACTCCAATCTTCAAAAAGGGCAAGAAGGAGGACCCGGGTAATTATAGACAGGTCAGCCTCACCTCTGTCCCTGGGAAAGTAATGGAACAGCTTGTCCTTGGTGCCATCTCAAGGCATATCAAGGATAAGAAGGTTATTAGGGGCAGTCAGCATGGCTTTACCAAGGGTAAGTCATGCTTGACCAACCTCATAGCCTTTTATGAGAATGTAACAAGGTGGATGGATGATGGCAAAGCGGTGGATGTGGTCTACCTTGACTTCAGTAAAGCCTTTGACACAGTCTCCCACAGCATCCTCACAGCTAAACTGAGGGCGTGCGGTCTAGACAATAGAGTTGTGAGGTGGGTTGCAAACTGGCTTAAGGAGAGAAGCCAGAGAGTGGTAGTCAATGGTGCGGAGTCTAGTTGGAGGCCAGTATCTAGTGGAGTGCCTCAGGGTTCAGTACTGGGGCCAGTATTATTCAATATATTCATTAACGATTTAGACGAGGGAATAGAGTGTACTATCAACAAGTTTGCTGATGACACTAAGCTGGGAGGAGTGGCTGACACGCCAGAGGGCTGTGCTGCCATCCAGCGAGACCTGGACAGGCTGGAAAGTTGGGCGGGGAATAACCTAATGAAATTTAACAAGGGCAAGTGTAGAGTCCTGCATCTTGGCAGGAACAACCCCAGGTTCCAGTATAGGTTGGGAAATTACATATTAGAGAGCAGTGTAGAGGAAAGGGACCTGGGGGTCCTGGTGGACAACAGGATGACCATGAGCCAGCACTGGGCCCTTGTGGCCAGGAAGGCCAATGGCATCCTGGGGTGTATTAGAAGGGGGGTGGTTAGTAGATCGAGAGAGGTCCTCCTTCCCCTCTACTCCACCCTGGTGAGACCACATCTGGAATATTGTGTCCAGTTCTGGGCCCCTCAGTTCAAGAAGGACAAGGAACTGCTGGAGAGGGTCCAGCATAGGGCAACAAAGATGATTAAGGGAGTGGAGCACCTCCCTTATGAAGAAAGGCTGAGGGAGCTGGGTCTCTTTAGTTTGGAGGAGACTGAGGGGTGACCTTATTAACGTTTATAAATATATAAAGGGTGAGTGCCATGAGGACGGAGCCAGGATCTTCTCGGTGGCAAACAATGATAGGACAAGGGGTAATGGGATCAAGCTGGAACACAAGAGGTTCCACTTAAATTTGAGAAAAAACTACTTCTCAGTGAGGGTGACAGAGCACTGGACCAGGCTGCCCAGGGAGGTTGTGGAGTCTCCTTCACTGGAGACATTCAAAACCCGCCTGGATATGTTCCTGTGTGACCTCACCTGGGCATTCCTGCTCCAGCAGGGGGATAGGGCTAGTGTTGGAGAATGGCTAAGAGAGAAAGGGCATGAGACCCTCTCTACGAGGAGGATCTTTTCTAGTTAGCATAAGTAGGCCTCAGTTAGCATGAGCTGAGGGTAAGTGAGAAGGTACTGCCTGAGAAAGGCCTGGATAAACAAGTCTCAGGAGGCAGCTCCTGAGAAAGGCCTGGATAAACAAGTCTCAGGAGGCAGCTCCGAGATAACGAGGGAATTCACATACCAGGGGGGCCACAGAAGGGGATGGACTCATTATGTATGTTGGGATGGGCTCATTGCGTATGCTATCAAATCGGTGTTTGACGAGTAGGCATAACTAATAGAACCACTATAAAAGTCTGTGCTCTGTATCAATAAAGGGAAGAAGTATGCTTATCATTCACATTGAATTGGCCGCATTTCTTCCTCCGTCGCCGCAGGCCAGAAACTATGCCGGGGTCTCGATCCCCGACAGACTAGATGATCTTTTGAGGTCTCTTCCAATCCCAAACATACTGTGATACTGTGATACACAGCATCACAAAGTCACAGAGTAACAGAGTCAGAGTCACAGAGTCACATTAACAGTCACAGTGTCACAGAGTCAGAGTCACACTCACAGAGTCGCAGTAACAGCTACAGAGTTACAGTCATAGAGTCTCATTTATAGTTACAGAGCCACAGAATTACAGTGACAGTCACAGATTCACAGACTCACAGTCACAGTGTCACAGAGTCACAGAGTTACAGCGACAGTCACAGAGTCACAGTCAAAGTGTCATAGAGTCACAGAATTGCAGTACCACAGTCACAGAATCATAGTCACAGTCACAGAGTCAGAGTCACAGAATCATAGAGTCACAGAGTGAGAGAACAGAGTCACAGTCACAGTCACAGAGTTACAGAGTCACAGTGTCACAGAGTCACAGGATCACATTAACAGTCAAAGAGTCACAGTCATAGAGTCTCAGTCATAGTTATATAGTCACCGTCACAATAACAGTCACAGAGTCACAGTCACAGTCTAACAAAGACACAGAGTCACAGTCTCGGTGTCAGTCATAGAGACACAGTGTCACAGTCAAAGTGTCTCAGTCACAGTGTCACAAAGTCACAAAGTCACAGAGTCAGAGTCCCAGAGTCTGAGTAACAGTCTCAGTCACAGTGTCACAGAATCACTGTCACAGTCAGAATCACAGTCACAGAGTCAATATAACAGACACAGATTCTCAGTCACAGAGTCAGAGCAAGATACCATTTGAATGCCACTGTAAACTAATATCTATCAAAAAGGTTAAACCACACTGAAACTGCTCACAAAGAATACAAAGCCCTAGGAATACTTAGAAAATGTTTGTTTTGCCGGGAGCTTTAACTGCTCCAGACGTGATTCTTGCAACAGTTTCTGGTGAGTTCTTAAGGACTGGGGTGTTGTCATCTGTGTGTTCTGAAAATAACAGAAATACAGAAAAGAAAAACTATTTAGTCAATTCATGAGTGCATATGAATATGAGAATCCCTTTACAGATACAAATGCAAAATTTTGTACGTAACATCGCACTTCTATTGTCTCCACACACCATCAAGACATTTTGAGAATGCACAAGCAGCAAAATATTTTTCACAGAAGAGAAAAAAAACAACCCAACTACTTGGGAAACTTACACTGAGCCTAAAACACCAAGATCACTCCAAAAGGATGGTTTTTCTATTTATATTTACAGCACACTCTTCTTTAGACAATCAGGAAAGCCATCAGACCTTTTAGATTAAGCCTTAAACAAAAACCCCAACTACTTGAGACACTTAGACTAAGCCTAAAATGCAAAGATCACAGAATCACAGGATCGACTGGGTTGGAAAAGACCCCAGAGATCATCGAGTCCAACCCTTGGTCCAACTCTAGTCCATTGACTAGATCATGGCACTAAGTGCCATGTCCAATCTCAGTTTAAAAACCTGCAGGGACAGCGAGTCCACCACCTCCCTGGGCAGCCATTCCAATGCCTGACCACTCTCTCTGTAAAGAATTTCTTTCTAATATCCAGCCTAAACTTCCCCTGGCAGAGTTTAAGCCCATGCCCCCTTGTCCTATTGCTAACTGCCTGATCCACCTGGCTGTAACTTCCCTTCAGGTAGTTATAGAGAGTGATGAGGTCACCTCTAAGCCTCCTCTTCTCCAGACTAAACAACCCCAGCTCCCTCAGCCTCTCCCCATAGGTCTTATGCTCAAGTCCCCTCACCAGTCGTGCTGCTCTTCTCTGGACCCGCTCCAGCACTTCAATGTCTCTCCTGAACTGAGGGGCCCAGAACTGAACACAGTACTCCAGGTGTGGCCTCACCAATGCAGAGTACAGGGGAAGGATCACTTCCCTTGTCCTGCTGACCACGCTATTTTTGATACAGGATCTCTCCATAAGGATGGTTTTTATACTGTACTTCCACAATCTGCTGGCAGCACAAAAAAAAAGCTGCAGATCTAGTTAGGCTCTGTCATGGTGGTTTGCTGCAGGGATCATGCATATCATGGAAATATTTCACCATTTCTGCTCTGTTTTTCAGCGTATTACACCAAAACACCCACCTGATGACATCATTTCAAAAGCCAAACCAGCCATTTGCAGAAATCACCTTCTTCAGGGAACTGAGAAATTGCTGAGCTGACACCAAGTCCTGCAGTGTCCCTGTCACCTGCAGAGTCACCGCATCCTCGCCACGGTAGCGGGCATTGTGACAAAGGTTCTGTGTCAGCTGGGTGTGGCAGCCGAGCGCCCCCTAGGGGAGGGGGAGCCTGTCAGCCCAGCCTGTCACTGTCACCTCACATTCCATTGCTATGTCTACCAAAACATGGATCTGGCTTTTCAGGAAATCAGCTAATATGGAGCTTTAGCTGACAGGCAAATTCACTACAAGAGAAACTTGATTTTAACAGAACCGGGACATTCCACCCCAGGCCCAGCTCAATCAACTGATCCTCTAGTGTTGACCAACCAAGTGGCTTTTGCTAAATGTGACTCCCAGTTTTAAAAGGTTCCACCACCCAATGCCTTTAGTGTAGTTTTTAACAAACTATTGTACCTTTCAGTTTTCCCAGGGGCTGGTGCATGATATGGAATACGTCTGCATAGAGGAGTGGCAGGGAGTGACCTGGAGGTGCCTGAGCCTGCTGGCTCCCCTCCCAAGTCCCCCTGCCATGGTCACGGCCATGGCTGCATCCAGCACCAGGGTGCCGGCCACCTGGGGCTGCTCCTGGGCTGTCCCTGCCCTGCTGCCCTGCTGCCATGTCCAGGGTTGGGAGGAAAGGCCACTGGGCTCTGCAAATCTTACTGGTGCTTGGCGATGCCCAAGGTGTCACTGAAGAGGAGGAGGTCCCTCTTCCTCGTTGCATGGCCCTGGGTCACCCGCAAACGCTGCCGGAGCAGTGGCTCGCCTGATGCCGGGATGGGCACGCACGGCTGCTCGGGCTCAGGCTCGTCCCTGCAGAGCAGACGGCGTCGGGCAGGAGAAAATTGGCTGCTGCACGGTCTGGCTGCTCTGGGCTGTCTCCCGGCCGTGCATGGGGGAGCCTACCTGTTAAAAACAACAAGTTTATCCCCATTAGGATCATAGGGAAGAACCCAATTAAGGAAAGTCACACTAATTAAAAAAGCCGAGTCTACCCCCTTTAAGATCGTAGGGAAGATCCCAACGAAGGAACTCAATGCTAATAAAAAGGCTGAGTTTAAGGAAATTCACACTAACAAAGAAGCTGAGTTTAAGGAAATCAACACTGTTAAAAAAAAATATAAGTTCATCCCCATTAGGATCATAGGGAAGATCCCACTTAAGGAAATTCACACTAATAAAAATGCCAGGTTTATCTCCATTAAGCAGCAGCAAAGTCCAGCCCAGAGGGCAGTGAAACCCCCGTTATTTTGCATTTGAGAAGAGCCCGGGATGTTCATCCCAGTTTGAGAAACTAAAACGGGGCAAAATGGGGATTTTGCTGCAAACGCGAGAACTTGAGTGTGAGGGTGTTTCATCTGGGGGTCGCTCAGGGGGAATAAAACACTCAAGGCCCAAAGGGATTCGCAGGAAACTGGCGACGGGCGTTTCAACTCCGATTGGGTATCGGGGGAACAGTTGGACTCCATGATCTTAAAGGTCTTTTCCAACGGAAGTTATTTGGGGATTCTAAAACCGGAGGAAAATGGGGGGTAAATTGTGGTGCAGGGGGGAAAAGCGGGGGATGTGTCCCCCCCTGTGACCCTCATGTCCCTTCCAGGTCCGCTTTGTCCCCCCACCCCCATGTCACCCCCCACGTCCCCTCTATGTCCCCTGTGTCCCCCATCCCGTGTGTCACAGAGGCACCCCAAAAGTTAGTTTTAGGCAGACAACAGGGTTCAAAACAAACTTTTATTCTGGTCAAAAAGGTGCAGCAGATTAACTGGTAAAGAACGGGGTTTTAGCACTCCAAGAACATAAATACAGGTTTGAGTATCAGTTGAGGAAATTATTGGGGTGCAGCAAATAATAACAATGGGGATCCACAGTGTGCTCGTGGCTCACCAAATACAACGCCAGAGCCCTCCCTGACTCCGGGAAAAGTACACACTTGCCTGAATCTGGCAAGGAATTACTAAAGAAAATACATGTGCTTATATTTAAACACAGAATACACTCACTTTGCCTAAGTGAGGAAAAATAAACAGAGACCCGTGATCCTGCGAGGAATTATTTCACTCACCCACATGGGGAGATGAGGGAATCCTGGTCCCGGGAGATTTCCTCAGGCAGCCATCCTGCCTAAGGGGGGGCTCTCGGCGCAGCATTTGGCCCGCTCTCCGAGATGTCCACAGAGCAGGCAGCCTGTGTCTGAACATGTTTCTGAAAGAGCATGTAGATTTATTCTAGTCAGTAATGTAGAAAAATTTCTCTGTATATCTATTTTGACAACAGAGCCAAGAAGACTTGGAAGGGCAAAAAAACCCAAGAACCATACGTAGAGCGGAGAATGGGATGAAGCGAGTACTTCAAATTAATATGTACAGAGATGAAAAAATCTCTAATCAGAGTGCTCCCCCAATTTATTTCACAGAGATTTTCATGTATAACAGAAGTTTGAATGTATGTATACCGGGAATAAATAAATCGTTTTTGGATTTCAGTAAAGCTTTGATAGTGTCTCTCACAGCATTCTCCTGGACAAGACATCCAGCACACAGCTGGATAAACACACAGTGCAGTGGGTGAGCAATCGGCTGACGGGCCGGGCTCAAAGCGTTCTGGTAAATGGGGCCATGTTGGGTTGGACACCAGTCACTGGTGGGTTCCACAAGCATCCATCTTAGTGCCAGCAGCCCTGGCTGTACATACAGACTGGGGCACGAGATGCTGGAGAGCAGCTCTGCAGAGGGATCTGGGGTTTCTGGGTGCAGTTCTGGGCGCCACAGGATAAAAAGGAGACAAAGCTATTGGAGGGTGTCCAGAAGAGGCTGGTGAAGGGTTTGGAGAAGAAGCCATATGAGGAGCAGTTAAAGTCACTTGGTTTGTTCAGCCTGGAGAAGAGAAGACTAAGAGGAGACCTCATCACGGTTTGCAGCCTCCTCACAAGGGGAGGAGGAAGGGCAGGCACTGATCTGTCTGGCAACCAATGACAGAACCCAGGGAATGGCAGAATATGTGCCAGGAGAGGTTTGGGTTGGACATGAGGAAAAGAGAGGAGAGAGAGAGAGAGGAGAGGAGAGGAGAGGAGAGGAGAGGAGAGGAGAGGAGAGGAGAGGAGAGGAGAGGAGAGGAGAGGAGAGGAGAGGAGAGGAGAGGAGAGGAGAGGAGAGGAGAGGAGAGGAGAGGAGAGGAGAGGAGAGGAGAGGAGAGGAGAGGAGAAGAAACATTGCCCCAGGTGCCAGACACAAGGCACCTTCGTGGAATCGAACGGGAGGTGGTCACGGGCAGTATCGCTACTGGAAGGAAGGCTGGACCGGCAACAAATCCGCACTGTATTTTTGCCAAAAAGGGACACGATTAGGTTGATTAGTCCCCTATCTCGTAGGCACGGGGACTGATCCGGGGCCCCCCAGCACCCCAAAGGCTTCTTCCAAAGGGCGCTGGGCGCAGGGGCGGCGGGCGGGGCTGCACACGGGGGCTCTGTCACCCCCATGTCACAATGCCAGCACCCGGCAACGCTGAGGTCACAATGCCCCGGGCAGGATAAAAAGGAGCAGCCCCCCGTGTCCACTGCCAGAGCTGGCCCGGGGGCAGCCCAAACACATCCCAGACGAAGCACTTGGGGAGCTGGCTGGCGGAATGCCAGGGCAGCGGCTGAGGGAGGAAGACCTTGGATGAAGCTACGGGAGGTTCTCCACTGCAAGACAATCTCCTGGCAGGGCCACTTCCCAAACTCATCTGATGCCTGGAAATCCTTTTCCACTGGGTAGCAGTGGCAGGACCAAGGGAAGTCCTTCTTGAGGAGCACTGCAGAGCTCACCATCATCATGCCCTGCAGAGCCAGGGGCAGTAGCTCTAAGAAGTGGGATGCCCAGATGTTGCAAGGGGGCCTAGGGCTCTCACCCGCATCAGAAGCTACGTGCCTCCTTGCCACAAGGTGACGGAGCAAGTGCCGAAGATGGGGCACGCTTCAGGTTATTCAGTGCCTTCTGTTAGTGCAGGGATGGGAAGCAACGACATCCGAAATTTCCTCAGCGTCTGCTACTGCTAGGGAAAGGAGGAGGTAGGAACAGAAGGAGAGGAGAGAAGACTTCAGCTGGAAGGGACCTACAGTCATCACCTAGTCCAAAGGCCTGACCACTTCGGGGCTGGCCAAAAGTTGAAACATGGTATTAAGGGCATCGTCCAAATGCCTCTTCAACACTGACAGGCATGGGGCATCGCCCACCTGGGCTCCGGGAGCCCTGTTCCACCCTGTTTGACCACCCTCTTGGGAAAGAAAACTTTCCTCTTGTCAAGTCCAAAGCTCCCCTGAGGGATGGATGCCGCTTTGAGCCTTCTGCTATTGGCTGCCGGGAAGAAGGGATCAGCAGCTCCCTCTCCATTTTCCCTCCGCGGAAGCTGTAGAGAGCAACGAGGTCGCCTCTCAGCCTCCATCTCTCCAAACTAGACACATCCCAGGTCCTCAGCATCCATGAACCAGAAGAAGCTCTTCTCTCACAGTGGAGTTCTACAGCCCCCACACTCCCTCCCAGCTGAAGCTCTGACACAGGAGAAACCCCCTACATCAAGAAAGCCCGCCTGAAGGTCTACAGCCTAGAAATAGGGAATACAGCGTCACGTGGAGCACCAGGAGTTTCCGGCACTGCTTGCACACAGCAGAGTAGGAAAATGCTCCTGCAGGCACAAGTAGGTCACAGCCCAACTGCGAGCCACAAATGTGATACAGGCAAATGCATTCTGATGTGTCAGACAAGGCATTGCCCGAGGAAAGGCAAGCCTGGTGCAAAGCCCCGCTGAGAACTCGCCTGGACGACTACGGACATTTCTCATTCCTCGGCTTCAGGAAAGATCAAGTCCAGCTGGGATGAAAGCAAACCAAGACTACGTAGTTGGTTAGGATCACGGAGGGCCTACAGAAGAAGACAACAGCTGCAAGGAGCAAGACCAAGCCTGAGAGGGCTGGCATGACCCTCAAGCAAGATATCAAGGATGAAAGCCAAAGGAGGAAAAGAGCCATCGAGTGCAAGCAAAGATAGGGTCAACAGCACAAAACCATTCAAGACTTCTTCCCAAGCAGACAACCTCACCATCAACGACAGCGTAGCATCACGTATCACTTGCTGCATTGGGAAGGAATGGCACAGGGACTGCCAGGGCCACCTTCCAAGCTTATGTGATGGCTGGCGGGCTGGCTGGCAAGCCTCTTCAGGTGCATAGCAGTGGGACAAGACAAAGGGAATGCCTTCTTGAAGAGCACTGCAGAGCTCACCATCTTCATCCCATGCGCAGACAGGCTCAGGAGCCATCAGAAATAGGATACAGAGGGCTTGCAAGGGGTTGCAGTGCTTTGGAGCACCCACTGGTGTCCCACCAGGCACAGGAAGGATTCTCGCCCCCAAGGTCCATCAGGTCAGAGGCATTTGGGCACTCTGGGAAGTCCCCGAGATGGCTCCAGCTCAAGGGAGGATAGGGCTTGCGCAGCTCCTGGGAGGCGTGAGCAGCTTGTGGGAGAAGGAGCCCGGTCTGGCTCACATGCTCAGGGAACAGCCGATCGCCAGCACTGGGGTCAGGAAGGAATTTTTTCTCCCGGGGCAGATTGGCACTGGTCCCCGGGGGTTTTTTGCCTTCCTCTGCAGCACTGAGCATGACCACTTTTCAGAGCTCCTCTGGGCCCTTTTGGCTCGCTTCCTACCTGCTGCTCAAGCACCAGGAAGATGGCCTCTCGTGCCCTGCAGCTGGGGGGAGGAAGGCTTTTTTTTCCCCCCATGTGGGACACCAAGTGTCTCTGGGGGTTTTTTGCCTTCCTCTGCAGCACTGAGCATGGCCCACTTGCCGCGGCTTCTTTGGGCCATTTGGGCTGGGTGCCTGCTGCTCCACGAGGTGGCCCTAACCTTAGCTAGGACAGCCTACCTAAACCAGCATAGAACAACTAACCTAAGCCAACCTTAAACAGCTGAAAACAATCAACCTTCGAGAACCTAAACCAATCTCAATCTGCCTTCAAAAACGTCAAACAATCAGCCAACAACAACCTAAAAAGCACCTGAAACCATCTACAACAAATTACCTCAACCAACCTGAACCAAACCAAATAAAGCAACCTCAACACCCTCAAACAAACCTACCTAAAACAAATGACCTAAAAAATCCTACCGAAAACAACCTCAAACTACATAAATCAGCGTTCCTCAAACACCCTTCGGCAACCCTGATCTAAACAAGCTGAAGACATCTAAACAGACCCACCTTAATCAACCTAAAGCAACAATCTCAAACAACTTCAAAACCACCTCATAAAGCCTAAAACCGCCTGAAACAACCAAGCTAAAATAACCACCTAGACTAAACAACTTAAACCAACCCCCAAAATAGGAAACCAAACAACATAAGCAACCTGAACAAAATGACCTAAAGCAAATCACCTAAGCCGAAATAGAACCACAAAACCCAACCTAAAACAACTAAGCTAAAAACCAGTCTCAACCAGCCAACACTTCAACAAACAAGCTAAAACACCCCAAAAAGCCTACATGACCAAAAACACCCAACCAACCCAAACCCCGCCTGACCTCATGCAGTGCCTCACTTGGATGTGTCTGCAGTCTTGGAAGCTCCGCTACCCCAGCCAGGTTCTCCTACAAATGCACCTTGAGCTTCTTTGGAGCTTCTAGAAGGGGAGTGCAGCTGCTCTAAACTCTTGACCCATGAATGGTACTCCTCCAACTGGGAAGCTCATCCTCTTGGACTGACCACCTAGCTTCGGGAAGGACACGCAGGGAGCAGGGAGGGAGGAAGGGAACACCTGCCTAGCCGGCCAGATCAGCCCAATCAACCCTGGCCGATCAATGGCGTGACACGGGTTGCAGACAGATTGCTCTCACATCCAAACCAACCAAATGCAATCTAAAACCAACCAAAACCACCCTCAACCAAACCTCAACCGACCAGCCTAAACAACCCCGCCTAAACCAACCAGCCAACCTGCAACCGTCAGCCTACCTACCATCAAACAAAAATGAACAACAAAATAAAACTACATTAAAGAAACAAAACCCTGGTCCCACTTTTTTTCTTTGTGTTTTGCGTCCTTGAAAGTCTTCTTGGAGCCAAAACCCCCCTGGCATTTCTGGGAAACAGTAGTCTCATCGTTGCTCGATTCATGGTGAGCAAACAGAACAGAAAAGTTCTGCTCTCTTGGGAGCCTGGACTTCTGCAGGGCAAGCCCTGACTGAGCCCTGAGGGCTCCATCCAGGAGAGCAGCTCTCTGCAGGGCGCAGACGGGCACACACACCTACACCATGGCTCAGGCAGGGACCCAAGGCCCCATGTTGAGCTGGGCCCTTGGCAGGAGACGGTGGCGGTGGGTGGGGGTCCCAGGGGAGGCCGGTCCCAGCCGCTGAGGCCTAGGAGCACCCCCAGGACCCTGGCAGAAGTAGACTTCCAAACACTTCCTTCCGTGCCTTTGAAATAGGTGCTCGCTTAGGGATTGTCAACAGCACTTGTGGCTACATCCACGGCCCTGCTGTGCTTGCTCACCATACCAAGTGCAGGCTCCCTGGAGGAACGGTTGCTTTCTCCTCTTTGCACTGAGGAAAAGGAGATGTTCCAGGAGGCAGCAGACGTGCCCGCAGCAGCCGGGTCCCTGAGCGCCGCGAGATGCGGCTGAGCTGCCGGGGAGTCCGGGTTCTCCAAGGTCCAGCCCAGATGGGAGCTCTGCCAGGGCTCTCTCCTACACGCAGCCACCTCACCTCAGAAAACTTCCCCAGCTTTGGCACCTCTTGGCTCTTGCCTCCTCTCGTGCACTAACAGTGGACAAGGCACAGAGTGAAAAGGTGGCCATGAGGGGGACTGCCCAACCTGCCGGCACAGAGACGGGTGGGATCGCACACACACACGGGCCTCTTCTCATCAGCCTCGCTCCTGCACAAGTCACACTAAACCCAACGCAATCAAGCTTCACCTTTTTATTCAAGATGCCACCTGCAATTCGCAGGAAAAGCAGCAAGATAGCAACATTGTGTCCATTAGAAAACTCTCTGTGTCTGTCCAGGGCAGACGGTTTCTTAACTATCCAGTCATTAGCGGCTACTTCCAGCAAAAGCAAGCCTTCCAAAGCATGATCTAGAGAGAGCGCAATGGTGGTTTACAAGCCCTATCATGGTTGTAAACAAAATGCGTCACTGGACGGCATGCGTGAAAAAGATTGCACTATTACCTTCTCCCCATCACATACTGTCCAGAGCTGCACGAGAAGGGCTGATTTGCAAACTGGCCCAGAGCCAACACTTCGCTGTGGAAGCCACGGTCAGAGGGCACGGGTAGGAAGGTCCCAGTGTTAAACAGCCAAGGAGAGAAAACCTGCTGGGTCCCCAAACCCATCGGTGCCAAAACACCCACTGAGGCGGGAGCTGTCTAAGGAAGAGAAAGTCAAAACAGAGCGAGACATTGCCCCAGGTGCCAGACACAAGGCACCTTCGTGGAATCGAACGGGAGGTGGTCACGGGCAGTATCGCTACTGGAAGGAAGGCTGGGCCGGCAACAAATCCGCACTGTATTTTTGCCAAAAAGGGACACGATTAGGTTGATTAGTCCCCTATCTCGTAGGCACGGGGACTGATCCGGGGCCCCCCAGCACCCCAAAGGCTTCTTCCAAAGGGCGCTGGGCGCAGGGGCGGCAGGCGGGGCTGCACACGGGGGCTCTGTCACCCCCATGTCACAATGCCAGCACCCGGCAACGCTGAGGTCACAATGCCCCGGGCAGGATAAAAAGGAGCAGCCCCCCGTGTCCACTGCCAGAGCTGGCCCGGGGGCAGCCCAAACACATCCCAGACGAAGCACTTGGGGAGCTGGCTGGCGGAATCCCAGGGCAGCGGCTGAGGGAGGAAGACCTTGGATGAAGCTACGGGAGGTTCTCCACTGCAAGACAATCTCCTGGCAGGGCCACTTCCCAAACTCATCTGATGCCTGGAAATCCTTTTCCACTGGGTAGCAGTGGCAGGACCAAGGGAAGTCCTTCTTGAGGAGCACTGCAGAGCTCACCATCATCATGCCCTGCAGAGCCAGGGGCAGTAGCTCTAAGAAGTGGGATGCCCAGATGTTGCAAGGGGGCCTAGGGCTCTCACCCGCATCAGAAGCTACGTGCCTCCTTGCCACAAGGTGACGGAGCAAGTGCCGAAGATGGGGCACGCTTCAGGTTATTCAGTGCCTTCTGTTAGTGCAGGGATGGGAAGCAACGAGATCCGAAATTTCCTCAGCGTCTGCTACTGCTAGGGAAAGGAGGAGGTAGGAACAGAAGGAGAGGAGAGAAGACTTCAGCTGGAAGGGACCTACAGTCATCATCTAGTCCAAAGGCCTGACCACTTCGGGGCTGGCCAAAAGTTGAAACATGGTATTAAGGGCATCGTCCAAATGCCTCTTCAACACTGACAGGCATGGGGCATCGCCCACCTGGGCTCCGGGAGCCCTGTTCCACCCTGTTTGACCACCCTCTTGGGAAAGAAAACTTTCCTCTTGTCAAGTCCAAAGCTCCCCTGAGGGATGGATGCCGCTTTGAGCCTTCTGCTATTGGCTGCCGGGAAGAAGGGATCAGCAGCTCCCTCTCCATTTTCCCTCCGCGGAAGCTGTAGAGAGCAACGAGGTCGCCTCTCAGCCTCCATCTCTCCAAACTAGACACATCCCAGGTCCTCAGCATCCATGAACCAGAAGAAGCTCTTCTCTCACAGTGGAGTTCTACAGCCCCCACACTCCCTCCCAGCTGAAGCTCTGACACAGGAGAAACCCCCTACATCAAGAAAGCCCACCTGAAGGTCTACAGCCTAGAAATAGGGAATACAGCGTCACGTGGAGCACCAGGAGTTTCCGGCACTGCTTGCACACAGCAGAGTAGGAAAATGCTCCTGCAGGCACAAGTAGGTCACAGCCCAACTGCGAGCCACAAATGTGATACAGGCAAATGCATTCTGGTGTGTCAGACAAGGCATTGCCAGAGGAAAGGCAAGCCTGGTGCAAAGCCCCGCTGAGAACTCGCCTGGACGACTACGGACATTTCTCATTCCTCGGCTTCAGGAAAGATCAAGTCCAGCTGGGATGAAAGCAAACCAAGACTACGTAGTTGGTTAGGATCACGGAGGGCCTACAGAAGAAGACAACAGCTGCAAGGAGCAAGACCAAGCCTGAGAGGGCTGGCATGACCCTCAAGCAAGATATCAAGGATGAAAGCCAAAGGAGGAAAAGAGCCATCGAGTGCAAGCAAAGATAGGGTCAACAGCACAAAACCATTCAAGACTTCTTCCCAAGCAGACAACCTCACCATCAACGACAGCGTAGCATCACGTATCACTTGCTGCATTGGGAAGGAATGGCACAGGGACTGCCAGGGCCACCTTCCAAGCTTATGTGATGGCTGGCGGGCTGGCTGGCAAGCCTCTTCAGGTGCATAGCAGTGGGACAAGACAAAGGGAATGCCTTCTTGAAGAGCACTGCAGAGCTCACCATCTTCATCCCATGCGCAGACAGGCTCAGGAGCCATCAGAAATAGGATACAGAGGGCTTGCAAGGGGTTGCAGTGCTTTGGAGCACCCACTGGTGTCCCACCAGGCACAGGAAGGATTCTCGCCCCCAAGGTCCATCAGGTCGGAGGCATTTGGGCACTCTGGGAAGTCCCCGAGATGGCTCCAGCTCAAGGGAGGATAGGGCTTGCGCAGCTCCTGGGAGGCGTGAGCAGCTTGTGGGACAAGGAGCCCGGTCTGGCTCACATGCTCAGGGAACAGCCGATCGCCAGCACTGGGGTCAGGAAGGAATTTTTTCTCCCGGGGCAGATTGGCACTGGTCCCCGGGGGTTTTTTGCCTTCCTCTGCAGCATTGAGCATGACCACTTTTCAGAGCTCCTCTGGGCCCTTTTGGCTCGCTTCCTACCTGCTGCTCAAGCACCAGGAAGATGGCCTCTCGTGCCCTGCAGCTGGGGGGAGGAAGGCTTTTTTTTCCCCCCATGTGGGACACCAAGTGTCTCTGGGGGTTTTTTGCCTTCCTCTGCAGCACTGAGCATGGCCCACTTGCCGCGGCTTCTTTGGGCCATTTGGGCTGGGTGCCTGCTGCTCCACGAGGTGGCCCGAACCTTAGCTAGGACAGCCTACCTAAACCAGCATAGAACAACTAACCTAAGCCAACCTTAAACAGCTGAAAACAACCAACCTTCGAGAACCTAAACCAATCTCAATCTGCCTTCAAAAACGTCAAACAATCAGCCAACAACAACCTAAAAAGCACCTGAAACCATCTACAACAAATTACCTCAACCAACCTGAACCAAACCAAATAAAGCAACCTCAACACCCTCAAACAAACCTACCTAAAACAAATGACCTAAAAAATCCTACCGAAAACAACCTCAAACTACATAAATCAGCGTTCCTCAAACACCCTTCGGCAACCCTGATCTAAACAAGCTGAAGACATCTAAACAGACCCACCTTAATCAACCTAAAGCAACAATCTCAAACAACTTCAAAACCACCTCATAAAGCCTAAAACCGCCTGAAACAACCAAGCTAAAATAACCACCTAGACTAAACAACTTAAACCAACCCCCAAAATAGGAAACCAAACAACATAAGCAACCTGAACAAAATGACCTAAAGCAAATCACCTAAGCCGAAATAGAACCACAAAACCCAACCTAAAACAACTAAGCTAAAAACCAGTCTCAACCAGCCAACACTTCAACAAACAAGCTAAAACACCCCAAAAAGCCTACATGACCAAAAACACCCAACCAACCCAAACCCCGCCTGACCTCATGCAGTGCCTCACTTGGATGTGTCTGCAGTCTTGCAAGCTCCGCTACCCCAGCCAGGTTCTCCTACAAATGCACCTTGAGCTTCTTTGGAGCTTCTAGAAGGGGAGTGCAGCTACTGTATACTCTTGACCCATGAACGGTACCCCTCCAACTGGGAAGCTCATCCTCTTGGACTGACCACCTAGCTTCGGGAAGGACACGCAGGGAGCAGGGAGGGAGGAAGGGGACACCTGCCTAGCCGGCCAGATCAGCCCAATCAACCCTGGCAGATCAATGGGGTGACATGGGTCTCAGACAAATTGCTCTCACATCCAAACCAACCAAATACAATCTAAAACCAACCCAAACCACCCTCAACCAAACCTCAACCGACCAGCCTAAACAACCCCGCCTAAACCAAGCAGCCAACCTGCAACCGTCAGCCTACCTACCATCAAACAAAAATGAACAACAAAATAGAACTACATTAAAGAAACAAAACCCTGGTCCCACTTTTTTTCTGTGTGTTTTGCGTCCTTGAAAGTCTTCTTGGAGCCAAAACCCCCCTGGCATTTCTGGGAAACAGTAGTCTCATCGTTGCTCGATTCATGGTGAGCAAATAGAACAGAAAAGTTCTGCTCTCTTGGGAGCCTGGACTTCTGCAGGGCAAGCCCTGACCGAGCCCTGAGGGCTCCATCCAGGAGAGCAGCTCTCTGCAGGGCGCAGACGGGTACACACACCTACACCATGGCTCAGGCAGGGACCCAAGGCCCCATGTTGAGCTGGGCCCTTGGCAGGAGACGGTGGCTGTGGGTGGGGGTCCCAGGGGAGGCCGGTCCCAGCCGCTGAGGCCTAGGAGCACCCCCAGGACCCTGGCAGAAGTAGACTTCCAAACACTTCCTTCCGTGCCTTCGAAATAGGTGCTCGCTTAGGGATTGTCAACAGCACTTGTGGCTACATCCACGGCCCTGCTGTGCTTGCTCACCATACCAAGTGCAGGCTCCCTGGAGGAACGGTTGCTTTCTCCTCTTTGCACTGAGGAAAGGGAGATGTTCCAGGAGGCAGCAGACGTGCCCGCAGCAGCCGGGTCCCTGAGCGCCGCGAGATGCGGCTGAGCTGCCGGGGACTCCGGGTTCTCCAAGGTCCAGCCCAGATGGGAGCTCTGCCAGGGCTCTCTCCTACACGCAGCCACCTCACCTCAGAAAACTTCCCCAGCTTTGGCACCTCTTGGCTCTTGCCTCCTCTCGTGCACTAACAGTGGACAAGGCACAGAGTGAAAAGGTGGCCATGAGGGGGACTGCCCAACCTGCCGGCACAGAGACGGGTGGGATCGCACGCACACACGGGCCTGTTCTCATCAGCCTCGCTCCTGCACAAGTCACACTAAACCCAACGCAATCAAGCTTCACCTTTTTATTCAAGATGCCACCTGCAATTCGCCACAGGAAAAGCAGCAAGATAGCAACATTGTGTCCATTAGAAAACTCTCTGTGTCTGTCCAGGGCAGACTGTTTCTTAACTATCAGGTCATTAGCGGCTGCTTCCAGCAAAAGCAAGCCCTCCAAAGCACGATCTAGAGAGAGCACAATGGTGGTTTACAAGCCCTATCACGGTTGTAAACAAAATGCGTCACTGGACTGCATGCGTGCAAAAGATTGCACTGTTACCTTCTCCCCATCACATACTGTCCAGAGCTGCACGAGAAGGGCTGATTTGCAAACTGGCCCAGAGCCAATACTTTGCTGTGGAAGCCATGGTCAGAGGGCACGGGTAGGAAGGTGCCAGTGTTAAACAGCCAAGGAGAGAAAACCCGCTGGGTCCCCAAACCCACCGGTGCCGAAACACCCACTGAGGCGGGAGCTGTCTAAGGAAGAGAAAGTCAAAACAGAGCGAGACATTGCCCCAGGTGCCAGACACAAGGCACCTTCGTGGAATCGAATGGGAGGTGGTCACGGGCAGTATCGCTACTGGAAGGAAGGCTGGACCGGCAACAAACCCGCACTGTATTTTTGCCAAAAAGGGACACGATTAGGTTGATTAGTCCCCTATCTCGTAGGCACGGGGACTGATCCGGGGCCCCCCAGCACCCCAAAGGCTTCTTCCAAAGGGCGCTGGGCGCAGGGGCGGCGGGCGGGGCTGCACACGGGGGCTCTGTCACCCCCATGTCACAATGCCAGCACCCGGCAATGCTGAGGTCACAATGCCCCGGGCAGGATAAAAAGGAGCAGCCCCCCGTGTCCACCGCCAGAGCTGGCCCGGGGGCAGCCCAAACACATCCCAGACGAAGCACTTGGGGAGCTGGCTGGCGGAATCCCAGGGCAGCGGATGAGGGAGGAAGACCTTGGATGAAGCTACGGGAGGTTCTCCACTGCAAGACAATCTCCTGGCAGGGCCACTTCCCAAACTCATCTGATGCCTGGAAATCCTTTTCCACTGGGTAGCAGTGGCAGGACCAAGGGAAGTCCTTCTTGAGGAGCACTGCAGAGCTCACCATCATCATGCCCTGCAGAGCCAGGGGCAGTAGCTCTAAGAAGTGGGATGCCCAGATGTTGCAAGGGGGCCTAGGGCTCTCACCCGCATCGGAAGCTACGTGCCTCCTTGCCACAAGGTGACGGAGCAAGTGCCGAAGATGGGGCACGCTTCAGGTTATTCAATGCCTTCTGTTAGTGCAGGGATGGGAAGCAACGACATCCGAAATTTCCTCAGCGTCTGCTACTGCTAGGGAAAGGAGGAGGTAGGAACAGAAGGAGAGGAGAGAAGACTTCAGCTGGAAGGGACCTACAGTCATCATCTAGTCCAAAGGCCTGACCACTTCGGGGCTGGCCAAAAGTTGAAACATGGTATTAAGGGCATCGTCCAAATGCCTCTTCAACACTGACAGGCATGGGGCATCGCCCACCTGGGCTCCGGGAGCCCTGTTCCACCCTGTTTGACCACCCTCTTGGGAAAGAAAACTTTCCTCTTGTCAAGTCCAAAGCTCCCCTGAGGGATGGATGCCGCTTTGAGCCTTCTGCTATTGGCTGCCGGGAAGAAGGGATCAGCAGCTCCCTCTCCATTTTCCCTCCGCGGAAGCTGTAGAGAGCAACGAGGTCGCCTTTCAGCCTCCATCTCTCCAAACTAGACACATCCCAGGTCCTCAGCATCCATGAACCAGAAGAAGCTCTTCTCTCACAGTGGAGTTCTACAGCCCCCACACTCCCTCCCAGCTGAAGCTCTGACACAGGAGAAATCCCCTACATCAAGAAAGCCCGCCTGAAGGTCTACAGCCTAGAAATAGGGAATACAGCGTCACGTGGAGCACCAGGAGTTTCCGGCACTGCTTGCACACAGCAGAGTAGGAAAATGCTCCTGCAGGCACAAGTAGGTCACAGCCCAACTGCGAGCCACAAATGTGATACAGGCAAATGCATTCTGGTGTGTCAGGCAAGCCTGGTGCAAAGCCCCGCTGAGAACTCGCCTGGACGACTACGGACATTTCTCATTCCTCGGCTTCAGGAAAGATCAAGTCCAGCTGGGATGAAAGCAAACCAAGACTACGTAGTTGGTTAGGATCACGGAGGGCCTACAGAAGAAGACAACAGCTGCAAGGAGCAAGACCAAGCCTTAGAGGGCTGGCATGACCCTCAAGCAAGACATCAAGGATGAAAGCCAAAGGAGGAAAAGAGCCATCGAGTGCAAGCAAAGATAGGGTCAACAGCACAAAACCATTCAAGACTTCTTCCCAAGCAGACAACCTCACCATCAGCGACAGTGTAGCATCATGTATCACTTGCTGCATTGGGAAGGAATGGCACAGGGACTGCCAGGGCCACCTTTCAAGCTTATGTGATGGCTGGCGGGCTGGCTGGCTGGCAAGCCTCTTCAGGTGCATAGCTGTGGGACAAGACAAAGGGAATGCCTTCTTCAAGAGCACTGCAGAGCTCACCATCTTCATCCCATGCGCAGACAGGCTCAGGAGCCATCAGACATAGGATACAGAGGGCTTGCAAGGGGTTGCAGTGCTTTGGAGCACCCACTGGTGTCCCACCAGGCACAGGAAGGATTCTCGCCCCCAAGGTCCATCAGGTCAGAGGCATTTGGGCACTCTGGGAAGTCCCCGAGATGGCTCCAGCTCAAGGGAGGATAGGGCTTGCGCAGCTCCTGGGAGGCGTGAGCAGCTTGTGGGACAAGGAGCCCGGTCTGGCTCACATGCTCAGGGAACAGCCGATCGCCAGCACTGGGGTCAGGAAGGAATTTTTTCTCCCGGGGCAGATTGGCACTGGTCCCCGGGGGTTTTTTGCCTTCCTCTGCAGCATTGAGCATGACCACTTTTCAGAGCTCCTCTGGGCCCTTTTGGCTCGCTTCCTACCTGCTGCTCAAGCACCAGGAAGATGGCCTCTCGTGCCCTGCAGCTGGGGGGAGGAAGGCTTTTTTTTCCCCCCATGTGGGACACCAAGTGTCTCTGGGGGTTTTTTGCCTTCCTCTGCAGCACTGAGCATGGCCCACTTGCCGCGGCTTCTTTGGGCCATTTGGGCTGGGTGCCTGCTGCTCCACGAGGTGGCCCTAACCTTAGCTAGGACAGCCTACCTAAACCAGCATAGAACAACTAACCTAAGCCAATCTTAAACAGCTGAAAACAATCAGCCTTCGAGAACCTAAACCAATCTCAATCTGCCTTCAAAAACTTCAAACAATCAGCCAACAACAACCTAAAAAGCACCTGAAACCATCTACAACAAATTACCTCAACCAACCTAAGCCAAACCAACTAAAGCAACCTCAACACCCTCAAACAAACCTACCTAAAACAAATGACCTAAAAAATCCTACCGAAAACAACCTCAAACTACATAAATCAGCGTTCCTCAAACACCCTTCGGCAACCCTGATCTAAACAAGCTGAAGACATCTAAACAGACCCACCTTAATCAACCTAAAGCAACAATCTCAAACAACTTCAAAACCACCTCATAAAGCCTAAAACCGCCTGAAACAACCAAGCTAAAATAACCACCTAGACTAAACAACTTAAACCAACCCCCAAAACAGGAAACCAAACAACATAAGCAACCTGAACAAAATGATCTTAAGCAAATTGCCTAAGCCGAAATAGAACCACCAAACCCAACCTAAAACAACCAAGCTAAAAAACAGTCTCAACCAGCCAACACTTCAACAAACAAGCTAAAACACCCCAAAAAGCCTACATGACCAAAAACACCCAACCAACCCAAACCCCGCCTGACCTCATGCAGTGCCTCACTTGGATGTGTCTGCAGTCTTGCAAGCTCCGCTACCCCAGCCAGGTTCTCCTACAAATGCACCTTGAGCTTCTTTGGAGCTTCTAGAAGGGGAGTGCAGCTACTGTATACTCTTGACCCATGAACGGTACTCCTCCAACTGGGAAGCTCATCCTCTTGGACTGACCACCTAGCTTCGGGAAGGACACGCATGGAGCAGGGAGGGAGGAAGGGGACACCTGCCTAGCCGGCCAGATCAGCCCAATCAACCCTGGCTGATCAATGGGGTGACACGGGTCGCAGACAGATTGCTCTCACATCCAAACCAACCAAATACAATCCAAAACCAACCAAAACCACCCTCAACCAAACCTCAACCGACCAGCCTACACAACCCCGCCTAAACCAAGCAGCCAACCTGCAACCGTCAGCCTACCTACCATCAAACAAAAATGAACAACAAAATAAAACTACATTAAAGAAACAAAACCCTGGTCCCACTTTTTTTCTTTGTGTTTTGCGTCCTTGAAAGTCTTCTTGGAGCCAAAACCCCCCTGGCATTTCTGGGAAACAGTAGCCTCATCGTTGCTCGATTCATGGTGAGCAAACAGAACAGAAAAGTTCTGCTCTCTTGGGAGCCTGGACTTCTGCAGGGCAAGCCCTGACCGAGCCCTGAGGGCTCCATCCAGGAGAGCAGCTCTCTGCAGGGCGCAGACGGGCACACACACCTACACCATGGCTCAGGCAGGGACCCAAGGCCCCATGTTGAGCTGGGCCCTTGGCAGGAGACGGTGGCTGTGGGTGGGGGTCCCAGGGGAGGCCGGTCCCAGCCGCTGAGGCCTAGGAGCACCCCCAGGACCCTGGCAGAAGTAGACTTCCAAACACTTCCTTCCGTGCCTTTGAAATAGGTGCTCGCTTAGGGATTGTCAACAGCACTTGTGGCTACATCCACGGCCCTGCTGTGCTTGCTCACCATACCAAGTGCAGGCTCCCTGGAGGAACGGTTGCTTTCTCCTCTTTGCACTGAGGAAAAGGAGATGTTCCAGGAGGCAGCAGACGTGCCCGCAGCAGCCGGGTCCCTGAGCGCCGCGAGATGCGGCTGAGCTGCCGGGGATTCCGGGTTCTCCGAGGGTCCAGCCCAGCTGGGAGCTCTGCCAGGTCTCTCTCCTACACGCAGCCACCTCACCTCAGAAAACTTCCCCAGCTTTGGCACCTCTTGGCTCTTGCCTCCTCTCGTGCACTAACAGTGGACAAGGCACAGAGTGAAAAGGTGGCCATGAGGGGGACTGCCCAACCTGCCGGCACAGAGACGGGTGGGATCGCACGCACACACGGGCCTCTTCTCATCAGCCTCGCTCCTGCACAAGTCACACTAAACCCAACGCAATCAAGCTTCACCTTTTTATTCAAGATGCCACCTGCAATTCGCAGGAAAAGCAGCAAGATAGCAACATTGTGTCCATTAGAAAACTCTCTGTGTCTGTCCAGGGCAGACGGTTTCTTAACTATCCAGTCATTAGCGGCTACTTCCAGCAAAAGCAAGCCTTCCAAAGCACGATCTAGAGAGAGCGCAATGGTGGTTTACAAGCCCTATCATGGTTGTAAACAAAATGCGTCACTGGACGGCATGCGTGAAAAAGATTGCACTATTACCTTCTCCCCATCACATACTGTCCAGAGCTGCACGAGAAGGGCTGATTTGCAAACTGGCCCAGAGCCAACACTTCGCTGTGGAAGCCACGGTCAGAGGGCACGGGTAGGAAGGTCCCAGTGTTAAACAGCCAAGGAGAGAAAACCTGCTGGGTCCCCAAACCCATCGGTGCCAAAACACCCACTGAGGCGGGAGCTGTCTAAGGAAGAGAAAGTCAAAACAGAGCGAGACATTGCCCCAGGTGCCAGACACAAGGCACCTTCGTGGAATCGAACGGGAGCTGGTCACGGGCAGTATCGCTACTGGAAGGAAGGCTGGACCGGCAACAAATCCGCACTGTATTTTTGCCAAAAAGGGACACGATTAGGTTGATTAGTCCCCTATCTCGTAGGCACGGGGACTGATCCGGGGCCCCCCAGCACCCCAAAGGCTTCTTCCAAAGGGCGCTGGGCGCAGGGGCGGTGGGCGGGGCTGCACACGGGGGCTCTGTCACCCCCATGTCACAATGCCAGCACCCGGCAACGCTGAGGTCACAATGCCCCGGGCCGGATAAAAAGGAGCAGCCCCCCGTGTCCACTGCCAGAGCTGGCCCGGGGGCAGCCCAAACACATCCCAGACGAAGCACTTGGGGAGCTGGCTGGCGGAATCCCAGGGCAGCGGCTGAGGGAGGAAGACCTTGGATGAAGCTACGGGAGGTTCTCCACTGCAAGACAATCTCCTGGCAGGGCCACTTCCCAAACTCATCTGATGCCTGGAAATCCTTTTCCACTGGGTAGCAGTGGCAGGACCAAGGGAAGTCCTTCTTGAGGAGCACTGCAGAGCTCACCATCATCATGCCCTGCAGAGCCAGGGGCAGTAGCTCTAAGAAGTGGGATGCCCAGATGTTGCAAGGGGGCCTAGGGCTCTCACCCGCATCAGAAGCTACGTGCCTCCTTGCCACAAGGTGACGGAGCAAGTGCCGAAGATGGGGCACGCTTCAGGTTATTCAATGCCTTCTGTTAGTGCAGGGATGGGAAGCAACGACATCCGAAATTTCCTCAGCGTCTGCTACTGCTAGGGAAAGGAGGAGGTAGGAACAGAAGGAGAGGAGAGAAGACTTCAGCTGGAAGGGACCTACAGTCATCACCTAGTCCAAAGGCCTGACCACTTTGGGGCTGGCCAAAAGTTGAAACATGGTATTAAGGGCATCGTCCAAATGCCTCTTCAACACTGACAGGCATGTGGCATCGCCCACCTGGGCTCCGGGAGCCCTGTTCCACCCTGTTTGACCACCCTCTTGGGAAAGAAAACTTTCCTCTTGTCAAGTCCAAAGCTCCCCTGAGGGATGGATGCAGCTTTGAGCCTTCTGCTATTGGCTGCCGGGAAGAAGGGATCAGCAGCTCCCTCTCCATTTTCCCTCCGCGGAAGCTGTAGAGAGCAACGAGGTCGCCTCTCAGCCTCCATCTCTCCAAACTAGACACATCCCAGGTCCTCAGCGTCCATGAACCAGAAGAAGCTCTTCTCTCACAGTGGAGTTCTACAGCCCCCACACTCCCTCCCAGCTGAAGCTCTGACACAGGAGAAACCCCCTACATCAAGAAAGCCCGCCTGAAGGTCTACAGCCTAGAAATAGGGAATACAGCGTCACGTGGAGCACCAGGAGTTTCCGGCACTGCTTGCACACAGCAGAGTAGGAAAATGCTCCTGCAGGCACAAGTAGGTCACAGCCCGACTGTGAGCCACAAATGTGATACAGGCAAATGCATTCTGGTATGTCAGACAAGGCATTGCCAGAGGAAAGGCAAGCCTGGTGCAAAGCCCCGCTGAGAACTCGCCTGGACGACTACGGACATTTCTCATTCCTCGGCTTCAGGAAAGATCAAGTCCAGCTGGGATGAAAGCAAACCAAGACTACGTAGTTGGTTAGGATCACGGAGGGCCTACAGAAGAAGACAACAGCTGCAAGGAGCAAGACCAAGCCTGAGAGGGCTGGCATGACCCTCAAGCAAGATATCAAGGATGAAAGCCAAAGGAGGAAAAGAGCCATCGAGTGCAAGCAAAGATAGGGTCAACAGCACAAAACCATTCAAGACTTCTTCCCAAGCAGACAACCTCACCATCAACGACAGCGTAGCATCACGTATCACTTGCTGCATTGGGAAGGAATGGCACAGGGACTGCCAGGGCCACCTTCCAAGCTTATGTGATGGCTGGCGGGCTGGCTGGCTGGCTGGCAAGCCTCTTCAGGTGCATAGCAGTGGGACAAGACAAAGGGAATGCCTTCTTGAAGAGCACTGCAGAGCTCACCATCTTCATCCCATGCGCAGACAGGCTCAGGAGCCATCAGAAATAGGATACAGAGGGCTTGCAAGGGGTTGCAGTGCTTTGGAGCACCCACTGGTGTCCCACCAGGCACAGGAAGGATTCTCGCCCCCAAGGTCCATCAGGTCGGAGGCATTTGGGCACTCTGGGAAGTCCCCGAGATGGCTCCAGCTCAAGGGAGGATAGGGCTTGCGCAGCTCCTGGGAGGTGTGAGCAGCTTGTGGGACAAGGAGCCCGGTCTGGCTCACATGCTCAGGGAACAGCCGATCGCCAGCACTGGGGTCAGGAAGGAATTTTTTCTCCCGGGGCAGATTGGCACTGGTCCCCGGGGGTTTTTTGCCTTCCTCTGCAGCACTGAGCATGACCACTTTTCAGAGCTCCTCTGGGCTCTTTTGGCTCGCTTCCTACCTGCTGCTCAAGCACCAGGAAGATGGCCTCTCGTGCCCTGCAGCTGGGGGGAGGAAGGCTTTTTTTTCCCCCCATGTGGGACACCAAGTGTCTCTGGGGGTTTTTTGCCTTCCTCTGCAGCATTGAGCATGGCCCACTTGCCGCGGCTTCTTTGGGCCATTTGGGCTGGGTGCCTGCTGCTCCACGAGGTGGCCCGAACCTTAGCTAGGACAGCCTACCTAAACCAGCATAGAACAACTAACGTAAGCCAACCTTAAACAGCTGAAAACAACCAACCTTCGAGAACCTAAACCAATCTCAATCTGCCTTCAAAAATGTCAAACAATCAGCCAACAACAACCTAAAAAGCACCTGAAACCATCTACAACAAATTACCTCAACCAACCTGAACCAAACCAAATAAAGCAACCTCAACACCCTCAAACAAACCTACCTAAAACAAATGACCTAAAAAATCCTACCGAAAACAACCTCAAACTACATAAATCAGCGTTCCTCAAACACCCTTCGGCAACCCTGATCTAAACAAGCTGAAGACATCTAAACAGACCCACCTTAATCAACCTAAAGCAACAATCTCAAACAACTTCAAAACCACCTCATAAAGCCTAAAACCGCCTGAAACAACCAAGCTAAAATAACCACCTAGACTAAACAACTTAAACCAACCCCCAAAATAGGAAACCAAACAACATAAGCAACCTGAACAAAATGACCTAAAGCAAATCACCTAAGCCGAAATAGAACCACAAAACCCAACCTAAAACAACCAAGCTAAAAACCAGTCTCAACCAGCCAACACTTCAACAAACAAGCTAAAACACCCCAAAAAGCCTACATGACCAAAAACACCCAACCAACCCAAACCCCGCCTGACCTCATGCAGTGCCTCACTTGGATGTGTCTGCAGTCTTGCAAGCTCCGCTACCCCAGCCAGGTTCTCCTACAAATGCACCTTGAGCTTCTTTGGAGCTTCTAGAAGGGGAGTGCAGCTGCTCTATACTCTTGACCCATGAATGGTACTCCTCCAACTGGGAAGCTCATCCTCTTGGACTGACCACCTAGCTTCGGGAAGGACACGCAGGGATCAGAAAGGGAGGAAGGGGACACCTGCCTAGCCGGCCAGATCAGCCCAATCAACCCTGGCCGATCAATGGGGTGACACGGGTCGCAGACAGATTGCTTTCACATCCAAACCAACCAAATGCAATCTAAAACCAACCAAACCACCCTCAACCAAACCTCAACCGACCAGCCTAAACAACCCCGCCTAAACCAACCAGCCAACCTGCAACCGTCAGCCTACCTACCATCAAACAAAAATGAACAACAAAATAAAACTACATTAAAGAAACAAAACCCTGGTCCCACTTTTTTTCTTTGTGTTTTGCGTCCTTGAAAGTCTTCTTGGAGCCAAAACCCCCCTGGCATTTCTGGGAAACAGTAGTCTCATCGTTGCTTGATTCATGGTGAGCAAACAGAACAGAAAAGTTCTGCTCTCTTGGGAGCCTGGACTTCTGCAGGGCAAGCCCTGACCGAGCCCTGAGGGCTCCATCCAGGAGAGCAGCTCTCTGCAGGGCGCAGACGGGCACACACACCTACACCATGGCTCAGGCAGGGACCCAAGGCCCCATGTTGAGCTGGGCCCTTGGCAGGAGACGGTGGCTGTGGGTGGGGGTCCCAGGGGAGGCCGGTCCCAGCCGCTGAGGCCTAGGAGCACCCCCAGGACCCTGGCAGAAGTAGACTTCCAAACACTTCCTTCCGTGCCTTTGAAATAGGTGCTCGCTTAGGGATTGTCAACAGCACTTGTGGCTACATCCACGGCCCTGCTGTGCTTGCTCACCATACCAAGTGCAGGCTCCCTGGAGGAACGGTTGCTTTCTCCTCTTTGCACTGAGGAAAAGGAGATGTTCCAGGAGGCAGCAGACGTGCCCGCAGCAGCCGGGTCACTGAGCGCCGCGAGATGCGGCTGAGCTGCCGGGGACTGCGGGTTCTCCAAGGTCCAGCCCAGATGGGAGCTCTGCCAGGGCTCTCTCCTACACGCAGCCACCTCACCTCAGAAAACTTCCCCAGCTTTGGCACCTCTTGGCTCTTGCCTCCTCTCGTGCACTAACAGTGGACAAGGCACAGAGTGAAAAGGTGGCCATGAGGGGGACTGCCCAACCTGCTGGCACGGAGACGGGTGGGATCGCACGCACACACGGGCCTCTTCTCATCAGCCTCGCTCCTGCACAAGTCACACTAAACCCAGCGCAATCAAGCTTCACCTTTTTATTCAAGATACCACCTGCAATTCGCAGGAAAAGCAGCAAGATAGCAACATTGTGTCCATTAGAAAACTCTCTGTGTCTGTCCAGGGCAGACGGTTTCTTAACTATCCAGTCATTAGCGGCTACTTCCAGCAAAAGCAAGCCTTCCAAAGCACGATCTAGAGAGAGCGCAATGGTGGTTTACAAGCCCTATCATGGTTGTAAACAAAATGCGTCACTGGACGGCATGCGTGAAAAAGATTGCACTATTACCTTCTCCCCATCACATACTGTCCAGAGCTGCACGAGAAGGGCTGATTTGCAAACTGGCCCAGAGCCAACACTTCGCTGTGGAAGCCACGGTCAGAGGGCACGGGTAGGAAGGTCCCAGTGTTAAACAGCCAAGGAGAGAAAACCTGCTGGGTCCCCAAACCCATCGGTGCCAAAACACCCACTGAGGCGGGAGCTGTCTAAGGAAGAGAAAGTCAAAACAGAGCGAGACATTGCCCCCGGTGCCAGACACAAGGCACCTTCGTGGAATCGAACGGGAGGTGGTCACGGGCAGTATCGCTACTGGAAGGAAGGCTGGACCGGCAACAAATCCGCACTGTATTTTTGCCAAAAAGGGACACGATTAGGTTGATTAGTCCCCTATCTCGTAGGCACGGGGACTGATCCGGGGCCCCCCAACACCCCAAAGGCTTCTTCCAAAGGGCGCTGGGCGCAGGGGCGGCGGGCGGGGCTGCACACGGGGGCTCTGTCACCCCCATGTCACAATGCCAGCATCCGGCAACGCTGAGGTCACAATGCCCCGGGCCGGATAAAAAGGAGCTGCCCCCCGTGTCCACTGCCAGAGCTGGCCCGGGGGCAGCCCAAACACATCCCAGACGAAGCACTTGGGGAGCTGGCTGGCGGAATCCCAGGGCAGCGGCTGAGGGAGGAAGACCTTGGATGAAGCTACGGGAGGTTCTCCACTGCAAGACCATCTCCTGGCAGGGCCACTTCCCAAACTCATCTGATGCCTGGAAATCCTTTTCCACTGGGTAGCAGTGGCAGGACCAAGGGAAGTCCTTCTTGAGGAGCACTGCAGAGCTCACCATCATCATGCCCTGCAGAGCCAGGGGCAGTAGCTCTAAGAAGTGGGATGCCCAGATGTTGCAAGGGGGCCTAGGGCTCTCACCCGCATCAGAAGCTACGTGCCTCCTTGCCACAAGGTGACGGAGCAAGTGCCGAAGATGGGGCACGCTTCAGGTTATTCAGTGCCTTCTGTTAGTGCAGGGATGGGAAGCAACGACATCCGAAATTTCCTCAGCGTCTGCTACTGCTAGGGAAAGGAGGAGGTAGGAACAGAAGGAGAGGAGAGAAGACTTCAGCTGGAAGGGACCTACAGTCATCACCTAGTCCAAAGGCCTGACCACTTCGGGGCTGGCCAAAAGTTGAAACATGGTATTAAGGGCATCGTCCAAATGCCTCTTCAACACTGACAGGCATGGGGCATCGCCCACCTGGGCTCCGGGAGCCCTGTTCCACCCTGTTTGACCACCCTCTTGGGAAAGAAAACTTTCCTCTTGTCAAGTCCAAAGCTCCCCTGAGGGATGGATGCCGCTTTGAGCCTTCTGCTATTGGCTGCCGGGAAGAAGGGATCAGCAGCTCCCTCTCCATTTTCCCTCCGCGGAAGCTGTAGAGAGCAACGAGGTCGCCTCTCAGCCTCCATCTCTCCAAACTAGACACATCCCAGGTCCTCAGCATCCATGAACCAGAAGAAGCTCTTGTCTCACAGTGGAGTTCTACAGCCCCCACACTCCCTCCCAGCTGAAGCTCTGACACAGGAGAAACCCCCTACATCAAGAAAGCCCGCCTGAAGGTCTACAGCCTAGAAATAGGGAATACAGCGTCACGTGGAGCACCAGGAGTTTCCGGCACTGCTTGCACACAGCAGAGTAGGAAAATGCTCCTGCAGGCACAAGTAGGTCACAGCCCGACTGCGAGCCACAAATGTGATACAGGCAAATGCATTCTGGTATGTCAGACAAGGCATTGCCAGAGGAAAGGCAAGCCTGGTGCAAAGCCCCGCTGAGAACTCGCCTGGACGACTACGGACATTTCTCATTCCTCGGCTTCAGGAAAGATCAAGTCCAGCTGGGATGAAAGCAAACCAAGACTACGTAGTTGGTTAGGATCACGGAGGGCCTACAGAAGAAGACAACAGCTGCAAGGAGCAAGACCAAGCCTGAGAGGGCTGGCATGACCCTCAAGCAAGATATCAAAGATGAAAGCCAAAGGAGGAAAAGAGCCATCGAGTGCAAGCAAAGATAGGGTCAACAGCACAAAACCATTCAAGACTTCTTCCCAAGCAGACAACCTCACCATCAACGACAGCGTAGCATCACGTATCACTTGCTGCATTGGGAAGGAATGGCACAGGGACTGCCAGGGCCACCTTCCAAGCTTATGTGATGGCTGGCGGGCTGGCTGGCTGGCTGGCAAGCCTCTTCAGGTGCATAGCAGTGGGACAAGACAAAGGGAATGCCTTCTTGAAGAGCACTGCAGAGCTCACCATCTTCATCCCATGCGCAGACAGGCTCAGGAGCCATCAGAAATAGGATACAGAGGGCTTGCAAGGGGTTGCAGTGCTTTGGAGCACCCACTGGTGTCCCACCAGGCACAGGAAGGATTCTCGCCCCCAAGGTCCATCAGGTCGGAGGCATTTGGGCACTCTGGGAAGTCCCCGAGATGGCTCCAGCTCAAGGGAGGATAGGGCTTGCGCAGCTCCTGGGAGGTGTGAGCAGCTTGTGGGACAAGGAGCCCGGTCTGGCTCACATGCTCAGGGAACAGCCGATCGCCAGCACTGGGGTCAGGAAGGAATTTTTTCTCCCGGGGCAGACTGGCACTGGTCCCCGGGGGTTTTTTGCCTTCCTCTGCAGCACTGAGCATGACCACTTTTCAGAGCTCCTCTGGGCCCTTTTGGCTCGCTTCCTACCTGCTGCTCAAGCACCAGGAAGATGGCCTCTCGTGCCCTGCAGCTGGGGGGAGGAAGGCTTTTTTTTCCCCCCATGTGGGACACCAAGTGTCTCTGGGGGTTTTTTGCCTTCCTCTGCAGCATTGAGCATGGCCCACTTGCCGCGGCTTCTTTGGGCCATTTGGGCTGGGTGCCTGCTGCTCCACGAGGTGGCCCGAACCTTAGCTAGGACAGCCTACCTAAACCAGCATAGAACAACTAACGTAAGCCAACCTTAAACAGCTGAAAACAACCAACCTTCGAGAACCTAAACCAATCTCAATCTGCCTTCAAAAATGTCAAACAATCAGCCAACAACAACCTAAAAAGCACCTGAAACCATCTACAACAAATTACCTCAACCAACCTGAACCAAACCAAATAAAGCAACCTCAACACCCTCAAACAAACCTACCTAAAACAAATGACCTAAAAAATCCTACCGAAAACAACCTCAAACTACATAAATCAGCGTTCCTCAAACACCCTTCGGCAACCCTGATCTAAACAAGCTGAAGACATCTAAACAGACCCACCTTAATCAACCTAAAGCAACAATCTCAAACAACTTCAAAACCACCTCATAAAGCCTAAAACCGCCTGAAACAACCAAGCTAAAATAACCACCTAGACTAAACAACTTAAACCAACCCCCAAAATAGGAAACCAAACAACATAAGCAACCTGAACAAAATGACCTAAAGCAAATCACCTAAGCCGAAATAGAACCACCAAACCCAACCTAAAACAACTAAGCTAAAAACCAGTCTCAACCAGCCAACACTTCAACAAACAAGCTAAAACACCCCAAAAAGCCTACATGACCAAAAACACCCAACCAACCCAAACCCCGCCTGACCTCATGCAGTGCCTCACTTGGATGTGTCTGCAGTCTTGCAAGCTCCGCTACCCCAGCCAGGTTCTCCTACAAATGCACCTTGAGCTTCTTTGGAGCTTCTAGAAGGGGAGTGCAGCTGCTCTATACTCTTGACCCATGAATGGTACTCCTCCAACTGGGAAGCTCATCCTCTTGGACTGACCACCTAGCTTCGGGAAGGACACGCAGGGAGCAGGGAGGGAGGAAGGGGACACCTGCCTAGCCGGCCAGATCAGCCCAATCAACCCTGGCCGATCAATGGGGTGACACGGGTCGCAGACAAATTGCTCTCACATCCAAACCAACCAAATACAATCCAAAAACAACCAAAACCACCCTCAACCAAACCTCAACCGACCAGCCTAAACAACCCCGCCTAAACCAAGCAGCCAACCTGCAACCGTCAGCCTACCTACCATCAAACAAAAATGAACAACAAAATAAAACTACATTAAAGAAACAAAACCCTGGTCCCACTTTTTTTCTTTGTGTTTTGCGTCCTTGAAAGTCTTCTTGGAGCCAAAACCCCCCTGGCATTTCTGGGAAACAGTAGTCTCATCGTTGCTCGATTCATGGTCAGCAAACAGAACAGAAAAGTTCTGCTCTCTTGGGAGCCTGGACTTCTGCAGGGCAAGCCCTGACCGAGCCCTGAGGGCTCCATCCAGGAGAGCAGCTCTCTGCAGGGCGCAGACGGGCACACACACCTACACCATGGCTCAGGCAGGGACCCAAGGCCCCATGTTGAGCTGGGCCCTTGGCAGGAGACGGTGGCTGTGGGTGGGGGTCCCAGGGGAGGCCGGTCCCAGCCGCTGAGGCCTAGGAGCACCCCCAGGACCCTGGCAGAAGTAGACTTCCAAACACTTCCTTCCGTGCCTTTGAAATAGGTGCTCGCTTAGGGATTGTCAACAGCACTTGTGGCTACATCCACGGCCCTGCTGTGCTTGCTCACCATACCAAGTGCAGGCTCCCTGGAGGAACGGTTGCTTTCTCCTCTTTGCACTGAGGAAAAGGAGATGTTCCAGGAGGCAGCAGACGTGCCCGCAGCAGCCGGGTCCCTCAGCGCCGCGAGATGCGGCTGAGCTGCCGGGGACTGCGGGTTCTCCAAGGTCCAGCCCAGCTGGGAGCTCTGCCAGGGCTCTCTCCTACACGCAGCCACCTCACCTCAGAAAACTTCCCCAGCTTTGGCACCTCTTGGCTCTTGCCTCCTCTCGTGCACTAACAGTGGACAAGGCACAGAGTGAAAAGGTGGCCATGAGGGGGACTGCCCAACCTGCCGGCACAGAGACGGGTGGGATCGCACGCACACACGGGCCTCTTCTCATCAGCCTCGCTCCTGCACAAGTCACACTAAACCCAACGCAATCAAGCTTCACCTTTTTATTCAAGATGCCACCTGCAATTCGCAGGAAAAGCAGCAAGATAGCAACATTGTGTCCATTAGAAAACTCTCTGTGTCTGTCCAGGGCAGACGGTTTCTTAACTATCCAGTCATTAGTGGCTACTTCCAGCAAAAGCAAGCCTTCCAAAGCACGATGTAGAGAGAGCGCAATGGTGGTTTACAAGCCCTATCATGGTTGTAAACAAAATGCGTCACTGGACGGCATGCGTGAAAAAGATTGCACTATTACCTTCTCCCCATCACATACTGTCCAGAGCTGCGCGAGAAGGGCTGATTTGCAAACTGGCCCAGAGCCAACACTTCGCTGTGGAAGCCACGGTCAGAGGGCACGGGTAGGAAGGTCCCAGTGTTAAACAGCCAAGGAGAGAAAACCTGCTGGGTCCCCAAACCCATCGGTGCCAAAACACCCACTGAGGCGGGAGCTGTCTAAGGAAGAGAAAGTCAAAACAGAGCGAGACATTGCCCCAGGTGCCAGACACAAGGCACCTTCGTGGAATCGAAGGGGAGCTGGTCACGGGCAGTATCGCTACTGGAAGGAAGGCTGGACCGGCAACAAATCCGCACTGTATTTTTGCCAAAAAGGGACACGATTAGGTTGATTAGTCCCCTATCTCGTAGGCACGGGGACTGATCCGGGGCCCCCCAACACCCCAAAGGCTTCTTCCAAAGGGCGCTGGGCGCAGGGGCGGCGGGCGGGGCTGCACACGGGGGCTCTGTCACCCCCATGTCACAATGCCAGCACCCGGCAACGCTGAGGTCACAATGCCCCGGGCCGGATAAAAAGGAGCAGCCCCCCGTGTCCACTGCCAGAGCTGGCCCGGGGGCAGCCCAAACACATCCCAGACGAAGCACTTGGGGAGCTGGCTGGCGGAATCCCAGGGCAGCGGCTGAGGGAGGAAGACCTTGGATGAAGCTACGGGAGGTTCTCCACTGCAAGACAATCTCCTGGCAGGGCCACTTCCCAAACTCATCTGATGCCTGGAAATCCTTTTCCACTGGGTAGCAGTGGCAGGACCAAGGGAAGTCCTTCTTGAGGAGCACTGCAGAGCTCACCATCATCATGCCCTGCAGAGCCAGGGGCAGTAGCTCTAAGAAGTGGGATGTCCAGATGTTGCAAGGGGGCCTAGGGCTCTCACCCGCATCAGAAGCTACGTGCCTCCTTGCCACAAGGTGACGGAGCAAGTGCCGAAGATGGGGCACGCTTCAGGTTATTCAATGCCTTCTGTTAGTGCAGGGATGGGAAGCAACGACATCCGAAATTTCCTCAGCGTCTGCTACTGCTAGGGAAAGGAGGAGGTAGGAACAGAAGGAGAGGAGAGAAGACTTCAGCTGGAAGGGACCTACAGTCATCACCTAGTCCAAAGGCCTGACCACTTTGGGGCTGGCCAAAAGTTGAAACATGGTATTAAGGGCATCGTCCAAATGCCTCTTCAACACTGACAGGCATGGGGCATCGCCCACCTGGGCTCCGGGAGCCCTGTTCCACCCTGTTTGACCACCCTCTTGGGAAAGAAAACTTTCCTCTTGTCAAGTCCAAAGCTCCCCTGAGGGATGGATGCCGCTTTGAGCCTTCTGCTATTGGCTGCCGGGAAGAAGGGATCAGCAGCTCCCTCTCCATTTTCCCTCCGCGGAAGCTGTAGAGAGCAACGAGGTCGCCTCTCAGCCTCCATCTCTCCAAACTAGACACATCCCAGGTCCTCAGCGTCCATGAACCTGAAGAAGATCTTCTCTCACAGTGGAGTTCTACAGCCCCCACACTCCCTCCCAGCTGAAGCTCTGACACAGGAGAAACCCCCTACATCAAGAAAGCCCGCCTGAAGGTCTACAGCCTAGAAATAGGGAATACAGCGTCACGTGGAGCACCAGGAGTTTCCGGCACTGCTTGCACACAGCAGAGTAGGAAAATGCTCCTGCAGGCACAAGTAGGTCACAGCCCGACTGCGAGCCACAAATGTGATACAGGCAAATGCATTCTGGTATGTCAGACAAGGCATTGCCAGAGGAAAGGCAAGCCTGGTGCAAAGCCCCGCTGAGAACTCGCCTGGACGACTACGGACATTTCTCATTCCTCGGCTTCAGGAAAGATCAAGTCCAGCTGGGATGAAAGCAAACCAAGACTACGTAGTTGGTTAGGATCACGGAGGGCCTACAGAAGAAGACAACAGCTGCAAGGAGCAAGACCAAGCCTGAGAGGGCTGGCATGACCCTCAAGCAAGATATCAAAGATGAAAGCCAAAGGAGGAAAAGAGCCATCGAGTGCAAGCAAAGATAGGGTCAACAGCACAAAACCATTCAAGACTTCTTCCCAAGCAGACAACCTCACCATCAACGACAGCGTAGCATCACGTATCACTTGCTGCATTGGGAAGGAATGGCACAGGGACTGCCAGGGCCACCTTCCAAGCTTATGTGATGGCTGGCGGGCTGGCTGGCTGGCTGGCAAGCCTCTTCAGGTGCATAGCAGTGGGACAAGACAAAGGGAATGCCTTCTTGAAGAGCACTGCAGAGCTCACCATCTTCATCCCATGCGCAGACAGGCTCAGGAGCCATCAGAAATAGGATACAGAGGGCTTGCAAGGGGTTGCAGTGCTTTGGAGCACCCACTGGTGTCCCACCAGGCACAGGAAGGATTCTCGCCCCCAAGGTCCATCAGGTCGGAGGCATTTGGGCACTCTGGGAAGTCCCCGAGATGGCTCCAGCTCAAGGGAGGATAGGGCTTGCGCAGCTCCTGGGAGGCGTGAGCAGCTTGTGGGACAAGGAGCCCGGTCTGGCTCACATGCTCAGGGAACAGCCGATCGCCAGCACTGGGGTCAGGAAGGAATTTTTTCTCCCGGGGCAGATTGGCACTGGTCCCCGGGGGTTTTTTGCCTTCCTCTGCAGCACTGAGCATGACCACTTTTCAGAGCTCCTCTGGGCCCTTTTGGCTCGCTTCCTACCTGCTGCTCAAGCACCAGGAAGATGGCCTCTCGTGCCCTGCAGCTGGGGGGAGGAAGGCTTTTTTTTCCCCCCATGTGGGACACCAAGTGTCTCTGGGGGTTTTTTGCCTTCCTCTGCAGCATTGAGCATGGCCCACTTGCCGCGGCTTCTTTGGGCCATTTGGGCTGGGTGCCTGCTGCTCCACGAGGTGGCCCGAACCTTAGCTAGGACAGCCTACCTAAACCAGCATAGAACAACTAACGTAAGCCAACCTTAAACAGCTGAAAACAACCAACCTTCGAGAACCTAAACCAATCTCAATCTGCCTTCAAAAATGTCAAACAATCAGCCAACAACAACCTAAAAAGCACCTGAAACCATCTACAACAAATTACCTCAACCAACCTGAACCAAACCAAATAAAGCAACCTCAACACCCTCAAACAAACCTACCTAAAACAAATGACCTAAAAAATCCTACCGAAAACAACCTCAAACTACATAAATCAGCGTTCCTCAAACACCCTTCGGCAACCCTGATCTAAACAAGCTGAAGACATCTAAACAGACCCACCTTAATCAACCTAAAGCAACAATCTCAAACAACTTCAAAACCACCTCATAAAGCCTAAAACCGCCTGAAACAACCAAGCTAAAATAACCACCTAGACTAAACAACTTAAACCAACCCCCAAAATAGGAAACCAAACAACATAAGCAACCTGAACAAAATGACCTAAAGCAAATCACCTAAGCCGAAATAGAACCACAAAACCCAACCTAAAACAACTAAGCTAAAAACCAGTCTCAACCAGCCAACACTTCAACAAACAAGCTAAAACACCCCAAAAAGCCTACATGACCAAAAACACCCAACCAACCCAAACCCCGCCTGACCTCATGCAGTGCCTCACTTGGATGTGTCTGCAGTCTTGGAAGCTCCGCTACCCCAGCCAGGTTCTCCTACAAATGCACCTTGAGCTTCTTTGGAGCTTCTAGAAGGGGAGTGCAGCTGCTCTATACTCTTGACCCATGAATGGTACTCCTCCAACTGGGAAGCTCATCCTCTTGGACTGACCACCTAGCTTCGGGAAGGACACGCAGGGAGCAGGGAGGGAGGAAGGGGACACCTGCCTAGCCGGCCAGATCAGCCCAATCAACCCTGGCTGATCAATGGGGTGACACGGGTCGCAGACAAATTGCTTTCACATCCAAACCAACCAAATACAATCCAAAAATAACCAAAACCACCCTCAACCAAACCTCAACCGACCAGCCTAAACAACCCCGCCTAAACCAAGCAGCCAACCTGCAACCGTCAGCCTACCTACCATCAAACAAAAATGAACAACAAAATAAAACTACATTAAAGAAACAAAACCCTGGTCCCACTTTTTTTCTTTGTGTTTTGCGTCCTTGAAAGTCTTCTTGGAGCCAAAACCCCCCTGGCATTTCTGGGAAACAGTAGTCTCATCGTTGCTCGATTCATGGTCAGCAAACAGAACAGAAAAGTTCTGCTCTCTTGGGAGCCTGGACTTCTGCAGGGCAAGCCCTGACCGAGCCCTGAGGGCTCCATCCAGGAGAGCAGCTCTCTGCAGGGCGCAGACGGGCACACACACCTACACCATGGCTCAGGCAGGGACCCAAGGCCCCATGTTGAGCTGGGCCCTTGGCAGGAGACGGTGGCGGTGGGTGGGGGTCCCAGGGGAGGCCGGTCCCAGCCGCTGAGGCCTAGGAGCACCCCCAGGACCCTGGCAGAAGTAGACTTCCAAACACTTCCTTCCGTGCCTTTGAAATACGTGCTCGCTTAGGGATTGTCAACAGCACTTGTGGCTACATCCACGGCCCTGCTGTGCTTGCTCACCATACCAAGTGCAGGCTCCCTGGAGGAACGGTTGCTTTCTCCTCTTTGCACTGAGGAAAAGGAGATGTTCCAGGAGGCAGCAGACGTGCCCGCAGCAGCCGGGTCCCTCAGCGCCGCGAGATGCGGCTGAGCTGCCGGGGACTCCGGGTTCTCCAAGGTCCAGCCCAGCTGGGAGCTCTGCCAGGGCTCTCTCCTACACGCAGCCACCTCACCTCAGAAAACTTCCCCAGCTTTGGCACCTCTTGGCTCTTGCCTCCTCTCGTGCACTAACAGTGGACAAGGCACAGAGTGAAAAGGTGGCCATGAGGGGGACTGCCCAACCTGCCGGCACGGAGACGGGTGGGATCGCACGCACACACGGGCCTCTTCTCATCAGCCTCGCTCCTGCACAAGTCACACTAAACCCAACGCAATCAAGCTTCACCTTTTTATTCAAGATGCCACCTGCAATTCGCAGGAAAAGCAGCAAGATAGCAACATTGTGTCCATTAGAAAACTCTCTGTGTCTGTCCAGGGCAGACGGTTTCTTAACTATCCAGTCATTAGTGGCTACTTCCAGCAAAAGCAAGCCTTCCAAAGCACGATGTAGAGAGAGCGCAATGGTGGTTTACAAGCCCTATCATGGTTGTAAACAAAATGCGTCACTGGACGGCATGCGTGAAAAAGATTGCACTATTACCTTCTCCCCATCACATACTGTCCAGAGCTGCGCGAGAAGGGCTGATTTGCAAACTGGCCCAGAGCCAACACTTCGCTGTGGAAGCCACGGTCAGAGGGCACGGGTAGGAAGGTCCCAGTGTTAAACAGCCAAGGAGAGAAAACCTGCTGGGTCCCCAAACCCATCGGTGCCAAAACACCCGCTGAGGCGGGAGCTGTCTAAGGAAGAGAAAGTCAAAACAGAGCGAGACATTGCCCCAGGTGCCAGACACAAGGCACCTTCGTGGAATCGAAGGGGAGCTGGTCACGGGCAGTATCGCTACTGGAAGGAAGGCTGGACCGGCAACAAATCCGCACTGTATTTTTGCCAAAAAGGGACACGATTAGGTTGATTAGTCCCCTATCTCGTAGGCACGGGGACTGATCCGGGGCCCCCCAACACCCCAAAGGCTTCTTCCAAAGGGCGCTGGGCGCAGGGGCGGCGGGCGGGGCTGCACACGGGGGCTCTGTCACCCCCATGTCACAATGCCAGCACCCGGCAACGCTGAGGTCACAATGCCCCGGGCAGGATAAAAAGGAGCAGCCCCCCGTGTCCACTGCCAGAGCTGGCCCGGGGGCAGCCCAAACACATCCCAGACGAAGCACTTGGGGAGCTGGCTGGCGGAATGCCAGGGCAGCGGCTGAGGGAGGAAGACCTTGGATGAAGCTACGGGAGGTTCTCCACTGCAAGACAATCTCCTGGCAGGGCCACTTCCCAAACCCATCTGATGCCTGGAAATCCTTTTCCACTGGGTAGCAGTGGCAGGACCAAGGGAAGTCCTTCTTGAGGAGCACTGCAGAGCTCACCATCATCATGCCCTGCAGAGCCAGGGGCAGTAGCTCTAAGAAGTGGGATGCCCAGATGTTGCAAGGGGGCCTAGGGCTCTCACCCGCATCAGAAGCTACGTGCCTCCTTGCCACAAGGTGACGGAGCAAGTGCCGAAGATGGGGCACGCTTCAGGTTATTCAATGCCTTCTGTTAGTGCAGGGATGGGAAGCAACGACATCCGAAATTTCCTCAGCGTCTGCTACTGCTAGGGAAAGGAGGAGGTAGGAACAGAAGGAGAGGAGAGAAGACTTCAGCTGGAAGGGACCTACAGTCATCATCTAGTCCAAAGGCCTGACCACTTCGGGGCTGGCCAAAAGTTGAAACATGGTATTAAGGGCATCGTCCAAATGCCTCTTCAACACTGACAGGCATGGGGCATCGCCCACCTGGGCTCCGGGAGCCCTGTTCCACCCTGTTTGACCACCCTCTTGGGAAAGAAAACTTTCCTCTTGTCAAGTCCAAAGCTCCCCTGAGGGATGGATGCAGCTTTGAGCCTTCTGCTATTGGCTGCCGGGAAGAAGGGATCAGCAGCTCCCTCTCCATTTTCCCTCCGCGGAAGCTGTAGAGAGCAACGAGGTCGCCTCTCAGCCTCCATCTCTCCAAACTAGACACATCCCAGGTCCTCAGCGTCCATGAACCAGAAGAAGCTCTTCTCTCACAGTGGAGTTCTACAGCCCCCACACTCCCTCCCAGCTGAAGCTCTGACACAGGAGAAACCCCCTACATCAAGAAAGCCCGCCTGAAGGTCTACAGCCTAGAAATAGGGAATACAGCGTCACGTGGAGCACCAGGAGTTTCCGGCACTGCTTGCACACAGCAGAGTAGGAAAATGCTCCTGCAGGCACAAGTAGGTCACAGCCCGACTGCGAGCCACAAATGTGATACAGGCAAATGCATTCTGGTATGTCAGACAAGGCATTGCCAGAGGAAAGGCAAGCCTGGTGCAAAGCCCCGCTGAGAACTCGCCTGGACGACTACGGACATTTCTCATTCCTCGGCTTCAGGAAAGATCAAGTCCAGCTGGGATGAAAGCAAACCAAGACTACGTAGTTGGTTAGGATCACGGAGGGCCTACAGAAGAAGACAACAGCTGCAAGGAGCAAGACCAAGCCTGAGAGGGCTGGCATGACCCTCAAGCAAGATATCAAAGATGAAAGCCAAAGGAGGAAAAGAGCCATCGAGTGCAAGCAAAGATAGGGTCAACAGCACAAAACCATTCAAGACTTCTTCCCAAGCAGACAACCTCACCATCAACGACAGCGTAGCATCACGTATCACTTGCTGCATTGGGAAGGAATGGCACAGGGACTGCCAGGGCCACCTTCCAAGCTTATGTGATGGCTGGCGGGCTGGCTGGCTGGCTGGCAAGCCTCTTCAGGTGCATAGCAGTGGGACAAGACAAAGGGAATGCCTTCTTGAAGAGCACTGCAGAGCTCACCATCTTCATCCCATGCGCAGACAGGCTCAGGAGCCATCAGAAATAGGATACAGAGGGCTTGCAAGGGGTTGCAGTGCTTTGGAGCACCCACTGGTGTCCCACCAGGCACAGGAAGGATTCTCGCCCCCAAGGTCCATCAGGTCGGAGGCATTTGGGCACTCTGGGAAGTCCCCGAGATGGCTCCAGCTCAAGGGAGGATAGGGCTTGCGCAGCTCCTGGGAGGCGTGAGCAGCTTGTGGGAGAAGGAGCCCGGTCTGGCTCACATGCTCAGGGAACAGCCGATCGCCAGCACTGGGGTCAGGAAGGAATTTTTTCTCCCGGGGCAGATTGGCACTGGTCCCCGGGGGTTTTTTGCCTTCCTCTGCAGCACTGAGCATGACCACTTTTCAGAGCTCCTCTGGGCCCTTTTGGCTCGCTTCCTACCTGCTGCTCAAGCACCAGGAAGATGGCCTCTCGTGCCCTGCAGCTGGGGGGAGGAAGGCTTTTTTTTCCCCCCATGTGGGACACCAAGTGTCTCTGGGGGTTTTTTGCCTTCCTCTGCAGCACTGAGCATGGCCCACTTGCCGCGGCTTCTTTGGGCCATTTGGGCTGGGTGCCTGCTGCTCCACGAGGTGGCCCGAACCTTAGCTAGGACAGCCTACCTAAACCAGCATAGAACAACTAACGTAAGCCAACCTTAAACAGCTGAAAACAACCAACCTTCGAGAACCTAAACCAATCTCAATCTGCCTTCAAAAACGTCAAACAATCAGCCAACAACAACCTAAAAAGCACCTGAAACCATCTACAACAAATTACCTCAACCAACCTAAACCAAACCAAATAAAGCAACCTCAACACCCTCAAACAAACCTACCTAAAACAAATGACCTAAAAAATCCTACCGAAAACAACCTCAAACTACATAAATCAGCGTTCCTCAAACACCCTTCGGCAACCCTGATCTAAACAAGCTGAAGACATCTAAACAGACCCACCTTAATCAACCTAAAGCAACAATCTCAAACAACTTCAAAACCACCTCATAAAGCCTAAAACCGCCTGAAACAACCAAGCTAAAATAACCACCTAGACTAAACAACTTAAACCAACCCCCAAAATAGGAAACCAAACAACATAAGCAACCTGAACAAAATGACCTAAAGCAAATCACCTAAGCCAAAATAGAACCACCAAACCCAACCTAAAACAACTAAGCTAAAAACCAGTCTCAACCAGCCAACACTTCAACAAACAAGCTAAAACACCCCAAAAAGCCTACATGACCAAAAACACCCAACCAACCCAAACCCCGCCTGACCTCATGCAGTGCCTCACTTGGATGTGTCTGCAGTCTTGCAAGCTCCGCTACCCCAGCCAGGTTCTCCTACAAATGCACCTTGAGCTTCTTTGGAGCTTCTAGAAGGGGAGTGCAGCTACTGTATACTCTTGACCCATGAATGGTACTCCTCCAACTGGGAAGCTCATCCTCTTGGACTGACCACCTAGCTTCGGGAAGGACACGCAGGGAGCAGGGAGGGAGGAAGGGGACACCTGCCTAGCCGGCCAGATCAGCCCAATCAACCCTGGCCGATCAATGGGGTGACACGGGTCGCAGACAAATTGCTCTCACATCCAAACCAACCAAATACAATCCAAAACCAACCAAAACCACCCTCAACCAAACCTCAACCGACCAGCCTAAACAACCCCGCCTAAACCAAGCAGCCAACCTGCAACCGTCAGCCTACCTACCATCAAACAAAAATGAACAACAAAATAAAACTACATTAAAGAAACAAAACCCTGGTCCCACTTTTTTTCTTTGTGTTTTGCGTCCTTGAAAGTCTTCTTGGAGCCAAAACCCCCCTGGCATTTCTGGGAAACAGTAGTCTCATCGTTGCTCGATTCATGGTGAGCAAACAGAACAGAAAAGTTCTGCTCTCTTGGGAGCCTGGACTTCTGCAGGGCAAGCCCTGACCGAGCCCTGAGGGCTCCATCCAGGAGAGCAGCTCTCTGCAGGGCGCAGACGGGCACACACACCTACACCATGGCTCAGGCAGGGACCCAAGGCCCCATGTTGAGCTGGGCCCTTGGCAGGAGACGGTGGCTGTGGGTGGGGGTCCCAGGGGAGGCCGGTCCCAGCCGCTGAGGCCTAGGAGCACCCCCAGGACCCTGGCAGAAGTAGACTTCCAAACACTTCCTTCCGTGCCTTTGAAATAGGTGCTCGCTTAGGGATTGTCAACAGCACTTGTGGCTACATCCACGGCCCTGCTGTGCTTGCTCACCATACCAAGTGCAGGCTCCCTGGAGGAACGGTTGCTTTCTCCTCTTTGCACTGAGGAAAGGGAGATGTTCCAGGAGGCAGCAGACGTGCCCGCAGCAGCCGGGTCCCTGAGCGCCGCGAGATGCGGCTGAGCTGCCGGGGATTCCGGGTTCTCCAAGGGTCCAGCCCAGCTGGGAGCTCTGCCAGGGCTCTCTCCTACACGCAGCCACCTCACCTCAGAAAACTTCCCCAGCTTTGGCACCTCTTGGCTCTTGCCTCCTCTCGTGCACTAACAGTGGACAAGGCACAGAGTGAAAAGGTGGCCATGAGGGGGACTGCCCAACCTGCCGGCACAGAGACGGGTGGGATCGCACGCACACACGGGCCTCTTCTCATCAGCCTCGCTCCTGCACAAGTCACACTAAACCCAACGCAATCAAGCTTCACCTTTTTATTCAAGATGCCACCTGCAATTCGCAGGAAAAGCAGCAAGATAGCAACATTGTGTCCATTAGAAAACTCTCTGTGTCTGTCCAGGGCAGACTGTTTCTTACCTATCCATTCATTAGCGGCTGCTTCCAGCAAAAGCAAGCCCTCCAAAGCACGATCTAGAGAGAGCACAATGGTGGTTTACAAGCCCTATCACGGTTGTAAACAAAATGCGTCACTGGACTGCATGCGTGCAAAAGATTGCACTGGTACCTTCTCCCCATCACATACTGTCCAGAGCTGCACGAGAAGGGCTGATTTGCAAACTGGCCCAGAGCCAACACTTCGCTGTGGAAGCCATGGTCAGAGGGCACGGGTAGGAAGGTCCCAGTGTTAAACAGCCAAGGAGAGAAAACCCGCTGGGTCCCCAAACCCATCGGTGCCAAAACACCCACTGAGGCGGGAGCTGTCTAAGGAAGAGAAAGTCAAAACAGAGCGAGACATTGCCCCAGGTGCCAGACACAAGGCACCTTCGTGGAATCGAACGGGAGGTGGTCACGGGCAGTATCGCTACTGGAAGGAAGGCTGGACCGGCAACAAATCCGCACTGTATTTTTGCCAAAAAGGGACACGATTAGGTTGATTAGTCCCCTATCTCGTAGGCACGGGGACTGATCCGGGGCCCCCCAGCACCCCAAAGGCTTCTTCCAAAGGGCGCTGGGCGCAGGGGCGGCGGGCGGGGCTGCACACGGGGGCTCTGTCACCCCCATGTCACAATGCCAGCACCCAGCAACGCTGAGGTCACAATGCCCCGGGCAGGATAAAACAGAGCAGCCCCCCGTGTCCACCGCCAGAGCTGGCCCGGGGGCAGCCCAAACACATCCCAGACGAAGCACTTGGGGAGCTGGCTGGCGGAATCCCAGGGCAGCGGCTGAGGGAGGAAGACCTTGGATGAAGCTACGGGAGGTTCTCCACTGCAAGACAATCTCCTGGCAGGGCCACTTCCCAAACTCATCTGATGCCTGGAAATCCTTTTCCACTGGGTAGCAGTGGCAGGACCAAGGGAAGTCCTTCTTGAGGAGCACTGCAGAGCTCACCATCATCATGCCCTGCAGAGCCAGGGGCAGTAGCTCTAAGAAGTGGGATGCCCAGATGTTGCAAGGGGGCCTAGGGCTCTCACCCGCATCAGAAGCTACGTGCCTCCTTGCCACAAGGTGACGGAGCAAGTGCCGAAGATGGGGCACGCTTCAGGTTATTCAGTGCCTTCTGTTAGTGCAGGGATGGGAAGCAACGACATCCGAAATTTCCTCAGCGTCTGCTACTGCTAGGGAAAGGAGGAGGTAGGAACAGGAGGAGAGGAGAGAAGACTTCAGCTGGAAGGGACCTACAGTCATCATCTAGTCCAAAGGCCTGACCACTTCGGGGCTGGCCAAAAGTTGAAACATGGTATTAAGGGCATCGTCCAAATGCCTCTTCAACACTGACAGGCATGGGGCATCGCCCACCTGGGCTCCGGGAGCCCTGTTCCACCCTGTTAGACCACCCTCTTGGGAAAGAAAACTTTCCTCTTGTCAAGTCCAAAGCTCCCCTGATGGATGGATGCAGCTTTGAGCCTTCTGCTACTGGCTGCCGGGAAGAAGGGATCAGCAGCTCCCTCTCCATTTTCCCTGCGCAGAAGCTGTAGAGAGCAACGAGGTCGCCTCTCAGCCTCCATCTCTCCAAACCAGACACATCCCAGGTCCTCAGCATCCATGAACCAGAAGAAGCTCTTGTCTCACAGTGGAGTTCTACAGCCCCCACACTCCCTCCCAGCTGAAGCTCTGACACAGGAGAAATCCCCTACATCAAGAAAGCCCGCCTGAACATCTACAGCCTAGAAATAGGGAATACAGCGTCACGTGGAGCACCAGGAGTTTCCGGCACTGCTTGCACACAGCAGAGTAGGAAAATGCTCCTGCAGGCACAAGTAGGTCACAGCCCGACTGTGAGCCACAAATGTGATACAGGCAAATGCATTCTGGTGTGTCAGACAAGGCATTGCCAGAGGAAAGGCAAGCCTGGTGCAAAGCCCCGCTGAGAACTCGCCTGGACGACTACGGACATTTCTCATTCCTCGGCTTCAGGAAAGATCAAGTCCAGCTGGGATGAAAGCAAACCAAGACTACGTAGTTGGTTAGGATCACGGAGGGCCTACAGAAGAAGACAACAGCTGCAAGGAGCAAGACCAAGCCTGAGAGGGCTGGCATGACCCTCAAGCAAGATATCAAGGATGAAAGCCAAAGGAGGAAAAGAGCCATCGAGTGCAAGCAAAGATAGGGTCAACAGCACAAAACCATTCAAGACTTCTTCCCAAGCAGACAACCTCACTATCAGCGACAGCGTAGCATCACGTATCACTTGCTGCATTGGGAAGGAATGGCACAGGGACTGCCAGGGCCACCTTCCAAGCTTATGTGATGGCTGGCGGGCTGGCTGGCTGGCCGGCAAGCCTCTTCAGGTGCATAGCAGTGGGACAAGACAAAGGGAATGCCTTCTTGTAGAGCACTGCAGAGCTCACCATCTTCATCCCATGCGCAGACAGGCTCAGGAGCCATCAGACATAGGATACAGAGGGCTTGCAAGGGGTTGCATTGGTTTGGAGCACCCACTGGTGTCCCACCAGGCACAGGAAGGATTCTCGCCCCCAAGGTCCATCAGGTCGGAGGCATTTGGGCACTCTGGGAAGTCCCCGAGATGGCTCCAGCTCAAGGGAGGATAGGGCTTGTGCAGCTCCTGGGAGGCGTGAGCAGCTTGTGGGACAAGGAGCCCGGTCTGGCTCACATGCTCAGGGAACAGCCGATCGCCAGCACTGGGGTCAGGAAGGAATTTTTTCTCCCGGGACAGATTGGCACTGGTCCCCGGGGGTTTTTTGCCTTCCTCTGCAGCATTGAGCATGACCACTTTTCAGAGCTCCTCTGGGCCCTTTTGGCTCGCTTCCTACCTGCTGCTCAAGCACCAGGAAGATGGCCTCTCATGCCCTGCAGCTGGGGGGAGGAAGGCTTTTTATCCCCCCCATGTGGGACACCAAGTGTCTCTGGGGGTTTTTTGCCTTTCTCTGCAGCATTGAGCATGGCCCACTTGCCGCGGCTTCTTTGGGCCATTTGGGCTGGGTGCCTGCTGCTCTGCGAGGTGGCCCTAAACTTAGCTAGGACAGCCTACCTAAACCAGCATAGAACAACTAACCTAAGCCAACCTTAAACAGCTGAAAACAACCAACCTTCGAGAACCTAAACCAATCTCAATCTGCCTTCAAAAACGTCAAACAATCAGCCAACAACAACCTAAAAAGCACCTGAAACCATCTACAACAAATTACCTCAACCAACCTAAACCAAACCAAATAAAGCAACCTCAACACCCTCAAACAAACCTACCTAAAACAAATGACCTAAAAAATCCTACCGAAAACAACCTCAAACTACATAAACCAGCATTCCTCAAACAACCTTCGGCAACGCTGATCCAAACAAGCTGAAGACATCTCAACAGACCCACCTTAAGCAACCTAAAGCAACAATCTCAAACAACTTCCAAACCACCTCATAAAGCCTAAAACTGCCTGAAACAACCAAGCTAAAATAACCACCTAGATTAAACAACTTAAACCAACCCCCAAAATAGGAAACCAAACAACATAAGCAACCCGAACAAAATCACCTTAAGCAAATCACCTAAGCTGAAATAGAACCACCAAACCCAACCTAAAACAACCAAGCTAAAAACCAGTCTCAACCAGCCAACACTTCAACAAACAAGCTAAAACACCCCAAAAAGCCTACATGACCAAAAACACCCAACCAACCCAAACCCCGCCCTACCCCATGCAGTGCCTCACTTGGATGTGTCTGCAGTCTTGGAAGCTCCGCTACCCCAGCCAGGTTCTCCTACAAATGCACCTTGAGCTTCTTTGCAGCTTCTAGAAGGGGAGTGCAGCTACTGTATACTCTTGACCCATGAATGGTACCCCTCCAACTGGGAAGCTCATCCTCTTGGACTGACCGCCTAGCTTCGGGAAGGACACGCACGGAGCAGGGAGGGAGGAAGGGTGTTAGAGCGAGATAAGGACTTAGCAAAACCAGTCGATTCAATGTGAATCACGCTAAGCCATTTATTACAGAAACAAGTCTCCTTATATACGTAACTATATTCTAATCACGCGTCCACGCTCCAAGCATGGATTCGCTAAATGAGTATCGTGGGCTGTCCGTGCTCTGGAGTCTCACTGATGATACGTTCGATGATTCACGCCACGCCAGGACCCCGGTGATTGTGGAACGCCCCTCTTTCTCACAGCAGACTCTGCCCTCAGCCTCCCGAAGCGGCCTTGAGATTCCTTTGAGCCTGACTAATTCAGCAACAGGTCTTTATCTATCAAGACCCCTCCACACTTCCCCCTTTCTTTTCCTGAATTAGTCAGGCCCCTTGAACCGCACAGTGCATCATTTTTGAAATATACTGCAACATAGAACACGTGATTAACAACATAATTACAATTACATATAATGCAGTTAAACCTTACTTAATAAGATCAAACTACTACCTGCCTATTCTTAAAACCTTAATTCTACTATAACAACCTTATCAACACACTATTTTAATAAATTCAAAATAACCAGACAAGTTAATACAATATTTTCTCTTAACCTCCTAAATATCTATAACTGCGCAGTTTATAGAGTAATATACTTAATACCATCAGCATATACTAATAATTGAATTAATATCTTAAAAGTTATCTTAACCTATTTAAAAGATCGATAGCTTAACCTTAATAACCCTTCTAAAACTTTATCAGTTGCTAAACTTAGATTACTATGGTAGAGATATCTCATAATTTTACCTTATCTATGCATTAACTATCTAATCATAATATCACCCTTTTGGATCTCCTGCTGATTGTTCAAATTGCCATTCTCCACAGAAGGTACACCACCTGCTTGCTAATAGGCTTCTAGATCACCAGGTCTGCGAGCATCTGTAACACTGAATTAGGATCCATGGTATACATCTGAAACAGTCCTCACAACTTATCTCCCTCCTGTCCATCTGCATCCGTTGAATCTTTGTTGAATCCACTTCAATCCTCGGCCTGTAATGACACAAACATAACCTTTTCCCCAGGTTATCAATTGATGTGGCCTTTTCCATTGACTAGTGATTTGACCATAACTAATGTAGGTACTTTCTGATTTAGCATGGTTTTGGGTCATACTTGCAAAGTATTTCATCACATACAATGCTTTTGACAATTGGTATTGTGGTGTTTCCCCTACTTCCCCCCCTTTTTTTTTTTTTTTGTAAAAACAAACAAACAAACAAACAAAAAGTTCAGAACCAGATACATTTGTTAGATCTTGATTACGTACTCAAAATCACAAATCAAATTTAGAGGTTCCTCCTTAAAAAGCTCTAAGTAATTTAAAGCTGTGCCAAGTTCTGCTAATTGGGTTGAACCTTCAATAATTTGTACAGAATGATGCCAATTGTTATCTCCACACCAAACCACTACAGCTGTATGAGACTTTCCAGAACCATCAACAAAAACTTTGCAAGTATGTAAGATCAGACCAAATACAAGTATGGCCTATGACCTGATGTTAAAGACTTGCAGGTTCTGCAGCAATTTACACTTAGGCATGCCAAAAGCTGTGCTATTAAGAAAACCAGCTAGTGCAATTTATAGAGACATAGATTACAAATAAAAAATCAGAATTAAATTTCACAAATGGTACATATATGACAAAAGGATCATGGCCTATTAAGACTTAAATTCATTTCCTGCATTTTCTTGATCAGAGTGACAATCGGTATATAACATTCAGTATATCAGTTTGCTAGCAGTCTCATCATACTGTCCCACAATAGCCACAGGTTGTTTCCATGTTGTAGCTATAGACAAATCTGCAAATCCAATCAAATGCAGTCAGCCTGTAAGGTTGTCATAAATTCATTCCTCAAAGTGTCTAACTCCATTTTGGCTGTCATATTTATTGGATATTGTTTTCCCTTACCGGATTGAAGTCCTGTTTCAGATCTATCAGTGTAGAATTTGCTTTATCGAAACATTGGCTGTTAATACTAGTGGAAATACAGCATTTGAAATTTCCTTGGAGATTTCTCACTTGCAGCAAGCAGATCTGCACCATCCCAGCAGCTTCTTGTAGGCCATGCAACTAAACAGAATTCTCAGAAAACGTTATTTGAGCTTAATTTACTTAACAAATCTTAACCTAAGAGAGCTATAGGACTTTCTGGCAACTATAAGAATTTATGTATTAAAACTTAGTTCCAAATTTGGCATTCCGTTGGTCTCAAAAAATGGCCTTTCTTTCGTTCTCTCCCATGACCTCAAAAACTAGCATGGTGAATTTACTAAGAAGTCTCTTACAACTAATTACCACAGAATAAGTCTATCAACAAATTTTTGGTTTAATTTTCCATTTCATTAGAACTATGGGTCTGCTAAGGATGCCTTTAAACGTCACCCTCAGACTGCTCCATTCAGTATTACATCGCTGCAGTAGGGGGGAGAGAAAACCCCCCTTTCACTGCTTTAAAAGCAGGCAGCCAGGTTTTTCCATTTTTGTTTTTCTTTCTCTTCGTGCTGCAGTTTAGAGATAACCAAGGTCACGCAGCTGGCATAATGGCTGGTACGAAGTGGGAGGCTCTGGGAAACTTCTCAGTTACAACGAGCTGCACACAGGCCTGGGATGTTTTGGTCTTTTGTTTTCCCATTTCATTCCAGCCATAATACACTTTATATGCAATTTCAAGTAGCTCAACAATAGTTACATTCCTTAGCTCCATTTACCTTTTACAATTTAGAGATGTCAAAAACCAGTATAAACCAGTATAATAAACATCAATCCATTATTCTATTTTCCTAAATCTAAATCAGTTAATATTCTAGCAACTTTTAAATACAACCTCTTCTAAATTCACATCTATCATAGCATTTTAACAATTTAAATGCTTCTCTAACAATATAAGCAATTACTCTAATGTGTAAGGATGCATCCTAATGGGGAGCAAGGTGGAATTTTAGCAGTGGAACCGGTTCCCATTTTGTAATTATCTCCCCAAACAAGATTCTTTTGGTACCAAATATGAATATGCAAACCAAAATACTGAGCTCAGATGTGAAAACCAAATACCCAGTTCAAATATGCAGATGGATCACAGTCACACTAATTTAAGACAATATCTCAATTTTTGCATTGCACCTTTGGGCCGCCTACTGCTCAGCCAGGCGGAGGTACCTCTAGGTCTCCCTGACAAAAAGAGTCAGCGCGCGCTGAAGCTCCATCAGCCCCCCCGCCGGACTGAGCAAGGCCGTCTTTTTTGCTTTGTTTTGTTTTCAGTGTCTCATCTGGTGCGCTACAACTGTTATTCCAAAACCTGGATTCTTTACTTGATGTGCATACGAAAAAGCCAAATTTAGTGCACCGACATGAGAGACAGCCTGTCACAGAGTTGCGCAAGTCTGAATGCCGGAACAAAGCCAGCACGCTGGATAGAAAAATAACAGCTACCACACGCAATATTTTTACGATCACATTCACGCAGTAAAGAACTAAATTACTCATGATCTTCTGAATTATCACAAAATGCACATTTTGAGTCAATGGATTCTCATGATTTAACAGACTGTGAACTTATCGTACCATATAGCACAGACCTACCAAAATTGCAACATGCTTAAACAGATACCCACAAAGAAGACAGGTTAATAAGGAAAGCATCTTGCAGACTTTAACAAGTTTTCTGACCTGTGTGTTATCAGCTAATTCTCTCTCAGCTTGTTGAAGTTCAAATCGCCCCGCCTGTAAAACTGTCTGAAATGATTTAATGATTTCTTGTAGAGATTTATTTTATCCTGCTCTTCTGGCCTCAAAAACAACATTAATTGCAACAAGATTCTATTCTCCAGACACTTTTCCCAATCATTTAACTTAAACAGCAGCCAACACTGATTTCAGTGTTTAACAAGATCTTCCTTCCTTATAATTCCGAGTGCTTTCCTAAGTTTTAAAACACCTCCCAATACTGATTTTTTAGGAACACACCTGAAAACAATTATTCCTGACCCCATATTGCAAATAAAAACCTTGACAAGAGGGAGGGAGGGAGGGAGGGAGGGGGAGGAGGGGAGGAAGGCACAGGTCTGCTGCAGCGTGAATGGGAAAAGTGGGGAGGTTTTACAGCGCACTTAAAAACAACCAGTAAATCAATTAACTCACATTCCTGACAAGCTGCTTGATTTTCAGAGAGGCAATACAAAGGAGCACATAATATGTACTGTAAAACTCGCAAATAACATGTTGATAGCAAACATCAGCATTCTCTACTGCTAATTTCAATACTAGTGCTTCCTTAACTTCTAAGTTTTCAACCTGCTTACTGATGGCCTCTTGAAGGTGGTCAATAAATTGCATGTAATTCTCATTGGGACCCTGATTAATAGTCGCAAATTATTTGGCTGCTTTGTTGGTTTCAGACACCTCTCTCATAGCTTGATATGCAAGATCTGTTGACTGCCTCAGGATTTCAGAAACTAATCGTGCCTGTAGTTGCGGTGTGTCAATTAGTGTCTCTTCCAGGAGCTGTGGGATACCTGCCCCCCCCTTTCAACGAATCCCCATCGTTCTGTCCTAAATGATCTATAGCTGTTACATTGGATAGGTCTAATTTTGCTTGAGTTTTTCATGGTCCATATCTGATCTCGGGGCAACTCGTACACATACTTAACTTTTCAAGAAAAATACTTCAAACCCTCATCCTCTTCCAAGTCATCAGATAACACAGACTTGAAGGGTGCTGGAGAATCATTAGTAACAGGGGGGTTCGGAACAGTGCACATTCTGGGCAATGCTTTCTAGCATCATAATTATTCGTATAACCTGAGTCCCCAAGTGCATCCCCTTTTCCGTCATGATCAGCATGACCGCATTGCTGACTGTTGGATTCACTCGCTAATAGCTGATCTGATCTTTCACACAGTTCTTTTCCCCAGTTCTTATCCGGCGACTCCTTCTGCTCTTTTGTAGGAGTTAGAGGGGTAGAAGGTGGTAAAGGCGGACACGAATCAGTAAAAGCACTGATATTACACTTATTTACGACTTTAGCATTCTCAGCTTTCACCAGTTCTTTTGACAAATTGTATGATTCCAGTCCTTTGGACTTCTTGATCTCTCTAGGGTCGGGTAATGGTATAGGAATCCATCCACTCGGTGATCTTCCTCCCTCCGCCCCACACTGCTGGATCATTGGGGGTGCCAACGGCACAACAGGGGATGGAGTAGGGAGCGGGTCAAAAGACACGATCCAGTAAACTTCACAGTCATTTTTAGGTTTGTTATCAGGCTGCAACGCTGGAAAAATTCCGGCAACGGCAGCCCACTCACCTTAAAGTTTTTTAAGGTGGAAATTATAAGCTTCCATGTAGTCACTAATGATTTAGTTTCTTTATCATCTCCACTGCTGACCTTATTCCATAATTTCTGCCCTTTATCATCCCAAAGTTAACGTTTAAAAGTCTTCTCGTTTTCTCCCGGGTAGCCATTAATTTTACACCAAATTAATAGTCTACATAGGCTTTTCCCTGATCTTAGTGAGACGGCGTTTGGAGTATGACGTCGGGGTCACCATTTATAGGAACGATAAAGGACTCAGCATTCCGATTCAATGTGAATCACGCAAAGCCATTTATTACAGAAACAAGCCTATATAAGGATATACGCAACTCTATTCTAATCATGCGTCCATGCTCCAAGCATGGATTCGCTAAATGAGTATCATGGGCTGTCCATGCACTGGAGCAGAAAATATCTCTTGGACCTTTTGTTTTGGGGGCAGGTCTTTATCGAGTTGTTGCCTCTTATTGACTCTTTATCAAAACCATTAATGACCTCCATAATACCCCATTTAGCTGCAGTGGAGTGCCAGTAAATTTTTTTGATAGCAAGTAATATTAGCAGCTACTTTTAGTAAGCAGCAGTGCTGAGGCACATTGCCGGGTCCTAATGGGAGCTGCCTCTGACCCTCAGAGAGCACTGAGCCGGGGCGGGGTCGCTGGTCCCAAGCGGCTTTTTTTTTACTTCAGTTTGCAAGAGGTGGGGGGGGCGCTCCCGCCCGCAGCGAGGTGGGGAGGCAGCCAACCCGGGGAAGGCGGTTGCCTGCCAGCGCTTGCGAGGCCGGGCCGGCCCGCCCCACACCACTAGGACCTGGATGTCAGGAACGGTGGCGGCGGGGGGGCGGGCAGCGGGAGGAGGTGCGCGGACAGGTGGTAGAAGCTTTACGGGGGGAAGTTTGCCTCCGTTTTTCAGGTCACGCCCGTACTGGACATGTGTTTCTAGCAGCTCTTTCAGGCTGCTCCGTTTCGCGCCGCCAGTCCCGGAGCGGTCGTCGGCACTCGCAAGGTGGGGCTTTGCTATGCCGGACCCTCCGAGTTGCCGGTACGGGGAGGGGACCGTCTGGACACCGCGGCTGGGGACAGGTCGTGGTCTCGATTGCGATGGGCAATCGGGACCGGCCGGTCAGGAGGGGAGCGGCCAGCTATAGCGAACCCACCAAGGCTCCCATGAACCGGTCGCAGCGCCACCAGTACCGGATCCCTCGGTAGGGGGTGGGGAAGCATCCGAACTACCACTTAACAATATCCAATCACCCTCAGCACACGGGGCAAAACAAACAAAGCACGTACACGTCTCCATTTCAACGAAAGGGCGCACATCCTCTCTTTCATCCACACTGTTTTCAGTGTCGAGAAGCGGCGGGGCGGCGGGGCATTCGCTTAAAAAGCCTGCGTGCTTGTTTTGCCGCAAAACTTCTTCCTCTCTTTGGAAGTCAAGTTTATGCACAGCCCGCGCTAAGTTAAAGCAAACGGCCAGAACGAAACACACCGCGAGACGCCAAATTGCTGCAGAAATATTACTCAACCCTCCAAATAATTCCTCCATCTCTGATATCCTGCCGACTACGCCAAAATTGTCACGGAATATTACACGGAGGCACCCCGAGGTTAATTTAAGGGACAGCAGAGTCCAAAACAACTTTTATTAAACCGGTGAGAAACACGGTTTTAGCACTCCACAAGTGACTTAAATACAGGTTCGGATATCAGTTGAGGAAAATTATGAAGGGGCAGCAACTAATACAACAGGCGGCCCACAGTGTGCATGCATGTGGCTTCACTCAAAACAATGCCGGAGCCAGCCCTAAGCCCCGGAGAAATACACACTTGCCTAAACACGGTGCAGGATTATTTTTTACATAGATACACGCACTCGTAGTGAGTACAGGAAGTGTACACTCATGATTCCGTGAGGGTAAATTTATAATACACTCGCAATCCTGTTAGGCTTAATTTACTTACACATGCAAGTGTGCACGGAATCCTACAGGTGCTTATGTGGAAGCACGGGAGGAAGATACACTCGTGATTGTGCGAGGGGCTCTCGGCGGCCATTCGCGATTGTGCGAGGAAATAATTTATACACGTGCAAGTGTGCACAGAAGAAAAATACATGTGCAAATGTGCAAGAAAGGAATAAATATACTCGCAATCCTGCAAGAAGTTTTACTTACACACGTGGCGGCAAGGCAAGCGGAGTCTCCATCCCGGGGAGTGGGGGCGGGGGGTCCCATGGCTCCCCGTGGCAGTGGCTAAGCTCGTGCTCCGAGGGACCCGCCACAATGGGGCAGAGTCGCTGACGAGAATCCCGTTTTTATACTGGCTGATCAGATCTGACTGTCGGCACTCAAGAAGCTTCTCTGCACCCCCACACTGGTGTGGGTGCCCCTGAAGCCTTCCATCATCCCCCACACTGCCTGTGGGTGCCCAGCGGCTCGGCAGTCCCTTCTCCTAATGGGCCTGGCCAGGGTGCTCTGGGGCCACACAAAAGAAGCTGTTAGCCTCAAGTAGCAGAGAAAGAGGGAGACGTGCCTACTCCTTCCAAACTGAAGGAAGGAGGCGGGGAGAGGGGGGTTGCATTCTGCCACACTCCCTCTGCCTGGCTCCTGTGCCCTCGGTGCTGCAGGCAGAGCCCTCAGCCCTGCTGCGTGTGCAGAGGAGCTGCTCCTGGGCAGAGCTGTCTCTCTGCAGCGCTGCCGCTTCCATGAGCTCCCTGTGTCCCAGGAGCCCAGCCCAGCTCAGCAGCACAGGAGCAGCCCAAGGTGCTTTAATGACCCCTCTGGTGGGTTTGGTGCTGGGTCCATGAACATCAGACCCTGAGGGGAAGCTGAAGAAACCTTTCAAGAAGTCAAAGTCAGATGCAAACTCCAAAGTTTCTTGTAATGTTAATGGGTCACACTGAGGGACACAACTGAAGAACTGACCCCAGGGTCTGTTTAGAGCAGAAAACTGGAGGCAATGATGACAGGTCAGGAAAAGCAAAGTAAAGGTCTCTCTGATGCTGAGTAAACCTGGATGTGTTTAATTAACCAAAGGACCAAACCTTGACTCCCCTTTGGAAATCAGATTCTGTCCCTCCCATGTTACCCAGGGCCCTTCCTGGGAAAGTGTGATGTGGGGCTGTGCAAGGCCAAGGGCAGGACTATGGTCCCACACCTCCCAGGTTCCTGGCTGGGGACAAGGAGGCCATGAGGCCCCTGTGCTGCAAGGACAAGGTGTCTCCTCACAGGCATCAGAGGTGCAGACAACAGCCACAGCCAAGGGGAGAAGGAGCTCATGTCTGGTGGGGCTTTCAGCCTCTTTCCATCCCGTGATCATCTCCACGACAGCCTCTCCTGTGCTGTGGCATCCCCTGCACCTCTTTCCCTGCAGGCTGGAGACATCCCCCCTGCTGCCCCACCTTGCTCTTGTCTGAGCATCTTCCTTCCTTTGCTGAGATCTCTCCATCCTCCCCAGCTGGTCCTTGAAGGACAAAGCCTTGGGCTGATGCAGACTCCCTCTGCTGACCTGCTCCACCACAGCACTGCCCTTCCACTCACATTCCTTTCTGCTCATGTCCAGCCTGGACCTCCCCAGCTGCACTTTGGGCCATTAGTTCTTTCTCAAGCTCTTTCCCACTATGCAGAAAACCTCCACCATCTCTGAAACCACCCTTCAAGCACTCTCAGACTACTCCTGCACTGATGCAGCCTCCCCAGCACTGCTGGGCCAAAGCGGCCCAGGTCCTTCAGCACCCCACACCATGTGCACAAGGTGCTGAACCTGCCTTGACACAGCCCTGCACTCTCCAGCTCCTCCCTGCTTCTCCAACCTGGGAAGCCGCACACTGGCACACACCCGTGTGTGTGGGGTCACACCAGTGCTGAACCGAATGGGATGAGAACTGCAGGGGTCTGGGTCCCCACGCTCCTCCTCATGCAGCCCCGTGTGCAGCTGCCTTGTTCATGGTGAGCGTGCACCACGGGCTGGTGTGGGGACCTTGTAGTGCCCAGGCCCTTCTCCTCAGGGTCACTGCTCAGCGTGTCAGGTCCTGCTCTGTCCTGATGGATGGGGTTGTTCTCCTGACTTGATACATAACTGGTCACTTCCCTTTTTAAATCTTTAGAGCCTTCTGATGGGCGAAAACCAGATTTTCTCAAGGTCTGCACTCTCCCTTGACTGAAGCTCCATTTGTTCAGCTCTTAATGTTTGCATGCAGACGGCTTCTCCTGATAAGGGTGTCTCTCCTGAGATAACAGGATGAGGAGTTGAAGGGCACTACAAATACCATCTCCTGGAGAAACTGTGGGGCCTTAGGCATCTGATACTCATAATGCCAAAGGTCTGGACTTTGAGGGGAAGTTTCCCTTCATATGAGAGAGCAGCAGGAATGTGTGGAGCTCTGCCTGGGGACAGACAATGTCAGCTGAAGGTTGAGGAGTCAGCATGAGAGGGCAGAACAACATGGGCAATGTTGTGCTGACTGGACATCAGCTACAGACTCACTGATGAGGAAGAGGAATGAGATGAGGCCTCCTTCAGACAATTGAAAGAAGCCTCATGTTTCCAGGCCATGTCCTCGTGGCAGACCTGAGATATCCCAATATCTGCAAGGTACCCGCCATCCAGGAGGGTTTGGAGCTCATTGACAACATCTTCCTGACACGGGTGACTGAGGAGTCAGTGGGGTGAGGTGCCCTGTGGGACTTCACACTTAGAAACCAGAAAGAGTTGGTCAGGATGGAACAGTCAGGGATGGGAAAGTGGAGCTGAGGCTCCTGGGAGATGAGAACAAGGCCAAGAGCAGGATTTCAGGAGAGCAAGCTTTGGCCTGCTGAGGGACATGCTTGGGTCCTATGGGATATGACCTTAGTGTCTGCAGAGCTTTTCTCTCACATCTCCTCCCTCCTCTCTCCCACCTGCTGTTGTGCAGCATTTTTTACCCTTTCTCAAATACAATATCCCAGAGGTGCTGCCAGCATCACTGAGGGGCTCAGATTTGGCAAAGACTGGGTCCATCTTGGAGCAGCTGAAATCGGCTCTGTCTGGTGTTGGTCAAACTCCTGTTGTCTTCTCAGAGAGGTGACAACTGTAGCACAGCCACACTCACCCCCAGTTCCAAGACTTTGCCATGTAAGCCCAGTACAGGGTGACAACATGTTGGGTGTTACAAACTACTTGATCATGGAGAAGAAATGGAAAAGATCTTCTGTCAGTAACCTGAGGAAGACACCAGTCAATGAGCAGGTTCCTATGGGGAACTGTAATTGCTCTGACACTCACTGGCCAGGAAAAGCTGCAGGTGCCAACAGTCCAGAGGATCTTGGACCAACTGCTTAACATGGCTGCCTGGTGGGCCAACAAGGGTGATTCTCACCTGGATTGGGATCTGGGAAACAAGGAAGAGCTGGTGAGGGATGTGAACATCAGTGTCCACCTTGGCTGTCATGAGCAGGACACAGAGGGGTTCCTGGCACCAGAGGGGAGGGAGAAAGGCCAGCAGCAGAGCACAGGCTGGTGGGCTCCAGAGGAGAAGACTTGGACATACTGGGGGCTGGTGGGTGATGTGGTGACATGGTAGTACGTCTGAAGGGTGAAGGAGCTCAGGAGATATGACAAGTCTTACAGGACATCCTGCTCCAAGCACAAGAATGATCTCTCCAAGTACCCATGAACAGAAGCATTTATCTTGTGAGGCTGTTCCTCTGAACTGATGGAGCTCCATGGCACAAAGGCAGCACACAGGAAGTGGAAGCAGGGGAAGCTGCAAAGGAGAAATTTAGAAACCTTGTCCATGGATCTGGGGATGATGCCAAAGCTGCCCTGGACTTGATACCTGCACAGGAAGGGCAGCAAGATGAGCTGACAGAACTTCACTTGCAGTAAGAGAATAGACAGGGTGAACGTGGGCCTGCTGCTGAACTTCATAAGAGTAGAATCAGACGGGACTGAGGTTCTTCATGGCTTTGTTGCCTCCATCTTCACCAGCAAGGTCTCCTGGGACTTTCTTCCTGAAGGCAGGAGTCTGGAGAACACCCAGCAGTGGATGGGGCACAAGTCAGGTGTGTCCTGAGCAAACTCAGACACCGTTACAGAACAGGAGATGGGTCACTTGACCAGCTCCCCGAACACAAGTATCGCTGTGCTGTGGCACCTGAGATTGCCAGGGACACCCACCTCTTGGTCCAGAGGAGTGTGACTCCTCTTGAGGTGTCCTGGACTTCCTCGTCACTCACATGGTGATTTAGGCACCCACTTTTCCAAAACATTCAGTCTTTATCAGGAGATGTTCCAGAACAATATGAACAGGAAACTGCTGAGACCACCTGAACTGGAAAGGGAGGGGAGGGTGAGCAGGGAAGGAAATAGAAGAAATTTGGCTTAATTGCTATTTACTGTGGAAATTCTCTCTGTTTGGCTATTCCAAAAATCTCTCTAATCATCCACACCAGACTTGAAGCCTTTATGATAATGATGCACAGAAGGTTGGCTTGTAAGAGCATTTTAGATGTCAATGAGCACTCTGCTGCCATGATCCTGAACTGCAGATACTGAAAGAATGAACAAACCTCTAATGAAGTCAAAGGCAGAATCAAACCCCAAGTTTCTGAGGGTGTTTGGACCCCATGAAGGGCCATCACTGACACAGCTGTGAAGGAAACAACCAGTGCAGGGCCCTGTCCCTGGAGGCTGATGAAGGAAAGACTTGGAGACACTGGTTCCAGGTGGTGAGGGCCATGTGGAGGTGGCTCTGATGCCATTTCAGCCCTTGGTGCTTGTTCATCACCAGAATGGCTGAGCCCTGACCCCTGGGACCTGGTAGATTTTTCTCCAATGTTTTTCAAGGCTTTTCCTGTGGTCAGTGTGAGTGTTTTGTGTTTTGAGGGTGGGGTTTATGTCAACTCCTGCTGCTTTAACTGTAAGGCTCTGGTTTTCTGTGGAGTTGGAAATGCCTGTGAGCTCCTCACAACTCATCCAGCTTCTTTCATATGACTGGCAATGGTCACCAATCACCTCAATGTCCCAGTCCCAAACTTGCTTGAATCCTCTATTTGGATCCACACCCAGTCACTGCAGGAGGTTCATGGATCCACCAAGTTCATGGATGATTCCTGAGGACCATCCAAGTGTGGGAAGTGTAAGAGAGGAGCAGAGCAGGGTCATGGGCCATGGCTGAGCACAGCCACCCCAGCAGCAGCCATTCTCCATCTCCCAGGCACAGCCATGCCCACAGGATGGAAATGTCACTACCATACATGATTAGCTCAGAGAGGCCTTTCTAACTTCCATATTCCCAGGAAAATCTTCCTCCTATTCCTCCTCCACCTGCAGACATCAAATGCTTTCTATTTCTGGGCTCAGACATGGCTGGAAGGGTTCACTAAAGCCATCAGCCATCTCTTTGCTTCTCCCTGACATGCCCTGACCCTCTCCCACACCTACAATGGCCAATCATGGCTGCTCATGGGTCCCACTCCTCAGAAGAGGCCTCCAGCTTCTTGGTTCTTCCTGGTGCTTATTATAAACTTCCTCGCTCTCTCCAGCGTTCACGGTGAGCTTTCTTGTCCATAACAGCCCCTTTATGACCATGTCTTACTGTATGGTTGTGTTTGTATGATCATTTGTGCAGAAAGGGCAGTCACAGGACAGCACCCAATATGTCAAAACTGATGCCGAGTGAAATGCCGTAAAGACCCGATGAGTTCCCCCTGTGTCTGTGTCTCTCCTGGAAGGAGTCTGTCCGAAGAAGGGGATCCAGCTCCTGCCACTCTCTGCAGAGGCACATGAGCAGTGTCCATCACCTGGGGACACAAAGGGTGACTTTTGCCAGACCACCCATCATCTGACGTTAGATGTGTGCTTGTGGATGAGGTATGAAGCCCTATAGTGCAAATACCTATTTAATTGTCATTGCCAGAGGGGTGACCACAGATGCAGTGTACTATTTTACAGATATTTTAATATAAACATATTAAACATCATTTTTCTTTAAAAACTGTCATTCCTAGACAAATTACACAAACACTTGAAGGATTATTCATGCCTTTTAACATGATTATCCTCAGAAGGCCCATCAGCTTTGCATCTCAGGAAATGGGATCCAGAGTCCAAGGGCAGGATGGTTTAGGCTCTGTGCTGGGATCTGGAAACTGAAACATGCTCCAATCACCCAGCCCCCTGCCATCCTCAGTGAGGGTGTGAGACATTCTGCCAGCAAGGGCTGAACTCACAGCCATGACCAGTATCTTATGTCCAACTGCAGCCAGTGGTGTCCTGCCAGCTCAGGATTGGAGCTTCCATTGTGGGAGTTATTTAAAAGATGTGGAGATGTGGCACTTTGAGACAGGCTTTAGTGGTGGACCTGGAAGTGTTTGATTTATGGTTGGACTCCATGTTCTTAAGGGTCTTTTCCAGCCTCAATGATTCTATGTTTCTCTGGTTCTCTGATTTGGGTTGAAACCATTTCAGTTCCGTCACCTCCAGCTTCCCTCGGAGGCTGCTGTTGTGTGGCACAACTGTCCTGGCTCTCCAGGCAGGTTGGGCACTGGGTTGGTGCCTGCATTGGGAGTTTTCCCCTTCCTGGGGTAAAAGGCTGTTGAGCAAAGACAGTTGTGTTTGTGAACAGTGGTGCTGTCACTAGTAACACTAACAGGGAACTCCTTATTCTCACTGATGATCATGATGATTTAAATCTCTTTAATATCAGTCCTAACAGTCATTCTTGCTTTTCCAAGCATCTACTACACCTCAGCAGTTGTGTCTTGAAATAATTTCTTAGAACAATGCTTTTTTTCTCACTTCTTTTTTGTTTTAATCATTTAAAGACTACAACTCTTGGACAGCATTATCTCAAAATCATTCTACTTTCATAACGTTTCTCCCTTTTTCTTTTTTTCTTCCTGGTGTAAGGTGTTGTTGCCATAGGAGAATAATTTCTTTTTGAGACAAAGAAGGCCAAGGAACAGATCCCAGGTCAGTGCAAGGGCACAAAGGAAGCCAGAATCTTTATGTGTGTGCACTGACACACACTGTCACCTGCATTTCCAGTCTCTGCGGTCCCAACAGTGCAGCATAGTCTGGAGTTCTGAGCTCCCTTCATCTGCCCTGTGTGACACGTGTAAAACGGAACTACCGCAGTCCAATGGCTGGTTTTGATTCTCTTCACAGCCTGAAGCACCACATAGGTCAGGAGACAAGCCAAGATACCCAACAAGGACTCACATACCCTTCACGTAGATTTTAGGTGTTCGCTGGCGTCTCAGCAGACATGTCACATTGATATCTGGGTGCAAGGAGCTGGTCAAGGAGCTGGTCAAGTGCCTCGTTTCAGTTTCTATAATGATGGATTTGTGTCTGGCTGATGTGCTGACTCTGTACATGGATGCTGACACCTCTTGAACAACCTGCTCTGAAAGGGTTAACAACACAGGCTGTTCTTTCTGGAGAGGCATTAGGACAGCAAAAAATAAGATCTTGGCTCAGGGCAAAAGAAAAAGGATGGAAAAGATGTGGTCAGGGCTGTTTGGGGGCACTTGTAAAGCAGCCCTGCACCTCATGTGAATTACTTCTGTGCTCAGGGAGAATCTGAAAGCTTTGTCTAAACTGAAATCATGAAGGGTGTCGGGGGTCAAGACCCCGGCATGGGTTCGGGTCTACAGCGACGGAGGAAGAAATGCGGCCATCCGATGCGGATGATAAACATGCTTCAATTTATTGATACAGAGCACAGACCTTTATAGTGGTTCTATTAATTATGCCTACTCGTCAAACACCGATATGATAGCATACGTAATGAGCCCATCCCAACATACATAATGAGTCCATCCCCTTCTGTGGCCCCCCTGGTATGTGAATTCCCTCGTTATCTCGGAGCTGCATCCTGAGAATTGTTTATCCAGGCCTTTCTCAGGAGCTGCCTCCTGAGACTTGTTTGTCCAGGCCTTTCTCAGGCAATACCTTCTCACTTACCCTTGCTCAGCTCATGCTAACTGAGGCCTACTCATGCTAACTAGAATAGATCCTCTCCGTAGAGAGGGTCTCATGCCCTTTCTCTCTTGGCCATTCTCCAACAGAAGGGGATAAAAGGACAGTGTCATTCAGGCTCAAAGAGACCTCGGGAGGTTTCTTGACCAGCCTCTGCTCAAAGCAGGGTCAGACCAGATTGCTCAGGACTTTATCCAGACACATCTTGGTCACTTTCTGGGACAGAGTGGGTGCGCACTCCTGGGAAACAGCTTCCAGTGCTTGACTGTCCTCATGACTGGAAAGTTTCTCCCTTTCTACAGCACCTTTCCAAGCCCAACCATCCAGATTGTTTTTTACTCATCTACTTGCACACTGACACAGACCATTATATCCTACCTTGGGTACAAGAATATTGTGGGGGATGATGCTGGATTCCTTGCTGACTTCCAGGTAACAGACCACCACTGCTCTGCCCACGTCCACAACCTTGTCCTTTCCTCACAGAAAACAAAGAGGATGGACAGGCACAACCTGCCCTGGGTAAACCCTGTCACCGTCTCTTCCAGACTCCCAGAAATGGGGTCCCAGTGGACATGCTCTGGGGCACAACCCTTAGTTCCCCTGCTCAACCATTGGCCATTTTGAAAAGTGCACACACTGTGTGAGAGCTGCCAGTGGTCGGGGAGTCCCCCCAGTCTCCATGAGCTTTCCAAGATGGTGGAGAGTGGCCTCACAGTGACATCGTCCTGCTGTCCCAGCTCCTGGGATGCTGCCCCTGCTGTCCCATAGACTGGAGAGGATTGTGTTAGTTCCAGTGACCTCTGACTTGGACCCCATGCACTGCTGCTTGTTCTGACTCCAGTCAAAGAGATCTCAGAGACCTTGCTGCTGAAGAGGGAGAACAAGAGGACACAGGGATTCTCACCTCTTATTATATTCTTCAGTGGCCACACAGCATCTTTGTTTCTCCTTTAACTGTTCCTGCAGTAGTAACAGCTCATTATGGGGCCCTTGAATTGCCTTACAGGTCTGGGCTGAGTTTTGATGTGGACTGTTGGTGTGCTTGGAGGCTGCTGTCCTTGCAGACCAGATGAACTCACTCCTGCCACCCTGCCTGGCAGTTCATTCCATCCGTGTCACAGCTCTGTCTGCAGCACTGACATCTCCAGCTCCCCCAGTCAGGTCCCTGGCTGAGGACATTGCCTCACATCTGGGCTGAACCACCCCAGCTGTGGCACCAACCCAGCTCTGACCTGCCACAAGAAACCTGGTACCAAGTGTCCAAGAGCCCATGTGTGCAAAGGCTTTGCTGCAGAGCACAGACATGACATGGCCAAAGATTGATGAATGTCTCTCTAGACCTTGGAGTATAAAACCAGAATAAAATGCCTGAACTCATTCAACTGAAGATATTCCTCCCCGGGCTTGGAAGAATTAGATCCTTTGCTGTAATATTGCTGGTGTCCTGTCTAATGATGGGACAAGAAAAGTTGGTTCTCATACTAATTCATTGTTTAATACAAAGAACACAATGGTGTGTCTCTTCAGAGGAGAGAGAATAAACATCACTGATTACTTCAGGTTGTTTGAAAGGATGTGCTCCTGGAGCCCCAGGGACACCTGGAGGAGCCCAGAGGGGACAGAGGAAGGGACATCATGGGCTGCTCCTGTGCTGCTGAGCTGGGCTGGGCTCCTGGGACACAGGGAGCTCATGGCAGTGGCAGCACTGCAGAGAGACAGCTCTGCCCAGGAGCAGCTTCTCTGCAAAGCGCAGCAGGGCTGAGGGCTCTGCCTGCAGCACTGAGGGCACAGGAGCCAGGCACAGAGAGGAAAATGCAGTCTGGGCTGGGAGGATGGTGAGAGTTCACTGGAAATGAAATCCTCTCAGATATGAAGCCTGTGGCTGCAGGACATTGCATCTGCAAATCTTGGTAGGATCTCAGAAAGCTGTCACATTGCAGAGCCTGCGAGAGATGTAAGTACAGCTCTCAGAGATTCTCTGATCAGAGGGGAGGATGTGGTGCAGAGCAGGGGTTGCCTTCTGCACTGTCAGAGTGACAAGACGTGAATGCTGCATTCTCCCCAGGGTGGCTGTGGGGTGTAAATGTCAATGTGCAGGCAGGGATGCCCAGGGCTGTCCTGCAGAGCAGGGTCCCTGCACCCCAGGGCTGTGCCGGGCAGGGACTCTGCCGCCTGCCAGTGTCAGCGCTCAGCCTGCCCAGGAGAGCCCAACAACACTGAGGGGAGAAGCTGTGGGGGGAAGGAGCGGACCCCGGCAGGGCAGGGTCCTTCTGCTGCTGGGTTCTCCGTGGGTCGGGGCTGCTCACAGCTCCAACTCATTCCAGAATATTGACAAGAGGAGGTTTCAAGGAAAAGAAGACAAAGAGTACTACAAAATAAGGAACTTCCCTGAGTCTGTGTTTTCAGTCTCCTACTCTGGGGAATGGGTGGTGATTAAGGCCGTTCTTAATTTCAAACAAATAGTTGAGACACATGAACTGCAGTAGGTCTTCAAGAGAATCCTGGCATGCCTTGCCTGTCCTCTGCCTACGCAGAACCAGCATCACCTTTGCTGGACACCTTACACTTAATCTGACCTGTCCTGTTTTCCAGCCTGCAAACAGGAAGATGCCCCCAGGCAGTGCCCTGTGAACAGGCAGGATCTGTAGGGCCAGGGGGAGGGCACAGAGGGTGGGATGGTCTGTGAGCACTGACAGGGAAGAGACATGGACAGGGAAACACCTCCCAGGGGAGAATCTCCAGGCAGCAGGGAAATGATCAGAAATGAGAGGAAACTGAACCCAGAATTGTTATGGGAGGGAGAAGAGAGAAAAGTCCCTGTGATCCCCTGCAGTGCAGATCCCTCCTCTGGGCAGCCCCCTGGCCTCCTGTCCCACCCAGCAAAGCCTCTGCCCTCAGAGCTGCGGGCTCCAAGGCATGAAGCAGCTCCTGTGCAGCCAGAGCTCCAGTTCCTCTGCAAAGCACAGGGGCTGAGAGCAGCTGCCCAGTAGTGTTGGTGTCTGGGAGGTGGCTGCACAGCTGGGGAAGGGTGATGCTGTCTGAGTTTGTGGCTGCCTCTGCCCTGGCCTCTCTCACACCCAACCTCACCACATTTTTCTTCTTGCTCCCCTGCTCTGGGTCATTGCTGTTGGGATCTTGTTCTTGCTGTCAGGCTCTCTGGGGATGGCAGTTTCAGCTGCAGAGTCACAGCCTGATCTTGTGGGTCCTTTCCTGCAGGTGTGTCCATGGGCACACGTGTCCCACCTTTGCTCTGACCTGTGGGGTGTGGGCAATGCAGTCTGTGGGGCTGGGGAATGAGCTGAGTCTCCCTCAATCAAATCTGTCTTTATTATGCCCTTGAGGTTTCCTTCCAAGCTGTGAGCTTCCCTCCAGGATGCAAACTTGTCTTACAGCATCTTTGTTTTATCTGAAAGCCCCATGGAGAAGCAAAGAGATGCTGTACAGAGAAAATAAAGTTTGTTTTTTGAAAGGAGTCATGGGTGTTCTTGGACAAACATGGGGTTCTCAGCACTTAGGAAAGGTGATACATGTTGTGGCTCCATCTGACAAAGCTGAACCCCAGTTCTGTCCCCTGCCCCCCATTCCCATGTCCCCTGCTGCAGAGCAGGGCTGACTCCTCGGCAGCCAGCGGGCACAGCCTCTGCTCCTCATGGCACCTCCAGCCAGCACCACCCAGGGCTCAGACACCGAGCTGGAGGAAGGTCTGGAAAAGGACAAGGGGTGTGGAGAGGGGAGGGTGTGTGAGAAATGGCTTTGATTTTCCTCAGAGAAATCTCCCCTATCTAGTCACTGTCTCTTCTTCTTTGGTCAGTGCTCTGTGTCCAGAGGCTGCAGATGTCCAACAGCAGCTCCATCACCCAGTTCCTCCTCCTGCCGTTCACAGACACACGGGAGCTGCAGCTCTTGCACTTCTGGCTCTTCCTGGGCATCTACCTGGCTGCCCTCCTGGGCAATGGCCTCATCATCACCACCATAGCCTGGGACCAGCACCTCCGCACCCCCATGTACTTCTTCCTGCTCAACCTCGCCCTCCTCGACCTGGGCTCCATCTCCACCGTTGTCCCCAAGTCCATGGCCAATTCTCTGTGGGATACCAGGGTCATTTCCTACACAGGATGTGCTACACAACTCTTTCTGTTTGTCTTTTTAGCTTCAGCAGAGTATTGTCTCCTCACCATCATGTCATACGACCGCTACGTTGCCATCTGCAAACCCCTGCACTACGGGACCCTCCTGGGCAGCAGAGCTTGTGTCCACATGGCAGCAGCTGCCTGGGCCACTGGGTTTCTCAATGCTCTTCTGCACACAGCCAATACATTTTCACTGCCCCTGTGCAAGGGCAATGCCCTGGGCCAGTTCTTCTGTGAAATCCCCCAGATCCTCAAGCTCTCTTGCTCACACTCCTACCTCAGGGAACTTGGGCTTCTCATGTTTACTGCTTTTTTTTTTGAGGGATGTTTTGTGTTCATTGTGGTGTCCTATGTGCAGATCTTGAGGGCCGTGCTGAGGATCCCCTCTGAGCAGGGACGGCACAAAGCCTTTTCTACCTGCCTCCCTCACCTGGCTGTGGTCTCCCTGTTCCTCATCACTGCCTTGTTTGCCAACCTGAAGCCCCCCTCCATCTCCTCTCCATGGCTGGATCTGGTGGTGTCAGTTCTGTACTCGGTGGTGCCTCCAGCAGTGAACCCCCTCATCTACAGCATGAGGAACCAGGAGCTCAAGGATGCCCTGTGCAAACTCATATCTTACAGTTTCCTGAAGCAATAAACTGCCCATCTGCTTCTATATAGAAGTTTTAATGTAACTTGTTAGAGGTCCAGCTTGTCATCTGTATTTTCTGTTGTTTTTGGCATTTTTTTTATTCTGATAATGTTGTCATCCCCTTTCTAAATCACTGTCTGCTTTTCTTTTATAACCCCTGCTTGTGTAAATGAGGAGCCATGATCTGTGTGTATTTAAACAAAATAAAGTGTCCTGTAGTGACTTGTTTTTCACTATATCCTTCCTGCTAGGCCTTTTGGAGCTGCAGGGAGAGTTTCTGTCCATTGGAGGAGGGGAAAAGGGTCCATCATGGCAGCCCTGCCAGGGAGCACCAGCTCTTGTTCTTCCAGAGCTGTTCTGTTTCCACTCCCACACTCTCCTTCTCATCCCTTGTGTTGGTGCAAGGCCTGAGTGCTCTGGCAGCTTGGTCACCGTCCTGCTGTGTGTCAGTCCTGTGAGCGCAGGCAGGGACAGGCAATGGGCACTGCTGTGACAGAGCTGGCCTCAGTAACAGTACTTGCACAAGGAAAAGTGATCTTCTTTGGGCAGTGCATGACGGTTTATATCTTCTTGCAATGTTTCTCTCAAGCTTATTCCTACAAAAGTCACTCACTTATAAAATGCCATTTTGCATCTGAACAGTGTGTGTGTGCAGGGCTGGCACACAGCAGTGTCCTCTCACAGCCAGGCTCCTGCCAGAGACCTGCAGGACCAGCAGAGCAGGGGCTGGGCTGTGCCTGTGTTCACTGGAAACACTGCAGAAGCTGCCCCAGGGCATCATCATGGACTGGCCCCTCGCAACCACCATTTCCAGCACTGGCCTCTCTCCCCAGCTCACCGAGGTTGTTCTTCCCTCCATGGAGGGACACTAAATGGCTAGGTCAGCAGTCCATGTTTGCATTGTACAGATGAGATGCGAGTATGCACATCATGTGCGTGAGATGGCATGAACCTGAGTGAGCAGAAACGCCATCAGCTACTCCTGGGACTTCCATGAACGCCTGCGGGACAGACAGTGTCTCGAGGTCACTTCACATTGGGAGTAACAGCCCACGGGAAACCACCCACTGGGATCTTCTTCCTTGAACTGAGGTCCCCGTGTCCATTTCTCATGATGTGGGGCTGAGGTGTCTCCCATCCCTTTGGGGTAGCAACAGAAGGCCAGAGGTACAATGTGACTCCTGTCTCTGTGAGTAAAAGGGACAGACTCTGTCTCTGAACATCCCTGGGTGCAGAAGTAGTCCACGAGGCCAGCTCTGATGGAACCCTGGCATTTCTGTGTGTGACTCCAGGAACAATCCCCAGTGGCCCAGTGACATTCATCTCAGCTGCTGGGACGGCTCATTGCAAGTGCTCCTGTCTGCTACATCACCCTTGCCCATGATTCTGAATTGTGCTTTCAAAAGTGACAGCAGAATCAGAGAAGTTCTGAGGTCCTTGGGGAAGGAAGATGTCAACCCCATCTTCAAGAAGGGCCTGAAGGAGGATTTGAAGAATTCAGGGCTGCTCAGCATACCTCTGTCCCTGGGAAGGGGATAGGCAGCGTCTTCCTGCACCAGTTTCCTGGAACCTGAAGGACAAGGAGGCATTGCTGAACCGAAATGAGCAGAAAATCCAGTGAGTCCCAAGAAATGCTCTGGACCCATTCCAGACCTTTAGACCCCCAGGAAAGAACTCAGTGAGAGTGCAGCCCATGCAGTTGCATCTGTGTCCCTCACGGAGCAGCACAACCAGTGTGCAGTCACCCCATGGTTCTGCAGCCAACCTGCTCTGCAGAGCATCAGTGCCAGGTTGGGGCCCTGTGGGGAGCACCGAATGGGGCCAGGAGCACCAGAGAGAGAAATGCCGGTCCTTATGCTCTGGTACTTCAGTCCTGGTGCTCATCACATGTCCTTAAGACAAACTTATGCACCCCTCTTGTCAACCTTACCCGAGAAGTCACCACAGGACAAGGCTCCTGAGCTGGAGAACTGGGGTCCAGTTGTGACCAGAAGAAGGGTAAGGCCTGTCCTGGGTCCTCTAAAGGGCTGGCAGCCTCTGTGATCTCCACGAGAAAAGGCAGCGTGCAGGAAACTATAGACCATCCCCATGCCCATTGGAGGCCCTTAGGAAGAGTTCCTCTCTTCAAATATCCAACCCGGCTTGCTGCTGCATGAACAAGCAGGAGAAACTTCCCCTGGACCCTGATTCCAGACCCCATCTCCTCCACCCATATAGGCAGTGCTCTCCCCCTTGGCACTGAGGTGATTCCAGGGACCCAAGAGGGGAGGAGATGTTGGGTGGGGATATGGTGTCCTTCAGTGCTCCTCATGGTACCTCCTGCTGGGCTTTGTGCCACTGGTCACAACCCTCTGAGCCTGGATGTTCAGCCAGTTCTCAGTGGTGCTAAACAGGAACATGCCCATGAGCACATTGGGCTGCACTGGGAGGAGCGTGGCCACCCAGACAAGGGCAGTTATTGTCCATCGTGACTCAGCACTGGTGTGGTCACATCTAGAGCCATGTGTCCCAGTGTGAGGTTCTCCATTCTGGAGGAACGGGGAGTAGCTGCCATGTGGCCAGAGAAAGTCTGGGTCATGTGTGGAGATGTTGAGACACCCAAACTGCTTTAGCCTGGTGAAGGGGAGCCTCAGGAAACATGCTGTTTTTACTGAAATTGAGTTAATTTTCTTCATGCATTTTGAACCTCTCTCCTTCACAGCCAGTACAATCTTTTGTTTAGATTTACTATGAGAATAATGAGATAATGCTGTTTCTTCCCTGGGATAGAGTTCATTTTGTCTTTTAGCAGCTTTACAGTGTTTGCCATTCGCTATGAAAGGAATGTCAGAACTCACTGAGATCTCGGCTGTTGTCAGGGAAACCAAGGACTTCTTTGGCCATCCAGCTGTGGATGCAGATTGGCAGGAGGAGACACAGACAGGACAGCACCTGGATTGACATGCAGGCTGATCAATGACATATTCCCTATGATTAGCGTCATGCTCAGTCTAAAGCTGGAGCCGGCTTTTAGGGCTTGTTACATCCGTTACTTTGGGTTTTCCAGCTGGTTTGGTGAGTTCCATTCAGAAGTTTCATTCTGTCAGGAGTTCGATGTCAGTTCGGCCTTTTGCTGTTCTGCCATTTTGCCGTTGGCCTTTGGGCCTTTCTGCCTGTTGCCCTTTTGCTCTCTCTTGCTGGGATGGGCTGTTCAGGACCAAGGTGCTCCCTTCTGCAGGACTGGCTGCTCTGTGTGACTGGAGTTACATGGGGGATAGCACTGAGTGTATTTCCTTAATTTAATTTATCTATTTCTATTTAATTTACCTGGACTATTGTCAGTGAAACCAAGGACTTCTCTGGAGTGCAGCTGCAGGTGCAAATTGGTAGGAGGAGGCACAGACAGGACAGCATCTTTATTGACATCCAGGTCAATCAATGAGCTATTCTCTACCATTAGCGTCATGCTCAGTATAAAGCTGGAGATGCCTTTTCCAGCCCGTTAGTTTTGTTTTTCTGGCTGCTTTGCTTAGCTCTGTTCGGAAGTTCCATTCGATTGAGAGTTCAGTGTTAGTTCAGTTTTATGATGTTTTGCTGTTTTTCAGTTGGCCCTTGGGCCTCTCTGCCTTTTGCACTTGTACTTTCTCTTGCTGGGATCAGCTGTTCAGGACCAGGGTGCTCTCTTCTTTTGGGCTGCCTGTTCAGCACAACTGGAGTCATGTGGGGGATTGCACTGAATATCATATATTTTACTTTATGTAAATAGAAATAGTATAAGTATATTATTAGTAGTAGTGTGTTACTTTTATTATTTTTATTGTCTTATTATTTTTTTTTCTAAACCCACAAGTTTCTCCCTTCCCTTTCTGTTCTCTCCCTTATCCCACCTGGGGACTGGGAGCAGGATGTGAGCAGCTCTCATGGTTTTAGTTGGTGGCTGTGGTAAAACCATGACAAGAAAGGGCAGTAGTAGCTTCAGAAAACTTGAAAATCACTTTCCAAGATGACGCCTTTTATTTTATTTTATTTTACTATTTTTGGTAGAGGGAACAGCATGAGGAAGGAAAACCATCAGAAACTGCAGCTCTGGAGGCCCAGAGTGGAGCTCAGGATAAAGAAATATCACTCTGAGCACAGTGCTATGGTCATTCAGAAGGACTCTGGATCAGCCATGACTTTGTGTTTCCAGGAACAGCTGGTGAGGATGGAGAGACAGCAGCACAGGTGGGGACACACTGGGCTGAGAACAAGGTGGGGAAGCGCATGGGGTGTCTGCAGCCTGTGGGGAAACAGTCACAGGCCTGGGACAGTGTAGGATGGACTGTGGTGGAGATGGCCAAGGGTGCTGGCAAGGCTGGATGTCCCTGAAAGAGCCAAGGTCTTTGTCCCCTTGGCTATGGCTGATGTTCCTGCCAGCGAGGCCTAAGAGGAGACACATGGTTGTCATGGCCATGGCACCCCATTGCCTCCTTGCACCCCCACAGAGCATCACACCATTGTCCTGCACTGGGCATCACACTCCCCACATCCCCAGGAAGAGACCTGAGCCACACGTGAGGGACAGGATCTCCCTTCCTAGGGGCAGGGGCTCAAGGCTTGGCCATTGTCCTTCATCAGACAAACCAAGGGCTTTCTCAGCATCAGAGCTGCTGCACTTTGCCTTTGCCTGATGCAATCACAGCCTCCAATTATCTGCTCTAATGAGTCCCTGGGGAGGCTTTGTCAGGAACAGCCCTCAGTGGGGCCCATTAATGCTTCAAGGTACTTTGGAGTTTGTTCTGGCTTGGACTTCTTGAGCAGATTCTTCAGTCTGTCCTTGGTATCTGAGGTTCATGGACTCAGCACCAAATACGCCATGGGGCTCATTAAAACACAGAAAGCCCTAACAAGCAATGTTTCTTTCCCTAATTTTCTTCAAATCTTCCAGACTTGTAGAACTAACTGAAGAGGTTTCAATGGGACACTTACTGATGACGATTTCAAAGAAGATTTCATAAAGGAGGGTCTTTTCTTTCAAGGGTATTTTCTATCATTTTCCAGTGTATAGAAGAAGTGACAGCAGCATTCTACACTGGACATTGATCCAGAGGGTCTCCTGGAGACATCTGGACAGGCAGGAGAACAGTCCCTTGAGGCTGGACACTGTGTGGACAACCTCGCTCCTCACCCCCACCCCCAGTCTGCCGGTTCCCTCATTGGCCACCAGAGATTGCATCACTTTTCCTACATCAGACTTCTCCACTGAGCTCTGCAGGAGATGCTGCAGCTCCTGTGCACCAGCTCCACCTACTCTCCTGTGCAAACACTGCACAGTTCAATAAACAGCAAAACACTTTCCTCAGCTGTGTGTGTAAGCTGGATCTGATGAGGTCCAGCATCCACAAGGGACACCCACACAAGAACTGCTTTAGACAGAGAGATAGGAGAGGATAGATAGAAACACAATGAACGTCTTGACTGCCATGTTAATTAGAGCTCTGAAGAATGGGGCAAGTTTGTAACTCCCTGAAGCTCAAAGCAGAAACCAGACAGTTGAGAGGCCACTGAATGACCAAAGAGCAAGTGGAGGAGAAACCTGAGAGCACTGGGAAGGGCAAACGTCCAGACATTTAATCAGGAGAGGTGGAAACTCCTGAATGACGAGGGAGATGAAATACTAGAGTGTTGGTAATAGAAGTACAGGGGAAGACCAATATTTCTTCTCCTTCCCTTATTGCAATTCCCCATAATTAACTTATTGTTTTTTTTTCCTTTAAATTTTAATGTTTAAATAAAAAAAAAAATTAAACAAAAATCTCCAATCAAACATACAAAACAAAAAAAAACACCAAAGAAGAGAAACAAAAAACCCCACAAAACCAAAGCAAAAACAACCCAAACGAACTAAACAATAACAACCACCAAAACCAAAAAAACCCCAGAAACAACAAAACCAACAAAACAAACCACAAACAAAACAACAACAATAAAGTGCACGTTTCCAGGCAGACATCAGTCATCACTTGTCTCACCATAAACAGCCAGTGCCATTTTAGAGGCCCAGTGTACCTGAGGTGCTGGCCTGGGATTGGCATCTATCACACAGGACCTGGGGAGATCAAAGCACCTTGCAGTGCAGGTGGAGCCTGGGCAGGGGTTCCCGGGGCATCTACACTGGCACCAGGTGTTTGTGTCCCTGGAGCTGAAGACATTTGTGTCCTAAATCCATGCCCAGTTCTGGAGAACTCTTTCCTTTTCAAATAAGAGAAACTCCCCTACAAAGACTTTAAAATAAATAAATAAATAAATTAATTAATTAATTAATTAATAGAAAGTATGTTGACACCATACTTTGCTTTGAATCTTTATCTTCAGTTCTTCTTATTTTAACTTTCTTTGACATTAACTGACATCTGATGGGCCTGCAGGGATGAAGCCAAGATCATGTTGTGTCTTGCACAGCGCCCCATGCCCTCTGAACCTTCCCTGCCCAGGACTCCTCACACTTTGCCCAGAGCGAGTCACACTGAGGTGTTGGCTGGTTCACTGGCTGAGATGTTGGTTTAGATGGTCACCTACAGCACAGGTGGATCCTGCCCCATCATCGCCTGCTCTGGTCCAGTCTGAAACAGAGCCCAACATCACAATGGGATCATGAGAGAACTGAGGTTGAAGGGACATCAGGAGTCTGCAGTCCAGCCTGTCACCAACTGGCTCACACCAAGGTGTTCAAGCCTTGATTCAATCAGAGCTTTAGCAGGACTAGAGAAGTGATCACCCCTTTGTACTGGGCACTGGTGAGGCTGCACCTTGAATCCTGGGGTCAGTTTTAGGCCCCTCATGGCAAGGAAGACATTGAGGTGCTGGAGAGAGTTCAGAGGAGGGTGACAAGGCTGGTGAAGGGTCTGGAGCACCAGTCTTATGAGGAGTGGTTGAGGGAGCTGGGGCTGTTCAGCCTTGAGAACAGGAGGCTGAGGAGAGACCTTATTACTCTCTACAGCTGCCTGAAAGGAGGTTTTATCATGGAGGGTGTTGGTCTCTTCTCCCAAGTAGCAAGTGATAGGACAAGAGGAAATGGCGTCAAGTTGCACACGGGGAGGTTTAGATTGGATATGAGGAAAAAATTCTTCAGGGAAAGGGTTTTGAAGCAATGGAACAGACTGCCCAGTGAGGTTGTGGAGTCACCATCACTGAAGGGTGTTCAAAAGACATACAGATGAGGTTCTAGGGACATGGTTTGTTGCCAGAATTAGGTTATAGTTGGACTCAATGATCCGAAGGGTCTCTTCCAACCACAATTATTCTATGATTCCATGATAAGTCATTTTTGCTATTTTCTTTCTCAGAGGACCATGCAGCCTCCCTGAGAGCCAGGACTTTTCTGAGGTGTTGGGGAGACGTCTCATGGTCACACCAGCCAGTTCCACCAGCCCCTGTCTGTCCCTTCCCAGACGAAACCTTTTCTCCATATCCCAACTTTCCAGGTGAATTTCTGGGACACAGCAAATGCTGTGCTGGTCTTCTGGGCTTGTTCAGAGAGAGCAGCATGCCAACATGTTGATGGGCTCTCTGTGCACCTCAAAGCTTTCCTGACCATTTTTCTCAGTGCTCCACTTGCGCCCAACCTTTCTGGTCCTTGAGCAGGGATGTGGGGATAGTGTAGAAAAAAGGCTTTGTCAAACTGTCTTGGGAGGTCTGTTCTGGGCATCTCACAGTCAAGGATAAGGGTGCTGTAGAAAACAGTGACATTGATAAGAGGTCCAGGAGGAGAAGGCCTTGTGCCTGTCTACAGTGGGGTAGAGCAGTGATGCATTCATGGGATGCCCATGTGAACAGGAAAGGGACAAATGGGTCCAGGGGACAAAATGCCTTCCAGCCAGTTCTTTACGCATTGCAGATACACCATCCAGGCCACGAGCTGCCGCTTCTCCAGGAGATGCTGTGGGATACGGTGTCACAGGCTTTACTGCAGTCTAAGGACACAACACCTACATCCTGTGTGGCGGATTCACTCCCCATGACAGACTTTCCCTCATCTGCTCAGCTGGTCACCTTGTCACAGAAGGAGATCAGGCTGGTCAAGCAGGACCTGCCTTTCATCAAGCCATGCTGATTGGGCCTGATTGCTCATCTCGTGTGTGTGACCTCACAGTCCTTTGCCAGCCATGTTCCTGCTGTTGGCCAATCCCCTGCAGAGGCAGAAGTGACCTCACAGTCCCCTCCACAGCCATTGGCTTCCTACTGGACTATGAGTTCCTGAGACACAAGTGACCACATGGCATCGTACCCACCATCAGCCTCCTTGTGGTCCAGTGTGTGAGCAGATCAAACTAAGCTGCTTTCATCAAATGTATCTGATAGATTTCCTATCAAGGGTTTCAGTGGAGAAACGTTCGTCAGAGAAGCTGCTGTATTTACTCTGGGGCATTTTATATCTCCAAGGAAAAGATTAATGGAATCCTACAATAACACAGGTTGGAAGACACCCCTGAACACCATCTCTGTCCCACTGACCTTTATGGCACCCCAAGGAACAGCTGATGGCATTTGTGCTCACTTGGGTTCATCTCACCACATGTACACAGTGGACATGCACATGATGTGTATGTTTACATCTCATCTGGACAATGAAAACATGGACTTTTGACCTAGTATTTCATAGAATCGTGGAATGTCCTGAATTGGAAGGACCCAAAGGATCATGGAGTCCAACTGCTGTCCCTGCACAGGACATACCACAGGTCACCCCATGTGTCTGAGGACGTTGTCCAGTCTCGTCTTGAACACTGTCATGTTGTTAGCAATCAGGACACATAACCACGGGCGTAATTATATGCGGTGCTTTATTTCAGTGCTGGGAAACCAGGGGTTCGCACCCAAAGCTGGCTTCGCTGGTCAGTTTAAGTTACATAGTATTTATACAGTCCATTCACATACATATTCATATATTCATTAAGATACGTAACGGTTACTCAATATTGATTACAACATCGATTGCTACATCTTGGAACTATTTTGATCATGTGCAGTGTCCTCACTCTATACGTATTTAGGCTAAGATAAAAGCTAGGTTGTTAAGACAAGAGTGTACTCGAACACGATATGCTTGAACATCCTCTCAGGGACAGTTTACAAAACTGATTCATCCTTTCAGGAACATTTTGTAAAACAGGTTCGGTTACTAACAATGTTGGGGCCATGACACCTCCCTGGGGAGCCTGTTCAGTGTCCAGCACCTCTGGGGGAAGAACCTTTTCCTCATGTCCCACTGACCCTCTCCTGGCACACCCTTCTTCCATTCCCTTGGGGACTGTCATTGGTCACCACAGAGAAGACATCAGTACCTTCCCCTCCTTCTCCCCTTATGAGGAAGCTGTAGCCACCATGAGGTCTCCTTTTAGACTTCTCTTGAGCTCTGATGGTGAGAAACCCCTTGGTTTGCTTTCTGAAGTAGAAAGGAGAAGCCATGACCTCCAGGCAATGGGAAGGGGGATCCTGTCCCTCACACATGGCTCAGGGCTCTTCCTGGGACCGTGAGATGTGGGTGTGCAAGGCCCAGGGAAGGACAACACTGGGACAACAACTTCCAGCTTCCCCATGGGACTATAAGGAGGCAGCGAGGCCCCAGTGCCATGAGGACAACATGTCTTCTCCTGGGCCTCAGTGGCAGAGACAACTGCCATGGCCAAGGGGACAGAGACCTGGGTTCTGTGGGTCCCTTCCAGCCTTACAGCGCCGTTTGCCATCTCCACCACAGGCTGTTCTACATGGTCCTACCCCTGCCCCTCTTTCCCTGCAGGCTGCAGGCACCCATCTTGCTTCCCCACCTGCTCTCACCCCAGCATTTCTGCACCTTCACTGCTGTGTCTGCACCCTCACTGGCTGCTCTTTGGAACACAAACCATTTGCTGATCCAGCTCCCTCTGGGTCACCTCTTGAACCACAGCACTGCCCTTCCAGTGACATTTCTTACTCCTGATAACCAGTCTCCACTTCCCAATCTGCACTTGGTGGCTTTGATTTTTTTTCTCTGCTGCTTTTTCCCACTACTTGAGAAAGCTTTACCACCTCAGAAACTGCCAATCAAGCAGAGATCCCAACCTGTTATTCTGCTAGCCGTCTTGCACTTTACCAGAGACAAGTAATCTCACCATGATCTCCTAAATCCCATGAGTGCTGCTGGCCTTTCAGCTTCTCTGATACACAGGACCATGTCCCTGCTGCTGTCCCATCATGTTCTCAGGTGGGATGGATGTGACAACTTGTCTCCAAGATCTCTTCCTGGGAAGGATCTGTCATACTTAGGCAGAGGTTCTTTTCCAGCCATGTCCCTGCTGCTGGGCTGTCACTTCGAGAGACAGAACTGGCGTCACTGTCCCCTTCACAGCGACAGGATTCTGACTGGATTATGAGTGTCTGAGACACAACTGAACTCATAATACCATAACTATCCATCACTTTTTTATGGTCCAGGACGTGATCAGATAAAAGTATGCTTGTTTTATCAAATTTATCAAATATATTCCCTACTAGAGATTTGAGTTGAAAAACACTCTTCAGAGGAACTGCTGTATTTTTGTTGACAACATTTAGAACTCCTTTTCTGTCTTTTATTCTTTTTATTCTTCCTCTGCTTATTCTGCCTTCAAAATCCTCTCCAAGGGAAAGATTCATTGAATCGCAGAATAACTTCAGGTTTGAAGAGAGCCCTTGTCTCACTTGTCTCACTGTCCTGCTCCAGGCAGGGTTAACCAGGTGAGGAACCAGGTTCAAGGGTTCCTCACAACTATGCATCATCCACAGAGAAGTTGAAAGTGCCCTCGTCACATCATACAGAGGGAGAATAAAGACGTTTAACAGTGTTGGTCCAAGTGCTGGTCACTGAGGGATGCTACTAGTAACTGCCTGCACGGAGGGCTTTGTACCGCTGATGACATTTGGCTTGATTGTCCAGCCAGCTTCCCACCCAGCTTCCAATTCTCCAGCCCAGAGATCACTGATCTGGCTACTAGGACACCAAGGAACAGCATGTCTGTGACCCTGCAAAATTCCGGGTATGGCGGCAAGTTGACCAGCTGTTAATTCTCCTTCATGCTTTTCATGCAGATGGGTTCAATATCTGCCTTTTCCAAAGACCTCAGAAACCCTCTTACCACTTTGTCTTACTTTTGAGAGCACAATCCAGAATCACAGGCAAGGATGACAGAGCAGACAGGAGCACTTGCAATGAGCCTGTCCCAGCAGCTGAGATGAATGTCACTGGGCCACTGAGGTTCATTCCTGGAGTCACACACAGAAATGCCAGGGTTCCATCAGGCCTCCATATCTGAGTTGGTCTCAGGACTCCTTCTGCACCCAGGGATGCTTAGAGACAGAGTCTGTCCCTTTTACACACAGAGGCAGGAGTCACAGTGTCCCTCTGGCCTCTAGTTGCCACTACAAAGGGGTGGGAGACACCTCAGCCCTGTGGTGTGTCACCTTGCTCTGCACTCATCTGAGATGTCCCACGTCATGAGGAATGGACACGGGGAGCTCAGTTAAGGAAGCACAACCCAGTGCTGCATTCAGGCAGTTTCCCATGGGGTGTTACTTCCAAGAGGAAGTGACCTCAGGACCTTGTGTGTGCCACAGGTCTTCATGGAACCCCAAGGAACAGTTGATGGTGTTTGTGCTCGCTCGTGTTCATGTCACCTCACGTACATGATGTGAGTGCTCACATCTCATCTGTACAAAGCAACACAGACTGCTGAACTATACATTGAGTGTCTATCCATGGAGGGAAGAACAGATCCTCTGAGTGAAAGGCCAGTATTGATAATGGTGGTTGTGAGGGGCCAGTCCATGATGACTGACCTGAGGCTCCTTCTATGGGGTATCCAGTGCACAGGGGCACAGCCCAGCCCCTGCTCTGCTGGTCCTGCAGGTCTCTGGCAGGAGGCCTGGCTGTGAGAGGACACTGCTGTGTGCTAGCCCTGCACACACACACTGTTCAGCTGCACACTGGTGTATCATCTGTGGGTGACTTTGGTAGGAATATGCTTGAGAGAAACTTTGCAAGAAGATATAAACCATCATGCACTGCCCTGATGAGATCATGTTTCTATCTGGAAAGGCTGTTCTGGGGCCAGCTCTGTCACAGCAGTACCCATTGCCTGTCCCTGCCTGCGCTCACAGGACTGATACACAGCAGGACGGTGACCAAGCTGCCAGAGCACTCACGCCTTGCACCAACACAAGGGATGAGAAGGAGAGTGTGGGAGTGGAGCCAGAACAGCTCTGGAAGAACAAGCGCTGCTGCTTCTTGGCAGTGCTGCCAGGATGGACTCTTTTCTTCTTATTCCATCAGAGAAACTGTCCCTGCAGATTCAAAAGGCCTTGCAGGAAGAATATAGTGAAGGACATAGTGATATAGTGTCACTACAGAACCCTTTATTTTGTTTAAATACACACAGATCATGGCTCCTCATTTACACAACCAGTGGTTATAAAAGAAAAACAGACAGCAATTTAGAACGGGGATGACAATATTATCACATCAAAACCAATGTCAATGACAACAGAAAATAGAGACGAGAGGCTGGACCTGTAACTAGTTACATTAAAACTGCTAAGTAGAAGCAGAAGGGCAATTTATTGCTTCAGAAAACACTAAGATATGAGTTTCCAGAGGGCATCCTTGAGCTCCTGGTTCCTCATGCTGTAGATGAGGGGGTTCACTGCTGGAGGCACCATTGAGTACAGAACAGACACCACCAGGTCCAGGGATGAGGAGGAGATGGAGGGGGGCTTCAGGTAGGCAAACATGCCTGTGCTAACAAACAGGGAGACCACGGCCAGGTGAGGGAGACAGGTGGAAAAGGCTTTGTGCCGTCCCTGCTCAGAGGGGATCCTCAGCACGGCCCTGAAGATCTGCACATAGGACACCACAATGAACACAAAACAGCCAAAACCGATTAACAGACTAAACACAAGAAACCCAAGTTCCCTGAGATAGGAGTGTGAGCAGGAGAGCTTGAGGATCTGGGGGATTTCACAGAAGAACTGGCCCAGGGCATTGCCCTTGCACAGGGGCAGTGAAAATGTATTGGTCGTGTGCAGCAGAGCAGTGAGAAACCCAGTGGCCCAGGCAGCTGCTGCCATGTGGACACAAGCTCTGCTGCCCAGGAGGGTCCCGTAGTGCAGGGGTTTGCAGATGGCAACGTAGCGGTCGTATGACATGATGGTGAGGAGACAATACTCTGCTGTGAGCAAGAAGAGAAATAAAAATAGCTGTGTTGCACATCCCAAGTATGAGATGGCCCTGGAATCCCAGAGGGAATTGGCCATGGACTTGGGGAGAATGGTGGAGATGGTGCCCATGTCAAGGAGGGCGAGGTTGAGCAGGAAGAAGTACATGGGGGTGTGGAGGTGCTGGTCCCAGGCTATGGTGGTGATGATGAGTCCGTTGCCCAGGAGGGCAGCCAGGTAGATGCCCAGGAAGAGCCAGAAGTGCAAGAGCTGCAGCTCCCGTGTGTCTGTGAACGGCAGGAGGAGGAACTGGGTGATGGAGCTGCTGTTGGACATTTGCTTTTCCTGAACATGGGGTGCTGTCATGAGAAAAAAAAAGACAGTGTGAAGCCAGGGAAGTGTTCTCTGACAAAAATGAAACCAACTCCCATAGACCCTCCCCTGTCACACACAGACACCCTTTTGATTTTCTAAGAGAACATTCTTCAGCACTGTGCCTGGAGCCCTGTTCGGTGCTGGAAAATGAGCAACCAAGAGCAGGGTCTCTGCCCATGGGCTCTCGATGAGTCAGCCCAGCTGGGCAGAAGTGGGGCCACAGGAACGGTGGGGACTATCTTGGTTCTGCTAATACAGAAGGGCTGCCAGCACTTGTTTTCCCAGTGATAAGGAACAAGAGATGGTGAAGGTAGTTTAAGAGTTCGAGGTATTTTTACATCTCCCCCCATATTCACTGCGGAGTGTTGTTGGGTGTCAGAAACCCTCTGCATTTCTGCTGCACTCAGGGAGAACAGAGCGAGTCCTGTGAGACCAGAGGGTGCCTGTGGGTCAGCGCAGAGTGAGGGCAGCTGGTCTGTCCCTCTCTCTTGCTCCAGCTGCCCTGGGCTGGCACCTTTCTGAGATGGAGGCTGATCATACTCCCACGTTAACCTGAAAAGCCACCAGGCAGTGCTGAGAGAAGAGGGATCCACCTCAGACCATGACAAGTCTCACCCTTTCCTAAGGTCTCAGCACCCAACGTTTAGCCCAGGACACACACAGCTCATTCCCCAGCCCCACAGACTGCATTGCCCACACCCCACAGGTCAGAGCAAAGCTGGGACACGTGTGCCCATGGACACACCTGCAGGAAAGGACCCACAAGATCAGGCTGTGACTCTGCAGCTGAAACTCCCATCCCCAGAGAGCCTGACAGCAAGAACAAGATCCCAACAGCAGTGACCCAGAGCAGGGGAGCAAGAAGGAAAATGCGGTGAGGGTGGATGTGAGAGAGGCCAGGGCAGAGGCAGCCGGGCACTCAGACAGCGTCACCCTTCCCCAGCTGTGCAGCCACCTCCCAGACACCAACATTGCCGGGCAGCTGCTCTCAGCCCCTGTGCTCTGCAGAGGAACTGGAGCTCTGGCTGCACAGGAGCTGCTTCATGCCTTGGAGCCCCCGGCCCTGAGGGCAGAGGCTTTGCTGGGTGGGAGAGGAGGCCAGGGGGCTGCTCACAGGAGGGATCTGACCTGCAGGGGATCACAGGGACTTTTCTCTGTTCTCCCTCTCATAACCATTCTGGGTTTGGTTTCCTCTCATTTCTGATCATTTCCCTGCTGCCTGGAGATTCTCCCCTGGGACGTGTTTCCCTGTCCATGTCTCTTCCCTGTCAGTGCTCACAGACCATCCCACCCTCTGTGCCCTCCCCCTGGCCCTACAGATCCTGCCTGTTCACAGGGCACTGCCTGGGGGCATCTTCCTGTCTGCGGGCTGGAAAACAGGACAGGTCAGACTAAGGCTGACGGGTCCAGCCAAGGTGATGCAGGTGCTGTGCACAGGCAGAGGGGTGGTGAAGGGATGTCATGAGCCTTCTGGCAGATGTACTGATCACTCACAGTTGCAGTTCAGGAGTCTCAGTGACTTGTTTAAGCATGAGAGCTCATTTTCATTTTATCCTTTCCTGCACCCCTCACCCCTTGGGAGAGTAAACTGAAAAGACAGGCTCAGGAAAGCTCCTTATCTGTCTGCTAATCCTTACATTGATCTTGTCACTGGGGCATCGCCTTGGAAAAATGCTGGGGGTGATCTGGATGTGTGAGCAGCCCTGACCCACACAGCACCCTCTCCACAGCAGAAGCAACTTTACTGCACAATACGGTTTGCTCCTTCACATGACAGCTTCTCCCCTCGTGTTGTTGGGATCTCCTGGGCAGGCTCAGCCCTGACCCTGGCAGGTGGCAGAGTCCCTGTCCCAGCACAGCCCCGGGGTGCAGGGACCCTGCTCTGCAGGACAGCCCTGGGCACCCCTGCCTGCACATTTACACCCCACAGCCATCCTGGGGAGAAAGCAGCATTCCCGTCTTGTCACTCTGACAGTGCAGAAGGCAATCCCTGCTCTGCAGCACGTCGTCTCCTCTGCATCAGAGAATCTCTGAGAGCTGTACTTACATCTCTCGCAGGCTCTGCAATGTGACAGCTTTCTGAGATCCTACCAAGATTTGCAGATGCAATGTCCTGCAGCCACAAGCTTCATATCACTGAAGATTTCTCTCCAAGTGACCTCTCAGCATCCTCCCACCCCAGATTGCGTTTCCCTCTCTGTGCCTGGCTCCTGTGCCCTCGGTGCTGCAGGCAGAGCCCTCAGCCCTGCTGCGTGTGCAGAGGAGCTGCTCCTGGGCAGAGCTGTCTCTCTGCAGCGCTGCCGCTGCCATGAGCTCCCTGTGTCCCAGGAGCCCAGCCCAGCTCAGCAGCACAGGAGCAGCACATGATGTCCCTTTCTCTGTCCCCTCTGGGCTCCTCCAGGTGTCCCTGGGGCTCTAGTGGCACAACTTTGAAGTTGAAGTAATCAGTGATGTTGATTCTCTCTCCTCTTCAGAGACACTTCTTTCCAGCATTGTATTTTTCATTTTAAAAAATAAATTGGTATGACTGTTGTAGTTGAGCTAACTTTTACTGTATCTAGTTGAGCTAACTTTTACTGTATGCAGGGTTTTCCTGTGTTTGGTTTTTGCTTGATGCTGTGACCAAGGTTTTTGCTTTACTTTGAAGTTTTTCGGGTTGTATCCAAGTAGATGTGCATTCAAGCATGATCTTATATGACCATACCCTATTCTTAAAATTGACATAGATTTATGACCTATTCTTTAAAAACAGGTAACTGAGAAACAGCTGCTAAACATGTGACTGTTACTTTAACAACTGATAAACATGCGAATGTTATTTAGCATCGCTTAGATAGACAGTTTGTGTTAGAATAGGTGTGGAATATGCTAATGGTTGTCAAGAATTGTAATGAATATGTATGTGACCAAATTGTATAAATGTAGTGAAGTTCAAATCAGTGGTTGAAGCCAGCTTTGGGTGTGAACCCCTGTTTTCCCAGTGCTGGAATAAAGCACCGCATATAACTACGCCCGTGGTTATGTGTCTTGATTGCTAACGTGACAATCATCTTTTCTTGTCCCATCATTAGACAGGACACCAGGAATGTTACAGCAAAGGGTTTAATTTCTCCAGGCTAAGGGAGGAATATCTTCAGTTGAATGAGTTCAGGCATTTTGTTCTGGTTTTACACTACTCGGTCTAGAGAGACATTCATCAATCTTTGGCCATGTCATGTCTGTGCTCTGCAGCAAAGCCTTTGCACACATGGGCTCTTGGACACTTGGTACCAGGTTTCTTGTGGCAGGTCAGAGCTGGGCTGGTGCCACAGCTGGGGTGGTTCAGCCCAGATGTGAGGCAATGTCCTCAGCCAGGGACCTGACTGGGGGAGCTGGAGCTGTTAGTGCTGCAGACAGAGCTGTGACACGGATGGAATGAACTGCCAGACAGGGTGGCAGAAATGAGTTCATCTGGTCTGCAAGGACAGCAGCCTCCAGGCACAGCAACAGCCCAGATCAGAACTCTAGTCCAGACCTGTAAGGCAATTCAAGGGCCCCATAATGAGCTGTTACTACTGCAGGAACAGTTAAAGGAGAAACAAAGACACTGTGTGGACACTGATTAATTTAATAAGTGAAAGAACTGATAATCTCTGTGTCTCTTGTCCTCCCTCTTCAACTGCATTTCTTATATGTTTTATTTTTAACTTCAGGGTGATGATTTTTTAAGCTCCTCCTTTAGTGCATTCACTAATGACAGATACCTACTCACCTTGATGTGCTGATCAGGTGCTGGAAATAGAACAAAACTTGGGGTTACACTCTCTGCTCTGTCTGACTGCAAAGTTTCCTTTTTTTCCAATGAAAACTGCCTTGTGCTTGCACTAGATCTGACTTTTAATATACCTATTTTCCCCTCCCCAGGCAAAAGGAGGACATTAACCCACTTCCCTCGGAGCAGGCTGGTTTAGAGCTTCAACAACCCCTCAGCTGGTCTGTTTAGGAGACGCCCCAGCCACGATTCACCACCCTCTATGGGGAGGATATTTGCACTTGCTGAGATAAGTGCCTCTCACAAGCAAGCAAATCACTTTCTCTAGGAACTTTCTGTAGATCAAAACACTTGAGGTGAGTCCTGAGAACATAAGACACAAAGCAAGACAAAGCACCTGGGCTAATCCTGATGAGCAAGAGTTGCTCTCCACTGAGTAGTCTCTTCTGTCTTCGAGCAAAGAAAAACCCTACATAATATCAGCCTCATCCTAGACACTGGCAGACACTTTGCCAATCAAAAGCATGCTTCTGTAGATCCTTTCAGCATTTCTTCTTCCACCAATAATGCAACTACCGTCAGGTAACTTGCTTATGCAGACTATGCACAGGGTTGCCTGGGGCTTTCCATGCTGAGCAAACAAAAGGACATTCCTATTTCCATTTCCAGCAGCTGTACAGACTCATGACAATGATCAAAATGTTCACAAGTTAAATTGTCAATTTTGAGATGTGAAAGACCTGCTTGGTTTAGATTTTTGCGGGGTTTTTGAGGGCGTATCGTATTTTCATAACACCCCCCCCCGCCTCAACTGACCCAGTTGCGGGTGGAAATGAATCTGTGAATTTGATCCTAGATGTAACACACTGGATCTCCAGAAAACAAGGAGACCTAAGTTAAGGTCGGTAAGGGAGAAGGGGAGGGGGAGGGTAATTCAAATTGTAATGGCTAGGAAGAGGGCTAGTATAGGGGTTATGATAAAAAGAATTGGAGAGGAGGTAGACGGGCGGATAGGCTCTTTAATGAATAGTTTAACACCATCTGCCACTGGTTGGAGAAGTCCAAAAGGCCCTACAATGTTTGGGCCTTTTCGAGCTTGTATATAGCTTAGGACTTTCCGTTCTACTAGTGTTAAGAATGCTACGGCGATTAGGATTCTTACTGCATATGATAGTGATATGATAAGGTAGGCTATGATCATGGAGGATAGTGAGCTAGGGAGAGGACTTGAACCTCTGGGTAAAGGGCTTAAGCCTTTTGCGTTTACCAAACTCTGCCACGCTAGTGATCCTTTTCTAGGATTGGGCGTTGTGTGGGATCTCTTTGTAATTTAGTTGAGTTCATTACTTAGGGAGGGGGTGTGTGTTGAAGCATTGGCGTCACTTTTCCGGTCCTTTTGTACTAGGAAAAGTTCAACATAGATAGAAACCGACCTGGATTACACTGGTCTGAACTCAGATCACGTAGGACTATTAATCGTTGAACAAACGAACCCTTAATAGCGGCTGCACCATTAGGTTGTCCTGATCCAACATCGAGGTCGTAAACCTCCTCGTCGATATGGGCTCTTGGTGGAGATTGCGCTGTTATCCCTGGGGTAGCTTGGTCCATTGGTCAATTATATTGGGTCTGGTTACTGTTAGTACGTTGAGGCGTTGCTCTTAGTTAAGAGGTGGTGGTCTTGTTTTTGGAGGGTTTGTTTTTCTCCAAGGTCACCCCAACTGAAAAATGCGAGCCAGCATCTTGTTAGCGGTGAGCCTAGTGGGTTAAGTTTTGTTACGAGTTGGCTGCTGATTTTTAAGTTCCACAGGGTCTTCTCGTCTTATGTATTCATTCCTGCTTTTGCACAGGAAGACCAATTTCACTGATTATCTGTAAGAGACAGTTAAGATCTAGTTTAGCCATTCATACAAGTCTCGATTTATGGGACAATTGATTGCGCTACCTTCGCACAGTTAGGATACCGCAGCCGTTGAACATAGAGTCACTGGGCAGGCATCACCTTCAATACTTGGTTCGGCTGAAGGCTATGTTTTTGGTAAACAGTCGGGCCTTGAGATTTGCCTAGTTCCTTTTACAGATTTTAATCTTTCTAGTAGGCGCTCCTGGGTCGGGGTAACAGAGAGTGAAATACATAAATCTTGTAGCAGGAGTATTAGTTATCTGTTAATAATGCGTGGATGTAAGTTTGTGCTTGAGAGGGGGTCTACCCTAGTTACTCATTTTAGCATTAACTCTCCTATGGATATAGGTTGACCTGTTAGTGAGAAGGGAGTCATATGGGTTTAGGATTTTTGTAGAAATGGAGCTTTGACGCACTCTTTGTTGGTGGCTGCTTAAAGGCCCACAATTGTTATGTACAAGGTTGTTAATTATCCGCTAGGGGAGGTTATACCCTTTTCTAAAGGAGCTGTACCCCCTTTAAATTACTCTTGATAATCTTCATTGGGGTGTCTGAGGGTTCCTGGAGGAGATATCAAGGTTGAACTTGGATTCATTTTACAGGTAACCAGCTATCACCCAGCTTGACTGGCTTTTCACCTCTACTAGCAAGTCATCCCACTCTTTTGCAACAGAGACAGGTTTGCTCAGGGATAGCTGCTTACAAGTAGCTCACTTAGGTTTCGGGGTGGCAAGCTTAAGTCCGCTTTGCTTGGTTGTTCTGGCTAGATCATGATGCAAGAGGTACAAGCGTTTATCTTTGCTGTTTATTGCTTGGCTTGTTCACTGTTATTTCATCTTTCCCTTACGGTACGGATCTCTATAGCGCCTAATGACCTTTCTATCACCTATACTGAGTTGGAAGAATGTTTAGTTTAAAGATTTAGTAGATTTTTTTATGCATGTCTGGTTGTGGGGGATTGGGCTAGAGTTGGCTTCAAGACGACTTGATGTGTGGCAGGCATCTTTCAGGTGTAAGCTGAATGCTTTCATAGCTACGTCTTGGTGTGCTAAGTGTACCTTCTGGTACACTCACCTTGTTACGACTTACCTCATCTTTAGCAAGTGGGCGTATTATTTACTGATAGTTTAGAGCTTGTGAGGAGGGTGACGGGCGGTATGTACGTGCCTCAGAGCCAGCTTAAAGGGGGCTTATGTTATCCCGCTTTACTGCTAAATCCGCCTTCTAGGGGCTGTTTCATGCCCCCTTTTGTGAGATTTTCTAAGCTAGAAAATGTAGCCCATTTCTTCCACTTCATAGGCTATACCTTGACCTGTCTTGTTGGCGGGGTTAGGGCGATTGTGCTCACTGTGGCACTCTCAGAAGAGGTGAGCTGGCAATGGCGGTATGTAGGCTGTTTTTGGCAAGAAGTGGTCGGGTGTATCATGGGTTATCAATTATAGAACAGGCTCCTCTAGGTGGGTTTGGGGCACTGCCAAGTCCTTAGAGTTTTAAGCGTTTGTGCTCGTAGTTCTCAGGCGGAAGCTTTGGTTGTATAGAGCACCAAGATTTAGGGCCAGGCATAGTGGGGTATCTAGTCCCAGTTTGTGCCCTGGCTTTCGTGGAGTTTAGTAAGTCATACGAATTAGGGCCATCTTTAGGGCGGTTTTAAGTGTATCTTAAGCTTATGACAGCTCAGCTACGTTTTGACCTTAATTAATGTGATAAGCATGAGTCCACTCTTTACGCCGCGAACGATTACTTTGGGTCTCTTGTGTGACCACGGTGGCTGGCACAAGATTTACCAACCCTGAGTTGCTATAACTAAGTCAAGTTTACACTTATTGCTTAATGTTAATTACTGCTGAGTACCCGTGGGGGTGTGGCTAAGCAAGGCGTCTTGGGCTGCTATGGGCATGCCTGATGCCAGCTCCTTTTGCCTATGGTGTAGGAGTCAAGGGCATTTACACTGGGGCGCACATACTTGCATGTATATGTCTAGCAAGAACTAATGGTAAGGTTAGGACTAAGTCTTTTGTCCCTGGGTGGATGTGGGGCTGTCTTGGCATCTTCAGTGCCATGCTTTAATTGTAAGCTACAGGGACATTTTGTTTGTTTGTTTGTTTGTTTGTTTGTTTGTGTTTGTTGCTCACTGGTTGTCTGTGTAGCTTAAAATTGGCTAGTGCTTGGGGCGAAGGTTGACGTGTGTATGGATGATAGAAAGTGCGGCTTAAATTGGTTAGTGCTTGGGGTGAAGTTGATGTATGGGGATGGTAAAAAGTGCGTCCTAAAATTGGTTAGTATTGAATGCAAAGAAGGGTGGAAAAATAAACAAGAAAAGAATGAAAAAGTTGGATGAATTATTAATGGTTTATCAGAGGATTAGCATACACATGTATGAAATATGTTGATGAATTATTAATGTAACTCCAGTGCCAATAAGAGAAAGAAAATAACAAAATATGCAACACGATAGGCTAATGTTTTGGGCATTTAGTTGAAAATTAGCCATGTGGTTTAGAAAGTTAGAGGAAGTAAATGGGGTAGATTGATGGAAATTTATGTCCTGCGAGCATTCACTGAAGTGCAACATTGTAGGGACTTGTGGACACACCATAACCAGATGGTTAGGAGAGTGCATTGCGTGGGCGAGGCTCTATATGTCCTTAATACATTACATCCAGCCGAGTTATGGAAGACAAAGTGCATCAGTGTCAAGGTGATACCGGTTATCTTTAAGCCGTAACACCAATAGTGCCTGAGGTCGAGATTAGTTAATAACGCATAATTTAGGTGCAGGATATAAACCAATTCACCTGCCGCACTTGAGGGGCAACCTGCAGGAGAGAGAGAGAAAAGAGAACCAAAGGCGCCAAGGTCGGGGAATGCCGCGATCACAGACTGAAATGGTGAGGTGTGACAGGCACTGAGCCCAGCAGGCAAAAGGAGCTGGTTATATTGCAAAGACCAGACCTCACTGTGATTTTGTGTTATCTTTTAAAATCATTAATTTATACCCTCTTCCTTTTGTTGCCATTTCAGGATCTATAGGCATGGCTGAGATTTGCATGCCTTGGACTACTGAATGTATTAACCAAATAAAGCACGGGATCATACATGGCATGAACAGTAAACCTAGAAATGCACATAATATCATGAACCCTATTTTCTTCCACCAGGCTCCCCCAAATAAGTTATCCCACCAGTAGTTAGTTAGTATAGAATTCCATTTCTGTAGTGGTACGTGTGCAACTCGTTTTATCTCCTCTGCTATTTTCATTATAGCTTCCCCATTATTATCTGTTTCCAAACAACACTCAGAAGTATTCCATTTCCCACAGACCCCCCCCCCCTTCAGCTAAAAGATAATCTAAGGCTACCCAATTTTGGTACACTGTGGCTCTGGTTTGAGACAATTGTCTCGCTATGAGATTCAGTGCCTCAGCTGTGCGGTTGCTTGTTATTTCAATCACTGCTTGCAACCGAATAATTCAGTTTAGCATATATATTGGGGTACGGTATCCCCAGCTTCCATCTTGGGCCCAGGTGGCTGGATCCATACTAGTAATCCTTCTGGGCTTACACTCTCTCCTCTCCAAGGCCACTGTTCTGCCATTTGAGACCCCCCACATATCCAGCATGAGGTGACATTTAATTCCCGGGCTATCTTTTCCATAAGATCTATAAACAGGTTTTTCCCTACTGTTGAGAATTGGAATTCCTTGTCTTTTTTCCTTATTTCTTCATACCAATCACTGCTTTTCTGTACCAATTTCTGCTTCTCTTGCTCTCCTTAATTCCTGAGTGGCACTCTTAACTAACTCCTCCTTATACTGATCTTGCACTCCCCCTCTATCTGAATAGCCCCACATACCAGCTTGTGTAAAACGGATATTCTGTTCTCCCTGGGGCAGGAGACAGAGCCTACACCATGTCCACCTTTCCCTGGTTTAGTTGCTACCCATAATTTCTGCCCTTGGATTTCACAGTTCTTCAATTTTGTTCTATCTTAACATACAGAATTAGTATGAGTGTGATAATTTAGAACATAGTTTCACAGTTTCACAGTATGTTTGGGATTGGAAGGGACCTCAAAAGATCATCTAGTCCAATCCCCCTGCTGGAGCAGGAACACCCAGGTGAGGTCACACAGGAACATGTCCAGGCGGGTTTTGAATGTCTGCAGAGAAGGAGACTCCACAACCCCCCTGGGCAGCCTGGTCCAGTGTCTGTCACCCTTACTGAGAAGATGTTTTTTCTCAAATTTAAGTGAAACCTCTTGTGTTCCAGCTTGATCCCATTACCCCTTGTCCTATCATTGTTTGCCACCGAGAAGAGCTTGGCTGCATCCTTGTGGCACTCACCCTTTACATATTTATAAACATTAATAAGGTCCCCCCTTAGCCTCCTCTTCTCCAAACTAAAGAGACCCAGCTCCCTCAGCCTTTCTTCGTAAGGGAGGTGCTCCACTCCCCCTTAATCATCTTCGTTGCCCCACGCTGGACCCTCTCCAGCAGTTCCCTGTCCTTCTTGAACTGAGGGGCCCAGAACTGGACACAATATTCCAGATGTGGTCTCACCAGGGCGGAGTAGAGGGGAAGGAGGACCTCTCTCGATCTACTAACCACCCCCCTTCTAATACACCCCAGGATGCCATTGGCCTTCCTGGCCACAAGGGCACAGTGTTGGCTCATGGTCATCCTGTTGTCCACCAGGACCCCCAGGTCCCTTTCCCCTACACTGCTCTCTAATATGTAATTTCCCGACCTATACTGGAACCTGGGGTTGTTCCTGCCCAGATGCAGGACTCTACACTTTCCCTTGTTAAATTTCATTAGATTATTCCCCGCCCAACTCTCCAGCTTGTCCAGGTCTCGCTGGATGACAGCACAGCCTTCTGGCGTGTCAGCCACTCCTCCCAGCTCAGTGTCATCAGCAAACTTGCTGATAGTTCACTCTATTCCCTCGTCTAAATCGTTAATGAATATATTGAATAATATTGGCCCTAGTACTGACCCCTGAGGCACTCCACTAGATACTGGCCTCCAACTAGACTCCACACCATTGACTACCACTCTCTGGCTTCTCTCCTTAAGCCAGTTTGCAACCCACCTCACTACTCTATTGTCTAGACCACACCTCCTCAACTTAGCTGTGAGGATGCCGTGGGAGATTGTGTCAAAGGCTTTACTGAAGTCAAGGTAGACCACATCCACCGCTCTGCCATCATCCATCACCCTTGTTACATTCTCATAAAAGGCTATGAGGTTGGTCAAGCATGACTTACCCTTGGTAAAGCCATGCTGACTGCCCCTAATAACCCTCTTATCCCTGATATGCCTTGAGATGGCACCAAGGATAAGCTGTTCCATTACTTTCCCAGGGACAGAGGTGAGGCTGACCGGTCTATAATTACCCGGGTCCTCCTTCTTGCTCTTTTTGAAGACTGGAGTGACATTTGCTTTCCTCCAATCCTTGGGCACCTTTCCCGTTTCCCAAGACTTGGCAAAGATGATGGAGAGCGGTCCAGCAATGACTTCAGCCAGCTCCCTCAGCACCCGCGGATGCATCCCATCTGGACCCATGGATTTATGGATGTCCAGACTATTTAATTGCTCCCTAACCCAGTCCTCATCGACTAAAGCAAACTCCTCCATTGACCTGGATTCATCCGGGGTCTCAGGGGTACAGGGCTCCCCAGGACAGCCCCCAGCAGAGTAGACAGAGACAAAGAAGGCATTCAGTAATTCTGCCTTCTCTGTATCTTCTGCCACCAGGGCACCCACCCCATTCATCAGTGGGCCTACGTCGCCTCTGGTATTAGTTTTATCTGCTATGTATTTGAAAAAGTTCTTTTTGCTGTCCTTGACCCCTCTCGCCAGCTGTCATTCTAAGGAGGCCTTGGCTATCCTCTTCTGCTTGAGCATACCCAACAGATCCCTATTCAACCACACAGGCCTCCTGGCTCCCTTCCTTGACTTCCTATGTGTGGGGATGCCCTGATCCTGAGTGTGGAAGAAGCAATCTCTGAATGCAATCCAGCTATCTTGGGCCCCTTTCCCTTCAAGCAGTCTTGCCCATGGGATTTCCCCCAGCAGTTGCTTGAAAAGGCCAAAGTTAGCCTGCTAAAGTCCAGGGTTGCAATTCTACTTGCTATTCTGTTCCTGCCACACAAGATGCTGAACGCCACCATCTCGTGGTCACTGCAACCCAGGCAGCCCTCAACCTTTACTGCTTCGACCAGACCCTCCTTGTTAGTGAGGATGAGATCCAGCAGTGCACCTCTCCTGGTTGGCTCCTCCACTATCTGCATGAGGAAGTTATCAGTCCAGGAAGAAACCTCCTGGACTGTGGCTGGCTGGCTGAATGGTCCTTCCAGCAAACATCAGGGAAGTTAAAATCACCCACAACAACCATGGCCTGTGACTGTGAGGCCACTCTCAACTGCCCATAGAAGGCCTCATCAACTTCCTCAACCTGATCTGGTGGCCTGTAACAGACGCCCACAACAGTGTCAGCCCTGCCAGCCTGCCCCTTGATCCTGACCCATACACTCTCAACTCGCTCGTCATCCGCTCCTGGGCAGAATTTAGTACATTGTAGTTGCTCTCTCACATAGAGAGCAACTCCACCTCCACGCCTGGCTGGCCTGTCTTTCCTGTAAAGGGCATAGCCATCCATGACCACATTCCAGTCATGTGAACTGTCCCACCATGTTTCTGTAATTGCCACCAGATCATAATCTCCCGACCGAACATAGGATTCTAACTCCTCCTGCTTATTCCCCATGCTGCACACATTAGTGTTCAGGCATTTCAAGGAGCGAGCAGAATACACCAGTTTCTCCCTAGGGGCATAGGAGACCACCCGGTCCTCATCAGTTTTAGAATCCTGCCCCACTGGGACAAGCCCAGCTACAACCCCATCCCCCTTCGAGCCTAGTTTAAAGCTCTCCAAATGAGCCCAGCTAATTCCTGCCCCAGCATCCTTTTGCCCCTGCAAGATAAACCTTTCCCGCATGACAGTGTCCGGACTGGTGTCTTATAAAACCAACCATTATCAAAAAATACAAAGCCCTGCCTGTAGCACCAGTCTTGGAGCCAACCATTTAGAGAGTGAATTTTCCTATTCCATCCCACATCATCACTTGAAGATGGAAGGAGTGAAGAGAAGATCACTTGAGCCCCTGAGTCTTTTACCATCCTTCCCAAGACCTTGAAATCGTTTTTCATTCCTCTCAGACTACGGGAAGCAGCTTCCTCCCCATCTGTCTGGAAAACCAGCAGCGGTTAGTAGTCTGTCAGTCTGTCCTTAATGGCCCTCTTATCCTTGATATACCTTGAGGTGGTGCCAAGGATAAGCTGTTGCATCACATTTCCAGGGATGGAGGTGAGACTGACCAGTGTATAGCTACCTGGATACTCCTTCTTGCCCTTTTTGAAGACTGGAGTGACATTTTTTTTCCTCCAGTCCTCAGGAACCTCTCCCATTTCCTGTGACTTAGCAAAGATGATGGAGCGTGGTCTAACAATGACTTTGGCTAGCTCCCTCAGCACCCACAGGTGCATTCCATCAGAACCCATGGATTTATGGATGTCCAGATTGCTTAATTGGTCCCTAACCCAGTCCTCATCAACCAAAGCAAACTCCTCCATTGTCCTGACTTCTTCTGGGGCCCCGGTGGTACGGGGCTCCTCAGGACAGCCTCCAGCAGTGGAGACAAAGAAGGCATTCAGTAATTCTGCCTTCTCTGTATCTTCTGTCACCAGGGCACCTACCGGGCCCACCCCATCAGTGGGACTACATTGCCTCTGGTGTTACTTTTATCTGTCATGTATTTGAAGAAACTCTTTCTGTTTTCCTGGACCAGTCTCGCAAGGTATAATTCTAAGGAAGCCTTAGCTTTCCTAGTTGCCTCCCTACATCCTCTGACAATGACCTTATATTTTTCCCAGGTGGCCAGCCTCTCCTTCCATGATCTGTAGACTCTGCTCTTCCACTTGAATTTGCCCAGAAGTTCCTTGTTTAACCACGCAGGTCTCCTGGTTCCCTTCCTTGACTTCCTATGTGTCAGGATGCTCTGAACTTGAGCTTGGAAGAAGCAGTCCTTGAATGTTAACCAGCTATCTTGGGCCCCTTTCCCTTCAAGCAGCCTTGCCCATGGGATTTCCCCCAGCAATTGCCTGAAAAGGCCAAAGTTGGCCCTACTGAAATCCAGGGCTGCAATTCTGCTTGCTATTCTGTTCCTGCCACACAAGATCCTGAACTCCACCATCTCATGGTCGCTGCAGCCAAGGCAGCGACCTTTACCGCTTCAACCAGACCCTCCTTGTTAGTGAGGATGAGGTCCAGCAGTGCACCTCTCCTAGTCGGCTCCTCCACCCTTTGCATCAGAAAGTTCATGTCAAGGCTCTGGAGGAACCTCCTGGACTGTGGCTGGCTGGCTGAGTAGTCCCTCCAGCAAACACCAGGGTAGTTAAAATCCCCTACAACTACTAGGGCCTGTAATTACGAGGCTGCTCTCAGCTGCCTGTAGAAGGTCTCATCAACTTCCTCACCCTGATCAGGTGGCCTGTAATAGACACCCGCAACAGTATCACTCCTGCCAGCCTGCCCCTTAATAATCACCCACAGACTCTCAACTCGTTCCTCATCCGTGCCTGGACAGTACTCCATACATTGTAGTTGCTCTCTCACATAAAGAGCAACTCCACAACCACGCCTGGCTGGCCTGTCTTTCCTCAGAAGGACAAAGCTATCCATGACCACATTCCAGTCATGTGTGCTGTCCCACCATGTCTCTGTAATTGCCACCAGATCATAATCTCCTGACTGAAGACAGGTTTCTAACTCCTCCTGCTTATTCCGCATGCTGCATTCATTGGTGTACAGGCATTTCAGGGAGCAAGCTGAGGACACTGATTTCACCTTAGGGTGAAAATCCATCATCAGCTTTGAAGACTGAGGTGAAGAAAGCCTTAAATATCACAGTTTTGTCTATGTTCTTGTCAATTAGGTGACCATGCTCATCGAGTAATGGGCCAATGTTATTCCTAGTTTGCCCTCAACTTCTCATGCTGTTATCCTGTGAGACCACACCACAGTCAAGGTGAGCCACCTGCTCACAGATGTTACTGCTGACCAAATGGAGACTGAATGCAGAGGGGCCTTGAGAAACTCAGGGGTCTGACCAACAGAAATCTCTTGAAGTTTACAAGGAGAATTGGCCAGTCCAGCCTCAAGAGGAATAACAAACCTACACATCAGGGCCAGCTGGGACCTGAGTCTGTGTGACCTGAGTGCTGAGTGACTCTGAGGAGAAGGGCCTGGGAACTACAGGGAAGGCAATACAAGCCAGTGGTTTATGGTCACCATGAAGAAGGCCACCGGCATACAGGGCTGCATTAGGTTGAGCATGTTCACCCGGACAAGGGGAGTTATTGTCCACCTGGAAAAAGCACTAGTAGGAACCCACACACATGGGTTTGTCACAGACATCAGCTCCCAGTTTTGATGGAGATGAGAAGAGCTGGAGAGTGCCCAGAGGAGACCTAGAGTTTGGGGCCTTCAGCAGATGACCTGTGTAGATGGACTGAGAGACCTGGATTTCTTTGGCCCTTTTGCCCAGTGGTGATGAGGTTCAGGGCATTATAGGAGTTGCCCAGTACTGCTTGAAGGGTGGTTTCAGAGACAGTGGAGCTTTTACCAAAATCGCAAAACAGCATGAGAACAAAAAAATGCCACAAAGTTGCAGCTAGGGAGGTTGAGATTGGACACAAGGAGAAACAAATGTCACTGCAAGTGCATTTCTGTGGTACTTCATTCCCTCCTTCTTGCAACCCACAATCCTGGGAGAGAATATACTGTAGCCGTGCTCGTGGTATTGTACAACCCCACATCTCATTGCCAAAGGAAGAGCCCTGAGCAATGTGTGAGGGACAGGATCTGCCTTCCCAGGGGCTGGGGGTCAGGCCTTGGCCCGTTGTCTTAAGTAACACAGCCAGGCTACTCAGCATTAGAGTAACCTTCCCTTGCTTTTCCTGACCTGTCATCACTGCCTCCACTTTTCTGCTCTTATCAGACCCTGGGGACAGTTTCTCAATGATGTCCCTCAGTGGGACCCATGAACATTACAAGAAAGTTTGGAGTTTGCATCTGACTTTGACTTCTTGAGAGGTTTCTTCAACTTCCTATCACTGCCTGTAGTTTTGGCAACAAACCCACCAGAGTGATCATTAAAATGCCTTGGGCTGCTCCTGTGCTGCTGAGCTGGGCTGGGCTCCTGGGACACAGGGAGCTCATGGCAGCGGCAGCGCTGCAGAGAGACAGCTCTGCCCAGGAGCAGCTCCTCTGCACACGCAGCAGGGCTGAGGGCTCTGCCTGCAGCACCGGGGGCAGAGGAGACAGGCAGAGAGCTTAAATGTGGCCAGGACTAGGAGGATGATTGGGATCTCACTGGAGAAGAAATCTTTGCAGTCCTTGTCACAGTAAGTCTCTGGGTGTAGGGCAATGGAGATATAGCTCCTGGAGGCATCTCCTAAAGCTGGCACAGCCACATCTTATAGGATCTTTAAGGAACGGGTTCTTGTAAGGAAATTTTAAATTGATGTGAAGCCAGGGTGTGCACCCAGGAGTGCCGAGGGGCTGTGTGCTGGGGCAAGGACTCTGCCACCTGCCCAGGGGGCTCCCCATGATGCTGTGGGGAGAAGTTCTGGCAAAACAGCATCCTGCTCCTAGAAAGTGTGCTGCCTTGGGTCAGGCCTGCTCAGAGCTCCAAATCACCCCAGGAAATTTCCCAGGGGATTTTTCAAGAAGCACGTCAAGGCAGTAGCTACCTGAAAGGGAACGATCCTGTCATTTCAATCTCCTAATCTGGATTGTTTGGGTGAGCAATTAAGGTCTCAGTTCAGAAGGAGTCAGTGAAACCCTGTTTCTCCTGAAGGTGAATAAACCTGGGACTATCAGAAATCAACACACCGTGGCTTATGGACAGCATTAGCATCACTTTCCATCCTCATCAGGGCTGGTCCGATGTTCCCATCAGAGCTGGCCCCCACAGAGCTGGGAGGGGTCTGCAGGACAGAGCTGAGCACACAGTGGGTGGGATGGGGTCTGTGACAGTGAAAGAGAGGAGACCTGATGACAGAGAAACAGCTCCCGGCAGGGACAGCTCCAGGCAGCAGAGCAGGGGGTGCTCAGAAGTTCTTTTGGTCCTTCTCTGTAGATGTCTGCTGGGTGTTGTCTGCTGGGCAATGATCTCACTCTCTTGTTTAGCACATCCCATCTTCAGGAGCCCTGACTCTCTGCTCTGCTCTGCTCTGCTCTGCTCTGCTCTGCTCTGCATGGCCTGCCTAGCTTGTGAGCTGCCCCCAGAAAGGTCGAGCCCCCACTAGGATCCCAGGGAGTGTTGAGCCTTTACTTTAAAAGATGTATAGATGAGGCTCTAAGGGACATGTTTTAGTACTAGATTTCAGTTTTGGTTGGACTTGATAATCTTAATAGTCTCTTACAACTAAAATGATTCTATAATTCTATGATTCTTGAGGGTCGGCACTCTCCTCACAGAGTCCTTTGCCTCTCTCAGTGAGGGGTTGTGTCCTGCTCTCTCCCTCACAAATATACTGCTGGGCTGGGACAGAGAAGAATTTGCAGATCTGCCCTTTCAAACAGTGCTCCTCTGCTCCCATATCAGTCCAGTTGTTTTGGGTTTTTAAAGAATAATTTGTGTGCGAAGTCATCTTCAAGGTGGCACAAGTGAAAGCAGAGGTCAAGTGAGTTAAAGACTGATGTTCTCCTGACTCTGCACTGAGCTACAGCAAGCTGCTGAGCCCTTTCACCTGTCCTGTCTCAAGACTAATCATATTTTCAGTGATATAAGTGAGGATTTCTACTCCTAAACCACCCCCCCGCCCCCATCAGACATAGTGGTGGAAAATAAGGACCACAGACAAAGCAATTATAAAGATAAGCTAATTTTTTCCTCTGCAGCCCAAGCTCTTGACAATCATGAGTGCAGATACTGAACTTTTCCATTAAAGGCAGATTGGATTACATCTGATATGCCCTGTAAACACTGGAACTGTGACAAACCAGCTCCCATGTACCCACCGCAGCATAGTAAAGCTGACTGCTTGGCAGCAGACTGCCAGAGGTTCTGCTCCTCACAGCACACTCAGACAGCACAGACCAGAAAGAGGAAATGCATTTAAATGGGGGTGATTTCTATGAAAAATGGAGTGGCTTTGCTTAGAGGAGTCTTCCCTCATTTTAGGTTATCATTTCCTTTTTTGAAGAGAGCCCTCATGACAAGAAACAGCAAATGTCCAACAGCAGCTCCATCACACAGTTCCTCCTCCTGGCATTCACAGATACACGGGAACTGCAGCTCTTGCATTTCTGGCTCTTTCTGGGCATCTACCTGGCTGCCCTCCTGGGCAATGGCCTCGTCATCATCACCATAGCCTGTGACCAGCACCTCCACACCCCCATGTACTTCTTCCTCCTCAACCTCTCCCTCATTGACGTGGGCTCCATCTCTACCACTCTACCTAAATCCATGGCCAGTTCCATTTGGAACACCAGGGCCATTTCTTACCAAGGATGCACTGCCCAAGTCTTCCTGTTTGCCTTCTTGGTTGGAACAGAGTTTTCACTTCTCACCATCATGGCCTATGACCGCTACGTTGCCATCTGCAACCCCCTGTACTATGGGACCCTCCTGGGCAGCAGAGCTTGTGTCCACATGGCAGCAGCTGCCTGGGCCACTGGGTTTCTCAGTGCTGTGCTGCACATTGCCAACACATTTTCTCTACCACTCTGCAAAGGCAATGCTGTAAACCAGTTCTTCTGTGAAATCCCCCAAATCCTGAAGCTTTCCTGCTCAGACGCCTACATCAGGGAAGCTGGGTTTCTTGTGATTAGTGTCTTAGTAGCATTTGGGTGTTTTATTTTCACAGTATCACAGTATCACAGTATGTTTGGGATTGGAAGGGACCTCAAAAGATCATCTAGTCCAATCCCCCTGCTGGAGCAGGAACACCTAGGTGAGGTCGCACAGGAACATGTCCAGGCGGGTTTTGAATGTCTCCAGAGAAGGAGACTCCACCACTTCCCTGGGCAGCCTGTTCCAGTGCTCTGTCACCCTCACTGAGAAGAAGTTTCTTCTCAAATTTAAGTGGAACCTCTTGTGTTCCAGCTTGATCCCATTACCCCTTGTCCTATCATTGTTTGCCACCGAGAAGAGCCTGGCTCCATCCCCACGGCACTCACCCTTTATATATTTATAAACATTAATAAGGTCCCCCCTTAGTCTCCTCTTCTCCAAACTAAAGAGACCCAGCTCCCTCAGCCTTTCTTCATAAGGGAGGTGCTCCACTCCCCCTTAATCATCTTCGTTACCCTACGCTGGACCCTCTCCAGCAGTTCCCTGTCCTTCTTGAACTGAGGGGCCCAGAACTGGACACAATATTCCAGATGTGGTCTCACCAGGGCGGAGTAGAGGGGAAGGAGGACCTCTCTCGATCTACTAACCACCCCCCTTCTAATACACCCCAGGATGCCATTGGCCTTCCTGGCCACAAGGGCACAGTGCTGGCTCATGGTCATCCTGTTGTCCACCAGGACCCCCAGGTCCCTTTCCCCTACACTGCTCTCTAATATGTAATCTCCAAACCTATACTGGAACCTGGGGTTGTTCCTGCCCAGATGCAGGACTCTACACTTGCCCTTGTTAAATTTCATTAGGTTATTCCCCGTCCAACTCTCCAGCCTGTCCAGGTCCCGCTGGATGGCAGCACAGCCCTCTGGTGTGTCAGCCACTCCTCCCAGCTTAGTGTCATCAGCAAACTTGCTGATAGTACACTCAATTCCCTCGTCCAAATCGTTAATGAATATATTGAATAATATTGGCGCCAGCACTGACCCCTGAGGCACTCCACTAGATACTGGCCTCCAACTAGACTCCACACCATTGACTACCACTCTCTGGCTTCTCTCCTTAAGCCAGTTTGCAACCCACCTCACTACTCTATTGTCTAGACCACACCTGCTCAACTTAGCTGTGAGGGTGCTGTGGGAGACTGTGTCAAAGGCTTTACTGAAGTCAAGGTAGACCACATCCACCGCTCTGCCATCATCCATCCACCTTGTTACATTCTCATAAAAGGCTATGAGGTTGGTCAAGCATGACCTACCCTTGGTAAAGCCATGCTGACTGCCCCTAATAACCCTCTTATCCTTGATATGCCTTGAGATGGCACCAAGGACAACCTGTTCCATTACTTTCCCAGGGACAGAGGTGAGGCTGACCGGTCTATAATTACCCGGGTCCTCCCTCTTGCCCTTTTTGAAGACTGCTGTGACATTTGCTTTCCTCCAATCCTTGGGCACCTTTCCCGTTTCCCAAGACTTGGCAAAGATGATGGAGACCGGTCCAGCAATGACTTCAGCCAGCTCCCTCAGCACCCGCGGATGCATCCCATCTGGACCCATGGATTTATGGATGTCCAGACTATTTAATTGCTCCCTAACCCAGTCCTCATCGACTAAAGCAAACTCCTCCATTGACCTGGCTTCATCCGGGGTCTCAGGGGTACGGGGCTCCCCAGGACAGCCTCCGGCAGAGTAGACAGAGACAAAGAAGGCATTCAGTAATTCTGCCTTGTCTGTATCTTCTGCCACCAGGGCACCCACCCCATTCATCAGTGGGCCTACATTGCCTCTGGTATTAGTTTTATCTGCTACGTATTTGAAAAAGTTCTTTTTGCTGTCCTTGACCCCTCTCGCCAGCTGTAATTCTAAAGAGGCCTTGGCTATCCTAGCTGCCTTCCTACATCCTCTAACAGCAGCCTTATATTCCTCCCAAGTGGCCAGCCCCTGCTTCCATGACCTGTAAACTCTCCTCTTCTGCTTGAGCATACCCAACAGATCCCTATTCAACCACGCAGGCCTCCTGGCTCCCTTCCTTGACTTCCTACGTGTGGGGATGCTCTGATCCTGAGCGTGGAAGAAGCAATCTCTGAATGCCACCCAGCTATCTTGGGCCCCTTTTCCTTCAAGCAGTCTTGCCCATGGGATTTCCCCCAGCAATTGCTTGAAAAGGCCAAAGTTAGCCCTGCTGAAGTCCAGGGTTGCAATTCTACTTGCTATTCTGTTCCTGCCACACGAGATGCTGAACTCCACCATCTCGTGGTCACTGCAACCCAGGCAGCCCTCAACCTTTACTGCTTCGACCAGACCCTCCTTGTTAGTGAGGATGAGATCCAGCAGTGCACCTCCCCTAGTCGGCTCCTCCACCATCTGCATAAGGAAGTTATCATCAGTGCACTGGAGGAACCTCCTGGACTGTGGCTGGCTGGCTGAATGGTCCTTCCAGCAAACCTCAGGGAAGTTAAAATCACCCACAACAACCAGGGCCTGAGACCGTGAGGCCACTCTCAGCTGTCCATAGAAGGCCTCATCAAGTATTGTGCCAGATGGACCTTCTCTCTGATCAGTACTTTTGTTCCCAGATTCTTTTGTTTAGGTATGTTTTTTTCCAAAGCAAAATCTCAGGCATTACTAAAAAGGAAAACAAGGAGAAAAAAAAAATCCATGCCACACACCACACCACACACCACACACTATCCCATGTTTGTATGACAAAAATGTCCAAAGTGACAGTAGCTTCCTTACTCTTTCAGTACTCAAAAGAGTAACTCTTATAGGCTTTCATAAATTCTGAACCTCTTGCCACACACTGAGGTAGGCAAATAACTCTGAGAAAGGTGCAAGTCACGCATGAGGTGTGGAAGGTTTACCCTGCGGCTGAAGTGCATTTTGCATCCCCTGTACAGACGGCCAACTGTGGATCTTGGTTTGGGCAGGAAAAGGAAACATGACTGCAATAGCAGCAATGGACTATTTTTGCTCATTTGGGAAGAGTCATCATTTGCCTGGCTGTGCTTTGGGAACGGTAATTTCATGGCACCACCATTCCCAGGTGGTTTCAGCCATGCCCAGTGCATGACCACCAAGAGCAGGTACAGCCGCCTGGGCCTCCTGGGCACAAGGACAGCCTCGGGGCCAGCAGCACCCCGAAGTCCTTCCTCCAAAGAGTGCTGGGTGGATGGGCAGTGGGTGGGGTGGGACACTGGGGGCCCATGTCACCTCCATGTCACAATGCGACCACTGGGCAATGCTGAGGTCACAATGCCCTGGGGCAGTATAAAAGGGAGCAGCGTCCCGTGTCTGCTGCCAGAGCTGGCCTGGAGGCAGCCTCGGGGCCAGAAACACCCCAAAGTCCTTCCTCCAAGGAGTGCTGGGTGCATGGGCAGCAGAAGGGGTGGGACACAGGGGGCCCACGTCACCTCCGTGTCACAGTGTGACCAGCCAGCAATGCTGAGCTCACAATGCCCCGGGATAGTATAAAAGAGAGCAGCCTCCCGTGTCTGCTGCCAGAGCTGGCCTGGAGGCAGCCTGAAGACATTGGAGAGGAAGTCCTTGAGGAGCCGGTGGAATCCCTTGACAGGGGCTGAAGGAGGAAGACCCGAATGAGGCAGCTGGAGTTTCTCCGCTGCAAGGCCATCTCCCAGCAGGGCCGCGTTCCAAGTTCATCTGATGGATGAACATTCTTTTCAGCTGGATAGCAGTAGCAAAATCAAGGGAATGCCTTCTTGAGGAGCAGTGCAGAGCTCACCGTCCTCATGGACTGGGGAGCTAGGGTAAGCAGCTGTAGGAAGTGGAATGCAGAGTGGTTTGAAGGGGGTCCGGTGCTCTCACCGCCACCAGAAGGTACATGGCTCCTTCCCACAAGGTGATGGAGTGAATGGCTAAGCTGGGCAAGGTTACAAGTGTTTGTCAGGGATTTCGTCAGCATGTACTGCTAGTGAAAGGAAGGGAAGAAAAAGAGGGAGAGAGAAGAGGAAGAGGGAGAGGGAGAGGGAAGAGGTGAAGAAAGAGGAGAAGAGAGAGAAAGGGAAAGGGAAAAGGAAAGGGAAAGGGAAAGGGAAAGGGAAAGGGAAAGGGAAAGGGAAAGGGAAAGGGAAAGGGAAAGGGAAAGGGAAAGGGAAAGGGAAAGGGAAAAGGAAAGGGAAAGGGAAGAGAAAAGAGAAGAGAAAAGAGGAGAGGAGAGGAGAGGAGAGGAGAGGAGAGGAGAGGAGAGGAGAGGAGAGGAGAGGAGAGGAGAGGAGAAGAGAAGAGAAGAGAAGAGAAGAGGAGAGGAGAGGAGAGGAGAGGAGAGAAGAGGAGAGGAGAGGAGAGGAGAGGAGAAGAGAAGAGAAGAGAAGAGAAGAGAAGAGAAGAGAAGAGAAGAGAAGAGAAGAGAAGAGAAGAGAAGAGAAGAGAAGAGAAGAGAAGAGAAGAGAAGAGAAGAGAAGAGAAAAGAGATCATTGTCCTATCCTTCTATCATTCTGTTATTCTGTGTTCTCCTGGGAGGCATGACCAGCCTGTGTTCCGAGGAGCCAGGTCTTGCTCAAATGCTCAGGGAACAGCCGATCGCCAGTGTTGGGGTCAGGAAGGAATTTTCCCCCGGGGCAGATGGGCCCTGGCCCCCGGGGTTTTTTTGCCTTCCTCTGCAGCATTGAGCATGACCACCTGTCAGAGCTCCTCTGGGCCCTTTTGGCTCAGTTCATGCCCACTGCTCTTGCCCTCCAAGGCACCACTCGTGCCCTGGCTTTCTCGGGTTCTTTCTCCCAGGGCAAGTTTGCAGGAGAAGCCAGCTCTCCTCCTTCTCCTTCTTCTATTAAAATTTGTATTTTTAATAAAATAAATATAAATACAAATAAAAAAATAAAATAAAATTCTGCTTCCAGTTGTATCCTTTGTGTATGTGTCCCTGAAATATTTTTTGGATCTAAAACCTCTCTGGCATTTCAGTCGAACAGTCACATCTTTATTGGACTCATTGTGACTGTAGAAAATAGAGCAGCACAGCACAGCATCGTTGTGCTCAGTAGTTGTGCCTGGAGCATGATGAGCTCTGACCCAGGCCTGAGGACTCCATCCAGGAAGCCGCTGTCTGCAGAGCAGGGGCCAGGCCTGTCCAGGAGAGGGGGCAGAGACAGGCACACACACCTACAACATGGCTCAGGCAGGCACCAGAGGTCTCAGGCTGAGCTGAGACACGTCCCCTGGGCCCCTGCAGGAGATGGTCCCCAGGGAGGCCGGTCGCAGCCACTGAGGCCTTTGAGCACCCCCAAGACCCTGTAGACATGGATGGCTGGCAGCTTTGGAGACTGAGTCTTGGGCCAGATGGACCTTCTCTCTGATCAGGACTTTTGTTCCCAGATTCTTTTGTTTAGGTATGTTTTTTTCCAAAGCAAAGATCTCAGGCATTACTTAAAAGGAAAACAATGAGAAAAAGAAATCCATGTCACACACCACACACCATCCCATGTGTGTATGAGTTTTGACGCAAATGTCCAAAATGACAGTAGCTTCCTTACTCTTTCAGTACTCAAAAGAGTATCTCTTAAAGGCTTTCCATAAGTTCTGAACCTCTTCCCACCAATCAAGGTAGGCAAAGAACTCTGAGAAAGGTGCAAGTCACACATGAGGTGTGGAAGGTTTACCCTGCGGCTGAAGTGCATTTGCATCCCCTGTAGGGATGGCCAACTGTGGATCTTGGTTTGGGCAGGAAAAGGAAACATGACTGCAATAGCAGCAATGGACTATTTTTGCTCATTTGGGAAGAGTCATCGTTTGCCTGACTGTGCTTTGGGAATGGATCCAAATGTTCTAGGTCTGAACATGATTGACCTTTCCAGCACACCAGTGCCACCTCCGCTCACTTGTTTTTCAAAGCGAGTCTTATTTCCATGGCGGTCTATTGGCACTGTCCAGCCCAGCCTATGGCTCTGGTTACACTTGGGATTTTCTCCATGCTGCGGTGGTTGAAACCATCCTGTTATCCCCTCAGAAAAGGCTTTGTGACCCTGGTCCTCCTGGCTGTGGGGCCTCATGGACATCAGCTCTGGTGCAGACAGGGGACAGCTACCAGGGGTCTTCTCTTGGTTGCAGGGCTGGTTTCTGCCATGACTGGAGAGAAGAGCAGGAGGTTTGTCCTGGAGAGCCAAATGGCAGAGAAGGCATCAGGGACAGCCAGCAGCTGTGCCCAGCACGTGACCACCAAGGGCAGGGACAGCCCCCTGGAACTCTTGGGCACCAGGACTGCCTTGGGGCCAGGACCTCAAAGGCTTCCTGCAAAGGGTGCTGGGGTGGGCTGTGGTGGGGGGGCTTTGCAGCTTCCCCCTGCTAGGGAAAGGAGGAGAAAGGAGAGAAGGGAAGTGAGCTATAGTTCAGCTGTAAGGGACCTATAATGACCATCTAGTCCCACTGCATGACCAATTCAAGGCTGATCTAAAGTTAAAACATGGTAGTAAGTGCATTCTCCAAATGCCTCTTGAATGCTGAGGCTTGGGGCATCAACCAGCTGTCACAGAATCACAGAATGGTTGGGCTTGAAAGGGACCTCTGGAGATCATCTAGCCCAACCCACCTGCTAAGCAGGTTCACCCAGAGCAGATTGCACAGGAAGGTGTCCAGGTGGGTTTTGAATGTCTCCAGAGAAGGAGACTCCACAACCTCTCTGGACAGCCTGTTCCAGTGCTCAGGCACCCTCACAGTAAAGAAGTTTTTCCTAATATTCAGATGGGACCTCCTATGCTGTGCCCGTTGCCCCTCATCCTATCGTTCAGAAGTCTGTTCCAGTATTTGACCACACTTTCAGTAGAGGGTCAAGTCTGAACTTCCTCTGACCCAGGTTTGCACCATTCACACATGTCCTGTCACTGGATACCAGGGACAAGAGATCAGCGCTTCCCTGTACACTTCCCTCCTCAGGAACTTTGAGAGGGCAATGAGGTTGCCCATCAGCTTCCTTCTCTCCAAACTAGAGAAATCGAGATTCCTCAGCCACTCCTCAGAGGACATGCCTTCCGGTCGTTCACCAGCTTTGTTCCTCTCTGGACACATTTGAATACTTCAACATCCTTGTCGAATCGTGGGGCCCAGAACTGCACACAGCACTCAAGGTGAGGCCACACCAACTCTGAATACAGCAGGATAATCACCTCCTTTGAGCGGCTGGTTCTGCTCTGTTTGATGTACCCCAGGATGGGATTTGCACTCTTGGCTGCCAGGGCACACACTGCTGACTCTTGTTGAGCCTCCTGTCAACCAGCGCCCCAAGGCTCCTTTCTGCAGGGCTGCTCTCCAGCCAATCCTCTCCCCATTTATACTTGTGCTTGGCATTACTTTATCCTAGGTGCAGAATCCGGCATGTGGACTTGTTAGATTTTATGCCATTGATAATTGCCTAATGCTCCAATCTATCTAGATCATTCTGCAAGGCTCCTTGTCCCTCAGGATAGTCATCAGCACCTCCAAGGATGGTATTATCAGAAAATTTGCTGATGGTGCATTAAATTCCTGCATCCAGATTATTGACAAAAATATTGGACAGACCTGGCCCTAGGACTGAGTCCTGAGGAACATCCCTGGTGGCTTGTCTCTAGCCAGATGTAGCACCATCCACTGCAACATTTTGAGCCCTGCCATTCACCCAGCTCTTCACCCAGCACACTGCGTATCTGCTCATCTCACAGCTGGACAGCTTGTCCAGAAGTGTGCTGTGAGGGACAGTTTCAAAAGCTTTACTAAAATCCAGAAAAACTACATCTACTGCCTTCCCTTCATCCACTAGGCAGCTGAAATTCCAAAACATATAAACTTACTGAAAAGTCAAAACACTTAGGAGGGAAATATTCAACAAGAATTCTGAGAAAAGAATCCACATTAGTATATTTGTGGTGTACTTTCTTCCCACTCCTCCTGACTTCAATTTAACACAGTGAGGCACAGAGACAATCTACAAGTTTTTTTCTAATACGATTGCTAAAGATTTCAAAGAAAGAACGGATTTTTAGCAGATACAGTTAAATTAGAGAACATTTCACAAACGACACATCTGTGATCCTTTAAACTGACTCAGCTGAGTTGCTGGTTGCTGCTGGCTACCCATGTGAAATCACAGTTTCTGCTATCACAAGTGTGATTTACCATTACCACACTACCCATCTCTTCTGCAAAAGCACTGATAATATCATGCACACCAACTTAATGCGCTGAATGAAACACATAATCCTGCTTACTAGAAATCAGGTTTGGCCCTGCAAAACATTTTGATAAATAAAGTTATTAAAACATATGTTTACCTAGGATGGTCTGATACAGTTTAAAATGGAGAAGTCTAAATACATTATTTCAAGTATGTGAAGTACATGGCTAAGTACTTCTTTCAGAATTAGAGAAAATGACAGTGCATCCCATCTAGAAAACCACATTCTACCCCCAAAGGAAGATCTAGTCTGCCTAAAATAAGTGTTTAGTAATCCACAGATATCAGCATCATTAAAAAGGTCAAATATGTCTTTCTCAAAATACCAAGTCAGAGAGAGTGACAGACAGACAGACAGACAGGGCTTTGCAACCAAGGCAGCCCGGCTCCCCACAGGAGAGGAGCACAGCACAGGGACAGAGGTGCCGGTTGCAGTGCCAGTGGCAGTGCCAGTGGTGCCAGGGCCAGTTTGCTTGTGTGTGTGGCTTTTACTTTCCTGATTAAACTGTCAGCCAGTGAGTTTTATCACTTTAAGTCTTCTGATTCTCTCCCCCATCCTGCTGGATATAAAGATAAATATCTCAAAAAGCTATGTTTTCATACCAGATGGACTATGGGTGAATTCCCAAGGCCGTTCCTTAATATTTAGGACCTGTGATTTATTATATTTCTGCCACTGCTTGGGTTGTGCAGCAACTCCTGGGATTCTTCAATACCTTGCTGATGAGCACAGTAAAATCACAAAGAACACTCTGCCCCAAACCCTGAAAGTCATGTGCTGTCTGGACATACTTAAATTCTTCAGTTCCAATGAACAGGGATTTTCTGGGAAGGAAAAAACCTCCCTGAGGTTCGTGAAACAAGACTCACTGTATCAGCACTCATGGAATACATTGCCAGTCACGCTGCTTGCCGTGGTTAAAGCAATTTGAATAAACAGGAAGTGAAACACAGGTCTCATGAAAAGTAAAGCAGAGCTTCACAATTCAGTACGTAATCCCTGTGACTAAGTGGATCTTAGAATTAAAAACTGAAAAGTCTGATTCAACATACAGCTATGAAAGCCTGATCCAAGTCCTGTACAACTCCCCAAGGACCATTTCCTGAGTATGCTGAATTTGCACATCCAGAAACTAATAAGAGCATGTTCTTCTCACATGTCACAGCATTTTAAGCAGGCAACGTTAACCTGGATTGTGGCATTGCTCGTGGCTCCAGGCAGTGTCTTTCCTGCCGGACGTGATGGCGCTGGAGCTGGAGCTGGCCAGGACGGCTCCCAAAGAGTCGCCTGGGAGGTGGGCGCTAGCCAAGGAGCTCCTGCTGAGCTTCCATTGCGATGGCCTTTGCTGGCAACATCGCAAACCAAGTCGCTGCAGACACACTGCAGATTTCTGGAGGAAAGGGATTTAATACTGAATGTCTTGTAGAAAAACTAACAAGATATGCGAAAATCTACCAGGTAAGTAAACGAGGGAGTGTGATCTATTTAGCAATGCATACATTGTTCGTAAAATAATCTAACCACTACTTATTTGAAACCATGATGTACACGTATTTTAAAAAGTTTTGAGGATGAGAGAAATAATGCTTGAATTTAAGGAAAGGGTACTCAAATCAGGCAAATTCTTGCACAAAAACCTCTTTGCAGTAGACCAAAAACTAAAGCTGCAGCAGAGATATAAATTCAGTGGTGTGGTTTTGTTTTTCTGATGTGGTAACTCCTTCGAATTCTTGCCCTAATAGTTTTGGGCAAGTTTTGAACTCTTAGGAAAAAGCCCTGTAGCAAACAGAGATCAAACCCCAAGGCTGGCTTTGGTGTTCTGTAAGCAGATGGTTCCTGTGTAACGCTGCTCTCTTGGTCACCTCTTGCTGGGCTCTAATCCTCCTGCCTGACACTTTGGTGCCACCAGCTGGGCAGACACTTCCACTGCGATATCACCAGCACCGAGTATCACGCATTGAATATCTTGCAGATCTTGTACTGACACAATTGTGGCACAGTCTGGAGTGATTCACCTTTTTTTTTTTTTTTTTTAATTTCAGAAAGAACAAAACACGCTGATATTTACTCATGTTTAGTCCACAGTCACCCACAATCCCCAGACCATTTCTGCAGAGTTGTTACCAATAGCCCTTCTCTCAGCATATACAGAATCACAGAATCGACTGGGTTGGAAAAGACCTCAGAGATCATCGAGTCCAACCCTTGGTCCAACTCTAGTCCGTTTATTAGATCATGGCACTAAGTGCCATGTCCAATCTCAGTTTAAAAACCTCCAGGGACGGCGAGTCCACCACCTCCCTGGGCAGGCCATTCCAATGCCTGACCACTCTCTCTGTAAAGAATTTCTTTCTAATATCCAGCCTAAATTTCCCCTGGCAGAGTTTAAGCCCATGCCCCCTTGTCCTATTGCTAACTGCCTGGGAGAAGAGACCAATCCCCACCTGGCTATAACTTCCCTTCAGGTAGTTATAGAGAGTGATGAGGTCACCTCTAAGCCTCCTCTTCTCTAGACTAAGCAACCCCAGCTCCCTCAGCCTCTCCCCATAGGTCTTATGCTCAAGTCCCTTCACCAGTCTTGTTGCTCTTCTCTGGACTCGCTCCAGCACTTCAATGTCTTTCCTGAACTGAGGGGCCCAGAACTGAACACAATACTCCAGGTGTGGCCTCACCAATGCAGAGTACAGGGGAAGGATCACTTCCCTTGTCCTGCTGACCACGCTATTTTTGATACAGGATCTCTCCATAAAGATGGTTTTTATACTGTACTTCCACAATCTGCTGGCAGCACAAAAAAAAAGCTGCAGATCTAGTTAGGCTCTGTCATGGTGGTTTGGTGCAGGGATCATGCATATCATGGAAGTATTTCAACATTTCTGCTCTGTTTTTCAGCGTATTACACCAAAACACCCACCTGTTGACATAATTTCAAAAGCCAAACCAGCCATTTGCAGAAATCAGCTTCTTCAGGGAACTGAAGCTGACACCAAGTCCTGCAGTGTCCCTGATGTACATGTATTTTAAAAAGTTTTGAGGATGAGAGAAATAATCCTTGAATTTAAGGAAAGGGTACTCAAATCAGGCAAATTCTTGCACAAAAACCTCTTTGCATTGGACCAAAAACTAAAGCTGCAGCAGAGAGATGAATTCAGTGGTGTGGTTTTGTTTTTCTGATGTGGTAACTTTAACTGCTCCTCATATGGCTTCTTCTCCAAACCCTTCACCAACCTCTTCTGGACACCCACCAATAGCTTTATCTCCTTTTTATCCTGTGGTACCCAGAACTGTACCCTGTGCTCCAGGTGAGGCCGCAGCACTGCCGAGCAGAGCGGGACAATCACCCCCTGGCCCGGCTGGCCATGCTGTGCTGGGTGTACCCCAGGACACGGGTCCCTCTTGGCTGCCAGGGACACTGTTGGCTCATGTTCAACTTGCCATCAACCAGAAACCCCAGATCCCTCTGCACAGCTGCTCTCCAGCATCTCGTGCCCCAGTCTGTATGTACAGCCAGGACTGCTGGCACTAAGATGGATACTTGTGGAACCCACTCGTGACTGGTGTCCAACCCAACATGACCCCAACTCTGTTTATTTTTCCTCACTTAGGCAAAGTGAGTGGATTCCGTGCCTAAATATAATCACATGTATTTTCTTTATAGTAATTCCTTGCCAGATTCAGGCAAATGTGTACTTTTCCCGGAGTCAGGGAGGGCTCTGGCGTTGTATTTGGTGAGCCACGTGTATGCACACTGTGGATCCCCATTGTTATTATTTGCTGCACCCCAATAATTTCCTCAACTGATACTCAAACCTGTATTTATGTTCTTGGAGAGCTAAAACCCCGTTCTTTACCGGTTAATCTGCTGCACCTTTTTGACCAGAATAAAAGTTTGTTTTGGACCCTGTTGTCTGCCTAAAACTATCGTGGTGCCTCTGTGACACACGGGATGGGGGGGACACAGGGGACACAGAGGGGACATGGCGGGTGACCTGGGGGTGGGGTGTCAAAGGGGACCTGGAAGGGACATGAGGGCCACAAGGGGGGACACGTCCCCCACTTTTCCCCCCTGCACCACAATTTACCCCCCAGTTTCCTCCGGTTTTAGAACCCCCAAATAACTTGCGTTGGAAAAGACCTTTAAGATCATGGAGTCCAACTGTTCCCCCGATACCCAATCGGAGTTGAAACGCCCATCACCAGTTTCCCACGAATCCCTTTGGGCCTCGAGCATTTTATTCCCCCCGAGCGACCCCCGGATGAAACACCCGGACACTCAAGTTCTCACGTTTGCAGCAAAATCCCCATTTTGCCCTGTTTTTGTTTCTCGAACTGGGATGAACTCTGCAGGCTCTTCTCAAATGCAAAATAGCGGGGGTTTCACTGCCCTCTGGGCTGGACTTTGTTGCTGCTTAATGGGGATAAACTTAGCATTTTTATTTGTGTGAATTTCCTTAATTGGGATCTTCCCTATGATCCTAATGGGGATAAACTCGTTGTTTTTAACAGGTAGGCTCCCCCATGCACGGCCGGGAGACAGCCCGGAGCAGCCGGACCGTGCAGCAGCCGATTTTCTCCTGCCCGACGCCATCTGCTCTGCAGGGACGAGCCTGAGCCCGAGCAGCCGTGCGTGCCCATCCCGGCATCAGGCAAGCCACTGCTCCGGCAGCGTGTGCGGGTGAGCCAGGGCCATGCAACGAGGAAGAGGGACCTCCTCCTCTTCAGTGACACCTTGGGAATCGCCAAGCACCAGTAAGATTTGCAGAGCCCAGCGTCCTTTCCTCCCAACCCTGGACATGGCAGCAGGGCAGCAGGGCAGGGACAGCCCAGGAGCAGCCCCAGGTGGCCAGCACCCTGGTGCTGGATGCAGCCATGGCCGTGACCATGGCAGGGGGACTTGGGAGGGGAGCCAGCAGGCTCAGGCATCTCCAGGTCACTCCCTGTGCTCCTCTCTGCAGACGTATTCCATATCATGCACCAGCCCCTGGGAAAATTGAAAGGTACAATGGTTTGTTAAAAACTACACTAAAGGCATTGGGTGGTGGAACCTTTAAAAACTGGGATTCAAATTTAGCAAAAGCCACTTGGTTGGTCAACACCAGGGGATCAACCAATCGAGCTGGACCTGCTCAATCGGGAATTCTTCGTACTGCGGAAGGAGATAAAGTTTCTGTAGTAGACATGAAAAACATGTTAGGAAAGGCAGTCTGGGTTCCTCCTGCCTCAGGCAAAGGCAAGCCCATTACTGGGATTGTTTTTGCCCAAGGACCTGGCAGCACCTGCTGGGTGATGCTTAAGGATGGAGAAGTTCGGTGTGTGCCTCAAGGGGATTTGATTCTAGGTGAAAATATTAAATACTGAACTGCATGATGTGAATTGCCACACTAACAGTGTTTAATAAGTGTCTTTCAGATCAAGACAGTGATGATGAAACCAGCACTCGCTTCTTCGAGTGGTGCCTGACAACTTCTTCAAAGTTGATAGAGTCTTTTAACCCACAAACAGTGGTCATGAGATGCACTAGATGTACCATTTTTCCTGCCATGGGACACTGTTGTGACAAATGAACTTAATGAACTTTTTCAAAGGATAGTCAAGGGATTAAGAGAATGATGAATTGCTCCTGTGTATATATGTACTTATGTGTATATATATATATATATATATAAAAGTAGTGATTAATTAGATTGTATTGATAGAATGTATTAATTAAATTGTATCGATAAGGTCTAAGTATGCCGTGAATGGCATGTTATAAGGGGTGGAATGCCCTGGTTTTGTTAAAAACACGTTTCTCTTTTAATGAATTTGCCTGTCAGCTAAAGCTTCATATTAGATGATTTCCTGAAAAGCCAGATCCATGTTTTGGTAGACACAGCAATGGAATGTGAGGTGACAGTGACAGGCTGGGTGACAGGCTCCCCCTCCCCTAGGGGGCGCTCGGCTGCCACAGCCAGCTGACACAGAACCTTTGTCACAATGCCCGCTACCGTGGTGGGGATGCGGTGACACTGCAGGTGACAGGGACACTGCAGGACTTGGTGTCAGCTCAGCAATTTCTCAGTTCCCCAAAGAAGCTGAATTCTGCAAATTGCTGCTTTGGCTGTTAAAATGATGTCATCAGGTGGGTGTTTTGGTGTAATACGCTGAAAACCAGAGCAGAAATTGTGAAATATTCCCATGATATGCATGATCCCTGCACCAAACCACCATGACAGAGCCTAACTAGATCTGCAGCTATTTTTTTGTTCTGCCAGCAGATTGAGAAAGTGCAGTATAAAAACCATCTTTATGGAGAGATCTTTGCATTTTAGGCTTCGTCTAAGTGTCTCAAGTAGCTGGGGTTTTTGTTTAGGCCTAATCTAAAAGGTCTGATGGCTTTCCTCCTTGTCTAAAGAAGAATCTGCTGTAAATATAAATAGAAAAATGATCCTCGTGAAGGGATATTGGTGTTTTACGCTCAGTCTAAGTTTCCCAAGTAGTTGGGTTGGTTTTTTTTCTCTTCTGTGAAAAATATATTGCTGCTTGTGCATTCTCATAATGTCTCATTGGTGTGTGGAGACAATAGAAGTGTGATGTTACGTACAAAATTTTGCATTTGTATCTGTAAAGGGATTCTCATATTCATATACACTCATGAATTTTTCTTTTCTGTATTTCTGTTGTTTTCAGAACACACAGATGACAATGCCCCAGTCCCTAAGAACTCACCAGGAGCTGTTGCAAGAATTGCAGCTGGAGTAGTTAAAGCTCCCGGCAAAAAACACATTTTGTAAGTATTCCTTGGGCTTTGTATTCTTTGTGAGGCGTTTCAGTGTGGTTTAAACTTTTTGATGGATATGAGTTTACAGTGGCATTCAGATGGTATCTTGCGCTGACTCAGTGACTGAGAATCTGTGTCTGTTATTTTGACTCTGTGACTGTGATTCTGACTGTGACAGTGATTCTGTGACTCTGTGACTGTGAATGTGACTGTGAGTATGACACTGTGTCTCTGTGACTCTGTGACACAGTGACTGTGTCTCTGTGACTCTGTGGCTTTGACTGTGACTCCGATTCTGTGACTCCGATTTTGTGACACTGTGACTGTGACTGAGACTCTATGACTGAGACTCTGTGACTGAGAATCTCTGACTCAGTGACTGAGACTCTGTCACTCTGTGACACTGTCACATTGTCATTCAGTGACACTGTGACCCTGTTTCTCTGACTCTGTGAGTCTGTGACTGTCACTCTGTGACACAGTGACCCTGTGACTCTGTGATTGTGAACGAGACTGTCACTGTGACACTGTCTCTCTGTGACACTGTGACACAGTGACTGTGACTCTGTGTCTTTGTGATTCTGTGACTGTGACTCTGTGACTTTGTGACACTGTGATTGTGACTGAGACACTTTGACTGTGACACTGTATCTCTATGACTCTGTGACACTGTGACACAGTGACTGTGACTCTGTGATTCTGTGACTCTGACTTTGTGACACTGTGACTGTGACTGAGACTCTTCGACTGTGACACTGAGACTCTGTGACACTGAGACTCTGTGACACTGTGACCCTGTGACTCTGTGACACTGTGACTCTGATTCTGTGACTCTGTGATTCTGACTCTGTTACTGTGACTATGATTTTGTGACTGCGATACCACGACTCTGTGAGTCTATGACACTTTGACTGTCACTGCGTGACTCTGTGACTCTGATACTGTGACTCCATGACACTGTGACACTGTGACTCTGGCTCTGTGACTCTGTGACTCTGAATATGTGACTCTGTGTCTTTGTGACACTGTGATGGTGACTGAGACTCTTTGTCACACTGAGACTCTGTGACACTGTGACCCTGTGACTCTCTGACTCTGTGACTGTAACTGTGACTCTGTGACTCTGTGACGCTGTGACAGAGAATCTGTGACTCAGTGACTGAGACTTTGTGACTGTGACACTGTGACCCTGTCACTCTGTGACACTGTGACTCTGTGACTCTGACTCTGTGACTCTGTGACTCTGACACTGTGACTCTGTGACACCGTGACACTGTGACTCTGTTACTCTGACCCCCTGACTCTATGACTCTGTAATTCTGTGACTGTCACTCTTTGACACAGTGACCCTGTGACACTGTGACTGTGAATGAGACTGTCACTGTGACACTGTCTGTCTATGACTCTGTGACACAGTGACTGTGACTCTGTGACTCTGTGTCTTTGTGAGTCTGTGACTGTGACTCTGTGACTGTTACTGCGACTCTGTGACTGTGACTCTGACTCTGTGTCTAAGTGTATATGTGACTCTTTGACTCTGACTCTGTGACTCTGTGACTGTGAAAGTGACTCTGTGACTGTTATTGTGACTATATAACTATGACTAAGACACTATGGCTTTGACTCTGTGATTGTGACTCTGACTCTGTGACTCTGTGACTGTGACTCTGACTGAGTGACTCTGTGACTGTGAATGTGACTCTATGACTCTGTGACTGTGACCTGATTCTGTGACTCTGTGACTCAGTGACACTGTGACTCTGTGACTCTGACTCTGTGACTCTGTGACTGTGAAAGTGACTCTGTGACTCTGTGACTGTGACACTGTGACTGTTATTGTGACTCTGTGACAATGTAACTATGACTGAGACTCTATGACCATGACTCTGTGACTCTGTGACACCGTGACACCGTGACACTGTGACTAGGACTCTGTTACTCAGACCCTGTGACTCTATGACTCTGTGACTCTGTGATTATGTGACTGTGACTCTGTTACTCTGTGATTGTGACTCTGTGCCTCTGACTCTGTGACTCTATGACTCTGTGACTTTGTGACACTGTGACACAGTGATTGTGACTCTGTGACCTTGTGACTCTGACTCTGTGACTTTGTGACACTGTGACTGTGACTGAGACTCTGACTCTGTGACTGTGAATGTGACTCTGTGTCTTTCTGAGTCTGTGACTGTGACTCTGTGACTGTGACTCTGTGACTATGACTCTGATTTTGTGACACTGTGACTGTGACTGAGACTCTATGTCTGAGACTCTGTGACTGAGAATCTCTGACTCAGTGACTGAGACTCTGTCACTGTGACAGTGACTCTGTTACTCTGACTCTGTGACTCTGTGATTCTGTGACTGTCACTCTTTGACACAGTGACCCTGTGACACTGTGACTGTGAACGAGACTGTCACTGTGACACTGTCTGTCTATGACTCTGTGACACTGTGACACAGTGACTGTGGCTCTGTGTTTTTGTGAGTCTGTGACTGTGACTCTGTGACTGTGACTCTGACTCTGTATCTAAGTGTATATGTGACTCTTTGACTCTGTGACTCTGTGACTGTGAATGTGAATCTGTGACTGACTTTCTGACACTGTGACTGTGCTGAGACTCTGACTGTGACACTGAGACTCTGTGACTATGTGACCCTGTGACTCTGTGACTCTGTGACACTGTGACTCTGTGACTTTGACTCTGTGAATCTGTGACTGTTACTCTGACTCTTTGACTCTGTGACTGTACTGAGACTCTTTGACTGTGACACCTAGACTCTGTGACTATGTGACTCTGACTCTGTGACACTGTGACTCTGTGACTGACTGTAAAGGTCACTCTGTGACTCTGACTCTGTGACTCTTTGACTCTGTGACACTGTGACTCTGTGCTTGTGACTCTGTTACTCTGACTCTGTGATTCTGTGACACTGACTCTGGGACTGTGACTATGGTTTTGTGACTGTGATGTGTGACTTAGTCATGGTACCAGGATCAGTCATATTTCTAGAAACTGAGTTTAGAAGCTTTTAGAGATGAATTGATAAACATGTGGTCACTGTTCCTGGCCAGAGATCAAGGTAGGTGCAAGATTTTGCTAGGACATCTGCTGGAAGTGTTGTTTAAACAGTATGGAGGATTAAATAGTACATAGGATTAAATAGTATATAGGATTGCAGTACAAGTGCTTTGCATCCTCTACAAATTGCCAAAAAGGCAGTGAAGATAAATAAAATAGACTGGCATTTTAAAATCGAGCGTGACTGTCTGCAGGCTAAACCATGTTTTCTTGCTATTTGATACTGCACTGTAGCCCTTGGGACTCGCTGTCTGGAAGAGAAAAAAAAAAACAACCAAATGAAATCTGAGAGGAAAAAACTGGGGAGAGTGCCTGCTTTGAAATAATGTAATTATCTTTCTGTGTTGTGTTTTTTGAAGGACCAAGTCTCCCTGTAGTGCTTTGTCTTACCCTAGAAGTTCATATACCCACTGCAAGTCACAATCAGGTTCTTTGTGCCCTGTCAGGCTCTGTGAAACTCTGTCAGGCTCTGTTGGGTCCTGTCGGACTCTGTCAAGCTCTGTCGGGTTTTTCATGGCCTGTTCAGAGAATCACAGAATCCCAGAGTGTCAGGGGTTGGAAGGGCCCTGGAAAGCTCATCCAGTGCAATCCCCACATGGAGCAGGAACACCCAGATGAGGTTACACAGGAAGGTGTCCAGGCGGATTTGAATGTCTGCAGAGAAGGAGACTCCACAAACCCCCTGGGCAGCCTGTTCCAGTGCTCTGTCACCCTCACTGAGAAGAAGTTTCTTCTCAAATTAAAGTGGAACCTCTTGTGTTCCAGTTTGAACCCATTATCCCTTGTCCTACCAAGAAAAGCCTGGCTCCATCCTCGTGAACCTCAACCTTTATATATTTTTAGCCATTAATAAGGTCACCCCTCAGTCTCCTCTTCTCCAGGCTAAAGAGACCAAGCTCCCTCAGCCTTTCCTCATAAGGGAGATGATCCACTCCCTTAATCATCTTTGTGGCTCTATTGGACTCTATCATCTGTTGGACTCTATTGGGGTCTTTCGGACTCTTTCAGGCTTTGTCGGGCTCTCTCAGTCTCTGTCATGCTCTGTCAGGCTTTATCAGGCTTTGTTGGGCCCTTTCGGGATCTGTCAGGTTTTGTCAGGCCCTGTCAGACTTTGTCTGCCTCTGTCAGGCTTTGTTGGTCTCTTTCAGGCTTTGTTGGGCTCTGTCGGCCCCTGTCGAGCTCTGTCAGACTTTTTCTGGGCTCTGCTGGGCTCTATATGTCTTTGTCGGGCTTTATTGGGCTTTGTCAGGCCCTCTCGGGCTCTGTCAGTCTCTTTCAGCAAAGTGCAACATCGCACAACAAACATTGAAAGAGACCAACAAAGCCCAACAGAGCCCGACAGAGCCCAATAGAGCCTGACAAAGCCCAACAAAGACCTGTAGAGCCTGACAGAGCCTGACAGAGCCCGAGAAAGACCTATAGAGCCTGACAGAGCCCAAAAAAAGTCTGACAGAGCCCAACAAAGCCCAAAAGAGACCAATAGGGCCTGACAGACCCCAGCAGAGCCCGACAAACCCGACAAAGACCTATAGAGCCCGACAGAGCCTGACAAAGCCCGACAGAGCCCCACAGAGCCTGACAGAGCTTGAAAAAAACCCAACAGAGCCCAATAGACCCCGACAGAGCCTGACAGAGCCAGATAAAATTGACAGGGCTGGACAGAGCGTGACGGGGCCTGATAGAGCCTGATAGTGCCTGACAGGGCCTGCCAAAGCCCAGTAAAGCCCAACAGAGCCCGACAAAGGCCGATAGAACCCGACAAAGACCAATGAACCCCGACAGTGCCCAACGGAGCCTGAAAGAGCCCAACAGAGCCCAACAGAGCCTGACAGGACCTGACAAAGCCTGACAGAGCCCAACAGTGCCTGACAGAGCCTGACAAAGTCTGACAGGGATGGACAGATCCTGACAAAGTCCAATAAAGCCTGACAAAGCCCCATAGAGCCCAAAAGAGCCTGGCAGGGCTTGACAGAGCCTGACTAAGCCTGACCATAACCAATAAAGACTGACACAGACCTACAGAGCCTGACAGAGCCCGACAATGCTTGGCAGAGCCCAATAGAACCCATCAAAGACCGAGAGAGCCTGACAAGGCTTGACAAAGCCTGACAGGGCCTGACAGCGGCTGACAGAGCCCAACAGGACCTGACAGAGTGTGAAAAAGCCTGCAAGAGCCTGACAGGGTCTGACAGAATCAAAGAGGGGCCGGAGCTCTTTTGCCAGTTGCTCAGCGCTGGCACTGGCTTCTTCTCGCTTCAAGATTTTTAAGAACACCTTGACCATGAGTGGTGATCAGCACACAACCTTGACCTAGAACGATAGTTAGGACTCCTCCCTTTGCCTCTTCTTGGAGACGGCAGCAATGGCAAGTAGGAACGAGAAGAGGAACGACTCCGTGATCGAGAGTCGGAGCGAGTGCAGGAAGAGCCTGATCATGACTTGCAGTGGGTATATGAACTTCTAGGGTAAGACAAAGCACTACAGGGAGACTTGGACCTTCAAAAAGCACAACACAGAAAAGTAATGACATTATTTCAAAGCAGTCACTCTCCCCAGTTTTTTTCCTCTCAGATTTGGTTGGTTTGTTTGTTTGCTCTTCCAGAAAGTATTAAAGTATTTGACAGGAATATATACCTTATATTCTATTGTAATACCTTAATAAGGTGTGCCAGAGAAAGAGGTGCAGGAGAGTCATCGAGCTGTTCACAAAAAATTAAACATGTATTCAATCATACATTCAAGACAGAGCGTAGTAAGAGTGGGACAGCAGCACAAAACAGCTGTAACGAATTCAGATGTTGTCGCCTTACTGTTCCACAATCATGGGCGAGCTTTCCAGCAAGTTATTCCTACCACACTAAGTTCTGCTTTGAAATACATACAGAAACATGGAAAAAAGCCAAATAAACTGTATTTATGAAGGCGGACTTTGTGTTACTACACATGCTATTAAAAAAAGAGAAAAATAGCTGTTTTCAAGAAATAAAAAACAATCTGAATTAGTTGGAATACAATAAATGCAATTTACATCAAAATAAAGAGAAAATATAAAAAGCATGTAAGAGACACATAGTAATCAACTTCAGCGGCAAATCCAGATCCAGACACTTTACCAGTCAAGTATTTCCTTGTGTTTCTCATCTATAGAATATTTTAGCAGCAGAATGACAGTGTTTGCAAACATGGAGAAAAACACCACCCCCTTTCCCAAAGGTAAATTCATAGTTGTGTAGCAATGACATTTACATTCACGGCAATCTATTAAAGACATTTTTGTACTCAGAGGGGCCCCAACAAAATCACTGCAATTACACAGTTTTAGGAACAAATCCCCAAGTGTTTAAGGACACGACAAGGAATCACGGAGCTGCACAGAAGTGTCCTCGCAACAACGGCATGACTCACTTTTTACCTTGCTGAGTCCAATATTTACAACATTTACTGCGAAATACATTCTGTTAATGCTTGGAAAATTCATACAAGGCTGCGTTGGTTAAAATTCAGCATGGTGTGTAGGAAAAAGGGTGAGATTATGTTTTTATGTACTGCTTTTGATGTTCTGCTCACTGGCTCCTTTTAACTTCTAGAAGGAGAAATAAAGGTGATCAGAACTTAAATAAAGCATCCAGACCCAACAAAAAGCAGTGAAACCAGATTCTAAAACATGAACATCAAACTTTATGTTCTGATTGCCTAAGGAATGTGGAAATCTATTCTTATACATAAACTCTTCTCTCCAGGTACATTCAGTGCAACTGAAAAAAAAAAAACAAACCAAAATTACAGTCCTACTTTGTGACAAATGACTCTACTCAGTCATCTGACAAAGACACAGCAAAAATCTCTTTAGAAGAGTGTTTCTTTGTGGAAGCCCAAGCACTGTGATCAGGTGTTTGCCATGTTTAGCCACAAAAGCACCAAAGTATTAAATATGTCATAAAATATATGGCATATTGACTGAAAATAGCAGTAGAAATGTCATTTGAGAGCAGTTACAAGGGTTCTGTTGTATTTTGGAGCCCTGCTTTAGGCGCTTCAAAGTAATCTTGAAAGCTCTACTATATTTTAGAAAATATTTATGACACTTGAAAAACTGCTGAGATCCCACATACTCATTGATCTGTCACTTTGTTCTTTCATATTTATTTGTTCTTTATTTTTACTGTGCAAAATACTCAGATTTGGGGCCTACGAATACCTGCTCTATCCCCCCACAAAGGAAGAAACATTCGAACACTGAGAATGAGACTCTTCCCACATGGGAACAAATTCCGTTTATGCCACAATGTCTTTACTAATAAAGCAAACACATAAACCAAATAATCTCTCCGTGTCCAGGAAATGGGATCTACAACTTGTGTCTTAGAACAACCAACCTCAAGAACAAACCCAGTTGAATCATCTGAAGAGACACCCCTGTCAGAGTTTAAAAATGAAGGCCTGAAAAAGTGGGCCTAAATGTGTAGACATAGAAAATGTAAGCCTAAAAATGTAGGCCTAAAGTTTTAGGCCAAAAAGTGTGGGCCTAAGAACGCAGTCATAAAAACATAGGCTGAAAAATCTAAGTCTACTCTGGGTCAGAGCCATTCAAATCTACCCCAGCACAACAAAAATTAACAGCCGCTTTAATAAGCAAGATACAATCCGAATGCCACTGTAAACTAATATCCATCAAAAAGGTTAAACCACACTGAAATGCCTCACAAAGAACACAAAGCCCTAGGAATACTTACAAAATGTGTGTTTTGCTGGGAGCTTTAACTGCTCCAGACGCGATTCTTCCAGCAGTTCCTGGTGAGTTCTCAGGGACTGGGGCATTGTCATCTGTGTATTCTGAAAACAACAGAAATACAGAAAAGAAAAACAAATTAGTCAATTCATGCAAATTCATACAAATGCAAAATTTTGTATGTAACATCGCACTTCTATTGTCTCCACACACCAACGAGACATTTTGAGAATGCACAAGCAGCAAAATATTTTTCACAGAAGAGCAAAAAAATACCCCAACTACTTGGGAAATGTAAACTGCACCTAAAACACCAAGATCCCTCCACGAGGATCGTTTTTCTATTTTATTTTACAGCACATTCTTCTTCAGATGAGGAGGAAAGCCATCAGACCATTTAGATTAGGCCCAAACAAAAACCCCAACTACTTGAGACGCTTAGACTAAGCCTAAAATGCAAAGATCCCTCCATGAGGATGTTTTTTATACTGCACTTTCACATTCTGGATATGTCTAAATCTTTGAAAGCTCCATCAGCAGCTGTTCCCTGGGACCTGCTGGCAATTTTAAAAATGAGTAAATAAATAAATAAATAAATAACAAGATGCAGATCTAGTTAGGCTCTGTCATGGTGGTTTGGTGCAGGGATCATGCATATCAGGGGAATATTTCACTATTTCTGCTCTGGTTTTCAGTGTATTACACCAAAACAGCCACCTGATGACATCATTTCAACAGCAAACCAGCAATTTGCAGGATTCAGCTTCTTTGGGGAACTGAGAAATTGCTGAGCTGACACCAAGTCCTGCAGTGTCCCTGTCACCTGCAGAGTCACCGCATCCTCGCCACGGTAGCGGGCATTGTGACAAAGGTTCTATGTCAGTTGGGTATGGCAGCCGAGCGCCCCCTAGAGGAGAGGGAGCCTGTCAGCCCCGGGCCTATCACTGCCTGCTGTCCCTGCTGTCACCAGCCAGGCCTCTGAAAACTGGACAAAACATCCCCAGATTGGGGCCAAACTGGCCCAAAGTCTCCAAGAGACAAGTTGGGAAGAAGGATATGGGACCGAGGAAGAAAGCAAAGGGAGCAGGACAAAGGGAGGGAAGAGGAAAAACTAGACCCGGGCTGCAGGACTGAAATGGAGGAATTGAAAGAAAGGAGCCAGGAAGCAGGAGAGTGAGAGAAAAGGAAAGAAGAGAGGAAAGAAGAGACATGCAGCCGGACGAGGGGTTAGTGAGAGAGGATGGGACAGAGAACAGGAGGAGAAGGAAAGAAGGGAGGGAAAGAGAAAGGGAAAAGTAAAGGGAAGGGGAAAGGGAAAGGGAGAAGGAAAGGGAAAGGGAAAAGTTTCCTGGAAAGGCACCCTTTTGGCTCAGTGCACCCTCACCTGTCTGTTCAGATGCCATTCAGAATGGTGAAGGTTTCGTGGAATTCATCCATGAATAAATTTCTCCTGTCCCTGCTGATTTCTCTTTTTTCTTCCTTTCCTCACCTTCCTGCAGTATCTCTGTCCATCGCAAGGAAAAGGCCAAGCTCAAACCCGAGTGAAACATCCCGACAGGGCTTCAAAGGGGCAAAACCCTCACCATCTGGGGACAAATTTCAGTATTTCTGGGCACGGTCTAAAGATTTAAAATGACTCTGAGCAGGGGGAAGGATCTGCTGAAGCAGAAACTGGGCCTGAAACATGGTGGCCTGGCAGCTTCAGGGTTGCAACTCCCACACTTCAACAAGACGTGACGTTTCCAGCCTGGCAGCCTTGGATCTCCTGCAAATAGTGCAGAAAGATCCACCCCTGCAACAGGAAATTCAGCTTTGTAACCCCCCGACACTCACAGCAGTGTCCTCAGGAACAAGCTTTACTCAAAGGGCTGGAATTTTTAGGGTGGTGTCAGGGTGGTCCCTCTGCCCAGATGCTGGAGGGCATCCAAAGCAGAAGCTTCCCATCAAGGCCAGTTTGGTTCCTGGGTGGAATAGAATGGATTTGGGCAAGGATATGCTGAGTAACAGTAGGGGGCACAAGTGGTGTAGTGCTGGGACCAGAGACAGACCTTTGGTCAGAGCAGGTGGTGCATGAGGTGGCCAAACAGCAGAGCTTCTTGGAGGACTGCATAAGGAAAGCTAGAAATGGGATAGAAATTGTCTAATATGGGAGATAAATAGGATAGTTAAGAGCCCTGGCTCTCTCCCAAGTGGAAGTAGAAAGTCCAGCCCAGAAGAGCTTCCCTGGTCCCTCCCGGCCCTGGCTGAAAGCTCAGGTGGCCTCCACTGCCCCGCAAGTTGGTGTCCTTCATGCCTCCCAGCTGCACTCTCATCCTCTCCTTTATCCAACAGGGACATTCAGATCTTTACCTCCTTTCTCTGAGTGCCCACTGGCCTTGATGCCCCAGAACACAGTTTCCTGTCTATAGTGACTGTGGAAAAGGTCCCTCAGTTAGAAAATTTCTCCAGAGACAGTCCCTCAGATGTCCCCACTTCCAGCATCATGCTGGGCTGATCTCAGAGCCATGGCCAACTGTGAAACCCTTCTCCACGTCCCAGGGAAGGACCGTTGCCAACAATGGAAAAAGTCAACACTATTGCAACTTTTCCTTTGCATTTATACTCATCGCTTTCCCCAGCTCCTTGTGTCCCAGGCTGAGCTTTGGAGCTGAGGGACAACAGAGATGCTCCCAAGGATGTTTTTGAGTAGTGGTACTATCACCAATAACAGTTGCAGGGAACTCCTTATTCCCTATGATGATGGTGAACTAAAGCTTTTTAATTTCATTCCCATCAGTCATTCTAGCTTCTCAAAGGGGAGTTGTTTCTTTTTAGCCAAAGAAAACCAACAGATGCCAGGTTGGTGCAAAGGCGTAAAGGAAGCCAGACTTTTTACATGGTGTCCACTTGCACACACCGTCACCTGCATTTCCAGTCTCTTCAGTCCCAATTGTGCAGCAGAGCCTGGAGTTCTGAGCTGCCTTCATCTGCCCCGTGTGACACATGTAAAATGAAACTACCCCAGTCAAAAAGTTGGTTTTGATTCTCTTCAGAGCCTGAAGCACCACATGGGTCAGAAGACAAGCCAGGATACCCAACGAGGACTCACATGCTCTGCACTTAAAGTTCAGGTGTTCCCAGGAATCTCAGGAAACAAGGCGTGCTGATTGCTGGGTGCAAGGAGTTGGTCAAGAGCCTCGTCTCCATTTCTGTAACGATGGCTTTGCTGCCTGGCTGATGTGCCGACTCTGTACATGGATGCTGACACCTGTTGAGCAACCTGCTCAAGGATGAACAAGGTGGGCATGAGGACAGCAAAAGAGAAGAACCTGGGTGGGGGCAAATGAAAGGGGATGCACAAGATGTGTTAAAGGCTGTTTGGGGGCACTTGTAAAGCAGCCCTGCACCCTGTGTGAATTATTCCTGTGGTCAGAGAGAACTTGAGATCTTCCCCTAAATTGAAAACATGAAGGAGATGAAAGGACAGTGTCATTCGGGATGGATGGGACCTCAGGAGGTGTCTTGACCAACCTCCTTCTAAAAGAAGGGTCAGACCAAATTACTCAGGGCTTTATCCAAAAACATCTTGGTCACTTCCTGGGAAACTGCTTTTTTGGTAGAGGGAACAGCATGAGAAAGGAAAACCATCAGAAACTGGAGCTCTGGATGTCCAGAGTGGAGCTCAGGATAAAGAAATGTCATTCTGAGTGCAGTGCTGTGGTCATTCAGAGGGACTCTGGATCAGTCATGACTCTATGTTTCAAGGAACAGCTGGTGAGGATGGAGAGACAGCAGCACAGGTGGGGACACACTGGGGTGAGAACAAGGTGGGGAAGCGCATGGGGTGTCTGCAGCCTGTGGGGAAACAGCCACAGGCCTGGGACAGTGCAGGATGGACTGTGGTGGAAGTGGCCAAGAATGATGCTGGATGTCCCTGAAAGAGCCAAGGTCTTTGTCCCCTTGGCTATGGCTGACGTCCCTGTCACCAAGGACTAAGAGGAGACACATCATTACCATGGCCGTGGCACCCCATTGCCTCCTTGCACCCCCAGGGAGTGTCACACCATTGTCCTGCACTGGGCATCGCACTCCCCACAGCCCCAGGAAGAGCCCTGAGCCACACGTGAGGGACAGGATCTCCCTTCCTAGGGGCAGGGGCTCAAGACTTGGCCATTGTCCTTCATCAAACAAACCAGGGTTTTTCTCAGCATCAGAGCTGCTGCACTTTGCCTTTGCCTGATGCAATCACTGCCTCCAATTATCTTCTCTAACGAGTCCCTGGGGAGGCCTTTCAGTAACAGCCCTCAGTGGGGCCCATTAATGCTTCGAGGTACTTTGGAGTTTGCTTCTGGCTTGGACTTCTTGAGCAGATTCTTCAGTCTGTCCTTGGTATCTGAGGTTCATGGACTCAGCACCAAATACACCACGGGGCTCATTAAAACACAGAAAGCCCTAAGGAGCGATGTTTCTTTCCCTAATTTTCTTCAAATCTTCAAGCCTTGTAGAACTAACTGGAGAGGTTTCAATGGGACACTTGCTGATTAAGATTTCAAAGAAGATTTCATAAAGGAGGGTTTTTTCTTTCAAGGGCATTTTCTATCATTTTCCAGTGACAGCAGCATTCGACACTGGACATTGATCCCAAGGGTCTCCTGAAGACATCTGGACAGGCAGGAGAACAGTCCCTTGAGGCTGGACACTGTATGGACAACCTCGCCCCTCACCCCCCACCCCAGTCTGCCGGTTCCCTCATTGGCCACCAGAGATTGCATCAGTTTTCCTACGTCAGACTTCTCCACTGAGCTCTGCAGGAGATGCTGCAGCTCCTGTGCACCAGCTCCACCTGCTCTCCTGTGCAAACACTGCACAGTTTAATAAACAGTAAAACACTTTCCTCAGCTGTGTGTGTAAGCTGGATCTGATGAGGTCCAGCATCCACAAGGGACATCCACACAAGAACTGGTTTAGACAGAGAGATAGGAAAGGATAGAAATAAACACAATGAACGTGTTGACTGCCATGTTAATTAGAGCTCTGAAGAATGGGGCAAGTTTGTAACTCCCTGAAGCTCAAAGCAGAAACCAGACTGTTGAGAGGCCACTGAATGACCAAAGAGCAAGTGGAGGAGAAATCTGAGAGCACTGGGAAGGGCAAACGTCCAGACAGTGCTGGAAAGTTGTCCTTTGACAGGGACATTTAATCAGGAGAGATGGGAACTCCTGAATGACGAGGGAGATGAAATAATAGAGTGTTGGTAGTAGAAGTACAGGGGAAGACCAATATTTCTTCTCCTACCCTTAGTACATCAGTCATCAGCTGTCTCACCATAAACAGCCAGTGCCATTTTAGAGGCCCAGTGTACCTGAGGTGCTGGCCTGGGATTGGCATCTATCACACAGGACCTGGGGAGACCAGAGCACCTTGCAGTGCAGGTGGAGCCTGGGCAGGGGTTCCTGGGGCATCTACACTGGCACCAGGTGTTTGTGTCCCTGGAGCTGAAGACATTTGTGTCCTGAATCCATGCCCAGTCCTGGAGAATTCTTTCCTTTCCAAAGAAAAGAAACTCCCCTACAAAGTCTTATAAATAAATAAACAAACAAACAAACAAACAAACAAGTAAATATATAAGTATATAAGTAAATAAGTAAATAAGCAAATAAATAAATAATTATGTAAATAAATAAGTAAATAAACAAGTAATTAAATAAGTAAATCAATAAGTAAATAAGTAAATAAGTATGTAAATAAGTAAGTAAATAAGTAAATAAATAAGTAAATAAATATATAAATACATAAATAAATACATAAATACATAAATACATACATGAATAGAAAGAAAGAAAGAAAGAAAGAAAGAAAGAAAGAAAGAAAGAAAGAAAGAAAGAAAGAAAGAAAGAAAGTTGACACCTTCCTTTGCTTTGGATCTTTGTCTTCAGTTCTTCTTACTTTAATATTCATTGACATTAACTGATGTGCGATGGCCCTACAAACATTAAGCCAAGATCATGCTGTGTCTTGCACAGCGCCCCAGGCCCTATGAACCTTCCCTGCCCAGGACTCCTCACATTTTGCCCAGAGCGACTCACACTGAGGTGTTGGCTGGTTCCCAATCTCTTCTTGAACACTGTCAGGTTGGGGCCGTGACACCTCCCTGGGGAGCCTGTTCAGTGTCCAGCACCTCTGGGGGAAGAACCTTTTCCTCATGTTCCACTGACCTTCTCCTGGCACACCTTTCTTCCATTCCCTCAGGTTCTATCATTGGTCACCACAGAGAAGAGATCAGTACCTTACCCTCCTTCTCCCCTTTTGAGGAAGCTGTAGCCACCATGAGGTCTCCTTTGAGTCTTTTCTTCAGCTCTGATGCTCAGAAACCCCTTGGTTTGCTTTATGAAGCAGAAAGGAGAAGCCATGACCTCCAGGCAATGGGAAGGGGGATCCTGTCCCTCACACACGGCTCAGGGCTCTTCCTGGGACCGTGGGATGTGGGTGTGCAAGGCCCAGGGAAGGACAACACTGGTACAACAACTTCCAGCTTCCCCATGGGGCTGCAAGGAGGCACCGAGGCCCCAGTGCCATGAGGACAACATGTCTTCTCCTGGGCCTCAGTGGCAGAGACAACTGCCATGGCCAAGGGGACAGAGACCTGGTTCTGTGGGTCCCTTCCAGCCTTACAGCGCCCTTTGCCATCTCCACCACAGGCTGTTCTACACGGTGCTACCCCTGCCCCTCTTTCCCTGCAGGCTGCAGACACCCATCTCGCTTCCCCACCTGCTCTCACCCCAGCATTTCTGCACCTTCACTGCTGTGTCTGCACTCTCACTGGCTGCTCTTTGGAACACAAACCATGGGCTGGTCCAGCTCCCTCTGGGTTACCTCTTGCACCACAGCACTGCCTTTCCAGTGACATTTCTTCCTCCTCATATCCATTCCTCACCTTCCAAGTAGACGTCTTTTTTCTCTTTCCTGCTTCTTCCCACTATCAAGAAAAGTTCGACCATCTCATAAACTGCCCTTCAGGCAGGGAACCCAACCCATTAGTCTTCTTGTGGTCTTTTACCTGACCAGAGAGAAGTCACCTCGCCATGATCTTCTAAATCCCATGAGTGCTGCTGGCCTTTCAGCTTCTCTGACAGACACAACCATGTCCCTGCCGATGTCCCATCATGTTCTCAGGTGGGATGGACATGACAACCCGTCTCTCTTCCTGGGTAAGACCTGTGGGCCCTTGGGCAGAGGTTCTTTCCCAGCCATGTCCCTGCTGCTGGGCTGTCACCTCCAGCCACAGAACTGACCCCACTGTCCCTTTCACAGCCACATGATTCTGACTGGATTATGAGTGTCTGAGACTCAGCTGACCTCATAATAGCGAACCCATCCACCCCCCTCCCCATAGCCCAGGGCCTGACCAGATATTAGTGTGCTTGTTGTATCAAATTAAACAAATGTATTTCCTTCTAAATGTTTGAGTGGAGAAACTTTCTTTGCAGTTACTGTTGTTTTTATGTTGACATCATTTCTATCTCCTCTTCTGTCTCTTCTTTTTTTTTTTTTATTTTTCTTTTCTGCAGATATTCTATATTCAAAAACGTGTCCAGGGGAAAGATTCATTGAATCATAGAGTCAGTCAGGTTTGAAGAGAGCCCTGAACATCTTGTTTCACTCTCCTTCCCAAAGCAGGGTGACCAGGTGAGGTTCTTCAAGGTCTTTGCTCAGCTTTGCATCATCTCCATCACAGCACAGAAGGGAGAAGAAAGACCTTCAGCAGTTTTGGCCCAAATGCTGGTCACTGGGTGATGACACACTAACTGCACAGAGGACACTGCATCACAGATGATATTTGGGCTTGATGTTTCAGTGAACTTCCCACCAAGCATCCACTTCTTCAGCCCAAACAGCATCAATCGGGGTATAAGGACACCACTGGAGACCATGTCCAAGGCCTGGCACAATTTCATACACACAACATGCCTGTCTTTCCCCTGCCCATTTTGGTTCACAAGTCTCTTTCTTGTCCTTCAAGTGCCTGCAGATGGCTGCAGGAAGACTTCTCCCATCACCTTCCCAGGGACAGAGACAAGCTGAGCAGCCTGTGATTCTCCCCATTCTCCTTCCTGCCTTTCTTGAAGATGGGTTTGACGGATGCCAGGACCTGCTCGATTGCACTGTCATTTTGAAAACACAATCCAGAATCACAGGGCATCTGAGGTGAATCTCACTGGGTCAGTGGGGTTTGTTCCCAGAGTCACACACAGAAATGTCAGGGTTGTGCCAGGTGTCCATAACTGAGTTGGCTTTGTGGACTCTCATCTGATGTAGAATCATAGAATCATAGAATACTCTGATAGGAAGAGAGCCTTGGGATCATTGAATCCAACCATAGCCCAGCTCTCGCACGAAACCATGTCATTAAGAACCTCCTCTAAACACCTTTACACCCCTCCAGGGGTGGTGACTCCCCCACTGCCCTGGGCAGCCTGTTCCAATGCCTGACAACGCTTTCCGGGAAATACTTTTTTCCTAATATCCAATGTAAACCTCCCCTGGTGCAATTTGGGGCCATATCCTCCTGTCCTATCACTTGCTACTTGGGAGAAGAGACCAACACCCTCCATGTTCAACCTCCTTTCAGAGCAATAAGGCTCCCTCAGCCTCCTGTTCTCCAGGCTGAACAGCCCCAGCTCCCTCAACCACTCCTCATCACGCTTGTGCTCCAGACACTCAGCAGCTTTGTCGCCTCCTCTGCACTCTCTCTAGTATTTCAATGTTCTTCTTATGATGAGTGAGGGGCCCCAAACTGAACACAGGATTCAAGGTGCGGCCTCACCAGTAACAAGTGCAGTGGCACAATCACTTCTCTAGTCCTGCTGGCCACACTATTCCTGATACAAGCCAGGATGCTGTTGGTCTTTTTGGCCACCTGGGAATACGCTGACTCCTGTTCAGCCACTGTCAGTCAACACCCATAGATCCCTTTCCACCAGGCAGCTTTCCAGACACTCTTCCCTGAGCCTGTAGCTATCATAGAGTTGTTGTGACCCAAGTGCAGGACCCAGCACTTGGCCTTGTTAAACCTCAGACAACTGGCCTCAGCCCAACGATCCAGCCGCTCCAGATCCCTAAGTATGGCCATCCTCATGTCCCACGTCATGAGGAATGGACATGGGGACCTCAGTTCAAGGCAGCACATCCTAGTGCTGTATTCAGGGCTTCATGGAACATGCAAGAATAGCTGATGGTGTTTGTACTGAGTCGGGTTCATCTTATGTACATGAAATGCATGCTCATATCTCATCCATACAGTGGAAACATTGGCTTCTGACTTACTCATTCAGTGTCCTTGTGTTGAGGGATGAACAACCTCTCTCAGCTGGGGTGAAGGGCCAGTGCAGGAAAAGGTGGATTTGAGGGTGTCTGTGGTGACTGTCCTGGGCCAGTTTCCCCAGGTTGTCCCATGAACATGGGCACACACCAGCCCCTGCTCTGCTGGTGCTCCAGGGCTCTCCCAGGAGACCTGGCTGGGAGAGGACACTGCTGTGTGCCAGCCCTGCACACTCACACACTTCAGCTGTTCACTGGTATTTTCTTCTCTGGGGCATTTGCCAGTTCAGCCCTCCCACCCCCTCCTGAATTGTGCCACCCCCCTGCCCTCTCCCCAGCGGAGCCCGGCAGAGCAGCCACACTGGAACTGGAACTGGTCCCACAGCAGTGGGGACCAGTGAGAATGAAGGACAGTGAGAATGTTCATCCAGCCATCAAGCTGAGAGGGTCTCCAGCACAGGCAGCTTGCAGACCCAGGTCCAGACTGGCTCCCCAGGACAGCATGAGGCATTTGGCCGAGGGGATCCTCAGGAAGGTCCTGCAGCCACAGTGCCAGGGCCACCTGCCCCAGGCTGCCACCTGCAGCAAAGGGTTTCTCTTTCCATGTCTTTCCTGTACACATACAGTGCCCCACTCTTCTCCTGGAACGTCCCATCTCCCCACAGAGCCATTTCCCAAGAGACCTGAGCTATGCTGACCTGGCCAGCTCTTCCTGCCCCCCTTCCCACGCTCCATACAGCTCCAACCTGGCGGTGCTTCTCTCTAGAGCAGGTGGGCTGTGGTGCCCGGGGCGATGGTTGAGTCCGCAGATTCACATTGGTCAGGATGGGAGGAAGACCCAGCTCAGGGTGGCTCCTGCTCACTCCCCCTCAGCACACAAACATGGTTCCTGCAGCCCCAGAGGTCTCAGAGAGAGGATTCTGGGCAAACAAGGCACTGCAGGGTCCTTTATTTCATTTAAACACACAGAGAGTACAGCTCTTTATTTAGAAAAAGACAACGGGTCACACCAAACATGTAGTTACAAACATAGATATAAGATGAAAAATAATTTTGCTTGTGGGTAGCATTAATACAACAAAGAATACCTAAAACCAATGAAAAAAAATAAAAAATGTACAAAACTCAGGTTGAACGAGTAATGCGTTATATTACAAGTGACATGCATAAGCAGGAGGTCACTTCATTACTGCTTTTGAAAAGTGAACAGTCATCACTTTCCTTATAGACTCCTTGAGCTCCTGGTTCCTCATGCTGTAGATGATGGGGTTCACTGCTGGAGGCACCACTGAGTACAGAACTGACACCACCAGATCCAGGGATGGGGAGGAAATGGATGAGGGTTTCAGGGCAGCAAATACGGCAGTGCTGACAAAAAGGGAGACCACGGCCAGGTGAGGGAGGCAGGTGGAAAAGGCTTTGTGCCGTCCCTGCTCAGAGGGGATCCTCAGCACGGCCCTCAAGATCTGCACATAGGACACCACAATGAACACAAAACAAATAAAAGCTAAAAAGGCACTGACCACAATAAGCCCAAGTTCCCTGAGGTAGGAGTGTGAGCAGGAGAGCTTGAGGATCTGGGGGATTTCACAGAAGAACTGGCCCAGGGCATTGCCCTTGCACAGGGGCAGTGAAAATGTATTGGCTGTGAGCAGCAGAGCACTGAGAAACCCAGTGGCCCAGGCAGCTGCTACCTTGTGGACACAAGCTCTGCTGCCCAGGAGGGTCCCGTAGTGCAGGGGTTTGCAGATGGCAACGTAGCGGTCGTACGACATGATGGTGAGCGTAGAATACTCTGCCACTATCAAGAAGACAAATGAAAAGAGCTGTGCAGCACATCCCAAGTATGAGATGGTCTTGGTGTCCCAGAGGGAATTGGACATGGATTTGGGGAGAGTGGTGGAGATGGAGCCCAGGTCGAGGAGGGCGAGGTTGAGCAGGAATAAGTACATGGGGGTGTGGAGGTGCTGGTCCCAGGCTATGGTGGTGATGATGAGGCCGTTGCCCAGGAGGGCAGCCAGGTAGATGCCCAGGAAGAGCCAGAAGTGCAAGAGCTGCAGCTCCCGTGTGTCTGTGAACGGCAGGAGGAGGAACTGGGTGACGGAGCTGCTGTTGGACATTTGTTGCCTATGAGCATGAGGACCTGTGCAAGGAGGAAAGGACAGTGACACATCAGGAGACACTTCTCTGAGGAAAATAAACATGCTGTTTCTCATGGAAAACCCCCTCCCCGATGGAGGAATGTTTCCACTCATACAGTTTCTACCAACTGAAGAAAAGAGTTCATCACAGTTTAAAATGAAGGTTGGGCATTTAGTTTCCATGAACACAGCTCTGGGGCAAGACCCCCTGAGTTGGTGTCAGAACAAAAACTGACCAACACTCCCACCTGAACCCCAGAGAGCAAGAGCACCAGGGACAGGTGGAGAAATAGGGAAGGACACTGCAGTGCTACCAGAAAATAAAGCAAGGACAGAAAGGCAGACGGGCATGCTGTGGAACCTTCTCATGACCCGGCTGTGCTGCTGTCACTCACATAATGACACTGGAGAACAAGGACTTTTAGCACCTTTTTTGTGTACCACGTTGCAGGAACCCTTCACCTGGAGGTCCAGCTGCTGAGGTGGAGACTCGTGACCTGGACCCCATGGCTTTGGGGCAGAGGGTCTGCTGGGGAGGAGAGGAGACCAGGGGTTGCACTGGGAAATGTGTCTGCACTGCAGGGGATTGCAGGGGGGGTCCTAAATCCGTCCCTAGCATATCTGGTAGGAGCTCCTTCTCCCTGCCCATGTCTGTGCTGCCTGCAGCTGTGTCTCTGTCCCTGGTCTGCTCCCTGTCAGTGTCACAGACCCCGTCCCACCCGCTGTGTGCTCAGCTCTGTCTTGCTCACACCTCCTGGCACTGCCCAGGGGCAGCTCTGTGTGTGCAGGGGCTCAGGAGCAGCTCAGACCAGTCCTAATGAGAACTGGGGTCTCAGTATCTTCTCCCATCTCCCACTGCACACCCAGCCAACCAAGAGTGGAAAACCGAAAGCACAGACTCCTTCCCTTGTGGCTGTTCCTGTCTTGATGTTGTTGTTCAGAAGAACCCTCTGCCATGTCTGTGGGGGGATCTGGAGCTCTGAGCAGCCCTGACCCACACAGCCCCCTTCAACCCCACAAGCTCCCTGCCTGCCCTGCCGGGGGTCGCTCCTTCCACCCACAGCTGCTGCCATGGGATCTCCCGGGCAGGCTGAGCGCTGACCCTGGCAGGCGGCAGAGTCCCTGCCCGGCACAGCCCTGGGGTGCAGGGACCCTGCTCTGCAGGACAGCCCTGGGCACCCCTGGGTGCTCACCCGGCTTCACAGTGTTCAACATGGCCTGACAAGAGCCCCGTCCTTACAGATCCCACCAGCTGTGCCTGTGCCAGTTTTAGGAGATGCCTTCAGGAGCTACAGCTGCACTGCCCTGCACCAGAGACTTACCATGGCAAGGGCTGCAAAGGTTTCTCCTCCAGTGAGCTCTCAGTCATCCTCCCAGTCCTGACCACCTTTAATCTCTCTCTGCCTTGCTCGTCTCCTGAGATCCCCAGGCAGAGCCCTCAGCCCTGCTGCGTGTGCAGAGGAGCTGCTCCTGGGCAGAGCTGTCTCTCTGCAGCACTGCCGCTGCCATGAGCTCCCTGTGTCCCAGGAGCCCAGCCCAGCTCAGCAGCACAGGAGCAGCCCAAGGTGCTTTAATGACCCCTCTAGTGGGTTTGGTGCTGAGTCCATGAACCTCAGACCCTGGAGGAAGTTGAAGAAACTTCTCAAGAAGTCAGATTCAGATTCAAACTCCAAAGTTTCTTGTACTGTTAATGGGTCCCACTGAGGGAACCTACTGAGAAACAGTATCCAGGTTTGGTTAGAGAAGAAAACTGGAGGTCAGGAAAAGCAAAGGAAAGATATCTCTGATGCTGAGGAAACCTGGTTGTGTTTCTTTAACCAAAAGCCAAGCCCTGACCTTGTACCCTAGAAAGTCAGATCGTGTCCCTCCCACGTTGCCCAGGGCCCTTCCTGGGTAGTGTGATGTGGGGCTGTGCAAGGCCAAGGGCAGGACTATGGTCCCACCCCTCCCAGGTTCCTGCCTGGGTACAAGGAGGCCATGAGGCCCCTGTGCTGGAAGGACAAGGTGTCTCCTCACAGGCATCAGAGGTGGAGACAACAGCCATAGCCAAGGGGAGAAGGAGCTCACATCTCGTGGGGGCTTTCAGCCTCTTTACATCCCGTGATCATCTCCACGACAGCCTGTCCTGTGCTGTGGCATCCCCTGCACCTCTTTCCCTGCAGGCTGGAGACATCCCCCCTGCTGCCCCACCTTGCTCTTGTCCGAGCATCTTCCTTCCTTTGCTGAGCTCTCTCCATCCTCCCCAGCTGGTCCTTGAAGCACAAAGCCTTGGGCTGATGCAGACTCCCTCTGCTGACCTGCTCCACCACAGCACTGCCCTTCCACTCACATTCCTTTCTGCTCATGTCCAGCCTGGACCTCCCCAGCTGCACTTTGGGCCATTATTTCTTTCTCAAGCTCTTTCCCACTATGCAGAAAACCTCCATCACCTCTGAAACCGCCCTTCAAGCACTCTCAGGCTACTCCTGCACTGCTGCAGCCTCCCCAGTGCTGCTGGGCCAAAGCAGCAGAGTAATGTCACAGTGTTGACAGATGGAAAGTTAGGGCTGAAATTGGGCAACAGGAGAGTGAGCAAGCTCTTCTGTCCCCAAGGACAGAGAGAAACAGGGCTGGGAATGACAAACCCGGAAGGAAACGTGTGGTTTTTCAGTGGTGTCTCTGCTGCCCCTGAGGTACTTGGGCAGACGTGTCACTGATCCCTAGGAATGACAAGGTGCTGCTGACAGGCCCAGTGTGCCAGTGGTTTGTCTGTTCCTTGATTGTGTTATCAAGAGGGTGAGAACAGGGTGGTGAAAAGAGAGAAAGGAATTTTGCCAGTGTAGCTATACCCATGGACACCCCGGTGTGATGCGCTTCCTATTTATGGGCTGCCCTACATCTACTGGATAGAGAAGGGACAGATCTTGTGACGCTTCTGAGGTGGGAACGAGTTTCTTGCACAAAGGCACCGAATCTGTCTGCAGTGCTGTCTGTGTGTCCATCCCACACTCACTGTGAATGGGGATGGCTGCCCTGGACAGGACCATCGCTGTCCCTCCCAATGCATGTGGGGGTGTGTGAGAGCCTTGGCACCTCACGTAAAATCGCAGGCCTATAACTCACATTAAAGGGAATAACTGTCTTGAATTCGATTTGTCAATAGAATTATAGAATAATTTCAGCTCTAAGAGACCCTCAGGATCATTGAGTCCAACCATAACCCAACTCTAGCACTAAACCATGTCCCTAAGAAATCCATCTAAACATCCTTTAAACCCCTCCAGGGATGGTGACTCCACCACTTCCCTGGGCAGCCTGTTCCACTGCTTCACCACCTTTTCCATGAACAAATGTCTCCTAATATCCGATCTGAACCTTCCCTGGCACAACTTGAGGCTATTTCCTCTTGTCCTATCACTTGCTACTTGGGAGAAGAGACCAACACCCACCATGCTACAACTTCCTTTCATGTAGTTGTACAGACTGATAAGGTCTCCCCTCAGTCACCTGGGCACACGTTGCCTCGTGTTCAGTTGCTGTCAACCAACACCCCCAGATCACTCTCTGCCAGGCAGCTTTCCAGCTACTCTTCCTGAGCCTGTAGCAGTTGTTGTGACCCAAGTGAAGGACCCGTGCATGGCCGTGTTAAACCTCAGACCAACAATCAAGCTCATCCAGATCCCTCTGCATGGCCTTCCCACCCTCCAGCAGATCAACACTCACACCCAACTTGGTGTCATCTGAAAACTTACTAAGAGTGCACTCGATCCCCTCATCCAGATCATTGATAAAGAGATTAAACAAAATTGACCCCAATACTGAGACCTGGGGACACCACTCATGACCGGCAACCAATTGGATTTGGCTCCATTCACCACAACTCTTTGGGCCTGGCCTTCCAGCCAGTTCTTTATCCATCGCAGATACACCATCCAGGCCATGAGCTGCAGCTTCTCCAGGAGATGCTGTGGGATACGGTGTCAAAGGCTTTGCTGAAGTCTGCCCTTGAAGGCCAAAGTAGCAATTCTGCTGACCGCTCTTCTAACTTCTCCAAGGATAATCAACTCAATAATTTCATGATCACTACACTCAAGGGGACCTCCAATGAGCCCTTCTCTATTTACAACAACAGATCCAGTGGGGCTCCTTCCCTGGTTGGTTCACTGACCAGCTGTGTCAGGATTGTCTTCCATACACTCCAGGAGCCTCCTAGACTGCTTCCTCTCTGCCATGTTGTACTTCCAGCAGACACCTGGTAGGCTGAAGTCCCCCATAAGAACAAGGGCTGCTGATCGGGAGGCTTCTCACAGCTGTCTGTAGAATATTTCATCTGCCTGTTCATCCTGGTTGGGTGGCCTGTAACAGACCATCCCCTAGGATGTCTGCTTTGTTGCCCTTCCCATTGATTCTTACCCATGGACACTCAACCCTATAATCACCCTCATAAAGTTCCAAACAGTCAAAACGCTCCCTAACATACATGGCTTCCCCACCTCCTCTCCTTCCTCACCTGTCCCTTCTGAACAGTTTATATCCACCCATTGCAGCGCTCCAGTTCTGAGAGTCATCCCACCATGTTTCTGTGATGACAATTAAATCACAGCTTTTCTGCCTCACAAGCGCTTCCAGCTCCTCCTGTTTGTTGCCTGAGCTGCGTGCATTCGTACAGATGCACTTCAGCTGGGCCATTGATTGCACTGGGTCGGCAGACCGAAGGGCATCATTAGCACTGCCCTCAGATGCCAGCATGTTGCCCTTGGCTGTGCCTCTGCCACATCTGGTTTCATCCCCTCCCCTTCAAATCTAGTTTAAAGCCCTCTCAATAAGTCCTGCTAATTTAATATGGGGGTCAATGGGGGGCAATGGGGTCAATTAGGGACAATGGGAGTCAATGGGGGTCAATGGGAGTCAATGGGGATCAATGGGGATCAGTGGGGGTCAATGGGGGTCAATGAGAGTCGATGGGGGGCAATGGGAGTCAATGGGAGTCAACGGGAGTCAATGGGGATCAATGGGGGTTAATGGGGGTCAGTGAGAGTCAACGGGAGTCAGTGGGGATCAATGGGGGTCAATGGGAGTCAATGGGAGTCAATGGGGATCAATGGGGATCAATTTGGGTCAATAGGAGTCAATGGGGCTCAATGGGAGTCAATGGGGATCAATTTGGGTCAATGGGAATCAGTGGGGGTCAATGGGAGTCAATGGGGTCAATGGGAGTCAACAAGAGTCAATGGGGATCAATGGGGATCAATAGGAGTCAATGGGGATCAATGGGGGTCAGTGGGGGTCAATGGGAGTCAATGGGAGTCAATGGGGATCAATGGGGATCAATGCGGGTCAGTGGGAGTCAATGAGGATCAATGGGGGTCAATGGGGCGGTCAATGGTCCATAAAATAAGACTAAGAATCACTTTTTTGTGGTAGTTTTGTAACACCGTCTGAACTTTGGTCAACGAGAGGAAGAGTGGTTGACAGAGTCTGTTTGCTGAGAGCAACGTGTTCCTGTACCTTTCCCGTAGTTCTGTGGTGAAGGATTCCTTCCCTTGCAGAGAGGACTGCGAGACCAGCTCCTGTCAGGTGGGACTTTGCCTCCAAACGAGGTGCAGCCTCTTCCATTGTGACATCAGCCACTGCCGTTGATGTCACAAAGCAGCATCAGCGCTGAGGTCAGCACAGCAGGGTATAAGACCAGGGGTCTCCCTGCGCCTCGGTCACTCTCGATCTTGAGGGAACTGAGATCACAGAGTTTCTGGATCACTGCTGAGCGAGTGAGATGCTTGTTACCTGCACCTCAGCAGGTACCAAGGGACAAACAGAGAAGGTTCAAGGTCTGAACAGGTATGTTTGAAAACTCCTCCTCCCCTTTCCCTAGGTGTGTTTCCCACCTCATCAGCTGGGTGGGTGGAGGGTGGGCAGGAGAGGAACACGAGGGCAGCCTGGGAGCTGGGTCTGGAGCTGCTGGAAGGCAGCAGCCGCCTTTCAGTCTCCTCATGAACGCAAGGGCTGCGCCCAGAAAGTCTTTGATCTCTGCAGAATGAGGGACAGCTCCATTTTGGATGGGACAGAGAGAGTCCCAGGGGTGGCCCAGACACAGCCTGCCGCAGTAATTGTGAGAGCTCAGCTCCGTCCTGTATTGTGCTCTGCAGGGTGGGTTCTGTCCCTGAGCCTGCTTGGTTTTCCTCTCCACGGGGACCAGAAGGACACCAGCGTGTCCTCTGTTGGCCGTGGGTCTGACTTGTGTTCCTGACAGAGGAGGTTTCCTTGGGAAACCTGGTCAGCTCCTCACCAGGGCTCTGCCTCAGGAAAGGGGCTCAGGATCCTCAGAGGGGTGCAAGGAGTTCTCTAGGAGAACAAAAGGGATTGTTTATTCCTGATGAGTGTCGCTGTGAGCCTGTTGAGAGCCTCCTGGAACAGGCAGGAGGAATTTCCCCCTTGCAGAGCGGTGTGTGCTGTGTCTTGGCAGATCAGGCTCAGCGCAGCAGGGCCCAGACACCAGAGGGTTTCTTTGGCGCTTCCTTGGTGCCCGTTGCTTGCCAGCACGCATTGACATTCAGCCACCCTCCCTCTTTCCAGTCTGCATTTGTCTGCAGTTCTGCCAAGAGAAGGGCCAGAGATAACCTGGCTGCTAAAGAAACACTGCGAGAGGGGAGACACACACCCCCCTGGCAGCTGTTGGACTGTAGGGGCACAGGCTGAACCTTCTCTTGAGAGGGTGGAGAACAGGAGCAGCACAAGTGTCCATTGGATGCTGGGCAGGAGAAACAGCCATTTGTTATGTCCCTTCCATTTCCAGAGAATCCCTCTCCAGCCCCACAGATGTGAAGTGTGGCCACAGCTCTTGTTGCAACTCCTGCTATTAGTCCAGAGTCAACCTTGAGCCCTTTGTCCCTAAGAAAACAATCTTTGCCATGACAAATCCCCCACTGGTGCAGCTGGTGACACCTCCAGCAGTGACTGGAGCTGGTGCAGGACCAAGCCAATGCACACGGCAGGAACGCCAGGCTCAAGGGCTGCAGTCCCTGCTGCTGCTCTCCAGTCTGCTGCTGATCTGCACGGGAACCGCCAGCTTCACCAGCCTTTTCTTTATCTGCTCTGCAGGAAGATGAAGGCGCTGAAGGCATCGACCCTGGTGCTTCTCGGTCTGTTCTCTTTCGGTGAGTCTCTGCAGAGCTCCAACCTGAGGACGGTGCTTTAGGAGGCACTCGGGGCTCCATCCTGCCCTGTTCCGCTTCCCCCACTGTGAGCAGAGGAGCTCAGCCAAGAGCAGAAAGTCCCCACAGAGCTGTGCCGGTCCCTGCTCCAGCGGGACGGGTGTGGGTGAGGAAGGGCTGAGCCAGTTCCCTTCAGCCCAGGGAGAGGCCGTGGCTGAGCTCTCCTGCCCCAGGGGCTGAGAATCTTCTGCAGGACAAGGAGCACAGTCCAGGGCAGGGAACGTCTGTCTATTGCGGAGCCCATACGCCATGATGGCCACTGTCAAAGGCAACAAGAGGAGAGACAACTATGGCACTCGGGAGAGACACAGAAAGGGGAGCGGGCAGGCCGAGGCACAGCCCAGCCTTAGACTGAGTTCTAAGCTCTGGTTTGTGTCTGACAGGTGTTTACCATGTGGGACAACTCGGCACCTTAACCCTCTGGAGCGCTGCACCAGAGATAGGAGACCTCAGCGCAACCCTGTCCCTGCCCGTCCAGCTCCGTAAGCTCCAGGAACAGCTTTATCATCTGCGCTGGAGCACAAAGGATGTCACTGAGCGGGCTCTGCAGGAAGGACTGAAGCAGGCAAAGCTCCCAGGCTTTACCGGACGGGTAAGGGCACAAGGCAGAAGGATCTGCTCAGGGGTTTTATCCTCCCTCCGTCCGCATGTATCCTACTCCATTCCTGTCACAGCCAACAGGCTGGTGCTGCTGGAACAAGTGCTGCCATGGCCACGCTTCCTTTTCCTGTTGCTCCACACTTCCTTATGGGGAAGAGAGAGCGTGATGGGAATGACAGCCATCTGAGTCGGACCTTCCTCTGCGCCCAGATCTCGGGTCCTCCTCAAGGGAGGGCTGGAAATAAAGAATGGTCTCAGAGGTCCAGAGTTAAGCCAGGCCTATCTCATGCCCAGAAGGCTTGTCTGTCCGTGCTGCCTGGCCTGGGGCCTCTCCACAGGAACAGCCCCTTCCCGCAGCTCCAGCATTCAGAGCACTGGAGTGAGCAGCCCCCCATTTCTGATCCCAACAATCACAGCAGAGCAAACCTGGGAGGCTTCCAGGCAATGTGGGCGTTCCCTCCATCTGAAACCGGCCTTGTCCCCGCTCACCTTGGCTGGCCTTGCAGGGTCCTGCTTGCCCCGGTCCTTCTCCTTCCAACAGGCGCTCTCCTTTGTGTTCCTTCCCAGGCTGTTCACGAGATCATCAATCAGGCTTTGGAGAAGCTGGAAGAAATGCAGGTCCCGATGCCGGATTATGCCCTGAAATCAGCAGGTACTGTGACATTGTACAAACAAACCAGTTCCAAAGCGCCTCCTGTCCAGATTGACAAGATGGGCATTGGAACGTGCCCAACGGTAAGAGAGAAGGGGTGAGAAGTCATGGGTCACCTTGTGCCCTAAAAGTGTCCCCACTGACAGAGCCTGTAATGGGCCAGACCCCATGGGAAGCACAGGAAGGCTGGTTCACATTCTTGCCTATTTCCATGGCCAAATATGACAGTTTGATGACTCCCTGCCATCTGTTCCAGAGGGGTCGTGCCAGCAAGACAGAGGGGAACCCACTGTAGGACATGGATGACAACTGAGAAGCCTTTTCCAAGTCAACAATGTAATATTCCTCCTGACACTGCCTGGTGATCATGCTCATGTTTGAATTTCCAGGGGCAGCCGTCATTCTTTCCAAGACTTCTCCATCCCTCCGGACTGCCAAAGCAAAGGTGTTCTTGTATTCCCTGCCAGTGATGGATTACATGAGATCTCCTGAGCTGATTCTGGAGGTAGAAGCACCAAGAAGCAGTAACACAAAGGCTGGGAGAATGAACCACACATGCTGCTCCAAGTGTCCTTCCCACCTGTCTTTGCTCCTCGAAGCTTCTTCTCCTGCCCCCTTCTCTCATGGACCTGCTCTCCTCCTGTGTCTCCCTGCTGAGTGTTTCTTGTCCTTTCAGACGGACAATCATCCTGGCAACTGCTGGCCCTTCCCAGGGAGTCAGGGACACGTGTTCATCAAGCTGTCCGTGCCGGTCGTTCCCAGAGCCGTCACCATGGCCCACGTCTCAGGGACAGCGTTCCATGCAGAAAGCATCTCCGGAGCTCCCAAGGACTTTGCTGTCTATGTAAGTGATTTCTCTGGAGTCGGGGGCAGGCGGTTGCACAGCATTGCTAAGCAGGGGGTGAAGATGGGTCAAAGATTCTGGTGGCCTGAAGCTTCCTCCTGTCTCTCAGAACAAACAGGCTCCTTGGTGCTGCTTCCTTCCCATTGTATTCCTCTTTTATTCAATGTACCACTCAAAAAAAAATCTCCTGCGGCAAGCTGCTACTCCAGGAGCCACAGGGAAAAGGAGCTGGACAGTGCATGGTCCTAAACCTTCCTAAATCTTCCAGGTCCTAAACCTGTCTTCCAGTCCCAGTGCATTCGTGACCCTCAGGTCACCTCCCTCTCACTGGGATCGTCTGCTCCTTTTCTGACTGCCAGCCTGGACTCGTTGAGTGGGCAAGTGTGACGTGCTGCCCACCTACAGTTTCTCATCTTGTCCTTGTGCTCATGGTCCTTGGACTCCATAGCTGAAATAACCCCATACTTCACTGGCTGAAGTTCAGTCTCCCATGGTGCACCAGACGCTCTGTTTTCTCCATCCATCTTTCTGTAGGGCTTCAAGGAAGAACACGAGGAGCAGGGAACGTTCCTGGGACAGTTCACTTTCCAGGCAGCACTGAATCCCAGTCAGACCTTCCAGCTGAAGGTACGGGGACACAGAGGGAGGGGAACTGCAGGAGAGGAGGAGAAATGCGGCTGGATGGGGAGAGGCTTCCCTGCCAAAGGGTACAGGCAGCCCTGTCCTTGAGCGAGTGCCACGCTGCCTTTCTTCCATGCTGCGGCTTTAACTTCCTGGTGGCGCATGGCTGGACTGCCATCTTCTCTTTCATTTTGGGGTTAAACTTAGAAGTGCCACAGTTGAAGCTGGAATCAGCTTGACTGTCTGGACCCCAAGTGCACACAAGCGGCTGCATCCCATAGGATGCAGGACTGCTGGTCTGCCAGTTAGAGACCAGAAATACTGGGCTTCCTGAGGGTTCTGTTGGTGCTGGCAGTGAGTAGTGACAGGGAGGCCATTCTGTTTCCGTGGCTTTCTAGAGAAGGCAACGAGACGTTATACTGACCCCAGCACTGGGTCTTCTGACTGTGGAAGCCTGTGCCCCAAAGCAGGCGAGAGCTTTCCAGTGTATTTGCTGAGGCACCTGGTCGCTGCTTCTTCCTTTGCTGTTCTCATGGCCCAATGAGTGAACATCTGCACCACGACAGGTCAAAAGCCCCGTGGGGCAGCAGGAAGGAAGCTGCTGATCGAGGCCGTCGCTGCGGCACTTCTGTCTGTGCTCACGGGCCAGAGAGGAAAAGGCGACTCATTTCTTCTTGTCCTTGCAGAACGAGCTCCCTGGGGTCGTGAATTACATCAGGCTGCAAGTGCTGAGCAACTGGGGCCACCCGGACTACACCTGCCTGTACCGGTTCAGGGTGCACGGTGATCCGCCCAGAGATGGGGGAGACATTCCTGTTTCTTCTATCAATAAATTCCATTAATGTTCACCCAGTCGAGTTCCCGTCTGCTTTGCCTGTGATGCTGCCTGGTCCTCCCTGAGCTCACTGGAGCTCCCTGTCCTGCTCTAAACCCACCAGCTTATGGGAGACCTCAGGAGTACACAGAAAGATTTTCCTAATTAAAAGAAACGGGAAAACTCAGTCACAAATCTGCAGAAAGCCTGACATCCACACTCTTGCTGCGACACAGGAACATCAGCAAAGCCCTGCCTGGACACCAGAGATTAAATTAATGGACAGTTGTCCTATGCAGGAAGCAACTAAGGATCGACTGAGTGGAACCATCTGTTGTTACCTGCTTTCACAAGAGGCACGTGCAGCTTCAGCTGCCATCTTTCAGTCTGTTGCCGATGAGAAAATGGAAGTGTGTGTTTTTGTAAGAAGGAAGCCTTAATTGGAAAGTTGGTTCATGGACTTACTTGCCTCTCTGGGCACATCTCGAGTTAATAGCCCAGGAACTGTTACAGAGTGATGAGCAAAGCAACCCCAGGACACTTAAGAGATCCCATACCCACACCAGTTTGTCCTTCCTTTTGACCCCAGCTCCCCAAGGCAGGAGCAGGCAGGGCAGTCGTGCGCTCTGGCCGCACCAGGGAGGAGAGAGCAGGACCAGCGCTTGGCAGCCGGGGCTGGGAACAGCAATTTGTGCTCTGAGCTGGGGCTTAGTCCATGTGCAAGCCCAGCACGGGTCCAGATACCAAACTGAAGGTGTCGGTTCACCCCCGGTGCCACACACACGGCACCTTCTTCCATCGCCTCCTCTGATGAGCTGTTTTGCAGCCCCTTCCAGCTCAGCCCAGCTCAGACACCTGCACTCTGGCTCAGGGCTGCCTGGGGCTGGTGACCCTCGGGGCAGCAGCAGGAACCGCTCTGACCCTGGTTGGGGGGCTGTCTCTGGGCTGAGCCCTCGGGCCCAGGGCTGCTGAACTGGTGCTGAGGTCGACAGGTCCCCATGGCCTGTCCGTGCTGGGAGACACCTGCTCCTGCAGCACGCCTGGTTCTGATCCTGATCCTCATCCAGAAGTACACTTTAGTTTTTTTGTTTTTTTGTTAAAACTGACGTTAATTCAGGTAGAGGCAGAGGGGAGATATAAGCAGGGGCTTTTAGTCTCTATAGGGACAGACAGAGGCTGCGGTGGGTCCTGGAGGAGCTGGGAAAGGTGCCTGGGAGCAGGGAGAGCACGGGGAGATGGGGACAGAGGGGCAGACAGAGCAAAGAGCCGGTGCTGGCACTGAGGACACTGCTGCTGTGCAGGTGCTGCTGGGGTCACAGCCCCAGAGCAGTGACAGACATGAACAGGCCACTGGCTTGTGCTGGTCCCCGGTGGAGCAGAAATCCCCCTGCAGCCTCTGGAGCTCCACGCAGGAGCAGTGTCGCCACCACGACGGTCCTTTCTGCACCCCCTTGTTCTACCCCAAGGACGTCGGGCTCAGGTCCCACACGATCCAACACGTCCTCACCAACCACCGCTCCCCTTCCCGCCCTTTGATGTCACACACAGACAGTTGCCCGCAGTCCATGGGCCGCCCCTGTGAAACATTCATGAAATGTCACAACACCCCGCTGAGCTCCTGGAGCCTGTGGCTTTGGGCTCCGTCTGTTCCGTGGCCACTCCGGACAGCACTGGTGTCTGTTCATGGGGTCACGGGCACCAAACCCAGCTCAGGTGGGAACCGAGAGTGTCCCGTCGTGTTCAGGCCCAAAGCGCCATCTGTAGCATCTGCCCACCCCTTTGAGTGCCCAGAGCCTCCTTCTTGGGGCCGAATCCTCATGTTTAGGGTCCCAACGTGTCTTTTATCACCCACGGCCTTTGTTTAGAGCCCACAATGTCATTTTCAGGTGAAGCTCGTTGCCTGGCAACAACCACCCAGAAGTCTATGGGGAGTCAGTAGACCCAGGACAGCCAATCACACTTGAGGAGGTGGGGCAAGTCAAGTGATTGATATGTAAGCAGCCAATCAAGCTTTGAGGCCTCCAGGAAAGTTGGCGAGAGTTGAACAAACTGGGCAGCGCTCAGGGCCGGGCTGTGCTGGCTACACCAATCACATCTGGTGGGAGTGCAGTACATAGATGATTGACATGCAGACTGACCCATCACTTGATAGGAGTAGCCAATGGGAAATCCCAGACAGCCAACCAGAGGAAACAGGGCCTCAGGAAAGGCGGAAAATGTGGGGGGAGTAACCCCTCAGGCAGCCAATCAGAGAGAGCATCACTTCAGAGCAGGGTGGGCCCCAAACCAGGGCAGAGCCAATCAGCTGCAGGATCAGCTCAGGGGAGGAGACTGACAGCCCTCCCGACCAATGGTGTCGCAGCCCAGGCTGAGCTTTGCCGTGGCCACCCTGGAGCTGCCCCACGGCTGAGCAGCCCCCGGCCCAGCCCTGGGGCCCTTTTTCCTCCCTCTGGGGCCCTGGGGCTGTTGTTGCTGCCTCTGGCTCAGGTGTGCGTGGGCTGCTCTGGCCTTGTTCTCCTGGGCGGGGGAGGGGGCAGGGGGCGCTTGCTGGAGAGGAGCTGCTGGGGCTGGAGCTGGAGAGAGCAGGAGAAGGGGAAGCAGCTGGAGGGTGAAGTGCAGGGATCCCCACAGCTGCTGCTGCAGCTGCACAGAGACAGCTGCCCCTCTGGGCGAGGAAGAGTCCCTGTGAGCAGCCTCAGCAGAGCAGATCACAAACGTGCCCCGCAGGGTCTGTGTCAGTGAGGAAAATTACTGTACGGCCGTATAGTGTGTGTGTGTGGTGTGTGTCCGGGAAGCCTCGTGGTGTAGGAGCTGTCAGACACCGACGTGTTCTCTTAGGTGCAGGATGGGCGAGCGACTGGAGCTACAGAATAGGAGGGGAGGAGAAGACAGACAGACAGAAGTGCCTCAACTCCACAGCTTGCCTGGCAGTGCAGAGAGCAGGAAGTGTGGTGACTCCTGGGCCCTTGGTGACATTTCACCGTTTTGTGTCCCAGTCCCTCCCTGCTCCCTCCTCTTTCCTGCTGTGCCCTTCTTCCTCTTCATCTCTTCTCCCTCTGTCCCTCTGCTGCTTCCTCACCTATTCCTCCACCCTTCTGAATCTCTGTGCAGGGTTTCTCGTATCTCCCTCTCCGTCTCCACCCCTCTGTGTTCTCACCATCCCTGGTTTCTCTTTGTCGTCATTCTGGTCTGTTGCTCTGTCCTGCTCCGTGCCCCATCATTTCTCACTGTATCCCTCTGTCCTGCTCCCTGCATCTATTCCTGCCCCTCTTCTTTTTCACTCCCTCTCCATCTTGCTGCCCACCCCAGGATTTTTTCCCAATCTCTATCCTGCCCCCAACCCTTATTGTTCTTTCTCTCTCCTGCTCCCTCTCTGTCTTTCTGCCTGTCTTCCCTTTCCCTGCTGCTTCTTTCTCCATCTCTGTCCAGATTACTGCCCCTTTGCCTTCTTGATGTCTTTCTGTCCTGGTTTTCTTTCTGTCTTCCTTGCCTGTTCCCAGCCCCATCCCTTCTCACTATATCTCCCCTGTCCAGCTGGCTCTGCCTTTTCTTTGTCTTCTCTTCCTCTTTCCTGCTCCTCAGCCCTCTTTTCCTCTTCCTCCAGCTCATTGCTGCATGTTTCCCTTTTCCAGTCTCTTCATTTTGATCCGAACTTTGCTTTATTTCTCAGAATTTCTTTTTGTCTCTCCATCTGTACATCCCCTCCCTGTCTTTCTCTAGCCCCTTCCTGCTTCTCCTCCTCCCCCCTCCCTATCCCTCTGTCCTGCTCCTCAGCCCTGCTGTTTCTTCCTCCCTGTCTCATCACGGCTCCTTGTCCCTTTTTGCCTTGATCTCTCCATCTCTCCATCCTTTTCCCTGTGTGTTTCTTTCTCTCTCAGCTCCTCTGTCTTCTCTCTTGTCTCATTTGTCTCTCTCTAGTCCTCTGTCCTTCTCCCCAGCAGCTTCAACTGAATGACCAGGTGTCCGTGCACTCTGGTGTTTCCTCATCCCTGCCCTGGGGAAGATCTGTGTCTGTAGGGCTGGGGATCATTTAGGAGCTGGTCTCCTTCTGCAGACAGCAGAGCTGGGTGCAGCTACAGCAGAGGTTGTTCTCAGCTGCTGCTTATGCAGCTTGTTGGAAGAGCGGCTGTGGGGCTTCTTTGGAAGGGAGGTTTCTTGTTCTGTGCTAACTGCTCCTCGGGACCCTGCACAGGAGCGGTGTTGGGGTCTGCAGGGACGGGTGGGACCTGCTGTGATTCCTGGTGAATGTGAACTCAACTTGTCCTGATGTCCTCAAATGAAACCAGACTGACTGTAGATGGTTTTCTTGCCTGTTTCAGTTCCAAACTACATGTTTGGCACTAAAACAAATGAGACTTTGTGCTGTTTTTCAGACGTCAGTGACTGTGAATCAGCTGAGAACATCACTGCCTTAGGTACCAGGGCAGGTGGTCTGTGATCAGGGATGTGGACTTGCATGGCGGTGCTTTTATGAACATTTTATGATGTCGCCACTTGAAAGCCCTTCATTTTCCTAGAAATTTTAAGATGATATTTCTTATTCGGAGGTTCAGACTCTGGTTGGACTTGATGTTGAATGGTCGATATAATGGGGTCCATAGAATAAGAATCTCGCTTCCTTGTTGTTGCTTTCTAACACTGTCTGAATTTGGTAAGCAAGAGCAAGAGTGGTTGACAGTGTCTGCTTTTGAGAGTAACGTGTTTCTGACTCTCCCTCTTTTTATGATGAAGGTTTCTGCCTGCACTATGAGTTTGCTGGGCTGTGAGGCTGTGTTGGAGCAGCAGAGGTAAGAAGTGGTGGCTTTAAAGGCATTGAAGCTGTAGTAAAACTAGCAGGAAAAGCTAGTTTCTTCCTAGAGAGCTGCCTGACAAAAATCTTCCTAGAGAGCTGCCTGACAAAAATAGTTACAAGTAAAGACCCTTGAAGTTGGCTTTTTTTTTCTAATTTAGTCTTAATATGGAGCTTTTGGTATTGATTGATTGATTGATTTCTGGGAAGCAAGAAGTGAGAGCCTGTGCACTCCCATAGGCAGCGCTGCCTCCCAAATAGGTGCACCCTTCTCCACTTCTATTCCTTCCATGCTTGTGTAGAACAAGGCCATGCAGTAGTGTGTAGATGTGGTGATTCCTGTAATAAATTTTGACTCGATCTTGTAAATAACAAGAATTTATTTAGAATCCGGCAATAAGCAAAGACAGCGCTGGGTGCGGCCTAGAGACCTCAGTCTCTCTCACGGCACGCGCACACACTAATTCAGTCCTCTGGGTTTTATATACCATCTCTAGTCCACAGCTTCTGCGTGTAACTTTCCAACTCATGGTGTGCCTTGCATCATGTGAGGTTGACTCTTGTGTAGCCAGTTTCCGTCGCCTTACTTTGGTTACTTATTAGGTAAATACATGGAGCAGAACAAAGCAAGCAAGCATACAAAGACTTCTCAGAACTCAAACAAACATCTCCTGGTTAGGTAATTACATCAAGCAGGACAAAGCAAGTAAACATACAAACAAACATCTCCTTGTCAGGTAAATACATCAAGCAGGACAAAGCAAGTAAGCATACAAAAAAACTCAAGCAAACATATCCAGGAGCTTTAATGAACAAACATTTCTCGGAATTGCTTGTTACAATTCCAATGTGACTATGAGGTCACAGCCCCACGGTGATGTGCTGTGCTGTGTCTTGGCAGCAGCAGCATCATGGTGCGAGCGTGGGGGCCATGGTCCTCACCCTCCTCCTCCTCCTGGTGTCCCGGACGCCCAGGCTGCTCCAGCCGAGCGCAGGGAGCAGGTGGGCGGGCAGGGGCAGCACCAGCCCCGAGCAGCTCAGCAGGGCAGCAGTGGGGCCAGGGATGGTGCTGGGGCCGGGAGAGCAGCCGGGCTGGGCTGGGCAGGGCGAGCCAGGCAGCACCAGGGTGTGGGCAGGGGGCAGACGCCCCGCAGGGAGGGGAGAGGGGCTGCGGCTGCTTCAGGGGCAAGTTCTGGGCAAGCAGGGGCTGGGAGTGGTGGCCCAGGGGCAGAAACCAGCACTGAGTCCCTGTGGGGCCCTCCCTGCCCCCCAGCCTCGTGCCACACAGCCCCATCCCAGGGCACGCTTTGAGCCTTTGGGCCTGTTTCAAATCAAAGCTGGGATTGCTTTGGCCCTTTGGGCCAGTTTTGAGCTAAATCTGGGCACATTTGTGCCCTTTGGGGTCGTTTCTGCCTAGATCTGGGTGTTCTTTGGCTTTCCAGTCCAGTTTATACCCAAATCTGGGGGTGTTTTGGCCATTTTTGGCCATTTTTTACCCAAATCTGGGCATACTTTGACTTTTTGGTCCAATTTCACCCCAAATCTGGGGATGTTATACCCCTTTTTGGCCATTTTTGATCCAAATCTAGTGGTGCTTTATTATTTCTGGCTCTTTTTACCCGATATACTCAGGTGCTTTTGCCCATTTTTTCCCCTAATGGAGGTGCTGTGATCCCAAATATGGAATGTTTTCACCTTTGCTGACAGTTTTGCACCCAAATGTGGATGTTTTTGTCTCTTTTGGCCACTTTTTGCCCAAATACTCAGAATCTTTTGCGTGTATTGGCCAATTTAGCCCCCAAATATGTGGAATATTTTGTTATTTTTCCAGTTTTTTCCCCAAATACGGCTATTTCTCTGCAATATATGGGCATTGTTGTCCTAAATATGTTGTGTTGTGTTTTGTTTTTCTCTCTTCTTTATGTCCTCTTTTACCCAAAATGCAGGAGTATTGCTCTGTGAGCCTGGAAACCTCTCTGATCTGTGCTTGACTCCAGGCCATGGCATTGGCAGAGCTGATCGAGCTTCTCAGATGGATCCTGGTTATGAGCCTTGGGCTGTCCCAGAGGTAAGTTGTCACTGTCTGTCTGCTTGAGGGAATAAACACTCGCGTTTTAATAGGTTATTTGTGTGTGATTGTACTCACAATAATCTCAGAGGCTTTCCAAAAACTTTTTGTGCCTTGGTGGTGTTACACAGACAAGTAATGAATATTCATTTGCCTGAAAACCTGCTAGGTCTCAGCAAAAAGGTCACCCATGTTCCATTTCTAGCTGTGGGAACATACACCTTTGTATGTGTCCTGTGTCATTACCTCACCCCCTCCCATCACTGCAGGTGACTGAGGAAGAAGGAGATCACAACCTGCCATGGAAGCTCCTGACCCGTGTTTGACTCCCTGTTTGCTTCCTGCAGTCCATGGTGATCAAGCCTCTTGGTGTAATCCTGTTCCTGAGCCTGGGGGCAATCCCAGGGGTAAGTGTTCAGTCTTCATTGGTCACTGGCCTTTTGACCATGAGCCAGCACTGTGCCCTTGTGGCCAGGAAGGCCAATGGCATCCTGGGGTGTATTAGAAGGGGGGTGGTTAGTAGATCGAGAGAGGTCCTCCTTCCCCTCTACTCCACCCTGGTGAGACCCCATCTGGAATATTGTGTCCAGTTCTGGGCCCCTCAGTTCAAGAAGGACAGGGAACTGCTGGAGAGGGTCCAGCGTAGGGCAACGAAGATGATTAAGGGAGTGGAGCACCTCCCTTATGAAGAAAGGCTGAGGGAGCTGGGTCTCTTTAGTTTGGAGGAGACTAAGGGGGGACCTTATTAATGTTTATAAATATATAAAGGGTGAGTGCCATGAGGATGGAGCCAGGCTCTTCTCGGTGGCAAACAATGATAGGACAAGGGGTAATGGGATCAAGCTGGAACACAAGAGGTTCCACTTAAATTTGAGAAAAAACTTCTTCTCAGTGAGGGTGACAGAGCACTGGAACAGGCTGCCCAGGGAAGTGGTGGAGTCTCCTTCTCTGGAGACATTCAAAACCCGCCTGGACATGTTCCTGTGCGACCTCACCTAGGTGTTCCTGCTCCAGCAGGGGGATTGGACTAGATGATCTTTTGAGGTCCCTTCCAATCCTAAACATACTGTGATACTGTGTATTTGCTAATATTTGGTTTATTATTTGTTAACATTTTCCTGCAATAGTTGAGCCTTGCAGTAGCCAGCAGGTTCTTTGCTAGAAGAAACATGGATGATCATTTTTTGCCCTGGTGCTCCATGCTCCCAACTTAGTGTGGGTTTCGTTTTGTGTGTGTGAGAGGTGTCCTGGTCAGAAGGCCCTGAGAGCCCCCATGTTTGTCCATCTGGTCCTTGAGGGGTGTTGCATGTGGCCTGGTCACAGTAGTTTGGAAGCTGCCAGGTCCCAGCCAAGGGATCTGCAGCCCCTCTGCAGCTTTGGAAATTTCAGCATGCGTCTGGGTCCCATGTTGTTGCCTGACCCCCGTCCAGGCACTGCAGGTCACTGAGGACAAGGTAGATCACAATATGAAATGGAAACGCTTTTCCTTTCTGCTTGTTTCCAGCTGTCCCTGTAGGCAGCGGCCACTTGACTTCTTGAACTTGAGTCTGTCCGTGAGCCTCGGGGCGATCCCACAGGTACGACCTTGGAACAAATGAGCGTTTACATGTTCATTTTCTGTTTCTGTGAAATTTAGCTTGCTACTTTCTTGGCTGACGCTCGGTCACGCAGAGGGGAAGTGGATCCGCCTCAGTGCTGTGCCCCAGAGGGCTCTGCCTTGCAAAGCTCTTTGCCAACTGCTCCATCTCTGCGCTGCTCGCAGTGCCGGCTGCCGAGCCAGCAGCAGTTGGGGCTGAGTTTAGAGCTGGGTGAGCTCCAGGGAGTCCTTTCTCCTGACAGCTCCAGGCCTGGTCAGTGGCCACCGCAAGTGCTGGATAAATGTTGGCAAGATGCTCCTGACGGGAAGGGAGAGAGGAGCTGCCACTGGGATGGGTTTGGATCCTGAGGACGCAGCGGTGGGTGACAGGGTGGCCATTGGGGAGGGGCAGTGTGAGCTCTGGTGCTGCTGTCACCAGGTTGGATCACCAGACCCAGGCCACCATGCTGGTTCACCAGATCTTTGGCGGATCCCTGTGGTTCCGTGTTGAGCGCTGGCTGCCAGGTCCTGGGCCTGTGACTCTCAGGGCAGCGGTTTCCCTGAGAGCCTTGCAGTAAAAATCTTTTGGGAAAACTGCTGCGTGTGTGTAACTTACCCAGAGGTGCAGCTGGTCAGTCTTGTGGTTCCTGTGGGTTGTGGTGTGTGTTGTAGTGATGAAAAAAGCTGTTGGCTGGGGGCCCCCAGCTCTTTGCCACCAGCTGAGGAGCCCGTGTTGGCAGTTATGTAGCAGCACTTGCTGTCCCAGCACACAGTGGAGTTGCACGCTGTGAATCCTGGTGCTGGCATCCCAGAGCCCAAAGCTGGAGAGGGGGAACACGGCAGCTGCCTGTGCTGTGCTGGGGTGGTGTTGGGTGCGGGTGTTGTGCCAGGGTGTGCTTACTGCTCTTGCTTTTGCAGTGAAGTTCTCAGTGTGCAAGAGCATCTGGGAGACCTCTGACCCTTTCCTGGACCTGGTGCTGGAGATCAGGTAGTGGGGCAGGGTGTGGGTGGGGGGAGCTGTGCTCTCACAGGGGATGTTCCTGCAGCTGCACCGTTACTGCTCTCGAGGCTGCGTAACTGCCAGTCTCAGGCAGGGTGCAGGCAAGAGGGAAGCAGCTTCTGTTGTTGTGCTGCCTCTGTCTGGCAGAGCAGAGCCTGTTGCCTGAGCATGAGCCACGACTCCTCCATTGAGGCTCCATGGGACTGGGGACAGTACAGCCGTCCCTCATGGCATGCTGGCCAGTGCCTGGCTGGGGTCAGGCTCAGGGGTTTGGTGCAGTCTGTGGCCCTGTGCTCATGATCTGTTTTATCTCTCAGGGCCAGCGTCTCTGATCAGGTGAAAAAAGCTGTGACCAACAGACCCATGTCTTCACCAGTGACAGGCCAGGTGAGTCCTGAAGGCTGTTCTGGGCCAGAGCTGCAGGGAGCTGCTGCCCCTCTGCCTGCTCTGCGAGGGCAGGTGTGCTGCAGCTTGGCAGGGAGGCAGGCACTGCACCCAATGGACAGGTGTGAGGGAGGATGACTTGCAGGAAGGATCCTGCTCAGTTAAGAGTTGCTGTGTGAGCTTGGAGGGGATGGGACTGCAGTATCACCCTGTGTCCTTGGCACAGTGATTCCGCCTGGAGGCCCAAAAAGCTGCTCGTCCTCCTGCAGCTGCCTCCTGTGCCCAGAACAGTTCAGAGCTCCTGCAACACCAGCAGCACAAGTGGGGCCAAAGCAGAGCTGTCCTGGCAGAGCTCCTGGGAGAGCAAGCAGCCACCTACCTCACCCAAGCTGCTGCTGGAGCCCATCCCCAGCCAGGAGCCCAGGGGCAGTGGGGAGAATGCTGAGACCCTGGAGAGGGACTCCTGCAGCAGCGGTGCTGCCAGCCCAATGCACAGCACAGCGGGGATCTGCCCAAAGCATCCCAGAAGGCCCAGGGTGGAACCAGCAGCTTCTGCACCTCTCAGGAAATGGACTGTGGCATGGACCTTCCTACTGGCTCCAGCACCAAGATGGCTGCACCCAAGACTCCAAATTGGCAAAATTGAAATCCTCCCTGTTGGCCAGCACTGCTCTGGAGCTGAACATCACCATGTCACCACCACCAGCCATGAAGCTGGTGCTTTCTACCAAAAAGTGAGTCTGAGCTTCTGCCTGGAGTCTTTGACAGGTGCCTTATGTCTTCTGAGCTGGAGATTGTGTTGGGGAGAGTGTAGACTGGATGCTGGGTGTCTTGCTAAGCTGGAGGCAGACAGGGAGAGCCCCTCATCCCCAGGGCTGCAGCAGTTGCTCTGGTTTGGGGTACAGAGCCAGGTCCCTGCTGTTGTTCCCATCCCTGATTAAGGCTGGAGAAACGCCTCCTGTCTTCTTGCTCAGGACAGAGGGGCGGCTGTGCCAGTCCCTGGAGCGGGGTGGCCTCACCAATCTTCTCTGAGTGTCTTGTCCCCTGGGGCGATGGGAGCAGGTGACTCCCCAGCTGGAGGCTGCAGAGTCTCCTCCTCCCCACACAGGGGCTGGGACCGGCCCTATGGGTGCCGCTGTGCAACCAGGGCTCAGGACAGTGCGCTGGGGTTTCTGTTTAAATTTCCTTCCTTCCTTTTTTTCATTTCTGCTTCTAAGAGAAAACACTTCTGATTTGTTGACCACCCCCCACTTTCCTCTCCCCTTCTGTGTCTTTACCCTTCCTTTTTCTCTGGGCTCACCTTCTTGTTTTCTTCTCTTGGCTTATGAAAACCTCTTTTCTTTAGATCACCAAGTTTGTTGTTTTTTTCTTTTTCATGTCAATAACTGCAGCGCAGCATCCTGTGGAAGGTGAGCAGAAGTGACCATTGCACACCACCTCATTCACAACTGGCCAACCACAGCTACCCCATGGACACCACCCACCCCAACTCCTTGGCCTTTTGGCAAGTCGAGGTAAGTGGTGCCAGTCACTCCCAGGCTCCTGCACGGCAGCAAGGCCAGTAGTCCACGAGGCAACTGTCTGACATGGCAGGTGGCCTGGGGTAGTGATTTCAGCAGCCACCTGTCCTGTTCTCTTGGATTGGCTAAGATGGTGGCAGTTGGGTGCTGTGCTTGTGCACTGTGGAGTGTGGAGGAAGAGGGGGGCTCCTGCTCCTGACCTGGCCTTCAGATCATGTCAGCCTCTTTTCCTGTTCTGCAGGCTGTCCTCATCTGCTCTCCATTGGCCAAATCATGAAAAGCCGACCTTCAGCTTCATCCTCAGCTCAGCCCTTTGGCTCCCAGCCTCCCCATGACCAGCTGTTCCACTGCCCACCCTTTACACCACCTTCCTCCCTGAAGCAGCGAGAAGGAGCCCAGCCAGGTCACCCCTGGTTCCTCCAAAAAGTGTCAGTGTAAGCAGCACCGTGGAGCAGACAGCAGCCCCTGTGCTCTGGCTGGGAAGGACAAGGATCAAGTCTCCAGCCCCCAGGGAAGAAGAAGAAGTATCTCACAGGAGGGCTCAGTGTCCCCTGCGGGGAAGGAGGTGGCAGGCAAGGGTCCCAGCGGTGGCAGGGAGGCACCCAGCTGTCAGCACCGAAAGATCAGGCCCGTGGTGCAAGTGTCAGGCCCCAGGACCTGTCTGGACACAGGGCCCATCTGCCCCCTCAAGAGGAAGAAAAAGAGGAGATGGAGGAGACTTAAGAGTGCTGCTCAGGGTTAGAATTAGGTTTAGCATTAGGGTTACAGATTGTGGGTAAGGGATAGAATGAGGGCTTGGGTTTAGGTTTAGTGTTTAGGGTTTGAGTTAGTGATAGGGTTAAAGTTAGGTTTATGGGTTAGGATTAGGATTAGAGCTACAGTTTGCTGTTAGGTGCTAGGGTTAGACTTAGGGTTAGATGAGTGTTAGGGGTTAGTGAAGAGTATTATGGTAAGTAGTTAGGGATAGGGGTAGGGACAGAGTTAAGGTTGGGTTTTGGCTAGAAGTAGGTTTATGGTTTAGGTTTAGAGTTAGTGTTAGTGGTTAGGATTAGGGTAGGGTTAGGGTTGAGGAATTGGCATTGTAGTTAGTGATAGGGTTTGGGGATAAGGGAAATGGTTAAATTTTGGGTTTGAGGTTAGGATTAGGGGTCTGGTAGTGTTTGGAATAGTGGTTAGGGTTAAGAGTGTTAGAGTAAGGGTTGGAATTTGGGGTAGAGCTGGGGTTAGAGGTTAGGACCAGGATCAGAATTTTGCCTAGGGTTATCATTTGTTGGTGATTGTTTCTTGGCTAGCGTGTATTAGTTAGGTTTAGAGTTAGGATTAGTGTTTAGGGTTAGGTTTCAGTGTTAGGGTTAGGGGCTAGGGTTAGAGGATATGTTAGGCTGAGAATTAGTGCTACAGGTTAGGAGTAGGTTTGTATTAGCGTCAGAGGGGGCTAGTGTTTCATCAGATGTAGGGATAGGGCTTTGGGTAAAGCACAGGGTCAGGATTAGAGTTACCAGTTAGGGATTAGGATTAGTGTTAGGTTGAGATAAAGTGTAAGATGAGACTTAGATACAGGTTAGGGGTTTGGGTGTAGAGTTAGAGTTAGTATTAGGTAAGGTTTCAGGTTAGGTTTAGATTACAGGTAGGTTTAGGGGTTAGGGTTATAGTTAGGATTAGGGTTTGCGATTAGGGTTAGTGGTTAGTTTTCGAGTTCTAATTAGAGGTAGGGTTAGACTTAGCCTTTGGGAAAAGAATTAATTTTAGTTGTAGGGATAGGATTTGGGTTAGTGTTAAGGTGTAGGGGTTATTGTTAAAGTAAGTATGAGGTTTAGAATGAGGCTTGCAGGCTAGGGTTGGGGTTAAGTTTTAGGAGTTAGGTTTAGAATAAGTGTTAGGGGTTTGTTTTTGTGGTTAGAGTTAGAAGTAGAGTTAAGGATAGGGTTATAGTAAGCCGTTAGGATTTAGGGTTATGGTTATAGTTAGGCTTAGGGTAAGATTAGGGTTATTGTTAGGGTTTGGTGTTAGGGCTTTGGTCAGGGCTAGAGTTAGCATTAGGTTTCAGGTTTAGTCTTAGGGTTAGGATTTCCAGTAAAGGTTAGAGTTAGGGTAAAAATTAGGGCTTAATTTAAGGGTTAAGTTAGGGTTACATTTAGAGTTGGGGTTAGGATTAGGTTTAGCATTTAGATAAGGGCTAGGTTTTAGATAAGGTTGAGGGTTAGTGTTAGATAAGGTTTTGGGTTAGGGGCTAGAGTTAGGGTTAGAGTTTGGGATAGGCTTAGGGAACATGGTTAGGGTTAGTGTTTGGGGTTAAGGTTTTGAGTGAGTGTTATGGGTCAGGTTTTGGGTTAGAGTTAGTCTTAGAGTTGGGATTAAACTTTGGGCAAGAGGTTAGAGTATAGCGTTAAGGGTTAGGGTTAGGAGTTTGTATTTGGGTTATATGAGGTTTACGTTAGGGTTACGTGGTAGGGTTAAGGTCTAGGGTTAGATTTAGGGTAAAGGTAAGTGTTAGGAGTTACAGTTAGGGTTAGGCTTAGGAATTAGGGGGTGGGGTTAGATTTTGGTGTTAGGGGTTTGAGCTAGGGTTAGGGGGAATGGTTACATTTAGGGTTAGAAATAGGGTTAAACGTAGGGCAAGGGGTCAGAGTTAGGGTTAGAATTCCTGTGTTTGAGTTAGATGAGGTTTAGGATTAGGGGTATGTGTTAGAGTTAGGCTTTAGGGTTAGGAGTTATGGTTAGTGCTAGAGTTAGGAGCTAGGGATTAGTCTGAGAGGTAGGGTTTGAGGTTCGAGTATGTGTTTGCATTGGGGTTTGGGTTAGTTGTTCAAGTATTAGGGGTAGGATTTGATTAGTGTTGGAGTTCGAGAGTAGTGTCAGTGGAAGTGGTTAGGGTTAGGGGTTAGTTATAGGACGCAGGGCTAGGGTTAGAGTTATGTTTAGAGTCAGGGTTAGGGTTAGATTTAGGGGTAGGGTCAGGGTTTGATTAGGATTAGGGTTAGAATTAAGGTTAGGGCTTTTGGGTTTGGGTTAGGGGTAGAGTTTGGTTTTAGGTTGAGGCTTAGATTTGTGATTACAGTAAGAAGGCTAAGCATTAGGTTTAGAGTTGGAGTTAGAGTTAGGGGTTTGCATTAGTGTTCCATTAGGGTGAAGAGAATTGGGTAGAATTTAGGGTTAGACTTAGGGTTGAGGGAGTAGCGTTAGTGGACATAGTTAGGAGTAGCTTAGGTGTAGAGTTGGGGCTTGGGGTAAGATTTAGGGGTTGGGGTTAGAGGTAGGGATAGGAAATATAATTAGGATTAGGGTAAGGGTTAGATTAAAGTTTACGGGTTAGGCAGTAGTGTTGGAAAAGGTGGTTAGGGTTAGGTTTTAGAATTCTGTTGGAGATAGGGGTTCGGGTTCATGGTTAGGGAGTAATGTTATTGTAAATGGTTAAGATTAGCATAGGAGATTAGGTTTAGGGGTGAGGCTAGAGTTAGGGTTAGAGTTAGGCTTAGGATTCTGTTTAGAGGTCAGGTTAGGGTTAGATTTCATGTTGGGGCTAGTGTTGGGTTAGGTTGGCTTAAGGGTTGTGGTTAAAGTTAGGTTAGTGATAGGGTTATGGTTAGGTTAAGGTGAGGGTTTAGGTTTAGTGTTAGGACTAGGTTTCAAGTTAGGGTTAGAGTTAGTATTAGGGTTTAAGCTTACCATTAAGGTTTTAGTTAGTGTTAGGAGTTAGCATTAGAGTTATCATAAGTGTTCGGTTTGTGTTAGGGAGCAGTGTTACGGTTAGTGGAACTGGTTAGGGTTAGGTAGAGTTAGTTTCAGGGTTTAGGGGTTATTGCTCGAGTAAGGGTGAGGTTTAGATTGATGGTTACTGGCTAGGGTTAGGGTTAAGGTTTAGGGCTGAGCTTTAGAGTCAGCTTTAGGGGGTTGGTGTTAGGCTTAGGTATTAGGGAGAAGAATTAGGATTAGATTGAAGGATAAATTATGGCTAGGATAAGTGGTTAGGACTCAGGTTTAGGGTTATAGTTCCTTTTAGGGTTAGATTAGAGTCAGTTATTGGGTAGCATTACCAGTTAGGGAGAAAGGTTAGAGTTAGGGTTTGATGTTAGCGTTAGATTTTGGGTTGGGGGTATTGTTAGGTTAGGGTTTGGATTTCTATTTATGTGATGTTAGTCTTAGGGTTAGAGTTAGGGGTTTGTCTTAAATTTTAGGATTAGATTTAGGATTAGTATTTAGGTTTACATTTAGGCTTAAATTTTAGGATTTGGTTCAGGGTAATGGTTGGATTAGGGTTAGTGTTAGGGGTTCCGGAGTTGTCTTAGGGGTAGAGTTAAGTTTTGGGGTTAGATTTAGGGGTAGGGTTAGATTAAGGTTTAGGGTAAGAATCGGGGTTAGGGCATTGAATTAGTTTTAGAGTTAGGGCTAGAGGTTGGTCTTAGATTTAGCCTTTGCTTTAGGATTACAGTAAGTGATTGGATTAACATTAGAGGTTTAGATTTAGGGATAGGTGTTAGGGGTAGTGTTAGGGTTATTATTAGGGTTTGATTAGGATTAGGTTTAGGGTTTATCGGTAGGGATGTGGTTAGTGGTAAAGGTTAGTATTAGGGTTAGTGTTAGAGGTAAGGATTAAGGTTAGGGTTTAGGGAATAGTGTTAGTATAAGCAGTTAGACTTCATGTTTCGGGGGAAAGGGTAGGAATATGGTTAAGGTTAGCACTATTTGTAAGTATTACAGTTATAATTAGGTTTAGGTTAGGGGTGAGTGTTAGGGGTTAGAGTTAGAATTAGGGTTAGGGTTAGGGTAAGGGTTAGAGGTCATCCTAGGGGTTACCATTATAATTTTCATTAGATTTAGGATTAGAATTAGGCTTAGATTTTAGACTTAGAGTTAAGATTTGAGTTAAAGATAGGGATTAGGATTAGGGTTGGGGTAAGGTTTGGATTAGAGTTAGACGTTGGGGTTAGGAGTTTTGTTATTTGGATGGTCAGGTTTAGGTTTTAGATTTATATTGAAGGGTTAGGGCTAGGACACTGGGTTAGGGTTAGAGGTAGTGTTAATGTTATTTTTGGGATAGAGGTTTAGGGTTAAAGTTTATCTTAGAATGATGCGTTAGGATTTAGCATTGGATTAGAGATAGGCTTAGGTTAGGCTTTCCGATTAGGCTTAGAGGTTGAGTTAATGGTTAGGGTTAGATATTAGGGTTGGGTTAGTGTTAATTTTAGTATAAGTGCTTATGGTTGGTGGCTGGGTTCAGGAGCTAGAGATAGAAATGGGGCTAGGATTAGATTAGGGTTATGTTTAGGTTTAAGGTTTCATTTAGAGTAAATTTAGGGGTTAGGCTTAGATTTCAGGTTAGAATTAGGGTTAGTGTTGGGTCTGGGTTAGGGTTAGGTTAGGTTAGTTTCAGCTTACCATTAAGGTTAGGTTAGTGATAGGGTTAGTGTTAGTTTAGGGTTATAGTTTAGGATTGGGGTTAGGGTTTAGGGTTGCTGTTAGGGTTAGAGTCAGGGTTAGGGTTCAGTTTTAGATTTATGGTTAGAGTTAGTGGTAGAGGTTAGGGGTAAGGTTAGGGTATGGGTTGGAATAGTGTTACGTTTCAGGGTTAGGGTGTAGTTTGGATTTACATTTTGGGTATGGTTAGTGTTCAGGTTAGAGTTAGGGTTAGTGGTTAGTTTTAGATTTACAGTTAGGGTTAGGTTTAGGGGCCAGGGAGTTGTGTCAGTGGAAGTGGTTAAGTTTAGGGGTTAGTTTTAGGATTTAGGGTTTGAGTTAGGGTTAAGTTTCAGATTAGATTTAGGGTTAGATTAGAGTTAGGGGATGGTGTTTACAGTTAGATTTATGGTTAGGGGTTTGGATGAGGTTTACATGGGTTAGAGGTGAATTTAGGGGTTAGGTGTAGATTTCAGGTTAGAATTAGTGTTAGTGTTAGGTTAGGTTAGGTTAGGTTAGTTACGGCTTAACATTAAGGTTAGGTTAGTGATAGTGTTAAGTTAGGCTTAGCGTTTAGTATTGGGGTTAGAGTTTAGGGTTACTGTTAGAGTCAGGGTTAGGGCTCAGTTTTAGATTTATGGTTAGAATTAGTGGTAGGAGTTAGGATTAAGGTTAGGGTAAGTGTTGGAATAGTGTTAGGTTTCGCGGTTAGGGTGTAGTGTTAGGGTCAGTTGAAGTGGTTAGGTTTATGGGTTAGGGACAGGGGTAGGGTTAGGGTTAAGTTTAGATTTAGATTTAGGTTTATGATTAAAGTTAGAGGTAGGGTTAGGGTTTGAGTTTAGGCTTAGACTCAGGCTTTGATTTAGGATTAGAGTGAGGGTATGGGTTAAGCATTATGGTTAGATTTTTTTAGGGATAGGTGTTAGGGGGTAGGCTTACAGTTAGGATTAGGTTGTGAATAGGGTTAGGGTTTGGGGATGGGGGTAGAGATTAGGTTAGGGTTAGAGTTATGGCTTAGAGGTTAGGATCAGGGTGGAGGTTTATCAAGGAATGTTCATATATGTGGTTATGGTTAGGGGTTAGTTTTATGGGTTAGGGGAAGGGTTAGTGATTAGGGAGATGAGTTAGTATTATAGCTAAGGATAGTGTTAGGGTCAGCAGTTATGACTTAGGGTTAGGGTTTCAGCTAGGGTTAGATGATGGTTAGGGTTAGAGTTGGCATTACCAGTTGGGGGAAGGGTTAGAGTTAGAGTCTGGTGTTACGGTTTTGGTTAGGGGTAGAGTTAGCGTTAGATGTTTAGGTTTAGACTTGGAGTTAGGGTTAGGAATTACAGTTAAGGTTAGTGTTGGGGTACAAGTTAGGGCTTAGTTTAAGGGTTAAGTTAGGTTTAAGAGTTAGGATTGCATTTAGAGTTAGGGTTAGCACTAGGGTTATCATTTAGATAAGGGTTAGTGTTGGATAAGGTTTAGGGTTAGGTTTAGATTAGGGTTAGGGAATAGAGTTAGAGTCAGGGTCAGGATTAGAGTACAGGTTAGGTTTAGGGGTAAGGGCCTATGGTTAGTGCTTGTGGTTAGGCATTTGAGTTAGGGATAGGGGTTAGTTTTCAGGTTAGGGTTAGGCTTACTGTTAGGGTTAGGCTTAGGGTTAGGAGTTAGGGTTAGGGTTGGAATTGGGGTAAGGGCTTCGGGTTACAGTTAGATTAGTTTTAGGTTAGTGTTAGGGTTGGTGGTAGGGGTTTATTTTGGGGTTAGGGGTTAGGGAGTAGCGTTATTATAAGTGGTTAGGATTACCGTAAGGGGGTAGGGTTAGGAGTGGGGATAGGGTTAAGGTTAGAATGACGGGTTAGGGTTGCAGTTAGGGTTTGGGATTAGAGGTAGAGTTAGGTTTTGGGACAGGGGTTTGGGGTTCAGATTAGATTCAGGGTTAGGGTTTAGGATAAGGATTAGGCTTTTGGTAAGTGTTGGGTTAGTGTTACGGGTTGGGGTTACGGAGTAGTGGAAGTGGTTAGGAGTAGGATTAGGTACTAGGGTTAGATTTCGGGTTAGGGTTTGGATTTACATTTTGGGTATGGTTAGTGTTCAAGTTAGAGTTAAGGTTAGTGGTTAGTTTTAGATTTACAGTTAGGGTTATATTTGGAGGCCAGGGAGTTGTGTCAGTGAAGTGGTTAAGGTTAGGGGTTAGTTTTAGGATTCAGGGTTTGAATTAGGGTTAAGTTTCAGATTAGATTTAGGGTTAGGGTTAGATTAGAGTTAGGGGATGGTGTTTACAGTTAGACTTACGGTTAGCGCTTTGGATGAGGTTTACAATTAGGATTAGATTAGTGTTAAGATATAGTTAGTGTTAGGGCTAAGCATTAGGTTTCAGAGTTAGGGAATAGTGTTAGCGTAAGCAGTCAGAGTTAGGTTTTAATATTAGGGTGGAAGGGTAGGACTAGGGTTAGGGTTAGAGTTAGGATTATGGGTAAGTATTAGAGTTAGATTAGGTTTAGAAGAGGGTTAGAATGTAGGGTTGGAGTTAGCGTTAGAGGTTAGTTTTATGTTTTGGGTTAGAGTTAGGATTACGTTTTAGCTTTAGATTTAGGTTAGAGTTAGGGATGGGGTTAGCATTAGGGTTAGGGTTAGTGTTAGGCAGTAGTGATAGTGGAATGGTCAGAGTTAGGTTTTAGACTTATATTGGAGATGGAGGTTGGGGTTGGCATTAAGGGTTGCAATTCTGGTTAGTGGTTAGGGGGTAGTGTTGGTGTAAGTCATTAGGATTAGTGTAAGGGGTTAGGTTTGGGGGTTAGGGGTCAGGATAGCTTTAGGGTTAGGATAATGGGTTAGGGTTTGAATTAGGGTTAGTTTAGGGTTAGAGTCAGTCGTAAGAGTTGCAGGTTAGGATTTAGGTTTAGGGCTTGGTTTAGGTTAGTGTTTGGTTTAAGGCTGGTGTTAGTATGATGGGTTAGGGTTACTTTTAGGGTTAGGGTTATAGGTTATAGGGATATAGGGTTATAGGTTAGGGATAGAGGTAACATTAGGGTGATATTTCAAGTAAGAGTTAGGGGAAGGCTAGGGTTAGGGTTAGTTTTAGGGTTAGGAGGGGTTTGGTTTAGGTTAGATTTTGGGCTAAGAGGTAGGGTTAGGGTGGTGGTTGGGTTAATGTTATGGTTAGTTTTAGGTGAATGCTAGGTGTAGGGTAAGTTTTAAGAGCAGGGGTTAGGATTAGGGTTAGGGTAAGGGATGGATAAGTGTTAGGGTTAGGGCTTAGGGAGTGGTGTCAGTGGAAGTGGTTAGGGTTGGGGTTTAGCTCAGGGTCCCAGGGGGATTTGTCAGGTTCCAAGGCCTGGATGAAGAGCTCCCTTCTTGGTCGCACACATCCAAAAAGACAGGGACACGTCTGTGACTGATCTGCCTGGCGCTGTCCCACCAGCAGTGGCAGATGCATCCTGGAGAGGAGTGGAGCTGCCAGGCGCTGTCAGAGGATCTCCCTGAGGTGCCACTCGCTGCCCACCCAGACTCACACACTGTCCCTGGATGTGACAGATACACCAGCTACGAGCTCTGGACACAGGACACAACTGTCCAACAGCAAAGACCATCTCTCCTGTCCTGAAAGACTCTTATGACCCCTGGAGCCCTAAGCCATGGACCACGTGAACTCATTGGACATTTTAGAGGCGTGGCCTATAGGCTGAGGAGTGAGATCTGTGTGTATATCCAGAGATAGGAAAAGTGCTGTTGATTACCTGGAATGTATTGGAGAGTGTGGGACCCGGGCACAACACAGATGGTACAGAATAAGGGGGGGGCACTGTCCTGGTTTCAGCTGGGAGAGAGTTAATTTTCTTCCTAGTAGCTGGTAGAGTGCGGTGTGTTGGATTTAATCTGAGAAGAATGTTGATAGCACAGGGGTGTTTTGGTTGTTGCTAAGCCATGTTTATACCAAACCAAGGAGTTTTCATCAAGGAGGCTGGAGATGCACACGAAGGTGGGAGGGGCACAGGCAGGACAGCTGGTCCAAGTGGCCAAAGGGATGTTCCACACCATATGATGTCATGCTTGGTATGTAAACTAGAAAAAAGTTATCTGGGGGACCGCTGTTTGGGATCTGGCTGGGTGTCACTCAGTGGGTTGTGAGCAATTGCATTGTGCGTGACTTGGTTTATATCTCCTGTTATTATTATTACCATTTTTGCAATTACTACTATTACTACTGCCATCATTATTATTATAATTACTATTACTATAATTATTTTATTTATTATCATTATTATATTATATTATATTATATTATATTATATTATATTATATTATATTATATTATATTTATTGTAGCTGTTTGTTGTAGCTGTTGTAGCTGTTGTTGCTGTTGTAGCTGTTGTAGCTGTTGTAGCTGTTGTTGCTGTTGTTGCTGTTGTTGCTGTTGTTGCTATTGTTGCTGTTGTTGCTGTTGTTGCTGTTGTTGCTATTGTTGCTATTGTTGCTATTGTTGCTATTGTTGCTATTGTTGCTATTGTTATTGTTTTGCCTTTCTGTCTCATTAAACTGTCTTCATTTTAACCCAAGATGTTTATTTCTTTCCTGATTCCCATCCCACTGGGCTGGAGGGAGTAAGAGAAGGGCTGTGTGTGATGTTCAGCTGCCTGCTGGGTTAAACAAAACAGTCCTGATGAAAGGAGTGATCATGCAAGGTGTCCCAGAGGAAGAGGTGAACCTGAGGAGGGCACAGGGTAACAAGGGCCCTTCAATGCCAGGACAGGCTGTGAGGAGCCAGGATGCCAAAAGATAGACAGGACACCATCTTGGGAAGCCCAGAGGCTGGATCTGGTTCAGCCCGCCCCTGCCCTTTGTGCCATGAGGGACACCCCATGGTCCTGCCCAGCCTTGTCCTCGGCTCCTGAGCCAGCTGGGAAGATGGAAAGGGCTCAGCAGCAGTGATCCTCATCCAGCTGGGTCTGTTTCCCAGCCCAACCAGCGTGGCCAGAGCAGAGTCATCCCATGGCCCCAGGGCACCACAGCCCCTCGCTCTGCAGAGCAGCATCGCCAGCTCAGGGCCCTGTGGGGAGCACAGGGAGGGAACCAGGACCAGCCGGCCAGGCCAGGCTGGACACCCTCACCTGGGGAAAGGGATGTCCCTGGAGAAGAGCAAGGGAGCATTTCTGTGCCTGCAGGGAGGAATCCAGCAGGAAGAGAAACCTCTTTCTGCAGACACTCATTTGGGTCAGGCTGCTCTGTTGCTGGAGCAGGACTCTTGTTCTGGTCTGAGGAGAGGGGCTGGCACTGATGGACACAGGTCATCTGTGGTGGGGATCTGCTGGAGCTGAATCTGCTTTTCCTGTCTGTCCACACCTACTTAGGAGACACTCTGCATCAGTATCCATTGGAGAATTCTTCTATCACATCTTCAAAGTGCTCATTCAAAATGTCCTCTTTATCTGCTCTCCTGAAACCTCTCTAATTAACTCTATAAGCTTTGTAGAGCTTGAAGAAAATTATGCAGGAGATGTGGCTTGTGAGAGCTTGGGGCATTTTAGTGAGCTCATGCTGCATTTGAGGCTGAGTCCATGAACCTCAGGTACTGAGAACAAACAAAGCTCTCAAGGAGGCAAAGTCAGAAACAAAACTTCAAAGTTCCTTGAAGCATTAATGAGGCCTGTTCCTGACAAAGGCTCCCCAGGGATTCGTTGGAGGCTGTGATGACAGGTGGGCCAAGGCCCTGTGCAGGTGGCTCTGATGCTGAGAAACTTTTTGATTTGCTTTCTGAAGCAGAAAGGAGACCCATGAGCTCCAGGCAATGGGAAGGGGGATCCTGTCCCTCACACACGGCTCAGGGCTCTTCCTGGGACCGTGGGATGTGTGTGTGCAAGGCCCAGGGAAGGACAACACTGGGACAACAACTTCCAGCTTCCCCATGGGGCTGCAAGGAGGCAACGAGGCCCCAGTGCCATGAGGACAACATGTTTTCTCATTGGCCTCAGTGGGAGAGACAACTGCCAAGGCCAAGGGGACAAAGACCTGGGTTCTATCGATGCCTCCCAGCCTTGACAGTGCCTTTTGCCATTTCCACCACCGGCTGCTCCACACAGTCCTACACCTTCCCCTCTTTCCTTGCAGGCTATAGACGCCCATCTCGCTTCCCCACCTGCTCTCACCCCAGCATTTCTGCACCTTCACTGCTGTGTCTGCACCCTCACTGGCTGCTCTTTGGAACACAAACCATAGGCTGATCCAGACTACCTCTGGGCGACCTCTTGCACCACAGCACTGCCCTTCCAGTGACATTTCTTCCTCCTGATATTCAGTCTCTGTCTTCCAAGTTGCTCTTCTTGCCTTTTTTTCTCCCTCTCCTGCATTTTCCCACTACCATGGAAAGCTCGACTATCTCAGAAACTGCCCTTCAAGCAGGGAACCCAACCTGTCAGGCTTCTTGTGTTCTTTCATCTCACCACACAGAAGTAACCTCACCATGATCTTGTAAAACCCATGAGTGCCTTTCAGCTTCTCTGGTAGACATGACCATGTACCAGCTGCTGTCCTGTCATGTACTCAGGCAGAATGGACATGACAGCCCATCTCCAAGTCCTCTTCGTGGACAGGGCCTGTCCTAGTGCAGAGGTTCTTTCCCAGCCATGTCCCTGCTGCTGGTCTGTCACCTCCAGAGCCAGAACTGACCCCATGGTCCCCTTCACAGCCACAGGCTTTTTACTGGAAAATGAGTTTCTGAGACACAAATTACCTCATAACACCATCCCCATCCATCGCCCTCCTTACAGCCCAGGATGTGACCTGACACAAGTGTACTTGTTTTATCAAACTGATCAAATATATTTCATCCTCCTGATCTGAGTGGAGAAACATTCTTCACAGGAACGGCTTTATTTATGTTGACAACTTTTCTATGTCCTTCTCTGTCTTTTTTTTTTTTTTTTTCTTCCTCCATCTATTCTCTCTTCAAAAACCTCTCCAAGGGAAAAACTCTTTGAATCACAGAATTACTCAGGTTTGAAGAGAGCCCTGAACATCATCTTATCTCGCTCTCCTGCTCAAGGCAGAGTGAACCAGGTGAGGTTGTTCAAGGCCTCCATCCAGCATTGCATCATCCACAAAGGAGCTGAAAGTGCACTGCATCACATCATACAGGGGGAGGAAAAAGACATTCAACAGTGCTGACCCAACTGCTGGTTACTGAAAGGTGCTGCACGTGGTAATTGGCTGCACAGAGAACTTTGTACCTTTGATGACGTTTGAGCTTGATGGTTCAGCCAGCTTCCCACCCAGCATCCACTTCTTCAGCCCAGACAACAACAATCTGGCTATAAAGACACCGCACATGACCATGTTTTAGGTCTTGAAAAACTCCATGTATACAACCATGCCTCTCTTTTCCCTGCCCAGTTTGGTTCAGCAATCTCTTTATTGTCCTTCAAGTGCCTGGAAATGGATGCAGGAGAACATATCCCATCCGCTTCCCAGGGATGGAGGTAGGCTTAGCAACCCCTAAGTCACCCAGTTCTTATTCTTGCCTATCTTGAAGATGGCTTTGATATCTGTCTTTTCCAAGGATCCCAGAACCTCTCTGATTGCTTTGGTTCTTATGAGAGCACAATCCAGCACCTTGGGCAAGGGTGACGTAGCAGACAGGACCACTTGCAATGAGCCTGTCCAAGGCAGCTGAGATGAATCTCACTGGGCCAGTGGGGTTTGTTCCTGGAGTCACACACAGAAATGTCAGGGTTCTGTCAGGCTTCCACATCTGAGCTGGCTTTGTGGAGTTCTTCTGCACCCAGGGATGTTCAGAGAGTCTTTCCCTTTTACTTACAGAGGTAGGATTCACGGTGTGTCTCTGGCCTTCTTTTGCCACTCCCAAAGGATGGGACCACTTCATCCCTGTGCTGTGTCACCATACTCTAAACTCTTCTGGGATGCCCCACCTCATTAGCAACGGACATAGGCACCTCTGTTCAGGGCAGTAAATGGGCCACTCCATGATAATTGATCTGGGGCAGACTCCCCAGGGTGTCCAGCACACATGGGCAGAGACCAGACCCTGCTCTCCTGGTCCTTCAAGCCTGTCACAGGAGGCCTGGCTGTGAGAACACGTTTGTGTGCTCCAACCCTGCACACCACACTGTTTAGCTGTACAATGGTGTTTTGACCTGCAGGCCACTTTCTTGGGAAGACTCTTGAGATAAGCTTTGGAAGAAGACCTAAATCTTCAGGAACTGCCCTGAGGAGATCACCTTTCTTTGTGGAAGTCTGTTATGGAGCCCAGCGTTGTCACAGAAATGCCCATTGCCTGTCCCTGTCTATGGCCACAGCACTGCCACACAGCAGGGCAGTGACCAAGCTGCCAGAGCACTCAGGCCTTGCACCAGTGCCAGAGATCAGAAAGAATGTGTGGGAGTGGAAAGAGAACAACTCAGGAGACCAAGTGCTGGTGTTCCCTGGCAGTGCTGCCATGACAGAACATTGTTCTTCTCCACCCATGAACAAAGGAACTGTCCCTTGAGCTCCAAAAATGCCTTGCAGGTAGGATCTCAGGAAAAAAAAGTCACTGCAGGGCCCTTTATTTTGTTTAAACACAGAGAGCACAGCTCCTTATTTAAACAAACACCCGCTTGGAAAATAAAAGCCGACAGTGAATTAGAAAGGAGACGATACTACCAGAATCGAAAAAACAACACCACCACCACCAACAGAAAGAAGCAAACAGTCTGAGCCTCCAATGAGTTAAATTTTTGCTGTTATGCAAGATAATATGGGCAGAAAACCTCCAGTCATTTGTTTGCACAGGGCATCCTTGAGCTCCTGGTTCCTCATGCTGTAGATGAGGGGGTTCACTGCTGGAGGCACCACTGAGTACAGAAGCGCCATCATCAGGTTCAGAAATGGAGACGAGGTGGAGGGAGGCTTCAAGTAGGCAAACATGCCAGTGCCAAGAAACAGGGAGACCACAGCCAGGTGAGGGAGGCATGTGGAAAAGGCTTTGTGCCGTCCCTGCTCAGAGGGGATCCTTAGAACAGCCCTGAAGATCTGCACATAGGACAGCACAATAAAAACAAAACAGCTGAATAGTACTAAGAGACTAACCACAATCAGCCCAGCTTCCCTGAGGTAGGCATCTGACCAGGAGAGCTTGAGGATCTGGGGGATTTCACAGAAGAACTGGTCCACAGCATTGCCCTTGCAGAGTGGTACTGAAAATGTATTGACTGTGTGCAGCAGAGAATTGAGAAACCCAGTGGCCCAGGCAGCTGCTGCCATGTGGACACAAGCTCTGCTGCCCAGGAGGGTCCCATAGTGCAGGGGTTTGCAGATGGCAACGTAGCGGTCATAGGACATGATGGTGAGAAGATAAAACTCTGCTGAAATGAAAAATCCAAACAGAAAGAGCTGTGCAGCACATCCTGTGTAGGAGATGGCCCTGATGCCCCAGAGGGTATTTGCCATGGATTTGGGGAGAGTGGTAGAGATGGATCCCAGGTCGAGGAGGGCGAGGTTGAGCAGGAAGAAGTACATGGGGGTGTGCAGGTGCTGGTCCCAGGCTATGGTGGTGATGATGAGGCCGTTGCCCAGGAGGACAGCCAGGTAGATGCCCAGGAAGAGCCAGAAGTGCAAGAGCTGCAGCTCCTGTGTGTCTGTGAACAGCAGGAGGAGGAACTGGATGATGGAGCTGCTGTTGGACATTTGCTCTTCCTTGACATGGAGGCACTGTTTTGAAAAAGGAAATGACAAACAAGGGAAGACTCCTCTGAGATGGCCACTGCATTTTTTCATAGAAATCACCCAGAACTGAAATGCATTCCCTTTCTCTGGTCTGTGCTGGCTGAGTGTGCTGCCAAACAACGAACTTTGCTGCAGTGGGGACCTGACAGCTAGTTTGTGACAGCTTCAGCATTTACAGGGAATGTCAGACATAATCCATCATTAATAAAAAAGTTCAATATCTGCATTCATGATTCTCAGGAGTGTGGGTTGGAGAGGGGAAGCTTAGCATGTCTTTATTATAGTTTTGTCTGTGTTTTTTATTTCCCACCACCCATCTTGCGAGTGGGGTTTTTGGTGTAGAAATTCTAATTTTAATGACTGAAAATGTGAAGATTCTTGAGACAGAACATGCAAAAGGGCTCAGCTATCTGCAGCTTAGTGCAGAGTCAGGTGAGCACCAGTGTCCATCAGAATTTTTCTCATCTGCCATATGCTTTCACCTGTGGCACCTTGAGATGAATTCACACAGAAATTACCCTTAAAAAAAAACCCCAAAACTGGACTCCTATGGGAGCAGGGGAGCACTGTTCAAAAGGGCAGGTCTGCTAATCTTCTCTGTCCAAGCCCAGAGGTGGAGATGTGATGGAGAGAGCAGGACATGACCCATCCCAGAGAGAAGCAAAAGCCTCTGAGAGAAGAGTGCCGACCCCCAAGGAAAGGCTCAGCATTCCTGGGATCCTACAGCAGAGCTGGGCCTTTCTGGGGCAGCTTGCAAACCCAGCAGGACAGGCAGAGCAGAGAGTCAGGGCTGCTGAAGATGGGATGTGCTCAAGGGACAGTCAGATCATTGCCAAGCAGACAACACCCAGCATCATCTGCAGAGAAGGACCAAAAGAGCTCCTGAACACCCCCTGCTCTGCTGCCTGGAGCTGTCCCTGCCTGCAGCTGTGTCTGTGTCCCCAGGTCTCCTCCTGTCACTGTCACAGACCCCATCCCACCCACTGTGTGCTCAGCTCTGCCCTGCAGACCCCTCCCAGCAGCCAGCACTGCCCAGGGGCAGCTCTGTGTGGGCGGCTCTGATGGGAACAGGAGCCCAACCTGGGGGGCTGAAAAAGTAATCCTGATACTGTCTGCAAGCCACAGTGTGTTGATTTCTGATACTCACAGGTTTATTCACCTCTCAGAGTAACAGTTTTGAAATTTCAGTGCCTCCTCCTGAACTGAGACAATAATTTCTGTGTCCCATTGCCCAACCAGACAACTCAGAGTAGGTGACTGATAGAATAGGATCCTTCCCTTTCTGGTTGCCCCTGTTTTGCTGTGCTTCTTTAAAAGTGCCCTGGAAGATGTGTTTTAGTGTTCTGGAGCTGTGAGCAGCCCTGACTCATGCAGTGCTCTCCCAAGAGCAGAAGGACCCTGCATTGACCTAATCAGAAGCTGTTCCTTTCATGCAGAACTTCTCCCTATAGAACCATGGGGATCTCCATGGGCAGTCTGAGTGCTGACCCTGACCAGCAGCAGAGTCCTTGCACCAACATACAGATCCTGGGGTGCAGGGACCGTGCTTTGAAGGACAGCCCTGGGCACCCTTATTCAAAATTTCTGAACAAGAGCCCCCTCTTACAGATCCAACAAGTTCTGGGTTTAGGAGATGCCTCCAAGAGCTACAGTTGTATTGCCTTCACCCAGTGACTTACCGTGACAAGGACTGAGAAAATTTCTCTTCCAGTGAGCTCTCAGTCATCCTTCCAATCCTGACCACCTTTAAGCTTTCTCACTGCCTGTCTCCTCTGCCCTCGGTGCTGCAGGCAGAGCCCTCAGCCCTGCTGCGTGTGCAGAGGAGCTGCTCCTGGGCAGAGCTGTCTCTCTGCAGCGCTGCTGCTTCCATGAACTCCCTGTGTCCCAGGAGCCCAGCCCAGCTCAGCAGCACAGGAGCAGCCTGAGGCATTTTAATGACCCTCTGGTGTGTTTGGTTCTGAGTCCATGAACCTCAGACCCTGAAAGGAAGCTGAAGAAACTTCTGAAGAAGTCCAAGTCAGATCAAAACTCCAATATTTCTTGTAATGTTATTGGGTCCCACTGAGGGACACAACTGAGAAAGTGTTCCCAAGGTGTGGTTAGAGCAGAAAACTAGAGGCAAAGATGGCAGATCAGGGAAAGCAACGTAAGAATGTCTCTGAGGCTGAGTAAATCTGGGTATGGTACAGGCTGCCCAGGGCAATGGTAGAGTCACCATCCCTGGAGGTGTTTAAAATGCATTTAGATGAGGTTTTTAAGAACATGGTTTAATGCTAGAGTTAAGCTAGGTCATGGTTGGACTCAATGATCCTGAGGGTCTTTTCCAACTGAAATGATCCTACGATTCTATATTTCATTAACACAATAGTGCATGTTATAGAGAGGAAGAAGTTGTGAAATAGAGGGTAGTGGGACGGTGTCACGCTGAAGTGAAATAGATTGAGCTTTGATTTTGAGGCTGCAGAAGAAGGAGAATGTGCTGGGATATGGACAGAAATAGAGGATTCAAATGAGTCAGGGGGCTGGGACATCTCAGGTGTTTAAGGAGCATTTGCAGGGCCTTGGAAGAAGTTGCAAAGCTTATCGGGAACTCACAGCCATTGGCAAAACATCAGAAAATGACCGCTTTGTGTTTGCACTGATTGTCAGTGAGGAGACAGTCATCAATAAACTGGGGACATGATGGGGTCAGAGTGAGGTGAGGGAGCAGGGGTGTTGGTTAAAATCTGCCGAGATGGAGGCACAGGCATAGGACAGTGTAGGACAGCCTGGGGTGGGGATGGTCACTTTGTGGGGGCTGGGATCCCACAACAGAACAGAATTCCTTGTCCTTTTGGCTATGGCTGCTGTGACTCCCACTGAGGCCCCTGAGAAGACACCAGTTCCTTGCAGCTCCAGTGCTTTGTTACAACCTCCTCCACCCTCCAGAGAGCCTAGGAGGAATCCTGTCACTGTCCTGCCCTCAGCATTGCACACTCCACATCTCAGTGCTTCCAGGAGGAGCCCTGAGCATCCCATGAGGGAAGAGATCCCCATTTCTAGAGTATGGGGGTCAGGACTTGACATCCTGCTTGATGAAACACATCAAAGGCTTTCACAGCAACCTCCACTTTTGATTTTCAACCTGTAATCAGTGTCTCTGGCTTTACCAGCCCCACGGGAGGGCAACCTTGTCTGCTCATTCTCTCCATGGTCTCTTCTGTGATGGCCCTCAGTGGGGCCCACTAACACCCTCAAAACCTTGGAACTTTGCTGCTTTTACCTCTGTAGAGGCTTGTTCAGTCCACTTTCAGGATCTGCAGTTTATCAACTTGGCACCAGAGGGCTCATGAACATGCAAAATGCCCCACAAGCCAAATTTCTCAGCAGTGTTTTCTTAATTCCTCAGTTCTTATCTGGTTAATTAGAGAGATCTAGGAAGTGAAAATATTTCAATAATAAAAGACAATGAGAAAAAAATGTATCCCACTTTTCTTCATTTCTCGGCTTACACATTCAGTGACATCATCAATCTACAAATGGTAATGAAACCAAACGTCTCCAAATGAAAACTGAATATGTAGGGAAGTCAAGACTGGCACATGTTTTACTTGTAGAAGAAGCTGCACATAGATACAGAAAGATGTTTCTTAGCTGACAAAAAAGAAAAAAAAAAAAAAGCACCACAGGTTCAATAAAAATGAAATACAATGAAATACACTTCTCTGATGTAAAGTAAGCCCATATTCTCTCACAGCAAGTCATCAAGTCATACCCTGAAGTCACAAGCTCCCTTGATTTACAGAGGGAAGCAAAGAGACAAAGTGAATGAAATGCTCGCTTTTGCAGCACTCCAAGCTGAGTGCATTGTTTGTTCCTGTTCACAGCAGCAGCTAGGCTCAGCTCTAGATGAGCTTAGTCCTTTCTGATTTTCTCCCTGCATGACTTCATGGCATCCTTTTATTCCTCTTGAGTAGTCTGCCCCTCCTTCCAAAGGTTATAAATTCTCCTTTTATTCCTAAGTTCCAGCTACAGCTCTCTATTCAGCCAGGCTGGCCTTCTTCCCTGTGGCTTGCCTTCCAACACATGGGGACAGCCTGCTCCTGCGCCTCATAGATTTCCGTCTTGAAGAGAGACCAGTCCAGGAAACTGGACTGCTTTGTCCTTCAGGACTGCCCGCCAAGGGACTCTGGCAGCCAGCCTCCTAAACAGGTCAAAGTCTGCCCTTCAGAAGTACAAAGTAGCAGTTCTGATGACCACCCTCCTTATATCTCCAAGAATAGAAAACTCGATCATTTCACAATTGGTATGCCCAATGTGAACCAACATGCCATGAATCCTACTCTACTCACAAACATCAGGTCCAGTGGGCATCTTCCCTAGTTGACTCACTGACCAGCTGTGTCAGGTAGTTGTCTTCCATAAACTCCAGAAGCCTCCTACAGTGTTTCCTCTCTGCTGTGTTGTATTTAAGCAGACATCTGGTAGGCTGAAGTCCCTTACAAGAACAAGGGCTGGAAACGGGGAGACTTCTCCCAGATGCCTGCAGAATATTTCATCTGCCTCTTCATCTTGGTTGGGTGGTCTGTAACAGACCCCCCTCACCAGGATGTCTGCCTTGTTGGCCTTCCCCTTGATTCTTACCCATAAACACTCAACTCTATCATCACCTTCAGCAAGTTCCAGACAACCAAAACAAATCAATGAGCCCTGCTAACTTCCCCCAGAATCCTTTTCCCGCTTTGAGAGAGGTGTGTCCCATTTGTCGCTAGCAGGCCAGGTGCCATGTAAACCAACCCATGATCAAAAAACCCAAAATTCTGCCACTGACACCAGTCCCACAGGCAAGTCTTCCTGTATGTGCTGGGTCTTCCTGCACCTTTCCTTGCCATACCCTGCAATGGTAGGGACAGAGCAGAACACTACTTGTGCTCCTGATCCCTTAGCCAGTCATCCCAAGACCCTGAAGCCCTTCTTGGACTGCCTTTGGATTTCCCTTTCCAGTCTTATCACTGCTTACCTGAAAAATCAGTAGAGGATAATAATCTGAAGGCCTAACCAGGGGAAGAAGTTAACCCACTCCCCAGGGAGGCAGCAGCCTTCCCTGACAAGTGGATCTGGTCTGCATATTGAGCCTTCTGTCCCCTTTAGAAGGGTCTCTCCTATGGGCGCAACCTGCCTTTTTTTTTTTCTTTTTCTACATCAGCTGTGTTGACGGAGGATGCACGGTTACTTCTCCTCTGCAGCACCTCCAACTTAGTTGTACCACCTTCCTCAATGTTATTGTTTGGTTCCACTTGCAGAGCTTGATACCTGTTTTGCAAGGGAACCTGGGAAGGTGGGTTGGTCACAGCATAGACCCTCTTACTTCTGCACTGGGCAGGAACCTGTTGTCATTGCCCCCTGTCTTGCCAGTCACTACATTCCACTGTGCAGAGAGAGAGTAGTGAGTCCTCTGTACCGTGTCCCCTGTCTACCTGCTGGGCCTTTCCCTGGGAAGGTCAGGTTTGACTCCACTGGTCGGTCTACCTCTCACACTCTCTGATGCTCCTCAACGTCCTCACCTCCTCTTGAAGCTCTGTCACTAAGTGGAGGAGTTCCTCTACCTGGGCATGGATCCCACAGCTCTGCTTACGGCTGCCATCCAGTCCTGGTGTAAGATCATGGCTCACCCTAGAGCCCAACACCTGGGTAGCAGTGTCTGTGCACAGGGTAGCTCCATCAGTAGTGACAGGGGTCAACCTTGCGGAGGCTATGGCTTTCTGCACAGTAGTCACCATACTCCCTGGCTGAGCTGACAGAGATTCCCCGCCCTTTCTGCGTATCTTTTCACGTGAACTGTCATGAAAACTACCTTGTCCTGCTCTGTTTGCCTGCTCTGTTCACAGTGCTTCTGGTCCCGGCACTTCCTGGGCTGCTTTTTATAGGCATGGTCACCATTGCCCCAGCAACGCTCAGGTCTCGTCAGCAACTCTTGCAAGCTCCCAGGGCTGCCCCAGCAGTCCCCTGACTTGGGAAAATGCTGCCTGTGCCTAAAAGCTGCCACTGTTTCTGCAGATTTGAATCAACTTCACAGCAAGTCCTCTCAGCAACTGACAAAAGTCAAGGTTGGTTGTTCATCCCCCTTTCTCATATCCTCTTCATGGTCACACAAGCAAAACCACAGGGTGCCTCATGGTGTGTACCCTCTATATTTGCTCTCTTGCACAGAAAAATGCTCCCTTCTAATAACTGAGATACTGGTCCATACAAGTATGGCGTACAACATACCCTCTTTGAATCACCAAAACTACCGGGACACTTTTTCAGCTATCATGACCAGTAGTTTCTCCACAGCTGAGAATGGGATTAAGAGAGATCAGGAGGTTACTATCTCATTTTCTTCTTCCTCTTCCTCTTTCTTCCCTTCTCTTGATGGTCCTGCTTTTTCATCATCCCTTACTTAGTGAGCTGACTTTCTTTGAAGCTTTTTTCTTTTTCCTAGGGGCAACTGATATTGGCAGGGATCCATCCTCTTGCCCATCTGCAGTGCCTGTCAGCCTGGGGTTTGAGTAGCAGCAGCTCTGGTCAGCGGGTTGGAGCAGCCACAGTGATTATTGCATTGTTGTCAGATCTAGAGCCCTTCTCTTCCTCTTGGGGGTACTGAACGATGTTGAACAGGGCTCAGCAGATATGGGCCAGGCTCCAGCACATTGCAGTGATCTGTGTCTCCCTGGAACTGTCAGGGTGACAGCTCACCTCTTCTGAATATTCTACCAATTTTTCAGGATTCTTTACTTTTTCAGGGGTGCAGTTCCAAAACTTGGGACATGCCCACAATCCTAGGCATTTGCTGACGCTGTTCCACATACTCTGTCACTCGTAACTATCCAGCATCAGGGCAGATCTCTAGATGGTATTCTTAAATTGCTTGCTAACCTGGGCCAAAACAATATTCCCAAGAGATACCACTAGAAGTATTTTACCTACCCAAGGATGTTGAAGGTACCAATAATTTATTGTAATGAAGGAGGTGACATCACAGAAGAAAGTAGCAAATATGCCTTTCTGTATTTCGTCCATAAAAAAACTTCTCAGATGAGGCGTAGTTTCTAATTGTCTCCACAAGATGGTGTCGGAAGTACAGTAATGGCTTCAGTACAAAACTCAAATGCCAGATTAAACTCAAGGTCACTATTCTAATAGCCAATTTCCCAGGTAAAACATCACTAAACGTTGCAGAGCACCTCAAAGTGCAAAAGCCAGCACCAGCCTTTAACATGTACAGTAAAAACAAGAGTAGAGTTCAGATCAATCAAACTGATATAAACAACAGATTAATCAATATCGTGACCCATGACTATCAACAGATACAAATCCGTTATCACCCCTCAGTTAATATGCTGTTATCTCAAGTTCTTCTTGCAGCATGTTGGATGCTGAAAAGGACTGTTATGGCTTAATCCCAAGTGGCAAGTAGGATCACACAATCTGTCGCTCAGTCCTCCTCCCCACATGGGATAGGAGAGAGGATCAGAAAGGAAAAAAACCTCATGGATTGAGATAAGAATAGTTTACTAGAACAACAAAAGAAGATAAAACAATAATAATGACAATAACAGCAACAGTAATAATAACAAAATAATAATAATAATTTGAAGAGGAGAGGAGACCTCACATCGCCCTAGGGTGGAATCAATGTGCTCAGCTAGCTCCCTGAAATGCCTGTACACCAATGCGTGCTGCACAGGGAATAAGCAGGAGGATATAGAAACCTGTGTTCAGTAAAGAGATTATGATCTGGTTGGAATTACAGAGACATGGTGGGACAGCTCACATGACTGGAATGTGGTCATGGATGGCTATGTCCTTCTCAGGAAAGACAGGCCAGCCAGGCGAGGTGGTGGAGTTGCTCTTTATGTGAGAGAGCAACTACAATGTATTGAGTATTGTCCAGGCATGGATGAGGAGCAAGTTGAGAGTCTGTGAGTGAGAATTAAGGGGCAGGCTGGCAGGAGTGATACTGCTGTGGGTGTCTATTACAGGCCACCAGATAAGGATGAGGGAGTTGATGAGACCTTCTACAGACAGCTGAGATCAGCCTTGCAATTACAGACGTTGTTTGTCATGGAGGATTTTAACTACCCTGATGTTTGCTGGAAGGACCATTCAGCCAGCCATCCACAGTCCAGGAGGTTCCTCCAGTGCATTGATGAGAACTTCCTGATGCAAATGGTGGATGAGCCAACTAGGAGAGGAGCGCTGCTGGACCTCGTCCTCACTAACAAGGAGGGTCTGGTTGAAGCAGTAAAGGTTGAGGGCTGCCTTGGCTGCAACGACCATGAGATGGTGGAGTTCAGGATCTTGTGTGGCAGGAACAGAATACCAAGCAGAATCACGACCCTAGAGTTCAGTAGGGCCAACTTTGGCCTTTCAAGCAATTGCTAGGGGAAATCGCATGGGCAAGGCTACTTGAAGGTAAAGGGGCTCAAGATAGTTGGTTGACATTCAAGGACTGCTTCTTCCAAGCTCAAGATCAGAGAATCCTGACACATAGGAAGTCAAGGAAGAGAGCCAGGAGACCTACTTGGTTAAACAGGAAACTGCTGGGCAAACTTAAGTGGAAGAGGATAGTTTACAGATCATGGAAGGAGGGGCTGGCCACCTGGGAAGAATATAAGGCTGTTGTCAAAGGATATAGGGAGTCAAGTAGGAAAACTAAGGCCTCCTTAGAACTAAACCTTGTGAGAGGGATCAAGGACAACAGAAAGAGTTTCTTTAAATACATGGCAGATAAAACTAACACCAGAGGCAATGTAGGCCTACTGATGAATGAGGTGGGTGCCCTGGTGACAGAAGATACAGAGAAGGCAGAGTTACTTAATGCCTTCTTTGTCTCTGTCTCCGCTGCCGGAGGCTGTTCTGAGGAGCCCCGTACCACTGGGGCCCCAGAAGAAGTCAGGACAATGGAGGAGTTTGCCTTGGTTGAAGAGGAATGGGTTAAGGAACAATTAAGCAGTCTGGACATCCATAAATCCATGGATCTTGATCAGATGCACCCGTGGGTGCTGAGGGAGCTGGCTGCAGTCCATCATCTTTGCTAAGCCATGGTGAACAGGAGAGGTGCCTGAGGACTGGAGGAAAGCAAATGTCACTTCAGTCTTCATAAAGGGCAAGAAGGAGGACCCAGGTAACTATAGACTGGTTAGCCTCACCTCCATCCCTGGAAAGGTGATGGAACAATTTATCCTTGGCACCATCTCAAGGCATAAGAAGGATAAGAGGGTCATTAGGGGCAGTCAACATGGCTTCACCAAGGGGAAGTCATGCTTAACCAAAGTCATAGCCTTTTTTGAGGACATAACCAGGTAGATAGGTGATGGCAAAGCAGTGGATGTGGTCTATCTTGATTTCAGTAAAGCATTTGACACCTTCTCCCACAGCATCCTTACAGCTAAACTGAGGGAGTGCAGTCTGAATGATCGGGTAGCGAGGTGGACTGTGAACTGGCTGAAGGAAAGAAGCCAGAGAGTCGTGGTCAGTGGGGCAGAGTCCAGCTGAGGCCTGTATCTAGTGGAGTCCCTCAAGGGTCAGTACTGGGGCCTGTATTATTCAATATATTCATCAATGATTTGGATGAGGGAATAGAGTGTACTATCAGCAAGTTTGCTGATGACACCAAGCTGGGAGGAGTGGCTGACACTGGAAGCTGTGCTGCCATCCAGAGACCTGGACAGGCTGGAGATTTGGGCAGGGAAAAATGTAATGAAATATAACAAGGGCAAGTGTAGAGTCTTGCATCTGGGCAAGAAAAACCCCAGGTACCAGTATATGTTGGGGAATGACCTGTTTGAGAGCAGTGTAAGAGAAAGGGACCTGGGGGTCCTGGTGGACAACAGGATGACCATGCGCCAGCACTGGGCCCTTGTGGCCAGGAAGGCCAATGGTACCTGGGGTGGATTACAAGAGGGGTGGTCAGTAGGTCAGAGAGGTTCTCCTGCCTCTCTACTCTGTCTTGGTGAGACCACATCTGGAATATTATGTCCAGTTCTGGGCCCCTCACTTCCAGAAGGACAGGGAACTGCTGGAGGGAGTCCAGTGCAGAGCCATGAGGATCATTAAGGGAGTGGAGCACCACCCTTAGGAGGAAAGGCTGAGGGAGCTGGGTCTCTTTAGCTTTGGAGAAGAGGGACTGAGGAGTGACACCATTAATGTTTATAAATATGTAAAGGGTGAGTGTCACAAGGATGGAGCCAGGCACTTCTCAGTGACAACGAATGATAGGAGAAGGGGCAATGGTTGCAAACTGGAACACAGGAGGTTCCACTTGAATATAAGAAGAAACTTCTTCTCAGTGAGGATGATGGAGCACTGGACCAGGCTGCCCAGGGAGGTTGTGGAGTCTCCTTCTCTGCAGACATTCCAACCCGCCTGGACACCTTCCTGTGTAACCTCATCTGGGTGTTCCTGCTCTGGCAGGGGGATTGGACTGGATGAGCTTTCCAGGTCCCTTCCAACTTCTGACATTCTGGGATTCTGTGATTCTGTGATAATAACAGTAATAATAGAATATACAAAACAAGTGATGCACACTGCAACCACTTGGTGCCTGTGACACCAATAGCCCATTAGTTCCCAAGCAGCTGTATTTGCCCTGAGCTACCTCTACTTTCAATAGTGAGCATGACATCACATGCTAAGGAATAACTCTTTGGCCACCTTGGGTCGGCTGTCCCAGCTTTGCTCCCCCAGCTTCTTGTGCACCTGGTAGATCATGGGAAGATGAAAAGTCTTTAAGTAACCAGTAACAACCAAAACATCAGTGTATTATTCGCCTTCTTCTCATACAAAATCCAAAACACAGCTACTAGAAAGAAAATTTACTCTATCTCAGCTGAAGCCAGGAAGGTATTCACAAGTAAACAAGGTCTCTTCTCTCCAGGGGAGGCCATGGGGACCCAGTAAGATCATGAAAAGGAGGCTGGAGGATGATTAACATCTCCTTCAGTAAAAGCCCATGGATGGTTCAATGTGCACTGGAAAACACCCCAAGTCATAAGAAATGCTCTGAGCCCATTCCACAGCTTTAGGCCCCTGGAAAAGAGCTCAGTGACAGTGACACCCAATCAGTTGTATCTGCATCCCTCACTGAGCAGCACAGCCAGTGTGGAGTCACCCCATGGTCCTGCAGCCAACTGGCTCTGCAGAGCATCACTGCCAGGTTGGGCACTGCGGGGAGCACAGGGAAGGTGCCAGGGACACCAGGCCAGACCAGAGGAGGGATAGGGGGAGATCAGACAGGAGCTGACCTGGACAGGCAGTTGCCTTGGAGAGAAAAATGCTGGTGTTGAGCTACTCCAAGATAATACCCAGAGTTTAGGGTGCAGGGCCAGAAGTCCTTGCTGTCCTGGTGCTTCACCAGACCTGGGAAGAGGCTAGAGAAAGATTGGTTTCCACCACTTTCCATCTCCTAGTGCCATCGTCCCTCCTGAAGAGTAGCATAGAAAGGAAATCTGGAACCCTATGTCTTCACTGAGAAAAATATTCACCCAGAAGCCACATCATCTTGCTCTGGTATGTCAGTCCTGGTGCTCAGCACATGGCCTTAAGACAAGCTTCCCCACCCTTACACCAAAAGTCACTCCTAGACAAGGCTCCTCAGCTAGAGCTGAGCTGGAGAACTGGGTTCCAGCTGTGACCAGAAGAAGAACAAGGCCTCTCCTGAGTTCTCTACAGGGTTGGCAGCCTCCTGTGATTCCCTTTAGAAAAGGCAGCATGCAGAGAACTTAGGAAACTGTTGACCATCCCTTTGTTCATTGGAGGCTTCTAGGAACAGTCCCTCAGTCTCAATATCCAGCCCTCTTGTTGCTTCATGAACAGCCAGGAGAAAGTGCCTCAGGAACCTCATTAGACACCCCATCTCCTATAGCCCGGACAGGCAGTGCTCTCCCCATTGTAACTCTAATGGTTCTAGGGACCCAAGAGACACCTGTCTAGGAGATGTTGGGCAGGTAGTGCTGTGCTCCCAGCAGCTCCTCTGCAGCCAGACCAGCTTTTCATGGTCAGAAGAGGACTCACTGCTGCTCATGGGGTCAGGGGGTCTCTTCTAAGCTGCAGCCACTGGCAGTGCCTGCTGGGAACTCCCAGACTGAGGACTGAGTTTTGGTGTCCTCCACCACTCCTCACGGTACCTGCTGCTGGGCCTTGTGCTGCTGGTCACAACCCTCTGAGCCTGGCTGTTCAGTCAGTTCTCAGTGGTGCTAAATAGGAATATGGCCATGAGCACACTGGGCTGCACTGGGAGGAGCATGGCCACCCAGACAAGGGCACTTATTGTCCAGCTTGACTCAGCACTGGTGTGGTCACATCTGGAGTGGTGTGTTCCATTTTGAGGATCCTTATTCTGGAGGAATGCAGATGACCTGGCACGTGGCCAGAGGAAGTCTGCCAAGATAGGGTTGGGGTCATGTATGGAGAGCGTGAGAGACGCTGGTTTCTCTAGCCTGGTGGAGGCTGAGTGAACATGCTGGTTTAACTGAAATGATGTTAATCTTCATGCAGTTAGAAGCTTTTCTCCTTCATAGCTAGCACCGGCTTTTGATTAGACTTACTATGAGAATAACGAGATAATGCTGCTTCTTCCCTGGGATTGAGTCAATCTTTTCTTCCACTAGCTTTCCAGTGTTTGGGATTTGGTATCAAGGTGATGTAAGATGTCACTGATATCTTGACTGTTGTCAGGGAAAACAAGGACTTCTTTGTCTTTCCAGCTGCAGGTCTGCTCAGGACAAGGGTGCTCCTGTCTCTGGGACGGGCTGTTTGGTATGACTGGAGTTACAAGAGGGGTTGCACTGTGTGCCATTTATTTGAATTTATATATATATTATTAGTAGTAATAGTAGAATATTATTACTGTTGTTGTTGTCTTATCAAACTGTTTTTTTTCTCAACCCATGAGTTTCTCCCCTCCCTTTCAGTTCTCTCTCTTATCCCACTTAGGGGGATGGAGAGAGTATGTAAGTGGCTATCATGGTCTTAGTTGTGGGCTGGGGTTAAATCATGACAGGAAAGAATAGTAGTAGCTCTAGAGAACTTCAAAGTCGCTTTCCAAGATGATGGCAGTTTTTTCATAATGGGAAAATCATGACAAAGGAAAACCATCATAAACTGCAGCTTTGGAGGTCCAGAGTGGACCTCAGGATAAAGAAATGTCATTCTGAGCATAGTACTGTGGTCGTTCAGAGGGAGTCTGGATCAGCCCTTGGCTTTGTGTTTCAAGAAACAGTTGATGAGGATGAAGAGACAGCAGCACAGGTGGGGACATATTGTGGGGAGAACAAGGTGGGGAAGCGCATTGTGTGTCTGCAGCCTGCAGGGAAACAGCCACAGGCCTGGGACAGTGCAGGATGGACTGCGGTGGACATGGCCAAGGGTGCTGGCAAGGCTGGATGTCCCTGCAAGAGCCAAGGTCTTTGTCCCCTTGGTTATGGCTGATGTCCCTGACACTGAGGCCTAAGAGGAGACACATCATTGTCATGGTCACGGGGCCTCATCGCCTCCTTGCACCCTCCCAGGAAGACCAGGAAGTGTCACACCGTTGTCCTTCACTTGGCATTGCACTCCCCACATCCCCAGGAATAGCCCTGAGACACATGTGAGGGACAGGATCTCCCTTTCTAGGGGTGGAGGGTCAAGGATTGGCCATTCTCCTTCATCAAACAAACCAAGGGTTTCCTCAGCATCAGAACTGCTTGTGCTTTGCCTTTGTCTGATGTAATCACAGCCTCCAAGTATCTGCTCTAATGAGACCCTGGGGTGGCTTTGTCAGTAATGGCCTCAGTGGGGCCCATTAATGCTTCAAGTTACTTTGAACTTTGCTTCTGACTTAGACTTCTTGAGAAGATTCTTCAGTCTCTTCTTCGTATCTGAGGTTCATGGACTCAGCACCAAATACGCCATGGGGCTCATTAAAACACAGAAAGCCCTAACAAGCCATGTCTCTTCCCATTATTTTCTTCAAGTCTTCAAGACTTGTACAATGAATTGGAGAGGTTTCAGTGGGATACTTAATGATGAAGATTTCATAAAGGAGGGTTTTTTTCTTTCAAGAGTATTTTCTAACATTTTTCATTTATAGAAGAATGATAGCAGCATTCTACAATGGACATTGATCCAAAGGGTCTGCTGAAGATATATGGACTAGCAGGAGAACAGTCTCTTGAGGTCAGACACTGTATGGACAACCTCAGTCCTCACTCGCCGCAATCCCACGAGTTCCCTCATCAGCCACCTGGGACTTGCATCACTTTTCCTCACATCAGACTTCTTCACTGCGATCTGCAGCTGGATGGTGCAGCTCCTGTACACCAGCTACCACCTGCTCTCCTTAGAGACCTGGCTGCGCACAAGCACTGAAAGGTTTCTGTTCAATGCCAACAAAGAAAACATAAACACTACACAATTTAATAAGCAGTAAAACACTTTCCTCAACTGTATGTCAAAGCTGGATCTAATGAGGTCCATTGTCCACAAGGGATTTCCATACAAGAACTGTTTTAAACAAAGATAGGAAAAGATAGATATAAACACAATTAAAATGTTGAGTAATGTGTTCACTAGAACTCTGAAAAATTGAGTTTCTGGCTCCCTGAAACTCAAAGCAGAAACCAGACAGTAGAGAGTAATCTGAATTATCAAATAACAAGCTGAGAAGGGAAACTGAGAGCACTGGGATGGGCTTATGTCCAAGTAGTCTGCAGAAAAGATGTCCTTAGACACGGCTATTTCATCAGGAGAGGTGGAAACTCCTGAATGACAATGGACATGAACAATAAAGTATTGGTAATTAAAGTACAGGGGAAGATCAATCTTTCTTCTCCTGCCATTAGTTCAGACTGGAATTTCCCATTCTGTCATGGTGGGAATACACTGCCAGCTCTTAAAAGTATTCAAATGATTCAGCTGATTAAAATGTGATTGATTGTTTTTTTTACATGTAAAACAAAAATAAAAAAACATGCACCTTTCCAGGCAGACATCAGTGTTCCTTCCGACCATGAGCAGCCGGTTCCACTTTTAGGGGCACTAGTGTACCTGACGTGTTGGTCTGGATTAGCATCTATCACAGAGGACCAGTGGAAGACCTGAGCACCTTGCAAGTCTCAGGTGGAGACTGAGCAGGGACTGGGCATCTGCACTGGCACCAGCTGTCTGTGTCCCTGTAGCTAAAGGTATTTGTGTCCTACAGCCATTCCCAATTCTGGAAAACTCTTTCCTTAAAAAAAAAAAAAAAAATAAATAAAAAAAAAAGAAAATAGTTTTCCTCCAAAGACTCAAAGACTTACTGACACCTTTCTTTGATTCTTTGATTTGGTTCTTTGTTTTCATTTCTTATTTTCATTAACATTAACCGACATTTGAGAGGACTATGATAATTGAAAAAATATCATTTTGTGTCTTGCACAAAGCCAGTGCACCCAAAACCTTCCCTGTCCAAGGCTTCTCAGTCTTTATCCAGATCTGTTGACCTTTCTTCACTGGTTTAGATGTTGGTTTAGATGGTCACCTACAGCACAGGAGGATTCATGCCCCATAAACGTCTGCTCTGCTCCAGTTAGAAACAGGACCCAACATCATCATAGGACAGTAAGGGAAATGAGGGTGGAAGGGACCTCGAGAAGTGTGTAGTCAACCCTGTGAGAAACAGAGCTAGACCAAGTTTTTCAAAGCTTGGTTCAGCCCAAGCTTGAAAATCCCCAAGAACAGAGACTGCAAACTCTCTCTAAGTTCCTGGTTGAGCTCATGGGGAAAAAAATACTTTCTTTATATCATGGCTGAACCTCTCCTCTTTCACCATCCACTCTTTTTATTTTGTCTTTCTATCATGCATCATGGTGAGGACCCTGGCTCTGCATTCTCCATGACCTCCTCACTGGTACTGAAAGGCTGTGATGAAGTTCCCATCAACCTTCCCTTCTCTGGGCTGGACAAGCCCGACTCCCTCAGCCTCTCCTCACAGGGAAACTGCTCCAGTCTCTTGCTGTCCTGAGAGCCCTTTGCTAAACCAACTCCAGTTTGCCAATATCTTTGCTGAACTGGGATCTGAAATCTGGATGGAGTATTCCAGAGAATCCCTTCCCTCCGTCTTCTGGCCATGCTCCTAGTGGCACAGCCCAGGGTGCTCCTGGTCTCCCTTGCACCAGGGCACACGCTGCCTCCTGTCCAGCTCCCTGCCCACCCAGACCTTTCCCACAGGGCTGCTCCCAGCCAGGCAGCCCCGGCCTGTGCCACTGCCAGGGTGAGTCACCTGCAGGGGCAGACACTGGTGTTTGTCCTGCTGGGGTTTCCTGAGGTTCCTGCCAAAGATGTGTTTTCCTCCTCCTTGAAGCCCTTCACTGAGCACAGAGGCCTGGGAGGGTGTTTCAGTAAAGACTCAGGCACACAAGGCATTGAGTCCCTCAGCACCAGCATCATTCTCTGCTGTTGTTAAATTCTTCTCCCCACTCAGCAGCAGCCCCGCATTTCCCTTGTTCAGCCTTGGTTTCTGATGCAGAAATTGGAGCTCTTGGTTTTGCTCTCGATTTTTCGCAGAGCCACCAAATCAAGATGAGCTTTTCCTTTCCCAAAGTCATCCCTGCACAGCAAACGTGATGTACATAAACTCCTTATCTCTACCTGTCCTTGCTGTCACCCCTGGTAGCTGCTTTGTGGCCCCTGTCTGCACCTTGTGCTGTGGCAGTGCAGACCTGCTGCCCCACAGATGCTCCCACAGCCCCACAGGGCAGGCTCAGCACAGGACAGGGTGCATTTGGGGTGGGGAATGGTCTCCCGATGTGATGCCCACAACAGTCCTTGGTGCTTTGTCACCCATGGCCTTCCTGTTGGGAAGCCTCTTCAAGCTCCTGTCACCTGTGGGGTTCACAGACAGCCCTGCTCCAGGGTCTGCCAGGGTCTGGACCAGGAGGGAGGTTGGGCAGGGCTGACCATTCCCTGAGACAGGCCCTGAGCCCAGCAGGAGGATGGAGATGGCCTCACAGGGAACCTCACCCGTAAACCTGGGATGAGCGGCCAGTGCTGGAAATGGCCCATGAGAGATGGCCAGTGGTTGGGTGGTGATGAAGGCCCTGGGCCACCTTCCTGGTCTGTTCATGCCACCAAGGCCACAGACAAGCCTCCTCCTCTCCTGCACCTGCATGTCTTTGATCCCTTCCACAAGACCTGGCTCTGCACCACAATCCCCAGGTGTGAGTCTTCACCCTGCATGGCCATGCTGCATGAGATATATACTGATGTTTTTCTTTCCCAGGTGCTGTCCAGCCCAGTCCAGCTCCATTGATGCTCTGTCACCTCCCCTGCCCTCCCTCCACCCGCAATGCCCTCCTCCCAGCAAAGCCCAGTCCGGGCTGGTCCCACAGCAGTTCCCATTGCAAGTGCTCTGGGCACTCACCCCACAGCCTCTGCCTCTCTGAAGGGCACAGCAGCTCCTGAGGTTCAGAGAGGGGCTTACCTCAGAGGTGGGTGAACATGCATGGCAGAAGGAAAAGGAGGCATCTTGTGTCCTTTGCTCTCCTCTCCACATGATCCTGAGATGTCTGCAGGCCTTCCATACCATCCCATTTCCCCCAGGCCAGCACAAAGCCCTGGCCCTTGAGGTCATCAAGAGCTCTTACTGCCCCAGGCACAGACCAGCCTTCTCAAAGCTGGTGCGTCCAGGACAGTCTTTTCATTTCCCATTCATTCTTTCTACACTAAGGGTAGATCTCAGACAAAAAACGAAGTTGTTGTAGGTTCATTTATTTACATACATTGGGAGCCCTTTGCAGGGGAAAGTAGGCAGCCTGTGGGTGCTGAAAAAGATCAGCTTCCTTAGAGCATCCTTGAACTCCTGCTCCCTCATGCTGTAGATGAGTGGGTTCAGTGTTGGTGGTGCCACCATGTACACAACAGCCAACACCAGATCCAGGGATGGGCAGCAGATGGAGGGGGGCTTCAGGTAGGCAAAGGTGGCAGTGCTGACAAGCAGGGAGACCACAGCCAGGTGAGGGAGGCACAAGGAAAAGGCTATGTGTTTTTTTCCCTGCTCAGCCCTCAGCACAGCCCTGAAGATCTGCACATAGAACAGAATGATGAAAGCAAAACATCCCAAAAATAGACAAACACTAAAAGTAAGAAGCTCAGTTTCCCTCTGATAAGAATCAGAGCAGGAGAGCTTGAGGATCTGGGGGATTTCACAGAAGAACTGGCCCAGGGCATTGCCCTTGCAGAGTGGCAGGGAAAATGTATTGGCAGTGTCCAGCAGAGCATGGAGACACCCACTGGCCCAGGCAGTTGCTGCCATGTGGACACAAACTCTGCTGTGCAAGAGGGTCCCGTAGTGCAGGGGTTTGCAGATGGCAACATAGCGGTCATAGGCCTTTATGGTGAGAAGAGAATGCTATCAAGAACAGGTAGAAAAAGAGCTGTGCAGGGAGCGCACCTTTCATATGAGATAGCCCTGATGTCCCAGAGACAATTTACCATGGATTTGGGGAGAGTGGTGGATATACAGCCCAGAACAAAGAGGAAGAGGCTGAGGAGGAAGAAGTACATGGGGGTGTGGAGGTGCTGGTCCCAGGCTATGGTGGTGATGATGAGGCCGTTGTCCAGGAGGGCAGCCAGATAGATGCCCAGGAAGAGCCAGAAGTGCAAGAGCTGCAGCTCCTGTGTGTCTGTGAATGCCAGGAGGAGGAACTGGGTGGTGGAACTGCTGTTGGACCTCTATGCATTGGGACTGTCCAAAGAGGAAAAGGTATAAATAAGTTAGGTAATATTTCTCTGGGCAAAATACCTTCAATACTCATAAAAATCCACTAATCACCTTGGCCCTTTCAGGAAGACTTTGGCAGGTGTCTTTCATGAGCTGTGGCTGGTGCTGGCTGATGGTGTCACTGGGAGCAGGGCCTCTGCTGTAGGCTCTGCAGGAGTCAGTCCCACCCTTCCACAATAGGTAAATAGGAACACGGGGTAATCTCAGTTTAAATCCACTCATGATATTGAAGAGCTTTTCAGCATTGCCACTCCCATTTCACCACACTGCAGAGCAGAACTGTGGGAACTTTGTTTTGTTTCTTCTATTCCAGTTTTCCCACCACATCTGAGGGGTGTTTTTGAGGCAGAAATGCTTGCTATTTCTGCTGCATACCAACTGACATCTTGAGGGTCCTAAGAGGCAAAATGACTGTCAATGCAGAGTGAGGCCAGCTGTCTGTCCTTCACTCCTGGTCTCAGCTGCCCTGGGCTGGTTTCTCCTTGATCTGGAGGACGATCACATCCAGATGTTCCCCTGAGCAGAAACTGGCCACTGCTGAGAGCAGAGGAATCCAGTTTCCAAGGGCAGATCACCAAACTTCTCACCCCACCTCACTGTACCTAAGGAGGATCTCAGCTCTGCCCTTCCAGCCAGGGATACACATGGCTCATTGCAGCTGCCCACATACAGGTGATAAGCCGCACTGCCATGGCCCTAAAGCCAAAGCGTCTTCTCCATGGGACTGTGAGATAGCACAAGGATGTCACGGCAGAGCTGTTTGCTTCTAGAGGGCAGCCCACAGCTCTGCAGGAACTTCCAGGGAGAGTCAAATGTCCTAAATTTGGGCTGTCCTGAAAAGAGAATCCACTCATTTGCATTGCCTTGGACCTGCAAATTAGGAGACGACTTGACACTTTACTCTGATGGATACCTCTGCATGGCAGGACCCACAGGACTGGTCTCTGAACTGCAGCTTAACCTGAACCCCACCCCAGAAACTCCAGTGATGAGAGCAAGGTGAGCAAAGATAGGAGAGGAAAAGGACAGAAATGCCACAGAGCTGCTGCAGATGGAGCCAGGGGACAGACAGACAGTTGGGTGCTTGGTAATTTCTCCACTGGTGAAAACTTGAGGCCTTGTGAGTGAGGATCAGGGGAAAGGCCAGTAAAGATGACATTGTGGTGGGAGATGAGAAACCTGCAGTCAGGGTGAGGAAGAGGATAGAGAGTCTTCTCTAAGGATCTGAATTAAGTCCCTGGGTATAGAAGCCTGAGTCTCCCTGGGGATTGCAATGCCCCTGGCATTTTCTGGAATGGGAATATGGCAGCACACAAACAGTCCTGATGGTTTCTGGAGTGTCTCAGGACATCTTAGCACAGCTGAAAGACTGGCCAACTAGGGTAATGCAAATCTGGATCTGACACTTCTGATCAAGGCAGAGCTGTTCAGTGATGTGAAAATTGTCTGTCATGGCCCTTAAACAGCAGAGTGCCACCTCTCAGGGTAGTGAGGAAGCAGAACAGAAGACTGCAGATTCTGGACATTAGAGGAGCAGATTTTGACCTATTCTGGGGAGTTGCAGTAGGGATTCAGTTGTCAGCAGCACCGAAGGGCAGCAGAGCTCAGCACAGCTGGTCTTCAAGGACAGCATCATCCAAACAGAACATTTCTTTGTATAAATACAGAGGCAAAACCTAAAAGTGAATTCAAAATAATCATAACAAGCTGTTCCTACTTCAGGAATGCTTAAAGAAGTAAACAAAGATACTGATTGGGCAGTGCTGAATATAGAAAGAGTGGGTGTAGATAAAACTGTGATATTCTATGTCCTTTTTGCCTCAGATTTCACCAGCAAGGTCTCCCAAACCTTTGTGCCTCAAGGTAAGAATCTGGAGAACAGCCAGTTGTGGACGAGAATCAAACCAAAGTCTACTTGCGCAAAGTCAAACATTGCCAGTTCATAGGAAAACAGGTGACATCCTAGGGTGCTGAGTAAGTAAGACAATGTCACAGTGAGGCCACTCTCCATCATCTTTGAAAGGTCATGGAGACTGGGGGGACTCTCTGACACTGGCATAAAGCAAATGTTGCATGTGTCTTTCCAAAAGGTCCAGAGGATGAGCTGGGGACTAAAAGGATGCTCATCTTCACTTCGGATGAGGAATGTGTCCCAGAGCACGTTGTCTGGGATGGCATTTCTGGGTGTATGAAACAGCAGGTAACTAGATGAACTCAGGGAATATGTACATCAGTTTTGGTCTAGCACTTGAAAAGCCTGATACCTAAAATCATCAATTAGTAATAAAATAAGACTATATGAATAAGTGTCCTAGATTTAAGGCATGAATCCTGTCTGCAATTGGTAACCTAAAGTTACATAAATCCTTTCAGTTTTAGTGCTCACACAACAAAGATAATAACGGCTTGCAAAACAGTCACAAACTATAGACACTATTGGCCTTGTAGTTTAGACATTTTGAGGCCCACACAATTAGTTGAGTCTTGCTTTAACACATATCTCAAGACTGTTGGATAAAGAGTCCTTCAGCTGAATGTTGCTGATTATAAACTTGGATTTTAATGAGGATTGAAGCCTAATGGCTACAAACCCTCAAGAAAAGAGAAGGCATTAATTATACTTAAAATCAGCAATTAGTAATAAGTTGATAAGAATAAGGGTCATAGATTTTAGGCACTTCTTAAGTGAATAAGATAAGGTTCACAGATTTTAGGTTTTAAGCACTTATTAGGCATGAAGTCACAAGAATGGTATATTTCAAGTTAAGCAGGAGGTGGGTAGGAGACCATGCCCTTGGTCTCAGAAAATAAGGTGACGACAGCAGCTGAAGCAGGTCACAAACCAAAAAACAAAGGAATGTAATGCATATGCAAAGGATTTCTTGGAAATGTAATGAAAATGTAGAATAAAACCTATGTCTGGGAATTGTTCGGGGTCCTCATTAGGCAGAGCGATCCTGTGCCTGAGTGATGTGCGTCAGTCTTTAAAGGGATGCTTGTTTCTAAAACCTTAAATTCTGCTTTCAGAAGTTTCTTCAAGTAGCCAGTTTTACAGTATCAGGACCTACCTGTTTAACCAGGACTGCTGGTAAACAACTGAAAGTGGCTTGGTGGTTCACATCCCCCAGCTCCCTCAGTATCCTTGGATATATCCCATCTGGCCCAGTAGACTTGTGGGTGTCTAAGTGGTGTAGCAGGTCACCAGTCATTTCCTCTTGGATTATTTGGGCTTCATTCTGCTCCCCATCCCTGTCTTCAGGCTCAGGGAGGGTGTGTACCTGAAGCACAACTGGTTTTACTACTAAAGACTGAAACAAAGAAGGCATTCCACCTCTTTCCAGCTGTGTCATTTCTCCTGTCAAAATTAGATTTAGGTCCATAAATCACCATTTCATTGTCCCATCATTAGTCAGGATGCCAAGAAAAGGTTGGCAGGGATCTCCTTTACCCCTGCTAAGGGAAGGCTTCCAGCTGAATAAATCAGAGTGCCTCATCCTGGGTTTATACTCCTGGGGATAGAAAGGGATTCAGAGGTAGCTACCTCTCATGCTTATGTTAAGGAAAGTTTCATCTCACAAGGTTTCCCAAATCAGATAGTCGAACGAGGATGCCAGAAATGCTTCTTAAATAAATAATTTATTTGTAAACTATAGTGTAGATAACAGCTGAAGCTGAGGCCTCCAGAAGAGGGAACCCAAGCAAGGAAAACCCTGAGCAGTTTTACCCTTACAAGCTAAGCTTCCCACCTCTTCTGTGTGAATTCAGGTAAATTGTGAAATAAGAGTCTGGGATCTCCCTGTTCTTCATTGGATTCCTTCATTTTCCTGTCTCTGTGAACTCTATTAAAGCTCACAGTTTCCTCTATGTATCTTGTATGACCTCTGGCAACCCAAATGTCAGCTGGTATTTGTATCTGAACATCTCATCCTGCCTTCTGTCTCAATTAGCATGGGAGTTGAGAAAAGAGGCTGACATGCAAGTGTTTGCATTGTGTGTCTCTTTTGTGCACCCCTGAACAGAGGCAAGAGGAATCCCACCTGCTGTGGGTTTGTGGGAAGGACGGATGGGACCTGTGTCTCCTTCAAATGCTGGGAACAGCAATGCAGGATGAGATGCCTCCACTGACTCTGCTGAATCCGTTTCCTCTGCATGGGTAAAGAAGATCCCTCCCTGTCTCTCTCTGGATGTCCTGTGTAATAATAACACAAGAAAGGTGATTTTTAGATGTAACTTTGTCTCCGAGAGGGGAAATCATACTTTTAGAAATGTGTCTCTGGCCAGCTGAGAGAGGGAACATCAGTGATGACTTTGGTCTGTTTCACAGCAGGTTCCCCTGGAGCCCCAGGGACACCTGGAGGGAGCCCAGAGGGGACAGAGAAAGTGCCCCCTTGGGCTGCTCCTCTGCCGCTGAGCTGGGCTGGACTCTGGGATGGAGGGAGCTCATGGCAACCAGGTAGCACTGTAAAGAGACAGCTCTGCCCAGGAGCAGCTCCTCTGCAAAGCGCAGCAGGGCTGAGGGCTCTGCCTGCAGCACCGAGGGGAGAGGAGTGAGGAAACAAGAGGTATTAGACAGTCTGGGGTGGGAGGACAGAGGAGAGTTCACTTGAAGAAAAATCTTCATAGCCCTTAGCATGGTAAGTCTCTGGCTCCAGGGCAATGCAGCTGCAGTTCCTGGATCAATTTCCTAAAGCGAGCACATCCCACAGCCTATGGGATCTCTCATTAGGATGCTTGCAGTTTCTCCAGAGTAGAGAAAACGGACCTGCTTTGGGGCACAGCTTTTCTGCTGCACCTTCAGGGGCACAGGGCATGTTGGTGTACTTCACCCAGGGACAGCTACAGATTGCAAAGGCAAGTATGCACCCAGGGGTGCCCAGGGCTGTCCTTCAGAGTAGGGTCCCTGCACTCAGGGATGTGCCAGGGCAGGGACTCTGCCACCTGCCAGGGTCAGCGCTCAGCCTGCCCAGGGAGATCCCAACAACACTGAGGGGAGAAGCGCCAGGTGGAAGGAGTGACCCCCACCAGGGCACGGGTCCTTCTGCTGTAGAGAGGGTGCTGCATGGGTCAGGGATGCTCACAGCTCCAGATCACTCTAGGACATTTCCAACAGGACTTTTCAAGGGAAAGGTAAAGACAGGGATTACTGTAAAGCTAAGGAGCTTTTCTGAGTCAGTGTTTTCAATTTGCTTCTCCTGGGGAATTTGAGAAGAGAAATGGAAAAGGAGCTCTCATGCTTGAACAAGTCACTGGGACCACTGAGCTGTAACTTTGAGTGGTCATCAGCTTTGACAGGATCCTCCTAAAGTACCTTCTGCTACTCCTCTTCTATGGACAGCACCAGCGTCACCTTTGCTGGACCCAGCAGGGTTGTTCTAGCCTGCACTTCTCCACCTGCAAACAAGAAGATGTGCCCAGGGAGTTCCCTGCAAACAGGCAGGTGTCTGTAGGGCCAGGGTGAGTGCACAGTGGGTAGGATGGGGTCTGTGAGTGCTGACAGGGAAAAGACACAGAACATGGAAACACCTCCAAGGAGGAAAATGTCCAGGAAGCAGGGATGTGATCAGCGAAAGAAAGGAAACCCAAACTAGAAATTTTGTGGAAGGGAGAACACAGAAAACTCTGTATGATCCCTTCCAGTGCAGAGCCCTCATCTGATCAGCCCCCTGGCCTCCTGCCCCACCCAGCAAAGCCTCTGCCCTCAGGGCTGGGGGCTCCAAGGCATGAACCAGCTTCTGTGCAGCCAGAGCTCCAGTTCCTCTGCAGAGCACAGGGGCTGAGAGCAGCTGCCCAGCAGTGTTGGTGTCTGGGAGGTGGCTGCACAGCTGGGGAAGGGTGACGCTGTCTGAGTGCCCAGCTGCCTCTGCCCTGGCCTCTCTCACACCCACCCTCACCGCATTTTCCTTCTTGCTCCCCTGCTTTGGGTCACTGCTGTTGGGATCTTGTTCTTGCTGTCAGGCTCTCTGGGGATGGCAGTTTCAGCTGCAGAGTCACAGCCTGATCTTGTGGGTCCTTTCCTGCAGGTGTGTCCATGGGAACATGTATCCCAGCTTTCTTCTGACTGTGGGGTTGTGAGCAATGAAGTTTATGGGGCTGGGGAATGAGCTCAATCTCTCTGAATCAAATGCCATCATTAGGACACATCGCTATCTGCTTGGGTTTACCTTATAGGCTGTGAGCTGCCCTCAAGGTTCCAAATCTCTCCCACAGCACCTTCCTCTTATCCGAAACTCCCTTGGAGAGGTAGAAAGATTCTGTGACTTAGGAAATGCTGTTGGGTGGGTGAAGAGGGCCATGTATGCCCCGGGTTATAAGGCGGCTGCTCAAACCTTGAGAAAAGGTTGAGACATTTAGTAGTCTGCATCCAAGTTTAGTGGATCAATCTTCTCTCAGCAGTGCCTGATGGATTTTCAAGATAACATGGTAGCATAATTGCACTCCATCTGAAAAAGATGTAATCCCAGGGTAGCTGGGAACAAGTAAGCAATCCTTTTGCTTTGCAGGACCCTGTGTTTTCTCTCTGAGTATATCAGAAATGCTGAGGGTTTCTGACAAGCAAGAACACTTCCCAGGGAAGAACAGAATGGAGCTCTGAAAAAACCCAAACCTCTCAAACTGCTTTCTGGGCTCCTGTTACCTTAGCACTGGGAGTACAGATGCTGATAAGCCCTTCTGTATTAGGAAAGGTTTCATGTGACAAAGCTGAACCCCAGGACTGTCCCCTGCCCACCATTCCCATGACCCCACTGCTGCAGAGCAGGGCTGACTCCTCAGCAGCCAGCGGGCACAGGCCCTGCTCCTCACGGCACCTCTAGCCAGCACCACCCAGGGCTCCAGACGTGGAGCTGAAAGGTCTCCTGGAAAAGGACAAGGGTGTGCACAGCTGAGGAGGGTCTATGAGATATGGTTTGGTTTTTTTGTTTGTTTTTTTCTCAGGGAAATCTTCCCCTATTATGACAGTATCTCATGGACAGGGGGACCGAATATCCAACGGCAGTTCCATCACCCAGTTCCTCCTCCTGGCATTCTCAGACACACGGGAGCTGCAGCTCTTGCACTTCTGGCTCTTCCTGGGCATCTACCTGGCTGCCCTCCTGGGCAACGGCCTCATCATCACCACCATAGCCTGGGACCAGCACCTCCACACCCCCATGTACTTCTTCCTGCTCAACCTTGCCCTCCTTGACCTGGGCTCCATCTGCACCACTGTCCCCAAATCCATGGCCAATTCGTTCTGGGACACCAGGGTCATCTCCTATCAAGAATGCATTGCCCAAGTCTTCCTGTTTGCCTTCCTGGTTGGAGCAGAGTTTTATCTTCTCACAGTCATGGCCTATGACCGCTACGTTGCCATCTGCAAACCCCTGCACTACAGGACCCTCCTGGGCAGCAGAGCTTGTGTCCACATGGCAGCAGCTGCCTGGGGCACTGGGTTCCTCTGTGCTGTGCTGCACATTGCCAATACATTTTCACTACCACTCTGTTACGGCAATGCTGTAGACCAGTTTTTCTGTGAAATCCCCCAGATCCTCAAGCTGTCCTGCTCAGACACCTACCTCAGGGAAGCTGGGCTTCTGGTGGTTAATGTCTTAATTATTTTTTCATGCTTTGTTTTCATTGTGCTGTCTTATGTGCAGATCTTCAGGGTCATGCTGAGGATCCCCTCTGAGCAGGGACGGCACAAAGCCTTTTCCACCTGCCTCCCTCACCTGGCTGTGGTCTCCCTGTTTGTCAGCACTGGCATGGTTGTCTATTTAAAGCCCCACTCTGTTTCCTTCCCATCCCTGGACCTGGCAGTGTCATTTCTGTACTCGGTGGTGCCTCCAGCAGTGAACCCCCTCATCTACAGCATGAGGAACCAGGAGATGAAAGTTGCACTGAAAAAATTGATTCAGTCATTTTTCTTTTGGCAGAAATAATTTACCCATATCGCTACAGAAGTGATTTCCAATTCATCTCAGGAACCTCTTGTGCATTGAGCATTTTATCTGCGATAACCCTGTTTGTCCAGGAATGTCTGCATTCACTACACTTCTCCAGAGACATGAACCTAGCCTGTCTGACCCAGAGGCCTGTTTATGTGTGTCTGGGACCATGGTACATCTTATCTTCAGTGTTCACGTCTCTGTAATAAAACGGGATTTCCTCAGTTCCTGTATTTGGAGGTTGGACTCTTCAGTAGTCAAGCTGAAGACATTCTACCCACTAGGCCATGCTGCTGTGCTTGGGTTCTTCATGGTCTAAGGGGAGGAGGGCATGGGGCAACATGTTAAGGAGTGTTCCTGGTTTGAGCCTTCATCTATGGGTGCCCAGTGCCCCTGGAGATAGTGAAGAACCTACAGGAATTTGTCTTAGACTGTGTCACCATGGTTTTCATTCACATCAGTCTGCTCCCGATGCAGAGTAACACTACCAGATTGGGACCCTGTGGTCACTCAGGGAGGGGGAGGGCCAGTCATTCAGGCCAGCACAGACACACTCGCCTGTGGAAAGGCTCTCCGGAGACAGGAGAGACAAGAGCAGAGGAACAACTCTGCATAATGGTTTTCAACTAAAAAAGGGGAGATTCAGGCTAGATATGAGGAAGAAATGTTTTACACGGAGGGTGGTGAAACACTGGCCCAGGTTGCCCAGGGAAGTGGTAGACGGAAACATTCCTGGAAACATTCAAGGCCAGGTTGGGTGGGCCTCTGAGCAACCTGATCTAGTTGAAGATGTCCCTGGTCATGGCAGGGGGGGTGGAGTAGAAGAACTTTAAAGGTCCCATCCAACACAAACTGTTCTGTGATTCTGTGATTCTAAGATTCAGGACACAGTGATACTGGCCTTGGTCTCCTCATGCCATGGTGGGCCAAGGCCCAAGGCTCATAGGAAGGCCCTTCTCTGCTTCTATCCATTCATCCAACCATCCATAGAATAATTTTGGTTGGAAAAGACCTTTAAGATCATCACATCCAACCATTAACCCTACACTGCCAGGTCCACCTGTAAACCACATGCCTAAGAACCTTGTAATAAATTTTGACTCGAAATTAACTTGAATAACAGAAATTTATTCCCGATGGATTTCAACGCAATAAGCAAAGACAGTGCTGGGCGGCCAAGGAGTCCTCGCTGCTCCAGTGGCGCGTGCGGGAAAAACTTCTTCCGGCCTTTTATAGGGTCCCGGGTTCGTTGCTCAGAGTGCCACGTCACTCGTTCTTTTTGCGAATGTGTCCTCTGTTGTCAGGCAGTTAATCTCCTATCTTCTCACCTACCCCTGCCCCCCTCCCACCTTTAGAGGATCGAACATTTAAGGCACTTGCATAACAAAGGGCAGGGGCTTCCCATGTTGCACAATAACCCCTGAGCGTTTCCTTTTAAGAAGTGTTAATGAACAAACATCTCTAACTCAATAACCCCTGAGCGTTTCCTTTTAAGAAGCTTTAATGAACAAACATCTCTAACTCTCAGAATTGTTTATTACAACCTCATCTCTACGCCGTTTAAACACCTCTATGGACGGTGACTCAATCACTTCACTGGGCAGCCTCTTCCAATGCCCGACAACCCTTTCTGGGAAGAAATTGCTCCCAATACCAAATCTAAACCTTCACTGGTGGAACTTGAGGACGTTTCCTCTTGTCCTATTTCTTGGTACCTGGGAGAAGAGACCAAAATCCTCCATGCTACAACCTCCTTTCAGGTAGTTGTAGAATGCAAGAAATTCTCCCCTCAGACTCCTTTTCTCCAGGCTAAACAGCCCCAGTTACCTCAGCCGCTCCTCGTAAGACTTGTGCTCCAGACCCCTCACCAGTTTTTTTGCTCTTCTATGAACTCACTCCAACATCTCAAGGTCTTTCCTGCAGTGAGGTGCTGAAAACTGACCCAGGATTTGACTTGCAGCCTCCGCAGTTCTGAGCAGAGGGTGACAATAACTTCCCAAGTCCTGCTGGCCACACTATTGCTGACACAAGCCAGGATGCTGAAGGCCTTTTTGGTTTGTTGAACCTCAGACAATTGGCCTCAGCCCAATGATCCAACCAGTCCAGATCCCTCTGGACTTCCCACCCTCCAGGAGATAAACACTCCCACCCAAATTGGTGTCGTCTGCAAACTTACTAAGAGTGCACTCGATTCCCTCATTCAGATCATTGATGAAGAGATTAAACAGAACTGGCCCCAGTACTGAGCCCTGGGGAACACCGCTCATGTCCAGCCGCCAAGTGGATTTGACTCCATTTACCACAACTATTTGGGGCCCGCCATCCAGTCAGTTCTTTACCCGTCAAGGAGTATGCCCATCCAAGTCAGGAGCAGCCAGTATTTATTTTATTTTATTTTATTTTATTTTATTTTATTTTATTTTATTTTATTTTATTTTATTTTATTTTATTTTATTTTATTTTATTTTATTTTATTTTATTTTATTTTATTCTATTTTATTCTATTTTATTTTATTTTTTATTTCATTTCATTTTTAAAATTTTGTTTCATTTCATGTTGTTTTATTTATTAATAGATATGTTTTTTAAAAATATATAGCTTTATACATGTATGTATGCGTATACATTTTATACAGATATAAGCATGTCTACAGCAGATAAATATATAAAGACATTTTAACATACATATAAAATGGATAAAGCCTTCTTTAATAAGAGCCAGTGGAATGAAGATTTACAGTTTACATGTGAATAGAAATAAAAGTACAAAGATGAGTTGATGATCCTCACTTTACCAGGTGCAGAAGTAGCCCACAGATGTGTGGGGTGAGAGGAACTTCAAGAAGGCTGGGAGGGCACAGATAAGCTGGATTATGCCCAAGGGCTATGATCCCCTAGGAGACCACCAAGGGGCCCTCAGTGCAAATCCCTTAACCTACAAAGAAAAGCCCAGGAAGGCCTTCACACCCCAGCCCAACCCAGCAGGATGGGCCATGTGGGATTACTACATCAGGCTCTGAATTCTTCTCTGTGCTGCAAGACACAGGCAAACTGTCTGTGAACACGGAAAATCAGGACAAATGCCAGCTTCAGAACAATATATGCATAAGGACAGTATGGAAAAGACCCGAAGGGGATCTCAGAAGAGACTATCAGAAGCAGAGGAACTCGCCAATGAACCCCTGAACCACAAACGGGATTTAGAGGTGCCAAAGAGAGAAAGGGTGAGGGGAACTCCCTTTCCCCATGGTCGTGAGGGATCTCCCAGCTACCTGTGAGACCACTATGGGGTGCAGGTGGGTGACAAATAGGTTTTCTTGTCCGCAAGATACCAGTTATGCATTCTCTTCATGTAACTGTGTAGTCAAGTCTTATTTCTCAGACTGAAGAGGTCAAGCTAAAATGAAACACACCATGGTGATCTACCTTCAAGAAAACGTCCTGTTGCTAATGCATCTGCTGTTGCCTCCTTTCCTCTTTAACAGGCCTATGCAGTCCTATGCATTCAAAGTCAGAATATTCATCTGGAGTTGGAGTCATATTCATAACCTGATGGAATGTTTCAAAAAGCTCTGGCTGGCTGAGTGAAAAGAGAAGTCAGGAGTGTGCTTGGACTTGTCCAAGTCCACCTGAGCCGTACCAGTCAAACCCAGTATGCAGCATGTGTCGTGTCAAAGAGTTAGCAATCAGGACACATAACCACGGGCGTAGTTATATGCGGTGCTTTATTTCAGCACTGGGAAACCAGGGGTTCGCACCCAAAGCTGGCTTCGCTGGTCAGTTTAAGTTACACAGTATTTATACAGTCCATTCACATACATATTCATATATTCATTAAGATATGTAACAGTTACTCAACATTGATTGCAACATTGATTGCAACATCTTGGAACTATTTTGATCATGTGCAGTGTCCTCTGGTGGTCCTTCAGGGGGTCTTCAGGATGAAGTAAGTAGTCTTCATCACTTCTGTCCCTTTCACCTTTGGGTACTGCACAGACGTACTACTTCTATAGCTAGATAACTGCTGACTTGCTCAACCTCCGGAGATACTGCATGTACTTCTCCTCACTCTATGCGTATTTAGGCTAAGATAAAAACTAGGTTGTTAAGACAGGAGTATACTCGAATACGATATGCTTGAACATCCTTTCAGGGACAGTTTACAAAACTGATTCATCCTTTCAGGAACATTTTGTAAAACTGGTTCTGTTACTAACATTTCCCCCCTTTGAAAATGCTTTTCTATTCTTAGACAATGCATTTTCACCTCAATCAATTTCTTCGATTATTGATTCATTTGCTATTATTGATTGGTAATTCCCTTCAGGTGTGATAATTCCAGTCGTGCCTCTTCATAAGCTGGAGGGTTATCAAATATAGGATTAGCATAATTCCTACTCAGGATACTGAAAATGTGATTATTCCTAGCATTTGTTTGACTAATTATACGCTTAATACCCACATACAACAAACAAAGAAGAACAATCACAATTGCAAGTACAACTACACTTTCTAGTAGTGAATGTACCCATCCTCCCAACTTTAAATTGAATTTATTCAACAGAGCTCCTATCCAGCTCTGTTCTGCATCTTGTCTTTCTTTTTGCAGCTCCACTTGTGTTTGGGTCAGCTCGGAAATGTCTTTCTCAACCTCTGAAGTTACGTCTGGAATATGGATGCAGCAGTGATCGATTCTGTCTTTCAAATATCCACAGACGCCATTTTCTTTCAATAACATTATGTTGAGTGCCATTCTATTCTGCAAGGTCATTTTAGTCGTAGCTTGTAATTGTATATTAAGATCCCGAAAACCTTTTTTAGTTATTCTAGCCAATCGATCCATTTGCCTGATCAATTTATCAATCATTTCTCTATTCCTATAGGCTGCAATTGGTGCAAAGAAAGATTCTAGTGCCCAGCCAAATTTAACACTGCTTGATGGTTCATGCCACACATCATCCTCGTTTATTTCTCGTTTATGTCTGACCTGTAAAAGTTCTTGCCTATTTTTCAAAGGTGACCTTTTCCAAATGGGACATAGTGTTGGCAACCCCAAAGTAATTTCTCTAATTGGTCCTCCCATTGGCAAATGTGTAGTCCAGGTCCCATCACTTAAGGCCCAAACTAAATGTCCCGTACTGCCTATAACTCCTTTACAGTCAATTTTGTCTTTATCAATGCCAACTTTAAAGGCTGCCTGTGAGTCTAATTGTTTTCGACAAATGCAGCCTGTCATCACTGCTACTCTGACAATGGACAAAGGTATCTCTTTAATGTCTGTTTGACAAGTTATCACCCGTGAGCAATTCCACCATGGTACTGTCATTCCTTCTGTTACATCGGACCACCGTATGTACCATGGAATTTCGCCACTGTATTGGTATTGTTGTACAATGCTTAATGTCCACATATTGTTCCATAATTCAGTTATGCTTTTGTTATCCTGATCTTTGCATTCCCAGTAGGTCTGTTCAACCTTTTGATTCACTATTTTAGTGGTCCACTTGTCATAGAAGCACCATCCTACATCGTGGAATCGTCCTATTGTAATATACCTTGCTTTAGGAAATTTTAAACAATCTGCCCTGTGTCCTGGCATTTTCCATTTTTGTCGTTCTCTTATCCTTTGTTCAGTTGGGACTTCTTCTATTCTAGTGTGGGATTCACATGCTATCTTACCAGTTCTGTTTATTTCTGGTAAGGTAGTAGCGATTATTCCCCACTGTACTGGATCCTCAGCTGATTTTGGTATGGGAAGGCAGGCAGTGATGCTACTGATATTTTGTGTTCATGCAAAGTCTCGGATTAATCCTATCATTAGGTTCTCTGCCTGATTTTGTACACTTTGTACTACCTGTGGTACCTGGGTACTTTCATTACTATCTACTGGTCTTCGTGGCCTAATTTGCAATTCCATTCGAATAGTCTCATTTTTGCATTTATAAATTTTCCATGCATCGGGCGAGCTTTCCCACTGTCTATCAGGGGCCTTGTGGAATAGAGTGGCACTTCCCTCTCCAATTTTCAAAAGCACAAAAACTCAGGGTATAACCAAAACCAAAGCTTGGTAATGCAGACCAGGCATTATTGCAATGTAGTCTTGAGTGTGGTTGGACCTAGGATATGTGATGACCACGCTCTTGGGACCTTCTTCACACGGGTGTAATGTATCCAGGAGTCTACTCTGGCAACTTTAACTGCGGTAAACGTGGTCAAGAGTACTTGATAGGGTCCATCCCAACGTTCTCTCAAAGGCTCTTCGTTCTAGTTTTTCACATACACAGTGTCCCAGGTTCTATATGTACTGGATTTTCAAGTGCCAGTGGTCGACTCCACTAATGCAGATCGGAGTCGATTCAGTGTCCTGCCAAGAGACAACACATAATTGTACAGGTCCTGATTACCCTTTATGTGGACCTCTGGATTTGGGTTTGGTGCTTCATAGGGTTTGCCATACAGAATTTCGTATGGACTTACTGACATTCCACCCTTAGGTTTTATCCTGATACGCAACAATGCTATTGGTAAGGCCTGTGGCCATTGAATCTTTGCCTCCTGACAGACCTTACTAAGTTGTCTTTTTAAAGTTTTGTTCATTTTCTCTACCTGTCCACTGGACTAGGGCCTCCAGGGAGTATGCAGATCCCACTGAATCCCTAAACATCTGCTAACCTCCTTTACCAGTTGTGTCACAAAATGGGACCCCCTATTGGATGATGTTCCTATTGGTACCCCAAATCTAGGGATTAACCATTTCACAGTTTCTTTTGCTTGGTTGGTGCGACAAGGGAAGGCTTCTGGCCATCCAGAAAAGGTATCCACCACAACAAGTAGATATCTATATCCACGAGTTCGGGGGAGTTCCGCGTAATCTATTTGCCAATAATCCCTGGGTTGCATGCCTGTCTTAATTTTCCCATTTCTATTTTTCTTTTTACTAGAGGATTATTTTCAAGCAAATTTCACACTTAGCTGTAATAGACTTTGCCATTGTTAACATCTGGACCGACATAATTTGTTTTCTTAGATAAGTTACCAATGCTTCTGCACCCCGGTGACACTTCTGGTGTTCCGTCTGAAGTATTCCTCTCATAATAGTGGTTGGCACCACAACTTGTCCATTGGTGGTTACATACCACCCAGAACTATTCTTGCTGGCTCTTACTAGACTTGCCAGTTTTTCATCTTCTATGGAATATTTAGGTGGCTTTGAAGGTAATAAGTCAATTGCTCTTACCTTCTGGGAGACAAGACCCACCATTGTTCTCACTTGCCGTGCCACCGACCGAGCTGTTTGTTCAGCAAGCCGATTTCCCCTAATAATTTTTGATGTTCCACTTTGATGAGCTTTACAGTGCATTATAGCAACTTGCGATGGTTTCTGAATGGCATTAATCAAGTTCAGTATTTCCTTCTGGTATTTAATGTTTGTTCCTTGTGAAGAGAGCAGTCCCCGCTCTTTCCAATGGGCTCCATGCACATGAACAACTCCGAAAGCATATTTTGAGTCAGTCCATATGTTAACCTTCTTGTTCTTGCTGAGTTCCAATGCCCTGGTTAAGGCGATTAATTCCGCTTTTTGTGCTGAGGTGTTTGGTGGCAAGGGTTTGGCCTCAATCATTGTCTTGACAGTAGTGATCGCATATCCTGCATATCGTACTCCACTTTCCACAAAGCTACTGCCATCAGTAAAGAGTTCCCAGTCAGTTTCTGCCAGCGGGGTGTCTCTCAAATCAGGATGACTTGTATGGGTGTATTCGATAACTTCCACACAATCATGTTCCAGGTCTCCTTCTTCAGTACCTGCACCCAAAAACTCAGCAGGATTCATTAGGTTAGTAGTTTTTAGAACAACATCATCTTGTTCTGTCAGAATTACCTGGTATTTCATCATTCTGCTTGGGGAAAGCCAATGGCCCCCCTTTTGTTCCAATACTGTTGTCACCATATGGGATACAAACACTTCTATTCTTTTTCCCATAGTTAATTTTCGGACCTCCTGGATCAGCATTACTGTAGCAGCTACCGCCCGTAAGCATGCCGGCCACCCAGCACTTACCGGATCTAGCTGTTTGGAAAAATAGCCAACAGGTCTTTTCCAGGATCCTAGTCGTTGGGTTAATACTCCCAAGGCAAGTCTTTGTCACTCGTGTACAAACAACTGGAAGCCTTTGCTCAAGTCCGGCAGGCCCAAAGCAGATGCCTGCATCAAAGCCTGTTTTAGCTTTTGGAAGGCCTCACGTTGTGGCTTTCCCCACTTGAATGTTTTATTCCTTTGTGCTTCATACAAAGGTTTGGTGATCAACCCATAGTCCATAATCCAGAGTCTGCACCATCCTGTCATTCCTAAAAAAGATCTCAACTCATGTAAGTTTTGTGGTTCTGGAATAGCACAAATAGCATGTATCCTGTTCAGGCTTAGCCTTCGCTGTCCTTGAGAGAGCTCGCATCCTAAATAGATCACAGTCTCGGATGCAATCTGAGCTTTATTTTTCGATACTTTGTACCGTTCATTCCCAATTGGTTCAATATTTCAATTGTTACCTGGACGCAGAGTTCTCGTGTCTCAGTCGCAATCAGAATATCATCTACATATTGTAGCAACAAATACCATTGTCGAGGGATCATGATATGACCTTTTGTAGTCCATTCCTGAGTTCCTTGGCTAGTTGATTTCCAAAGATGGTTGGGCTATTCTTGAACCCTTGTGGAAGGTGTGTCCAGGTTAACTGAGTTTTCCTCCCATTGTGTGGATTTTCCCATTCAAAGGCAAATAGCTTTTTGCTTTCATGGTCAAGGGGTATGCAGAAGAAGACATCTTTTCAATTAAGTACAGTAAACCATTTATATTTCTCTTTCACAGATGTTAACAAGGTATATGGATTTGCAACTACCGGATAAATGTCCTTAGTGATCTGGGTTACAGCCCGCAAATTTTGGACTAATCGATAACTACCATCAGGTTTCTTTACTGGAAAAATTGGAGTATTATATTCTGATTCACATTCCTCTAGAATACCATATTTCAAGAATTTTCAATTAGAGGTACTATTCCTAACCTAGCTTCTAGTTTCAGTGGGTACTGCCTCAACTGTACTGCCTTGGCATCTTCCTTCAGTTCCACTTTTACAGGCTGGGCTGTTTTTGATTTCCCAGGTATGTCAGTCTCCCATACCATAGGAATCACAGCCTCCTCCACTGCTTGCGGTATTTTCACTACCAGGTTTTCTTTTAATAACAGAATTTGTCCTACCTTAGATTCTGGAATTTTCATTACCAAGTTTCCATCCTCAAATGTTATTACGGCATCCAATTTGGTCAATAAATCCCATCCTAAAAGGCAAACTGGACAGTCTGGAACATATAAGAACTTGTGGGTTAGTTCCTTTTCTCCAAAACACAAATCCAAGGGTTGTAGGAATGGCCATACTTCCTCCTTCCCTGTGGCACCAACTGTTGTTGTAGCTCTGTGACCTACCGTCCCCTGTAAGGAATTCAGTACAGACTAAGTAGCCCCTGTGTCTACTAAAAAATTTACATCCCGGTTTTGGCAGCTTCTTTTAATCTTTCTAAAAGGCCGAGGGAGACTCATTCTTTTCCTGCATCACGTTATACAATTTTGACCAATTCATTTGCTTCGGCATAGCAGTTTGAACGCTAATCAATAACCAATCCTGATACCTCTGGAGACGGCATAACCCGCCTCCTGTATTATAATTACATTGGGGATCTTCTTCTGGAAAGTTCTCATCAACGTTAGCCTCTACTTTCCCATTCCGAATATCTTATCTCACTTTATCCCTCGCAACCTGTATAACCATATATTTTCTGTAGGGTCCATTAATGTATCCAAAATCACTTGTAAATCATCCCAATCAGGATTCTGCATTATAATTATCATCTTAATTATTGCAACCTTATCTGGATTTTCCCAATAAGGACCAGCCGATTGCTTTCAGATTACTAAATCCCCTGGCGAAAACGGAACTTTTACATAGACTGGTTACCCCCCCACACCTACTGCCTGCCGCAGGGGTGCTATTACGTTTGGTGATCCCCCCCGCTTCATCCCCCGCGGGCGGCGAGCCCGGAGGAGAGGAGCTGTAGCTCCAATTCTAGCAGCCGCCGCTCCCCCTCTTTTTCACCGCTTTAGCAGACAGTCAGCTTTTCACCTTTTTTTTTTTTTTTTTTTTTCCTCCGCAATTTATCAAGGAGAAGCTGCTGGGCACAGGTTTAGGCTCCTTTTGCCTTTTTCTCTCTTCATTTAATTCCTGCGATTATAAACTTTATATGTAATTCCAATTAGCTGAACAATAGTTACATCTCTCAGCTCCTACCTTTTGTAACTTCTTACAGATGTCAATAAACAGCACATTAAGCATCAATCCCTGACATTAATTTTAGATCCAAATCAGTCTATCCACAGAACAACACTAACTGCAATACAGCTAACTCAATTTACTTTCATGTGTACAGATGCATCTGAAGGGGAGCAAGGTGGCACTTTAGTAATGGAACCGGTTCTTATTTTGTAATTATTTCCCCAAACAAATTCTTTTGGTACCAAATATAAACATACAAACTAAAATACTGAGCTAAGACACACAAACCGAATACCGAGTTCAAATATGCAAACAGATCACAGTTACACTTCTTTTTATACATAAACTGTCCAAACCCAGCCTCCTTCTAATGTTTCAGAAAGCAATTTGACGGCGATACGTTTGAATTGGACATATAAACACAGAAGGATGCAGATAACTAACACAGAAAGATAACACAGGTAACTTTACCAGAACAACAGTAAACAGGATCAAATCACCGGTTTCAACACTAAATACAGATTAAATCACCAGAACTACAGACCAGGTGCTGAGCAGCACAAATAACCAGACCAGGTGCGCACAAATAACCAGACCAGGTGCCGAGCCTGCGGCACAAATAACCAGACCAGATGCCGAGCCTGCAGAGGTTTCCCTCTGTCTGACAGACGGCTGCCTAGGCAATACCCCGGGAGCTCCCTGCCCAACCGAGCGTGGCTTTCGCCGCGTCTGACCGGCAGGCTACCAGATGCCTGACCAGCAGGCTACCAGACCGGGTGGGTACCCACTAATCCAGATAAAGCACCTTCTTACCAGTCAGAGGTCCGTCGTGAGCAGCAGAGGGTCGGTCGCGTCTGATGCACTCCAAAAGAATACCTCGGTGCTAGCCGGAGCAGGATCGAGACGCGATCCGCCTCGCAGCCCACGATGTCCCCAGCTGGGTCGCCAAAAATGTTAGCAATCAGGACACATAACCACGGGCGTAGTTATATGCGGTGCTTTATTTCAGCACTGGGAAACCAGGGGTTCGCACCCAAAGCTGGCTTCGCTGGTCAGTCTAAGTTACACAGTATTTATACAGTCCATTCACATACATATTCATATATTCATTAAGATATGTAACGATTACTCACTATTGATTACAACATCGATTGCTACATCTTGGAACTATTTTGATCATGTGCAGTGTCCTCACTCTATACGTATTTAGGTTAAGATAAAAGCTAGGTTGTTAAGATAAAGTATACTTGAATGTGATATGCTTGAGCATCCTCTCAGGGACAGTTTACAAAACGGATTCATCCTTCCAGGAACATTTTGTAAAACTGGTCCGCTTACTAACAGGATCACTATATGTCACAGAGTCTCAGTGTGACAGTCATAGAGTCTCAGGCAGGGTCACTATGTCACAGAGTCTCAGTGTGACAGGCACAGAATATCAGGCAGGGTCACTATGATGGCACAGAGTCTCAGTGTGACGGGCACAGAGTCTCAGTCAGGGTCACTATGTCACAGAGTCTCAGTGTGACAGTCACAGAGTCTCAGTGTGACAGTCTCAGCGTCTCAGGTAGGGTCACTATGATGGCACAGAGGCACAGCGTCTCAGGCAGGGTCACTATGTCACAGAGTCTCAAGCAGGGTCACTATGATGGCACAGAGGCACAGCGTCTCCAGGCAGGGTCACTATGGTGGCACAGAGGCACAGCGACTCAGGCAGGGTCACTATGGTGGCACAGAGGCACAGCGTCTCCAGGCAGGGTCACTATGGTGGCACAGAGGCACAGCGTCTCAGGCAGGGTCACTATGGTGGCACAGAGGCACAGCGTCTCAGGCAGGGTCACTATGATGGCACAAGGCACAGCGTCTCAGGCGGGGTCACTATGATGAGACAGAGGCACAGCGTCTCAGGCAGGGTCACTATAATGGCACAGAGGCACAGCATCTCCGGCAGGGTCACTATGATGGCACAGAGGCACAGCGTCTCAGGCAGGGTCACTATGATGGCACAGAGGCACAGCGTTGCTAGGCAGGGTCACTATGATGGCACAGAGGCACAGCGCCTCATGCAGGGTCACTATGATGGCACAGAGGCACAGCGTCTCAGGCAGGGTCACTATGATGGCACAGAAGCACAGCGTCTCCAGGCAGGGTCACTATGATGGCACAGAGGCACAGCGTCTCAGGCAGGGTCACTATGATGGCACAGAGGCACAGCGTCTCCAGGCAGGGTCACTATGATGGCACAGAGGCACAGCGTCTCAGGCAGGGTCACTATGATGGCACAGAGGCACAGCGTCTCCGGCAGGGTCACTATGATGGCACAGAGGCACAGCGTCTCAGGCAGGGTCACTATAATGGCACAGAGGCACAGCTCCTCAGGCAGGGTCACTATGATGGCACAGAGTCACAGCGTCTCAGGCAGGGTCACTATGATGGCACAGAGGCACAGTGTCTCGGGCAGGGTCACTATGATGGCACAGTGGCAGAGCGTCTCAGGCAGGGTCACTATGATGGCACAGAGGCACAGCGTATCAGGCAGGGTCACTATGATGGCACAGAGGCACAGCGTCTCAGGCAGGGTCACTATGATGGCACAGCGTCTCAGGCAGGGTCACTATGATGGCACAGAGGCAGAGCGTCTCAGGCAGGGTCACTATGATGGCACAGAGGCACAGCGTGTCAGGCAAGGTCACTATGATGGCACAGAGGCACAGTGTCTGAGGCAGGGTCACTATGATGGCACAGAGGCACAGCGTCTCAGGCAGGGTCACTATGATGGCACAGAGGCACAGCGCCTCAGGCAGGGTCACTATGATGGCACAGAGGCACAGCGTCTCCAGGCAGGGTCACTATAATGGCACAGAGGCACAGCGTCTCAGGCAGGGTCACTATGGTGGCACAGAGGCACAGCGTCTCAGGCAGGGTCACTATGATGGCACAGAGGCACAGCGTCTCAGGCAGGGTCACTATGGTGGCACAGAGGCACAGCGTCTCAGGCAGGGTCACTATGATGGCACAGAGGCACAGCGTCTCCAGGCAGGGTCAATATGATGGCACAACGTCTCAGGCAGGGTCACTATGATGGCACAGAGTCTCAGGCAGGGTCACTATGATGGCACAGAGGCACAGCGTCCCTGGCAGGGTCACTATGATGGCACAGAGGCACAGCGTCTCAGGCAGGGTCACTATGATGGCACAGCGTCTCAGGCAGGGTCACTATGATGGCACAGAGGCACAGCGTCTCAGGCAGGGTCACTATGATGGCACAGAGGCACAGCGTGTCAGGCAGGGTCACTATGATGGCAAAGAGGCACATTGTCTGAGGCAGGGTCAGTATTATGGCACAGAGGTACAGCGTGTCAGGCAGGGTCACTATGATGGCACAGAGGCACAGCGTCTCAGGCAGGGTCACTCTGACGGCACAGAGGCACAGCGTCTCTGGCAGAGTCACTATGGTGGCACAGAGGCACAGCGTCTCAGGCAGGGTCACTAAGGTGGCACAGAGGCACAGCGTCTCAGGCAGCGTCACTATGATGGTACAGAGGCACATCGTCTCCAGGCAGGGTCACTATGGTGGCACAGAGGCACAGCGTCTCAGGCAGGGTCACTATGGTGGCACAGAGGCACAGCGTCCCCAGGCAGGGTCACTATGATGGCACAGAGGCACAGCGTCTCAGGCAGGGTCACTATGATGGCACAGAGTCACAGCGTCTCCAGGCAGGGTCACTATGATGGCACAGAGGCACAGCGTCTCTCAGCAGGGTCACTATGATGGCACAGAGGCACAGCGTGTCAGGCAGGGTCACTATGATGGCACAGAGGCACAGCGTCTCCAGGCAGGGTCACTATGATGGCACAGAGGCACAGCGTCTCAGGCAGGGTCACTATGATGGCACAGAGTCTCAGGCAGGGTCACTATGATGGCACAGAGGCACAGCGTCTCCAGGCAGGGTCAGTATGATGGCACAGAGGCACCGTGTCTCAGGCAGGGTCACTATGATGGCACAGAGGCACAGCGTCTCCAGGCAGGGTCACTATGATGGCACAGAGGCACAGCGTCTCAGGCAGGGTCACTATGATGGCACAGAGTCACAGCGTCTCCAGGCAGGGTCACTATGATGGCACAGAGGCACAGCGTCTCTCAGCAGGGTCACTATGATGGCACAGAGGCACAGCGTGTCAGGCAGGGTCACTATGATGGCACAGAGGCACAGCGTCTCCAGGCAGGGTCACTATGATGGCACAGAGGAACAGCGTCTCAGGCAGGGTCACTATGATGGCACAGAGGCACAGCGTCTCCAGGCAGGGTCACTATGATGGCACAGAGTCTCAGGCAGGGTCACTATGATGGCACAGAGTCTCAGGCAGGGTCACTATGATGGCGCAGAGGCACAGCGTCTCCTGGCAGGGTCACTATGATGGCACAGAGGCACAGCGTTTCCAGGCAGGGTCACTATAATGGCACAGAGGCACATCATCTCCGGCAGGGTCACTATGGTGGCACAGAGGCACAGCGTCTCAGGCAGGGTCACTATGATGGCACAGAGGCACAGCGTCTCCAGGCAGGGTCACTATGATGGCACAGAGGCACAGCGACTCCGGCAGGGTCACTATGATGGCACAGAGGCACAGCGTCTCAGGCAGGGTCACTATGGTGGCACAGAGGAACAGCATATCAGGCAGGGTCACTATGATGGCGCAGAGGCACAGCGTCTCCTGGCAGGGTCACTATGATGGCACAGCGTCTCAGGCAAAGTCACTATGATGGCACAGAGGCACAGGGTCTCAGGCAGGGTCGTTATGATGGCACAGAGGCACAGCGTCTCAGCCAGGGTCACTATCGTGGCACAGAGGCACAGTGTCTCAGGCAGGGTCACTATGATGGCACAGAGGCACAGCGTCTCTGTCAGGGTCACTATGGTGGCACAGAGGCACAGCGTCTCAGGAAGGGTCACTAAGGTGGCACAGAGGCACAGCGTCTCAGGCAGGGTCACTATGATGGCGCAGAGGCACAGCGTCTCCAGGCAGGGTCACTATGATGGCACAGCGTCTCAGGCAGGGTCACTATGATGGCACAGAGGCACAGCGTCTCAGGCAGGGTCACTATGGTGGCACAGAGGCACAGCGTCTCAGGCAGGGTCACTATGATGGCACAGAGGCACAGCGTCTCCTGGCAGGGTCACTATGATGGCACGGAGGCACAGCGTCTCAGGCAGCGTCACTATGGTGGCACAGAGGCCCAGCGTGTCAGGCAGGGTCACTATGATGGCACAGAGGCACAGCGTCTCCAGTCCGGGTCACTATGATGGCACAGCGTCTCAGGCAGGGTCACTATGATGGCACAGAGGCACAGCGTCTCAGGCTGGGTCACTATGATGGCACAGAGGCACAGCGTCTCAGGCAGGGTCACTATGGTGTCACAGAGGCACAGCGTCTCCAGTCAGGGTCACAATGATGGCACAGCGTCTCCGGCAGGGTCACTATGATGGCACAGAGGCACAGCGTCTCAGGCAGCGTCACTATGGTGGCACAGAGGCACAGCGTCTCAGGCAGGGTCACTATGATGGCACAGAGTCTCAGGCAGGGTCACTATGATGGCACAGAGGCACAGCGTACCCGGCAGGGTCACTATAATGGCACAGAGGCACAGCGTCTCCGGCAGGGTCACTATGATGGCACAGATGCACAGAGTCTCCGGCAGGGTCACTATGATGGCACAGAGGCACAGCGTCTCCAGGCAGGGTCACTATGATGGCACAGAGGCACAGCGTCTCCAGGCAGGGTCAATATGATGGCACAGAGGCACAGTGTCTCAGGCAGAGTCACTATGATGGCACAGAGGCATAGCGTCTCCAGGCAGGGTCACTAAGATGGCACAGAGGAACAGCGTCTCAGGCAGGGTCACTATGATGGCACAGAGGCACAGCGTCTCCAGGCAGGGTCACTATGATGGCACAGAGTCTCAGGCAGGGTCACTATGATGGCGCAGAGGCACAGCGTCTCAGGCAGGGTCACTATGGTGGCACAGAGGCACAGCGTCTCAGGCAGGGTCACTATGATGGCGCAGAGGCACAGCGTCTCCTGGCAGGGTCACTATGATGGCACAGAGGCACAGCGTCTCCAGGCAGGGTCACTATGATGGCACAGAGGCACAGCGACTCCGGCAGGGTCACTATGATGGCACAGAGGCACAGCGTCTCCGGCGGGGTCACTATGATCGCACAGGAGCACAGCGTCTCAGGCAGGGTCACTATGATGGCACAGAGGCACAGCGTCTCCTGGCAGGGTCACTATGATGGCACAGCGTCTCAGGCAAAGTCACTATGATGGCACAGAGGCACAGCGTCTCAGGCAGGGTCACTATGATGGCACAGAGGCACAGGGTCTCAGGCAGGGTCACTATGATGGCACAGAGGCACAGCGTCTCAGGCAGGGTCACTGTGCTGGCACAGGGGCACAGCGTCTCAGGCTGGGTCACTATGATGGCACAGAGGCACAGCGTCTCAGGCAGGGTCACTATGGTGGCACAGAGGCACAGCGTCTCAGGCAGCGTCACTATGGTGGCACAGAGGCACAGCGTCTCAGGCAGCGTCACTATGATGGCACAGAGGCACAGCGTCTCCTGGCAGGGTCACTATGATGGCACAGAGGCACAGCATCTCAGGCAGCGTCACTATGTTGGCACAGAGGCAGAGCGTCTCAGGCAGGGTCACTATGATGGCACAGAGGCACAGCGTCTCCTGGCAGGGTCACTATGATGGCACAGCGTGTCAGGCAGGGTCACTATGATGGCACAGAGGCACAGCGTCTCAGGCAGGGTCACTATGATGGCACAGAGGCACAGCGTCTCAGGCAGGGTCACTATGATGTCACAGAGGCACAGCGTCTCCAGGCAGGGTCAATATGATGGCACAGAGGCACAGTGTCTCAGGCAGAGTCACTATGATGGCACAGAGGCACAGCGTCTCCAGGCAGGGTCACTATGATGGCACAGAGTCTCAGGCAGGGTCACTATGATGGCACAGAGGCAGAGCGTCTCAGGCAGGGTCACTATAATGGCACAGAGGCACAGCGTCTCAGTCAGGGTCAGTATGATGGCACAGGTGCACAGCGTCTCCGGCAGGTTCACTATGATTGCACAGGGGCACAGCGTCTGAGGCAGGGTCACTATGATGGCAGAGAGGCACAGCGTCTCAGGCAGGGTCACTATGATGGCACAGGGGCACAGCGTCTCAGGCAGGGTCACTATGATGGCGCAGAGGAACAGCGTCTCCTGGCAGGGTCACTATGATGGCACAGAGGCACAGCGTCTCAGGCAGGGTCACTATGATGGCACAGAGGCACAGCGTCTCAGGCAGGGTCACTATGATGGCGCAGAGGAACAGCGTCTCCTGGCAGGGTCACTATGATGGCACAGAGGCACAACGTCTCAGGCAGGGTCACTATGATGGCACAGAGGCACAGCGTCTCCGGCAGGGTCACTATGATCGCACAGGAGCACAGCGTCTCAGGCAGGGTCACTATGACGGCACAGAGGCACAGCGTCTCCAGGCAGGGTCACTATGATGGCACAGAGGCACAGCGTCTCAGGCAGGGTCACTATGGTGGCACAGAGGAACAGCATCTCAGGCAGGGTCACTATGATGGCACAGAGGCACAGGGTCTCAGGCAGGGTCACTATGATGGCACAGAGGCACAGGGTCTCAGGCAGGGTCACTATGATGGCACAGCGTCTCAGGCAAAGTCACTATGATGGCACAGAGGCACAGCGTCTCAGGCAGGGTCACTATGATGGCACAGAGGCACAGGGTCTCAGGCAGGGTCACTATGATGGCACAGAGGCACAGCGTCTCCAGGCAGGGTCACTGTGCTGGCACAGGGGCACAGCGTCTCAGGCTGGGTCACTATGATGGCACAGAGGCACAGCGTCTCAGGCAGGGTCACTATGGTGGCACAGAGGCACAGCGTCTCAGGCAGCGTCACTATGGTGGCACAGAGGCACAGCGTCTCCGGCAGGGTCACTATGATGGCACAGAGGCACAGCGTCTCCTGGCAGGGTCACTATGATGGCACAGCGTGTCAGGCAGGGTCACTATGATTGCACAGCGTCTCAGGCAGGGTCACTATGATGGCACAGAGGCAGAGCGTCTCAGGCAGGGTCACTATGATGGCACAGAGGCACAGCGTGTCAGGCAGGGTCACTATGATGGCAAAGAGGCACATTGTCTGAGGCAGGGTCAGTATTATGGCACAGAGGCACAGCGTGTCAGGCAGGGTCACTATGATGGCACAGAGGCACAGCGTCTCAGGCAGGGTCACTCTGATGGCACAGAGGCACAGCGTCTCCGGCAGGGTCACTATGGTGGCACAGAGGCACAGCGTCTCAGGCAGGGTCACTATGATGGCACAGAGGCACAGCGTCTCCGGCAGGGTCACTATGGTGGCACAGAGGCACAGCGTCTCAGGCAGGGTCACTATGATGGCACAGAGGCACAGCGTCTCAGGCAGCGTCACTATGATGGTACAGAGGCACATCGTCTCCAGGCAGGGTCACTATGGTGGCACAGAGGCACATTGTCTCAGGCAGGGTCACTATGATGGCACAGAGGCACAGCGTCTCCAGGCAGGTTCACTATGATGGCACAGAGGCACAGCGTCTCAGGCAGGGTCACTATGGTGGCACAGAGGCACAGCGTCTCCAGGCAGGGTCACTAGGATGGCACAGAGGCATTAGCGTCTCAGGCAGGGTCACTATGATGGCACAGAATAACAGCGTCTCCAGGCAGGGTCACTATGATGGCACAGAGGCACAGCGTGTCAGGCAGGGTCACTATGATGGCACAGAGGCACAGCCTCTCCAGGCAGGGTCACTATGATGGCACAGAGGCACAGCGTCTCAGGCAGGGTCACTATGATGGCACAGAGTCTCAGGCAGGGTCACTATGATGGCACAGAGGCACAGCGTCTCCAGGCAGGGTCACTATGATGGCACAGAGTCTCACAAGGGTCAGTATGATGGCACAGAGGCACAGGGTCTCAGGCAGGGTCACTATGATGGCACAGAGGCACAGCGTCTCCAGGCAGGGTCACTATGATGGCACAGAGTCTCACCAGGGTCAGTATGATGGCACAGAGGCACAGGGTCTCAGGCAGGGTCACTATGATGGCACAGAGGCATAGCGTCTCCAGGCAGGGTCACTATGATGGCACAGAGGAACAGCGTCTCAGGCAGGGTCACTATGATGGCAGAGAGGCACAGCGTCTCCAGGCAGGGTCACTATGATGGCACAGAGTCTCAGGCAGGGTCACTATGATGGCACAGAGGCACAGCGACTCCGGCAGGGTCACTATGATGGCACAGAGGCACAGCGTCTCAGGCAGGGTCACTATGGTGGCACAGAGGAACAGCATCTCAGGCAGGGTCACTATGATGGCGCAGAGGCACAGCGTCTCCTGGCATGGTCACTATGATGGCACAGCGTCTCAGGCAAAGTCACTATGATGGCACAGAGGCACAGCGTCTCAGGCAGGGTCACTATGATGGCACAGAGGCACAGGGTCTCAGGCAGGGTCGTTATGATGGCACAGAGGCACAGCGTCTCAGCCAGGGTCACTATCGTGGCACAAAGGCACAGCGTCTCTGGCAGGGTCACTATGGTGGCACAGAGGCACAGCGTCTCAGGAAGGGTCACTAAGGTGGCACAGAGGCACAGCGTCTCAGGCAGGGTCACTATGATGGCGCAGAGGCACAGCGTCTCCAGGCAGGGTCACTATGATGGCACAGCGTCTCAGGCAGGGTCACTATGATGGCACAGAGGCACAGCGTCTCAGGCAGGGTCACTATGGTGGCACAGAGGCAAAGTGTCTCAGGCAGGGTCACTATGATGGCACAGAGTCTCAGGCAGGGTCACTATGATGGCACAGAGGCACAGCGTCTCAGGCAGGGTCACTATGGTGGCACAGAGGCCCAGCGTGTCAGGCAGGGTCACTATGATGGCACAGAGGCACAGCGTCTCCAGTCCGGGTCACTATGATGGCACAGCGTCTCAGGCAGGGTCACTATGATGGCACAGAGGCACAGCGTCTCAGGCTGGGTCACTATGATGGCACAGAGGCACAGCGTCTCAGGCAGGGTCACTATGGTGTCACAGAGGCACAGCGTCTCCAGGCAGGGTCACTATGATGGCACAGCGTCTCCGGCAGGGTCACTATGATGGCACAGAGGCACAGCGTCTCAGGCAGCGTCACTAAGGTGGCACAGAGGCACAGCGTCTCAGGCAGGGTCACTATGATGGCACAGAGTCTCAGGCAGGGTCACTATGATGGCACAGAGGCACAGCGTACCCGGCAGGGTCACTATAATGGCACAGAGGCACAGCGTCTCCGGCAGGGTCACTATGATGGCACAGATGCACAGAGTCTCAGGCAGGGTCACTATGATGGCACAGAGGCACAGCGTCTCCAGGCAGGGTCACTATGATGGCACAGAGGCACAGCGTCTCCAGGCAGGGTCACTATGATGGCACAGCGTCTCAGGCAAAGTCACTATGATGGCACAGAGGCACAGCGTCTCAGGCATAGTCACTATGATGGCACAGAGGCACAGCGTCTCAGGCAGGGTCACTATGATGGCACAGAGGCACAGGGTCTCAGGCTGGGTCACTAAGATGGCACAGAGGCACAGCGTCTCAGGCAGGGTCCCTATGGTGGCACAGAGGCACAGCGTCTCAGGCAGGGTCACTATGATGGCACAGAGGCACAGCGTCTCCTGGCAGGGTCACTATGATGGCACAGAGGCACAGCATCTCAGGCAGCGTCACTATGGTGGCACAGAGGCACAGCGTCTCAGGCAGGGTCACTATGATGGCACAGAGGCACAGCGTCTCCTGGCAGGGTCACTATGATGGCACAGCGTGTCAGGCAGGGTCACTATGATGGCACAGAGGCACAGCATCTCAGGCAGGGTCACTATGATGGCACAGAGGCACAGCGTCTCAGGCAGGGTCACTATGATGACACAGAGGCACAGCGTCTCCAGGCAGGGTCAATATGATGGCACAGAGGCACAGTGTCTCAGGCAGAGTCACTATGATGGCACAGAGTCTCAGGCAGGGTCACTATGATGGCACAGAGGCAGAGCGTCTCAGGCAGGGTCACTATAATGGCACAGAGGCACAGCGTCTCAGTCAGGGTCAGTATGATGGCACAGGTGCACAGCGTCTCCGGCAGGTTCACTATGATTGCACAGGGGCACAGCGTCTGAGGCAGGGTCACTATGATGGCAGAGAGGCACAGCGTCTCAGGCAGGGTCACTATGATGGCACAGGGGCACAGCGTCTCAGGCAGGGTCACTATGATGGCGCAGAGGAACAGCGTCACCTGGCAGGGTCACTATGATGGCACAGAGGCACAGCGTCTCAGGCAGGGTCACTATGATGGCACAGAGGCACAGCGTCTCCGGCAGGGTGACTATGATGGCACAGAGGCACAGCGTCTCCAGGCAGGGTCACTATGATGGCACAGAGTCTCAGGCAGGGTCACTATGATGGCGCAGAGGCACAGCGTCTCCTGGCAGGGTCACTATGATGGCACAGAGGCACAGCGTCTCCAGGCAGGGTCACTATGATGGCACAGAGGCACATCGTCTCCGGCAGGGTCACTATGGTTGCACAGAGGCACAGCGTCTCAGGCAGGGTCACTATGATGGCACAGAGGCACAGCGTCTCCAGGCAGGGTCACTATGATGGCACAGAGGCACAGCGTCTCAGGCAGGGTCACTATGGTGGCACAGAGGAACAGCATCTCAGGCAGGGTCACTATGATGGCGCAGAGGCACAGCGTCTCCTGGCAGGGTCACTATGATGGCACAGCGTCTCCAGGCAGGGTCACTATGATGGCACAGAGGCACAGCGTCTCAGGCAGGGTCACTATGATGGCACAGAGGCACAGGGTCTCAGGCAGGGTCGTTATGATGGCACAGAGGCACAGCGTCTCAGCCAGGGTCACTATCGTGGCACAAAGGCACAGCGTCTCAGGCAGGGTCACTATGGTGGCACAGAGGCACAGCGTCTCAGGAAGGGTCACTAAGGTGGCACAGAGGCACAGCGTCTCAGGCAGGGTCACTATGATGGCGCAGAGGCACAGCGTCTCCAGGCAGGGTCACTATGATGGCACAGCGTCTCAGGCAGGGTCACTATGATGGCACAGAGGCACAGCGTCTCAGGCAGGGTCACTATGGTGGCACAGAGGCACAGCGTCTCAGGCAGCGTCACTATGGTGGCACAGAGGCAAAGTGTCTCAGGCAGGGTCACTATGATGGCACAGAGTCTCAGGCAGGGTCACTATGATGGCACAGAGGCACAGCGTCTCAGGCAGGGTCACTATGGTGGCACAGAGGCCCAGCGTGTCATGCAGGGTCACTATGATGGCACAGAGTCTCAGGCAGGGTCACTATGATGGCACAGAGGCACAGCGTACCCGGCAGGGTCACTATAATGGCACAGAGGCACAGCGTCTCCGGCAGGGTCACTATGATGGCACAGATGCACAGAGTCTCCGGCAGGGTCACTATGATGGCACAGAGGCACAGCGTCTCCAGGCAGGGTCACTATGATGGCACAGAGGCACAGCGTCTCCAGGCAGGGTCAATATGATGGCACAGAGGCACAGTGTCTCAGGCAGAGTCACTATGATGGCACAGAGGCATAGCGTCTCCAGGCAGGGTCACTATGATGGCACAGAGGAACAGCGTCTCAGGCAGGGTCACTATGATGGCACAGAGGCACAGCGTCTCCAGGCAGGGTCACTATGATGGCACAGAGTCTCAGGCAGGGTCACTATGATGGCGCAGAGGCACAGCGTCTCAGGCAGGGTCACTATGGTGGCACAGAGGCACAGCGTCTCAGGCAGGGTCACTATGATGGCGCAGAGGCACAGCGTCTCCTGGCAGGGTCACTATGATGGCACAGAGGCACAGCGTCTCAGGCAGGGTCACTATGATGGCACAGAGGCACAGCGACTCCGGCAGGGTCACTATGATGGCACAGAGGCACAGCGTCTCCGGCAGGGTCACTATGATCGCACAGGAGCACAGCGTCTCAGGCAGGGTCACTATGATGGCACAGAGGCACAGCGTCTCCAGGCAGGGTCACTATGATGGCACAGAGGCACAGCGTCTCAGGCAGGGTCACTATGGTGGCACAGAGGAACAGCATCTCAGGCAGGGTCACTATGATGGCGCAGAGGCACAGCGTCTCCTGGCAGGGTCACTATGATGGCACAGCGTCTCAGGCAAAGTCACTATGATGGCACAGAGGCACAGCGTCTCAGGCAGGGTCACTATGATGGCACAGAGGCACAGGGTCTCAGGCAGGGTCACTAAGATGGCACAGAGGCACAGCGTCTCAGGCAGGGTCACTATGGTGGCACAGAGGCACAGCGTCTCAGGCAGCGTCACTATGGTGGCACAGAGGCACAGCGACTCAGGCAGGGTCACTATGATGGCACAGAGGCACAGCGTCTCCTGGCACGGTCACTATGATGGCACAGAGGCACAGCATCTCAGGCAGCGTCACTATGGTGGCACAGAGGCACAGCGTCTCAGGCAGCGTCACTATGATGGCACAGAGTCACAGCGTCTCCTGGCAGGGTCACTATGATGGCACAGCGTGTCAGGCAGGGTCACTATGATGGCACAGAGGCACAGCATCTCAGGCAGGGTCACTATGATGGCACAGAGGCACAGCGTCTCAGGCAGGGTCACTATGATGGCACAGAGGCACAGCGTCTCCAGGCAGGGTCAATATGATGGCACAGAGGCACAGTGTCTCAGGCAGAGTCACTATGATGGCACAGAGTCTCTGGCAGGGTCACTATGATGGCACAGAGGCAGAGCGTCTCAGGCAGGGTCACTATAATGGCACAGAGGCACAGCGTCTCAGTCAGGGTCAGTATGATGGCACAGGTGCACAGCGTCTCCGGCAGGTTCACTATGATTGCACAGGGGCACAGCGTCTGAGGCAGGGTCACTATGATGGCACAGAGGCACAGCGTCTCAGGCAGGGTCACTATGATGGCACAGGGGCACAGCGTCTCAGGCAGGGTCACTATGATGGCGCAGAGGAACAGCGTCTCCTGGCAGGGTCACTATGATGGCACAGAGGCACAGCGACTCAGGCAGGGTCACTATGATGGCACAGAGGCACAGCGTCTCCGGCAGGGTGACTATGATGGCACAGAGGCACAGCGTCTCCAGGCACGGTCACTATGATGGCACAGAGGCACAGCGTCTCCAGGCAGGGTCACTATGATGGCACAGAGGCACAGCGTCTCCGTCAGGGTCACTATGGTGGCACAGAGGCACAGCGTTTCAGGCAGGGTCACTATGATGGCACAGAGGCACAGCGTCTCAGGCAGGGTCACTATGATGGCACAGAGGCACAGCGTGTCAGGCAGGGTCACTATGATGGCACAGAGGCACAGCGTCTCCGGCAGGGTCACTATGGTGGCACAGAGGCACAGCGTTTCAGGCAGGGTCACTATGATGGCACAGAGGCACAGCGTCTCAGGCAGGGTCACTATGATGGCACAGAGGCACAGCGTCTCCAGGCAGGGTCACTCTAATGGCACAGAGTCTCATGAAGGGTCACTATGATGGCACAGAGGCAGAGCGTCTCAGGAAGGGTCACTATGGTGGCACAGAGGCACAGCGTCTCAGGCAGGGTCACTATGGTGGCACAGAGGCACAGCGTCTCAGGCAGGGTCACTATGATGGCACAGAGGCACAGCGTCTCCTGGCAGGGTCACTATGATGGCCCAGCGTCTAAGGCAGGGTCACTATGATGTCACAAAGGCACAGCGTCTCCGGCAGGATCACTATGAAGCACAGAGGCACAGCGTCTCAGGCAGGGTCACTATGATGGCACAGAGGCACAGCGTCTCAGGCAGGGTCACTATGATGGCACAGAGGCACAGCGTCTCCTGTCAGGCTCACTATGATGGCACAGAGGCACAGCGTCTCAGGCAGGGTCACTATGATGGCACAGAGGCACAGCGTCTCCAGGCAGGGTCACTCTAATGGCACAGAGTCTCATGCAGGGTCACTATGATGGCACAGAGGCACAGCGTGTCAGGCAGGGTCACTATGGTGGCACAGAGGCACAGCGTCTCAGGCAGGGTCACTATGGTGGCACAGAGGCACAGCGTCTCAGGCAGGGTCACTATGATGGCACAGAGGCACAGCGTCTCCAGGCAGGGTCACTATGATGGCACAGATGCACAGAGTCTCCGGCAGGGTCACTATGATGGCACAGAGGCACAGCGTCTCCTGGCAGGGTCACTATGATGGCACAGCGTCTCAGGCAAAGTCACTATGATGGCACAGAGGCACAGCGTCTCAGGCAGGGTCACTATGATGGCACAGAGGCACAGCGTCTCCAGGCAGGGTCACTATGATGGCACAGCCTCTCAGGCAAAGTCACTATGATGGCACAGAGGCACAGCGTCTCAGGCATAGTCACTATGATGGCACAGAGGCACAGCGTCTCAGGCAGGGTCACTATGATGGCACAGAGGCACTGAGACCCTTCTCAGGCTGGGTCACTAAGATGGCAAAGAGGCACAGCGTCTCAGGCAGGGTCACTATGGTGGCACAGAGGCACAGCGTCTCAGGCAGCGTCACTATGGTGGCACAGAGGCACAGCGTCTCAGGCAGGGTCACTATGATGGCACAGAGGCACAGCGTCTCCTGGCAGGGTCACTATGATGGCACAGAGGCACAGCATCTCAGGCAGCGTCACTATGGTGGCACAGAGGCACAGCGTCTCAGGCAGGGTCACTATGATGGCACAGAGGCACAGCGTCTCCTGGCAGGGTCACTATGATGGCACAGCGTCTCAGGCAGGGTCACTATGATGGCACAGAGGCACAGCATCTCAGGCAGGGTCACTATGATGGCACAGAGGCACAGCGTCTCAGGCAGGGTCACTATGATGACACAGAGGCACAGCGTCTCCAGGCAGGGTCAATATGATGGCACAGAGGCACAGTGTCTCAGGCAGAGTCACTATGATGGCACAGAGTCTCAGGCAGGGTCACTATGATGGCACAGAGGCAGAGCGTCTCAGGCAGGGTCACTATAATGGCACAGAGGCACAGCGTCTCAGTCAGGGTCAGTATGATGGCACAGGTGCACAGCGTCTCCGGCAGGTTCACTATGATTGCACAGGGGCACAGCGTCTGAGGCAGGGTCACTATGATGGCAGAGAGGCACAGCGTCTCAGGCAGGGTCACTATGATGGCACAGGGGCACAGCGTCTCAGGCAGGGTCACTATGATGGCGCAGAGGAACAGCGTCTCCTGGCAGGGTCACTATGATGGCACAGAGGCACAGCGTCTCAGGCAGGGTCACTATGATGGCACAGAGGCACAGCGTCTCCGGCAGGGTGACTATGATGGCACAGAGGCACAGCGTCTCCAGGCAGGGTCACTATGATGGCACAGAGTCTCAGGCAGGGTCACTATGATGGCGCAGAGGCACAGCGTCTCCTGGCAGGGTCACTATGATGGCACAGAGGCACAGCGTCTCCAGGCAGGGTCACTATGATGGCACAGAGGCACATCGTCTCCGGCAGGGTCACTATGGTGGCACAGAGGCACAGCGTCTCAGGCAGGGTCACTATGATGGCACAGAGGCACAGCGTCTCCAGGCAGGGTCACTATGATGGCACAGAGGCACAGCGTCTCAGGCAGGGTCACTATGGTGGCACAGAGGAACAGCATCTCAGGCAGGGTCACTATGAAGGCGCAGAGGCACAGCGTCTCCTGGCAGGGTCACTATGATGGCACAGCGTATCAGGCAAAGTCACTATGATGGCACAGAGGCACAGCGTCTCAGGCAGGGTCACTATGATGGCACAGAGGCACAGGGTCTCAGGCAGGGTCGTTATGATGGCACAGAGGCACAGCGTCTCAGCCAGGGTCACTATCGTGGCACAAAGGCACAGCGTCTCAGGCAGGGTCACTATGGTGGCACAGAGGCACAGCGTCTCAGGAAGGGTCACTAAGGTGGCACAGAGGCACAGCGTCTCAGGCAGGGTCACTATGATGGCGCAGAGGCACAGCGTCTCCAGGCAGGGTCACTATGATGGCACAGCGTCTCAGGCAGGGTCACTATGATGGCACAGAGGCACAGCGTCTCAGGCAGGGTCACTATGGTGGCACAGAGGCACCGCGTCTCAGGCAGCGTCACTATGGTGGCACAGAGGCAAAGTGTCTCAGGCAGGGTCACTATGATGGCACAGAGTCTCAGGCAGGGTCACTATGATGGCACAGAGGCACAGCGTCTCAGGCAGGGTCACTATGGTGGCACAGAGGCCCAGCGTGTCAGGCAGGGTCACTATGATGGCACAGAGTCTCAGGCAGGGTCACTATGATGGCACAGAGGCACAGCGTACCCGGCAGGGTCACTATAATGGCACAGAGGCACAGCGTCTCCGGCAGGGTCACTATGATGGCACAGATGCACAGAGTCTCCGGCAGGGTCACTATGATGGCACAGAGGCACAGCGTCTCCAGGCAGGGTCACTATGATGGCACAGAGGCACAGCGTCTCCAGGCAGGGTCAATATGATGGCACAGAGGCACAGTGTCTCAGGCAGAGTCACTATGATGGCACAGAGGCATAGCGTCTCCAGGCAGGGTCACTATGATGGCACAGAGGAACAGCGTCTCAGGCAGGGTCACTATGATGGCACAGAGGCACAGCGTCTCCAGGCAGGGTCACTATGATGGCACAGAGTCTCAGGCAGGGTCACTATGATGGCGCAGAGGCACAGCGTCTCAGGCAGGGTCACTATGGTGGCACAGAGGCACAGCGTCTCAGGCAGGGTCACTATGATGGCGCAGAGGCACAGCGTCTCCTGGCAGGGTCACTATGATGGCACAGAGGCACAGCGTCTCCAGGCAGGGTCACTATGATGGCACAGAGGCACAGCGTCTCCGGCAGGGTCACTATGATGGCACAGAGGCACAGCGTCTCCGGCAGGGTCACTATGATCGCACAGGAGCACAGCGTCTCAGGCAGGGTCACTATGATGGCACAGAGGCACAGCGTCTCCAGGCAGGGTCACTATGATGGCACAGAGGCACAGCGTCTCAGGCAGGGTCACTATGGTGGCACAGAGGAACAGCATCTCAGGCAGGGTCACTATGATGGCGCAGAGGCACAGCGTCTCCTGGCAGGGTCACTATGATGGCACAGCGTCTCAGGCAAAGTCACTATGATGGCACAGAGGCACAGCGTCTCAGGCAGGGTCACTATGATGGCACAGAGGCACAGGGTCTCAGGCAGGGTCACTAAGATGGCACAGAGGCACAGCGTCTCAGGCAGGGTCACTATGGTGGCACAGAGGCACAGCGTCTCCTGGCACGGTCACTATGATGGCACAGAGGCACAGCATCTCAGGCAGCGTCACTATGGTGGCACAGAGGCACAGCGTCTCAGGCAGCGTCACTATGATGGCACAGAGTCACAGCGTCTCCTGGCAGGGTCACTATGATGGCACAGCGTGTCAGGCAGGGTCACTATGATGGCACAGAGGCACAGCATCTCAGGCAGGGTCACTATGATGGCACAGAGGCACAGCGTCTCAGGCAGGGTCACTATGATGGCACAGAGGCACAGCGTCTCCAGGCAGGGTCAATATGATGGCACAGAGGCACAGTGTCTCAGGCAGAGTCACTATGATGGCACAGAGTCTCTGGCAGGGTCACTATGATGGCACAGAGGCAGAGCGTCTCAGGCAGGGTCACTATAATGGCACAGAGGCACAGCGTCTCAGTCAGGGTCAGTATGATGGCACAGGTGCACAGCGTCTCCGGCAGGTTCACTATGATTGCACAGGGGCACAGCGTCTGAGGCAGGGTCACTATGATGGCACAGAGGCACAGCGTCTCAGGCAGGGTCACTATGATGGCACAGGGGCACAGCGTCTCAGGCAGGGTCACTATGATGGCGCAGAGGAACAGCGTCTCCTGGCAGGGTCACTATGATGGCACAGAGGCACAGCGACTCAGGCAGGGTCACTATGATGGCACAGAGGCACAGCGTCTCCGGCAGGGTGACTATGATGGCACAGAGGCACAGCGTCTCCAGGCACGGTCACTATGATGGCACAGAGGCACAGCGTCTCCAGGCAGGGTCACTATGATGGCACAGAGGCACAGCGTCTCCGTCAGGGTCACTATGGTGGCACAGAGGCACAGCGTTTCAGGCAGGGTCACTATGATGGCACAGAGGCACAGCGTCTCAGGCAGGGTCACTATGATGGCACAGAGGCACAGCGTGTCAGGCAGGGTCACTATGATGGCACAGAGGCACAGCGTCTCCGGCAGGGTCACTATGGTGGCACAGAGGCACAGCGTTTCAGGCAGGGTCACTATGATGGCACAGAGGCACAGCGTCTCAGGCAGGGTCACTATGATGGCACAGAGGCACAGCGTCTCCAGGCAGGGTCACTCTAATGGCACAGAGTCTCATGAAGGGTCACTATGATGGCACAGAGGCAGAGCGTCTCAGGAAGGGTCACTATGGTGGCACAGAGGCACAGCGTCTCAGGCAGGGTCACTATGGTGGCACAGAGGCACAGCGTCTCAGGCAGGGTCACTATGATGGCACAGAGGCACAGCGTCTCCTGGCAGGGTCACTATGATGGCCCAGCGTCTAAGGCAGGGTCACTATGATGTCACAAAGGCACAGCGTCTCCGGCAGGATCACTATGAAGCACAGAGGCACAGCGTCTCAGGCAGGGTCACTATGATGGCACAGAGGCACAGCGTCTCAGGCAGGGTCACTATGATGGCACAGAGGCACAGCGTCTCCTGTCAGGCTCACTATGATGGCACAGAGGCACAGCGTCTCAGGCAGGGTCACTATGATGGCACAGAGGCACAGCGTCTCCAGGCAGGGTCACTCTAATGGCACAGAGTCTCATGCAGGGTCACTATGATGGCACAGAGGCAGAGCGTCTCAGGAAGGGTCACTATGGTGGCACAGAGGCACAGCGTCTCAGGCAGGGTCACTATGGTGGCACAGAGGCACAGCGTCTCAGGCAGGGTCACTATGATGGCACAGAGGCACAGCGTCTCCAGGCAGGGTCACTATGATGGCACAGAGGCACAGCGTCTCAGGCAGGGTCACTATGATGGCACAGAGGCACAGCGTCTCCTGGCAGGGTCACTATGATGGCACAGCGTCTCAGGCAGGGTCACTATGATGGCACAGAGGCACAGCGTCTGCAGGCAGGGTCACTGTGATGGCACAGCGTCTCCAGGCAGGGTCACTATGATGGCACAGAGTCTCAGGCAGGGTCACTATGATGGCACAGAGGCACAGCGTCTCCGACAGGGTCACTATGATGGCACAGAGGCACAGCGTCTCAGGCAGGGTCACTATGATGGCACAGAGGCACAGTGTCTGAGGCAGGGTCACTATGATGGCACAGAGGCACAGCGTCTCAGGCAGGGTCACTATGATGGCACAGAGGCACAGCGTCTCAGGCAGGGTCACTATGATGGCAGAGAGGCACAGCGTCTTCGGCAGGGTCACTATGATGGCACAGAGGCACAGCGTCTTCGGCAGGGTCACTATGATGGCACAGTGCACAGCGTCTCAGGCAGGGTCACTATGATGGCACAGAGGCACAGCATCTCAGGCAGGGTCACTATGATGACACAGAGGCACACCGTCTCCAGGCAGGGTCACTATGATGGCACAGAGGCACAGCGTCTCAGGCAGGGTCACTATGATGACACAGAGGACAGCGTCTCCTGGCAGGGTCACTATGATGGCACAGTGTCTTACGCAGGGTCACTATGATGACACAGAGGCACAGCATCTCAGGCAGGGTAACTATGATGGCACAGAGGTACAGCGTCTCAGGCAGGGTCACTATGTCGCACAGAGGCACAGCGTCTCCGGCAGGGTCACTATGATGGCACAGAGGCACAGCGTCTCTAGGCAGGGTCAATATGATGGCACAGAGGCACAGCGTCTTCGGCAGGGTCACTATGATGGCACAGAGGCACAGCGTCTTCGGCAGGGTCACTATGATGGCACAGTGCACAGCGTCTCAGGCAGGGTCACTATGATGGCACAGAGGCACAGCGTCTCAGGCAGGGTCACTATGATGACACAGAGGCACAGCGTCTCCAGGCAGGGTCACTATGATGGCACAGAGGCACAGCGTCTCAGGCAGGGTCACTATGATGGCACAGAGGACAGCGTCTCCTGGCAGGGTCACTATGATTGCACAGTGTCTTACGCAGGGTCACTATGATGACACAGAGGCACAGCATCTCAGGCAGGGTAACTATGATGGCACAGATGTACAGCGTCTCAGGCAGGGTCACTATGTCGCACAGAGGCACAGCGTCTCCGGCAGGGTCACTATGATGGCACAGAGGCACAGCGTCTCCGGCAGGGTCACTATGATGGCACAGAAGCACAGCGTCTCCGGCACGGTCACTATGGTGGCACAGAGGCACAGCGTCTCAGGCAGGGTCATTATTATGGCGCAGAGGCACAGCGTCTCAGGCACGGTCACTATGATGGCACAGAGGCACAGCGTCTCAGGCAGGGTCATTATGATGGCGCAGAGGCACAGCGTCTCAGGCATGGTCACTATGATGGCACAGAGGCACAGCGTCTCCGGCAGGGTCACTATGATGGCACAGAGGCACAGCGTCTCAGGCAGGGACACTATGATGGCACAGAGGCATAGCGTCTCTAGGCAGGGTCACTATGATCGCACAGAGGCACAGCGTCTCAAGCAGGGTCACTATGATGGCACAGAGGCACAGCGTCTCCGGCAGGGTGACTATGATGGCACAGAGGCACAGCGTCTCAGGCAGGGTCACTATGACGGCACAGAGGCACAGTGTCTCAGGCTGGGTCACTATGATGGCACAGAGGCACAGCGTCTCCAGGCAGGGTCACTATGATGGCACAGAGGCACAGCGTCTCAGGCAGGCTCACTATGATGGCACAGAGGCACAGCGTCTCCTGGCAGGGTCACTATGATGGCACAGAGGCACAGCGTCTCAGGCAGGGTCATTATTATGGCGCAGAGGCACAGCGTCTCCAGGCAGGGTCACTATGATGGCACAGAGGCACAGCGTCTCCGGCAGGGCCACTATGATGGCGCAGAGGCACAGCGTCTCAGGCAGGGTCACTATGATGGCACAGAGGCACAGCGTCTCCAGGCAGGGTCACTATGATGGCACAGAGGCACAGCGTCTCTAGGCAGGGTCACTATGATGGCACAGAGGCACAGCGTCTCCGGCAGGGTCACTATGATGGCACAGAGGCACAGCGTCTCAGGCAGGGACACTATGATGGCACAGAGGCATAGCGTCTCTAGTCAGGGTCACTATGATGGCACAGAGGCACAGTGTCTCAGGCAGGGTCACTATGATGGCACAGAGGCACAGCGTCCCCAGCAGGGTCACTATGATGGCACAGAGGCACAGCGTCTCAGGCAGGGTCACTATGATGGCACAGAGGCACAGCGTCTCAGGCAGGGTCACTATGATGGCACAGAGGCACAGCGTCTCCGGCATGGCCACTATGATGGCACAGAGGCAGAGCGTCTCCAGGCAGGGTCACTATGATGGCACAGAGGCACAGCGTCTCAGGCACGGTCACTATGATGACACAGAGGCACACCGTCTCCAGGCAGGGTCACTATGATGGCACAGAGGCACAGCGTCTCAGGCAGGGTCACTATGATGACACAGAGGACAGCGTCTCCTGGCAGGGTCACTATGATGGCACAGTGTCTTACGCAGGGTCACTATGATGACACAGAGGCACAGCATCTCAGGCAGGGTAACTATGATGGCACAGAGGTACAGCGTCTCAGGCAGGGTCACTATGTCGCACAGAGGCACAGCGTCTCCGGCAGGGTCACTATGATGGCACAGAGGCACAGCGTCTCTAGGCAGGGTCAATATGATGGCACAGAGGCACAGCGTCTTCGGCAGGGTCACTATGATGGCACAGAGGCACAGCGTCTTCGGCAGGGTCACTATGATGGCACAGTGCACAGCGTCTCAGGCAGGGTCACTATGATGGCACAGAGGCACAGCGTCTCAGGCAGGGTCACTATGATGACACAGAGGCACAGCGTCTCCAGGCAGGGTCACTATGATGGCACAGAGGCACAGCGTCTCAGGCAGGGTCACTATGATGGCACAGAGGACAGCGTCTCCTGGCAGGGTCACTATGATTGCACAGTGTCTTACGCAGGGTCACTATGATGACACAGAGGCACAGCATCTCAGGCAGGGTAACTATGATGGCACAGATGTACAGCGTCTCAGGCAGGGTCACTATGTCGCACAGAGGCACAGCGTCTCCGGCAGGGTCACTATGATGGCACAGAGGCACAGCGTCTCCGGCAGGGTCACTATGATGGCACAGAAGCACAGCGTCTCCGGCACGGTCACTATGGTGGCACAGAGGCACAGCGTCTCAGGCAGGGTCATTATTATGGCGCAGAGGCACAGCGTCTCAGGCACGGTCACTATGATGGCACAGAGGCACAGCGTCTCAGGCAGGGTCATTATGATGGCGCAGAGGCACAGCGTCTCAGGCATGGTCACTATGATGGCACAGAGGCACAGCGTCTCCGGCAGGGTCACTATGATGGCACAGAGGCACAGCGTCTCAGGCAGGGACACTATGATGGCACAGAGGCATAGCGTCTCTAGGCAGGGTCACTATGATCGCACAGAGGCACAGCGTCTCAAGCAGGGTCACTATGATGGCACAGAGGCACAGCGTCTCCGGCAGGGTGACTATGATGGCACAGAGGCACAGCGTCTCAGGCAGGGTCACTATGACGGCACAGAGGCACAGTGTCTCAGGCTGGGTCACTATGATGGCACAGAGGCACAGCGTCTCCAGGCAGGGTCACTATGATGGCACAGAGGCACAGCGTCTCAGGCAGGCTCACTATGATGGCACAGAGGCACAGCGTCTCCTGGCAGGGTCACTATGATGGCACAGAGGCACAGCGTCTCAGGCAGGGTCATTATTATGGCGCAGAGGCACAGCGTCTCCAGGCAGGGTCACTATGATGGCACAGAGGCACAGCGTCTCCGGCAGGGCCACTATGATGGCGCAGAGGCACAGCGTCTCAGGCAGGGTCACTATGATGGCACAGAGGCACAGCGTCTCCAGGCAGGGTCACTATGATGGCACAGAGGCACAGCGTCTCTAGGCAGGGTCACTATGATGGCACAGAGGCACAGCGTCTCCGGCAGGGTCACTATGATGGCACAGAGGCACAGCGTCTCAGGCAGGGACACTATGATGGCACAGAGGCATAGCGTCTCTAGTCAGGGTCACTATGATGGCACAGAGGCACAGTGTCTCAGGCAGGGTCACTATGATGGCACAGAGGCACAGCGTCCCCAGCAGGGTCACTATGATGGCACAGAGGCACAGCGTCTCAGGCAGGGTCACTATGATGGCACAGAGGCACAGCGTCTCAGGCAGGGTCACTATGATGGCACAGAGGCACAGCGTCTCCGGCATGGCCACTATGATGGCACAGAGGCAGAGCGTCTCCAGGCAGGGTCACTATGATGGCACAGAGGCACAGCGTCTCAGGCACGGTCACTATGATGGCACAGAGGCACAGAGTGTCAGGCAGGGTCACTATGATGGCACAGAGGCACAGCGTCTCAGGCAGGGTCACTATGATGGCACAGAGGCACAGCGTCTCAGGCAGGGTCACTATGATGGCACAGAGGAACAAGGTCTCCAGGCAGGGTCACTATGATGGCATAGAGGCACACCGTCTCCGGCAGGGTCACTATGATGGCACAGAGGCACAGCGTCTCCGGCAGGGTCACTATGATGGCACAGAGGCACAGCGTCTCCGGCGGGGTCACTATGATGGCACAGAGGCACAGCGTCTCAGGCAGGGTCACTATAATGGCACAGAGGCACAGCGTCTCCAGGCAGGGTCACTATGATGGCACAGAGGCACAGCGTCTCAGGCAGGGTCACTATGATGGCACAGAGGCACAGCGTCTCTAGGCAGGGTCACTATGATGGCACAGAGGCACAGCGTCTCAGGCAGGGTCACTATGATGGCACAGAGGCACAGCGTCTCCAGGCAGGGTCACTATGATGGCACAGAGGCACAGCGTCTCTGGCAGGGTCGCTATGATGGCACAGAGGCACAGCGTCTCAGGCAGGGTCACTATGATGGCACAGAGGCACAGCGTCTCTAGGCAGGGTCACTATGATGGCACAGAGGCACAGCGTCTCAGGCAGGGTCACTATGATGGCACAGAGGCACAGCGTCTCCAGGCAGGGTCACTATGATGGCACAGAGGCACAGCGTCTCTGGCAGGGTCGCTATGATGGCACAGAGGCACAGCGTCTCAGGCAGGGTCGCTATGATGGCACAGAGGCACAGCGTCTCAGGCAGGGTCGCTATGATGGCACAGAGGCACAGCGTCTCCGGCAGGGTGACTATGATGGCACAGAGGCACAGCATCTCAGGCAGGGTCACTATGATGGCACAGAGGCACAGCATCTCAGGCAGGGTCACTATGATGGCACAGAGGCACAGCATCTCAGGCAGGGTCACTATGGTGGCACAGAGGCACAGCATCTCAGGCAGGGTTACTATGATGGCACAGAGGCAGAGCATCTCAGGCAGGGTCACTATGATGGCACAGAGCCACAGCGCCACAGCGCTACAGTCAAAGGGTCTCAGTCATACTCACAGCATCACAAAGTCACAGACTCACAGAGTCAGAGTCACATATACACTTAGACACAGAGTCAGAGTCACAGTCACAAAGTCGCAGTAACAGTCACAGAGTCACAGTCACCGTGTCACAGTGTCATAGACAGACAGTGTCACAGTGACAGTCTCGTTCAGAGTCACAGAGTCACAGAGTCACAGAGTCACAGTCAGTCACAGCGTCACAGAATCTGCGTCACAGCGTCAGAGCCACAGCGTCACAGCGTCAGAGCCACAGCGTCAGAGTCACTGTGTCACACTCTCACAGAGTCATAGAGACATAGTGTCACATAATCACAGTTTCACAGTCACAGGGTTACTATGTCACAGAGTCTCAGTGTGACAGTCAAAAAGTCAGAGTCACAGGGTCACTATGTCACAGAGTCTCAGTGTGACAGTCAAGAAGTCAGAGTCACAGGGTTGTCACAGGGTTGTCACAGGGTCGTCACAGGGTCTGATTTATAGTTACAGAGCCACAGAATCACAGTGACAGTCACATATTCACAGACTCACAGTCACAGTGTCACAGAGTCACAGAATTACAGTGACAGTCACAGAGTCACAGTCAAAGTGTCACAGTGTCACAGAGTCATAGAGACACAGTGTCACAGTCAAAGTGTCTCAGTCACAATCACAGTGTCACAAAGACACAGTCACAGTCACAGAATCACAAAGACACAGAGTCACAGTCACTGTGTCACAGTGTCACAGAGAGACAGTGTCACAGTGTCCAGGGTTAAGATTGCAGGGTGACAATAAAACCCTGGCAGATGTATTGTTAACCTCCTCTCCCCGCTTCCCACTCAGGACGGGCGATCGGGAGGGAAAGAAGAACAGAGAGAAGAGAGTTGGAAAAGTTAAAGATGTTTTACTAATGCTACTAATAAGAATAGAGAAAATAATACAAAATATACAAAACCAATCTTGAAAGTCTCAGCAACTGCAGAGCCGGCACCGAAAGTCCTGGATTAGACTCTGCAACCAGGCGGAGCTGGATTCAGTCTCTCACTAGGCCTCAGTTTTCAGGGACGACCAGCAAGGTCCTCTCCTAATGTCGGCCATAAGCAGAAGGGAAAAGGGCAAAAGGGAACGAGATCCTTGTGATCTCCCACTTTTATATGAAGTATTCACGTGAATGGAATGTTATACACAGTTGGTCAGTTTCTTAGTCACTTGTTTCTCGTTACCCCTCTCGCGAGATGTCCATCCATGCTTATCAATAAGTTTGCATTCCATTGCTAGGTTTACCAAAACATGTGTCTGGTTCTCCAGGAAAATGCAGTTAATATGAAGGCTTTAGCTGACAGGCAAAATTCACTGAAAGAGAAACTTGTTTTTAACAAAACCAGGACATTCCACCCCTTATAATATGCCATTCACTGAATACTTAAACCTTATCAATACAATCTATCAACACAATCTAATTAATCACTACTACTATATATATATATATATATATACATATATACACAGGAGTAATTAATCAGTGGACCATCCTTTAAAAAGTTCATTAAGTTCATTTTGTCACGACAGTCTCCCAGGGCAGGAAAAATGGTACAAGTGCATCTCATGACCACTGTTTGTGGGTTAAAGACATCAACTTCGAAGAATTTGTCAGGCGCCACTCGAAGAAGCTAGCTCTGGTTTCATCATCACTGTTTTGATCTGAAAGACACTTATTTAATACTGTTAGTATGGCAATTCACATCCGGCAGTTCAGTATTGAATATTTTCACCTAAACTCAAATCCCCTTGAGGTCCACACCGAACTTCTCCATCCTTAAGCATCACCCACCAGGTGCTGCCAGGTCCCTGGGCAAAAACAATCCCGCGAATGGGTTTGCCTTTGCCTGAGGCAGGAGGAACCCAGACTGCCTTTCCTAACATGTTTTTCATGTGTACTACAGGGACTTTATCTCCTTCTACAGTCCGTAGAATTTCTGATTGGGCAGGCCCGGATCGATTGGTTGATCCCCTGGTGTTGACCAACCAAGTGGCTTTTGCTAAATGTGAATCCCAGTTTTTAAAGGTTCCACGACCAACTGCCTTTAGTGTAGTTTTTAGCAAACCATTGTACCTTTCAATTTTCCCAGAGGCTGGTGCATGATATGGAATATGATATACCCACTCAATACCATGTTCTTTGGCCCAATTGTCTATAATACTGTTTTTGAAATGAGTACCATTGTCTGATTCAATTCTTTCTGGTGTACCGTGTTGCCAAAGGACTTGCTTTTCAAGGCCCAAGATAGTGTTTCGGGCTGTAGCATGAGGTACAGCATATGTTTCCAACCATCCAGTGGTTGCTTCCACCATTGTAAGTACATAACGCTTACCTTGACGTGTTTGTGGAAGTGTAATATAATCAATCTGCCAAGCTTCTCCATACTTATACTTTAACCATCGCCCCCCATACCATACAGGCTTTAACCGTTTCGCTTGTTTGATTTCGGCGCAAGTTTCACATTCATGAATAACCTGTGAAATAGTGTCCATAGTTAAATCCACCCCTCGATCGCGAGCTCATTTATACGTTGCATCTCTACCTTGATGCCCTGAAGCATCATGGGCCCACCGAGCTAGGAAAAGTTCACCTTTATGTTGCCAGTCCAAGTCCACCTCAGCTACTTTAATCTTAGCAGCTTGATCTGCTTGTTGGTTGTTTAGATGTTCCTCGGTGGCTCGACTTTTAGGCACATGAGCATCTACATGACGAACTTTCACAGGCAGGCTCTCTAGCCGAGCAGCAATGTCTTGCCACAGTGTGGCAGCCCAAATGGGTTTACCTCTGCGCTGCCAGTTGCTTTTCTTCCATTGCTGTAGCCACCCCCACAAGGCATTTGCTACCATCCATGAGTCAGTATAGAGATAAAGTATTGGCCACTTCTCTCGTTCAGCAATGTCAAAAGCCAGCTGGATGGCTTTCACTTCTGCAAATGGACTCGATTCACCTTGTCCTTCAGTGGCTTCTGTAACTTGTCGTGTGGGACTCCACACAGCAGCTTTGCACCTTCGATGTTTTCCTACAAGACGACAGGATCCATCTGTGAACAGTGCATACTGCTTATCAGTCTCTGAAAGAGTATTATACGGTGGTGCTTCTTCAGCACGTTTTACTTCCTCCTCATCTGGAGACATCCCAAAGTCTTTGCTTTCTGGCCAGTCTGTAATCACTTCTAAGATCCCTGGGCGATTGGGATTTCCAATTCGAGCTCGTTGCATGATCAATGCAATCCATTTACTCCACGTAACTTCGGTCGCATGATGTGGAGAGGGAACTGTCCCTTTGAACATCCAGCTCAGTACCAGCAGTCGAGGTGCCAGGAGGAGCTGTGCTTCAGTACCGATCACTTCTGAAGCAGCTCGAACTCCTTCGTATGCTGCTAGTATCTCTTTTTCAGTTGGAGTATAGTTGGCCTCAGATCCTTTGTATCCTTGACTCCAAAAACCTAAGGGTCAACCTCGGGCTTCTCCTGGTGCTTTCTGCCAGAGGCTCCAGGTAAGTCCATTATCTCCGGCTGCGCTGTAGAGCACATTTTTAACATCTAGTCCAGTCCGAACTGGTCCAAGGGCCACCGCATGAGTTATCTCACGCTTCATTTGTTCAAAGGCTTGTCGTTGTTCAGGGCCCCACTCAAACTGGTTCTTTTTACGAGTCACTCGATAGAGAGGGCTCACAATCTGGCTGTAGTCAGGGATATGCATCCTCCAAAAACCTACAACGCCCAAGAAAGTCTGGGTCTCCTTTTTATTAGTAGGTGGAGACATTGCAGCAATTTTGTTGATCACATCCATTGGGATCTGACGACGGCCATCTTGCCATTTTATTCCTAAAAACTGGATCTCTCGTGCAGGTCCCTTGACCTTGCTTCGTTTTATGGCAAAACCAGCATCCAAAAGAATCTGAATTATTCTCTCACTTTTCTCGAAGACTTCTTTTGCTGTGTCACCCCATACAATGATGTCATCAATATATTGCAAGTGTTCTGGAGCTTTACCTTGCTCCAGCATGGTCTGGATCAGTCCATGGCAGATGGTAGGACTGTGTTTCCACCCCTGGAGCAAGCGATTCCACGTGTACTGGATGCCCCTCCAGGTGAAAGCAAACTGCGGCCTGCACTCTGCTGCTACAGGAATAGAGAAAAATGCATTAGCAATGTCAATTGTAGCATACCACTTAGCTGCCTTTGACTCCAGTTCAAATTGCAGTTCTAGCATGTCAGGCACAGCAGCACTCAGTGGTGGCGTAACTTCATTCAGGCCACGATAGTCCACAGTTAGTCTCCACTCATCACTAGACTTAAGCACTGGCCAGATTGGGCTGTTAAAAGGTGAGCGAGTCTTACTGATCACACCCTGGCTTTTCAATTGACGGATCAACTTCTGGATAGGAATCAAAGAGTCTCGATTGGTGCGATATTGCCGACGTGGTAGCAATTGGCACCTGCTGATCGTCAACCATCAGCAGTCCTACAACAGAAGGATTGTCGTGAGACGATGTGGAGAATGCAAAATTGCCGGCAGGAGCTCTTTGAGCACGACGGGCGGGCCGGCGAGAGTAATGAGTCTAATTCAATATGAATTTAACATCAATACCCTTTAATGAACTCTTAACAACACTGAATATCAATGTCCCCAAGACCACGTTTTTCCAACCCTTATATACTCTATACCCAAAAGGCCATGCGGCAAGCACGGGCTACGATTGGTTACACTTGCAGTCATTCTTCCCCCCCCGCCACGATGGTGATTGGCTGCAGGGCACTGTCCACATGCGCAGCGACAACGACGGCACCCTCCTGCAGCCTGGGTCGAGGGCAGACCAGCTTCTGTTTACTTCCGTGCGGTCCTAGTGCACCCCAGCCACCTCAAGCCCTGGCTTGTTCACAGCATACAGCCCAAAAACTCCACAAAGGATTATCTGAAAGACCAGGCAAATCAGACAGATGTTCAATTGTCCACAGCTGCTATACCAAATGCTCACCTATACCCTTTTGGGTCCTTAAAATACCCTCTCTTGAGGTAGTCTATGCCAAGGATGCACGGAGCATCTGGACCAGTCACATTTCAGCCTCTACAACAGTCAGTTCCTGGGATCCCCCAGTCACTCCAACAATATTGATGGATTGCGTTCCTTTATAATTAGAAGGAATTATCGTGCACTGAGCACCAGTGTCCACTAAAGCTTTGTACTCCTGGGGGTGTGTTGTACCAGGCCATCATATTTGTACAGTCCAATAAACTCTGTTATCCCTTTCCTCCACCTGGTTGGAGGCAGGGCACCTCTAATTTCTGTTTTGCACAGTCTCTGGGTGTGAATTAGAGGTTCCTTCGAGAGCATCAGAATCTCTTCTGTTCCTTTAGTAAACTGGAGCAGCCACCTTCCTACGAGTTTTTCCTTTGATCTCACGTACTCGTTCTTGAAGTTCTGAGGTAGGTCTTCCATGCCACTTATTCATGTTTTCTCCTTGCTCATGTAGGAAGAACCACAGTGAACCTCTTTTTGTGGGCTGCCTCTGTCCTCTCTCTCGAGATTGGAAATGCCTTTTCCTAATAGCTGAAACACAGGTTTGTGCAGGTCGTGAATGGTATGTGTCTTCTCTGAGTTCTTTGATTTCTTGCAACAGCTTTTCAAACCGGTCATCAGATTTTTCACAGTTTCTCCACAGCAGAGACACAAGCCCATAGAGAACTAGCAAGGCTGTCCTCAAAGTTCCGGAGCTGCTCTATCACTTCAGTAATATCTTGTGCACCTCCAGCTGACCAGACCATTCCTGCCAATGACTGAGCATATGCAGGTGGTGCACTTTGTACAAATCTGTGCCACAGAGGTTGTGTACAATTGATTCTATCTGGGTCTGTCCCCTCTTGGCTGTTTGGTCCAAAATAAATGATCTCTCACACAGCTAATTCTCTCAGGAACTGAATACCTTTCTCCATAGTATTCCATTTCCCTAACTTGGATATACAATCTTCCTTGTAGGGAAATCTTACTTTCACAGCTGCCAGGAGTCGGGTCCAGAGACTAGTGGCGTTAGACTCTCTTGAAATTGCCCTATCAATGGTGGAATCTCTTGACAGAGATCCCAGCTGCCTGGCTTCACCACCTTCCAATTCAATTGTTTCTGCCCCATTGTCCCAGCATCGGAGCAGCCAGGTTAAAATATTCTCGCCTTCACGACGACTAAAGTCTTTTCGCAGATCTCTCAGTTCACCTGGAGAAAAGGACCGAGTGGTGGTCACTTCATCTCCTCCCTGTCCTGATGGTGCCCCTTGGGTTGATGGTGGCCCTGTGCCAACATCTGCTGCACGGGTAGTCTTTCTGGTGACTTTCTTACAACCAGCAACTGATGCTGGTATGGGTTCACCATCATTTGATTCATTTCCAGAGTCTGAATGACTGTCACAGTGATTGCTGTGGTTACAGCAGCAACAGTGACCAGTGTGTGAAGAAGGGGGGGCTGCCTTGTTGGCCTTTGAGGCTGGAGAAGTAATGTTATCTGCAGCGACCTTGGCAGAGGAACTCTGCGGAGGAGTTGTAGCTTCAGCCTGAGAAGCCGCCGTTGGGGGGCAGTGGCTGCAGCGGCAGCTTTCGCTGTTTTGCTCTTTCTTGAGAGGCCAGGAGTGCTTTTTGTTAAAGCTCCCAAAGACGCACCGCAAATCTTAGGACTAAAAAGAGACGCAAACCTCCTGTTGAACCCCATTTCTCTTAACATTAACAGAAACTGACACACATTCATCAAACCTGATAACACCATCACAGTTTTATCAAAACTCCAAGGATATTCAAAGCTCTCTAAAACATTTGCGAACTGTCCTAGTGAAAAAACGAAAGTATTGTTATTCAGCCTTTCTAAAGATTCACTCGACCAATTAACAAACACAGAGCCATACTGCTCTTTAATCTCTCCTGGATGCTTTTCAAGGTAAAGCAGAAACGAGTAGAAATTCATTAGCAGCTGCAGTATAACGAAATAAACCAGTGACAAACCACACAGTATCATCATGATCATTGTCCAGTTCCTTGTTGTTATATAATGAATACTTCAATTTAAAAAGAAGGCCCAATACAGATATGGAATCAGTGAGCACAATGTAGAAAATAACTGATACAACTTATGCCATAACATCTTTAAATCAGTGTAATTCACTTTGCCTTAATACCACTAAATAAAGTCCGAAGCAAACAGACGTGGAGTATCACAACTCTATGAGCTGGCACTGTGGCAAGAAAATTGAAAATTATGTCAGAGCAGTAGAAAAGCCAAAAAATCTCCAAATTTACCCCTTTCTCTTTGCCCCACGTTGGGCGCCAATTATCTGTAGAGGGTTAAGATTGCGGGGTGACAAGAAAACCCTGGCAGATGTATTATTAACCTCCTCTCCCCCCACTTCCCCTTTTTGCCCCTCCCTCTCCCCCCTTCCCACTCAGCACAGGCAATCGGGAGGGAAAGAAGGACAGAGAGAAGAGAGTTGGAAAAATTAACCATGTCTTACTAATGCTACTAATAAGAATAGAGAAAATAATACAAAATATAAAAAACCAATCTTGAAAGTCTCAGCAACTGCAGAGCCGGCACCCAAAGTCCTGGATTAGACTCTGCAGCCAACCGGAGCTGGATTCAGTCTCTCACTAGGCCTCAGTTCGCAGGGACAACTAGCAAGGTCCTCTCCTAATGTCGGCCATAAGCAGAAGGGAAGAAGCAAAGGCAAAAGGGAAAAGGGACGAGATCCTTGTGATCTCCCACTTTTATATGAAGTATTCACGTGAATGGAATGTTATACACAGTTGGTCAGTTTCTTGGTCACTTGTTTCTCGTTGTCCCTCTCGCCAGATGTCCATCCATGCTTATCAATAAGTTTGCATTCCATTGCTAGGTTTAGCAAAACTTGTCTCTGGTTCTCCAGGAAAATGCAGTTAATATGAAGGCTTTAGCTGACAGGCAAAATTCACTGAAAGAGAAACTTGTTTTTAACAAAACCAGGACACCTCTCTTCTTTCCTTTTCTCTCACTCTCCTGCTTCCTGCCTCTTTTCTTTCAAATTCTCCATTTCAGTCCTGCAGCCCAACACTACTTTTTATTCTTTCTTCCCTTTCTCCTGCTCCCTTCGCTTTCTCCCTCTGTCCCATATCTTTCTTCCCGACTTGTCTGTTGGAGACTTTGGGGCACTTTGGCCCCAAGTCTGGGGATGGTTTGGCCAGTTTTCAGAGGCTTTGCTGGTGACAGCAGGGACAGCAGGCAGTGACAAGCCCGGGGCTCACAGGCTCCCCCTCCCCTAGGGGGCGCTCGGCTGCCACACCCAGCTGACATAGAGCCTTTGTCACAATGCCCGCTACCGTGGCGAGGATGCGGTGACTCTGCAGGTGACAGGGACACTGCAGGACTTGGTGTCAGCTCAGCAATTTCTTAGTTCCCCAAAGAAGCTGAATTCTGCAAAGTGCTGCCTTTGCTGTTGAAATGATGTCATCAGGTGGGTATTTTGGTGTAATACACTGAAAACCAGAGCAGAACTCATGAAATATTCCCATGATATGCATGATCCCTGCACCAAACCACCATGACTCAGCCTAAGGAGATCTGCAGCTTATTTTTTTGTACTGCCAGCAGATTGTGGAAGTACAGTATAAAAATCATCTTTATGGAGAGATCTTTGCATTTTAGGCTTAGTCTAAGTGTCTCAAGTAGCTGGGGTTTTTGTTTGGGCCTAATCCATAAGGTCTGATGGCTTTCCTCCTCCTCTGAAGGTGGATGTGGTAGAAAATATAAAGCAAATTAACGTCCTGCAGCCTAGCCTTGCCTTGCCTTGCATTGCAGCCCTTATGCTTGGCAAAAGGAGAGGATTAAAAGCTTTTGCTAGTTAAAGTAATCAGTGAAATGTCATTGCAAGTGTGGGTCTTACAATGAGAGATGTCTGGATTTCTTTTTGTAACAGCACAAATCTTTTTAGCCTGTTCCCAGGAATTGATGGAATAGGAAAGGAGTCCAAAGGAGTGTACGTATTCATTTTCCAAGTAACTGCTTTATATGTCTGTAATGGAGAAGATTGTCTAGAAGAAGCCAGAGGAGTTCCATTCCACATCTCTGTCATTGGGTGGATTGGTTGACTTCAGGGTTTGCAGTGACAGGAGTTTCCTGTGTGATTTACAGCTCAAATATGGTCAGAGAAACTGTCCTCATTTCATTTTTCATTTCTCTCACATGGATACCCAGAGAGATTTTAACCTGGACTGCAGACTGGTGACTTCCACTAGTCTTTTGCTGACATGGCTAACTTAGGAATTAAAACATCAGACTTGTTTGTAAAGAAATTTTCAATTGGTGAAGGACATTTAGAGGAGGAATGATGCTAATGAACATACGGGGAATAATGTGAAATGACTCTTCAAAAAATAATAAAGGGAAAGCTTGTAGGGGAAAAAAAAAAAAAAAAAAAAAAAAGAAAAAAAAAAAAGAATCAGGACAGCTGATGTTTTCTATCCCCCAAATCCCTTGGGCAGGAGTCTGAAGAGCTCTCTATTAGTCATGGTGACAGGATCTGTCATATTTCTAGAAACTGAGTTTAGAAGCTTTTAGAGGTGATTTGATCAACATGTGGTCACTGTTCCTTGTCAGAGCTCGAAGTATGTGCAAGATTTTGCAGGGACATCTGGCTGGAAGTGTTGATTAAACAGTATGGAGGATTAAATAGTACATAGGATTAAATAGTATATACGATTGCAGTACAAGTGCTTTGCATCCTCTACAAATTGCCAAATAAGTAGTAAAGTTAAATAGACTAGACTAGCATTTTAAAATCAGGAGTGACTGTCTGCAGGCTAAATCATGTTTTCTTGCTATTTGATACTGCACTATAGCCCTTGGGACTTGCTGTCTGGAAGAGAAAAAAAACCCTAACCAAACCAAATCTGAGAGGAAAAAAATCTGAGGAGAGTGTCTGCTTTTAAACGATGTAATTATTTTTTCTGTGTTGCGTTATTTCAAGGTCCAGGTCTCCCTGTAGTGCTTTGTCTTACCCTAGAAGTTCATATACCCACTGCAAGTCACAATCAGGTTCTTTGTGCCCTGTCAGGCTCTGTGAAACTCTGTCAGGCTCTGTTGGGCTCTATTGGGTCCTGTCAGACTCTGTCAAGCTCTGTCGGGCTTTTTCATGTCCTCTGGGACTCTATTGGGGTCTTCTGGGTGCTTTCAGGCTTTGTCGGGTGCTTTCAGGATTTGTTGGGCTCTGTCAGGCCCTGTCGGGCCCTGTCAGGCTCTGTCTGGCTTTGTTGGGCCCTGTTGGGGTCTGTCAGGCTTTGTCAGGCCTTGTTGAGCTCTCTTGACCTCTATCAGGCACTGTTGGGCCCTGTCAGGCTCTGTCGGGTTTTTTCAAGCTCTGACAGGCTCCATGGGGCTTTGTAAGGCTTTCTGAAGCTTTGTCAGGCCCTGTTGTGCTTTGTCAGGCTCTCTTGGTCTTTATTGGGCTTTGTCGGGCTCTGTCAGGCCCTGTCAGACTTTGTCTGGCAGTCAGGCTCTGATGGTCTCTTCGGGGCTTTGTTGGGCTTTGTTGGGCTCTGTTGGGCTTTGCTGGGCTTTGTCCAGCCCTGTCGGGCTCTGTCGGCCTCTGTCAGCCTCTGTCAGGCTCTGTTGGTCTTGTTTGAGCTTTGTTGATCTCTACTGGGCTTTGTTGGTCTCTGTTGGTCTCTGCTGGGCTTTGTAGGGCTCTGTTTGGCTTTTGGGAGCTCTGTTGGGCTTTAAGGAGCTTTGTCAGGCTTTATTGGGCTTTGTCAGGCTTGGTCAAGCCCTGTCGGGCTCTGTCAGACTTTTTTGGGCTCTGTAAGGCTCTATAGGTCTTTTTCAGGCTCTATTGGGCTCTGTTGGGTTTTGTCAGGCTCTGTCGGGCTTTGTTGGTCTTTGTCGGGCTCTGTCGGGCTGTGTTGGGCTCTGTCAGTCTCTTTCAAGGTTTGTTGGGCTGTGTTGAGCTTTGCCGAAAGAGACCAAAAGAGATTGACAGGGCCTGACAAAGACCGACAAAGCCCCATAAAGCCCGACAAAGACCTGTAGAGCCTGACAGAGCCCAGAAAAATCTGACAAAGCCCAACAGAGCCTGACAGAGCCCGACAGGGCCTGGCAAAGCCCAACAGAGCTGAAGAAAGCCCAATAAAGCCTGAAAGAGACCAACAGAGCCTGACAGAGCCTGTCAGAGCCCAATAAAGACCAACAGAGACTGACAAAGCCCAGCAGAGCCCAACAAAGCCCAACAGTGACTGACAGAGCCCAACAAAGACAAACAGTGACTGATGGGGCCCAACAAAGCCCAACAAACCCCAACAGAGTTTGAAAAAAACCCGACAGAGCTTTAAAAAACCCGACAGAGCCCAACAAAGACCAACAAAGCCCAACAGAGCCTGACAAACTCTGACAGGGCTGGACAGAGCCTGACAAAACCCCATAGCGCCTGACAGGGCCCAAAAAAGCCCAAGAGGATTCAACAGAGCCTGACAGGGCTCGACAGAGCCCGATAGAGCCTGAGAGAGCCTGACAAAACCTGACAAAGCCTGGCAGAGCCTGTACAAAGCCTCAAACCCCGACAGGGCCCAACAAAGCCGACAGAGCCTGACACAGCCTGACAGAGCCCGACAGAGCCCAACATGGCTTGACAGAGCTCGACAGAGCCTGCAATGCTTGACAGACCCTGACTAAGCCCAACAGGGCCCGAAAGAGCTGGACAGTGCTCGACCGAGCCTGATAGAGCCCAACATAGAACGAGAGAGCCTGACAAGGCTTGACAGAGCCCAGCAGGGCCCGACAGAGCCCGACAGGTCCTTTCAAAGCCTGACAGGGCCTGACAGAGTCCAACAGAGACCAACATAGCCCAACAGGACCTGACAGAGCATGAAAAAGCCTGAAAGAGCCCGACAGGGTCTGACAGAGTCAATTAGGGGCCGGAGCTCTTTTGCCAGTTCCTCAGCGATGGGGCTGGCCTCATCTCGCTTCATGTCTTTTAAGAACACCTTGACCATGACTGGTGATCACCACGCAACCTTGACCTAGAACGATAGTTATGACTCTTCCCTTTGCCTCTTCTTGGAGATGGCACCAATGGAGAGTAGGAATGGGAACGGGAACGACTCCATGATCGAGAGCTGGAGCGAGCACAGGAAGAACCTGATTGTGACTTGCAGTGGGTATACGAACTTCTAGGGTAAGACAAAGTACTATAGGGAGACTTGGACCTTAAGAAAGCACAACACAGAAAAATAATTACATTATTTCAAAGCTGTCACTCTCCCCAGTTTTTTTCCTCTCAGATTTGGTTTGGTTGGTTTTTTTTCCTTTTCTCTTCCAGAAAGTATTAAAGTATTTGACAAGAATTTATACCTTATATTCTATTGTAATACCTTAATAAGGTGTGCCACAGAAAGAGATGCAGATAAGTCATTGATCTGTTCACAAAAAATTAGACACATGTTCAATTGTACATTCAAGACAGAGCGTAGTAACAGCGGGACAGCGGGACAGCAGCACAACAAAGCTGTAACAAATTCAAATGTTGCTGTCTTACTGTTCCACAATTATGGATGAACTTTCCAGTGATTTATTCCTATCAGACTAACTTCTGGTTTGAAATACATACAGAAACATGGAAAAAAAACAAATAAACTGTATTTATGAAGACTGATTTTGTGTTGATACACATGCTAGTAAAAAAAAAAAAAAGAAAAAAAAAAGAGAGAGAAAAAAAGAACTGTTTTCAAGAAATAAAAACTCATCTGTTTTAGTTGCAATATAATAAATGCAATTTATGTTAAAATAAAGACAAAATATAAAAAACAAGTGAGCGACACATAGTATTTGACAAAAGCGGCAAATCCAGATCCAGATCCAGACCAGTCAAGTGTTTCCTTGTGTTTCTCATTTATACAATATTTTAGTAGCAGAATAACAGTGTTTGCAAACCTGAAGAAAAACACCACACCTTTCCCAAATGTAAATTCATAGTTGTGTAGCAACGACATTTAAATTCACAGCAATCTATTGAAGACATTTTTTTACTCAGAGGGGCCCCAACAAAATCACTGCAATTACACGGTTTTAGGAACAAATCCCCAAGTATTTAAGGGAACGACAAGGAAGCACGGAGCTGCACAGAACTGTCCTCACAACAACGGCGTGACTCACTTTTTACCTTGATGAGTCCAATATTTTAAACATTTACTGGAAAATACATTATGTTAATGCTTGGAAAATTCATACAAGGCTGCATTGGTTAAAATTCAGCATGGTGTGTAGGAAAAAGGGTGAGAGTATGTTTTTACGTACTGTTTTTGATGTTCTGCTCACTGTCTCCTTTTGACTTTTAGAGGAGAAATAAAGGTGATCAGAACTTAAATAAAGCATCCGGAACCAACAACAAGCAGTGAAGCCAGATTCTAAAGCCTGAACATCAAAACTGTTCTGATCGCCTAAGGAATGTGGAAATCTATTCTTATACATAAACTCTTGGTGCATTCATTGCAATTGAAAAAAAAAAAAAACACACAAAAAAAAACAAACAAAAAAAAAAACAAAACAAAAAACAAACAAACCAAAATTACATTCCTACTTTGTGACAAACCACTCTACTCAGTCACCTGACAAAGACACAGAAAACATCTCTTTGGAAGAGTGTTTCTTTGTGGAAGCCCAAGCACTGTGATCAGGTGTCTGCCATGTTTAGCCACGAAAGCACCTACATACTAAATATGACATAAAATGTATGCTATATTGACTAAAAATAGCAGTAGAAATGTCATTTGAAAGCAGTTACAAGGGTTTTGTTTTATTTCAAAGCCCTTCAACAGACAAAAAATATAAGGCTTAATTGCCAGAAACTGCCTTAAGGTAATCTTGAAGGCATTGCAATGTTTTAGGAAATATTTATGACACTTGAAAATTTGCTGAGATTCCACACAGTCATTGATCTGTCACTTCGTTCTCTCATATTTATTTGATCTTTACCATTAGCGTGCAAAATACTCAGATTTGGAGCCTCGTTCCCAGGGAGCCACCAGAGACCCACTGTCCTCCAAACCATCTGTAGGACACGGGCATGAGGTACGAGCTGCAGGCATAGCATCAGGAGAGCCACAGGCAACGGCAAGATCTTCTGCAGGCAGCTCTGAGACAAGCAGAGAGCCAGAGAGGGACACGGACCCCACCAGGGGAAGAGGCCGTGGGGGTCACTCCTGAGGACGGGGAAGGTGGCGGTCAGAGGGAAGGTGCCAGGCGGGCAAGGGGAAGGCGTGGGGACCAGCCCCTGCCCTGAGGGGGAGAAGCCATGAGCACCCTGCACCCGGTGTCGCTCCTCGCACAGGCAGGAGCCCCGGGCTGCTGGGACAGCTCCAAACCAAAGCTCAGGAGGGGCCTTGGTTACCTGGGGAAAGGCACTGGGGAGAAGCTGGGGCTGACGGCAGAGGCCATGTCCTGCCCAGGAGAGAGCTGAGAGCTCCTGGGGACAGGAGGGAGGCAGCAGCGACATTAGTCCCACCTGAGTGGCAGGATCAGTGCTTGGGGACACAGCCTGCAGGGCAGAGATGCCTTCAGACAAGATCCCTCTCTGCCATGGCCCCGGGGAAGCCCAGGGCATGGAGGGGAGCCCTCACCCCCCGCCTCACCTCATGGTCTTGCAGCTGTTTCAGCCCAGATGTCCCAATGGCCACAAAGGTGTCAACAGCCTCAGGGACAGTCCCGGTTGCCCGGTCTCTGTCCTCAGGACTGGAGGCTCTGGACGGGGGACACACGCATGGACAGAGAGCTGGAAGGAAAGAAGGAACTGGTATTGCTGGCCGCAGAGCTTCCAGCAGGGGGTTGAAGGTCTCCCAGCCTCACCAGCACCACCAGCCTGTGCTGGGCTGGGCTGGCAGGAGCAGCTGGTGGGATGAGAGGAGGGAGTGTGCCCCTCGCTGCAGCACTGGGCAGACCCCCTGGGGGACTGGCCCCAGTCGGGGGTCCCCAGTGCCAGGACAGCAGCGACGTGCTGGAGGGAGCCCAGCGTGGGGCTGAGCTGGGCAGGATGGACACGGGGCTCTGCCAGGGGGCTGGGAAGGCTGGGGCTGGGCAGCACCACCACAGCTGCCAGGCCAGGCTGCATTGGAGCCATCCCAGGCTGCTCCATGGAGGGCAGGGACGGGACGGAGCCCTCAGGGAGGTGTGTGGCAGCAGGACGGGAGGGGAGGTGACGGGGACACGGCCCCCAGCACCTGGAGGGACAGACGCTGCCTCGGCCTCCTGCCAACCCCTCACCTCGGAGCGCCCTCATCCTCCTCATGGCTGCAGACCTCCCGGATCAACGCTCTCCGCTCACCAGGTTCTCCTCCCTCAAACTCCACAAGAAACCAAGGCAGCACCAGCCCCAGGAGGAGGAGACAGAACCCAGACATTGTGACCTCACCGCAGGGCACGGTGCCTGGCACAGGGCTGCGCTGGCACAGGGACATGTGCTGGGGACACACCGTGGGGCAGGGACCAGACAGGACTAGAGCAGAAGGAGTCTCTGGTAGATCCCAGATGCAGCAGTTTTCTCCAAAAGGGAAAAATCATGTCAGGTGGCTTCACTGGAGGAGTCTGGGGCTTCCACCTGGGGTCTCAGCTTCCTATAGGAAGTGAAGTGACCGTGCGCGTACCTGGGAGGAGCCTTGGGTGGATCCTGCAGGACAGAGTTTTCACTCAGAAAGAAAAGTCACCTCGGGTAGATTCATTGGAAGAGTCTGAGGCTGCCACCTGGGATCTTCTGTCCCTAAAGCAGAGGTCAAAATCCTCCAGGAGGTGCCTGGGAGGAGTTTTGGGTTCTTCCCAGAGAAGTGAGCTTCCAGCGTGAGAAAAGTCATCTTGGGTAGCTTCCTTGGAGGAGTCGAGGCAGCCAGCTGGGATCTCAGACAGTGAAAGCAGAGCTCAGACAGCTGCAGCTGAGTCTGGGAAGAGTCTCGGTGCGTTCTAGAGCTCAAAGCTTCCTGCAGAAGAAAAAAGTCTTCTCCGGTAGCTTCTGTGGAGGAGTCTGGGGCTGGTACCAGGATCTTGGGACACTGTCAGAGGAGCCCTTGAGAACCCAGGAGATGCCTGGGTGGAGACTTGGGTGGATCCTGGAGGAGAGATTCCTACAAATAACAAAACCATCCCAGGCAGCTTCCTTGGAGGAGTCTGAGGCTGCTGCCCGGCACCTCGGGTGCCTAAAGCATCTACCAGCACACAGTCACACAAGACAGAGATCAGGGTGTCAGCATGATTTTAGCAACTGGACTAATAATTCTGATCCGAGACAAAATTCAGTAAACCAGTGAGTAACTCTGAATGTTGAATGTTATTTATTCTGTAGTAAAGATCAACTCACAAGCTTTCCTCAAAGACTTTCACCTTTTCACAGCCCTCTGGTGGCTCACACTTGAACTTGTAGATGTTGTTGGGTTTTGGTGAGGCAGCGTATTTTGGCAAGGGAGAATTATTCCCATTCTCTGCAGGAAGAGAGCATCTCATTCCTTCAGTGTGCCACACTAGTAAAAACACACAATAGCTATCTTTACATGTCCCCCAAACTGAAACCCACATCATTATCAATGCTGTCAAATTAAGGAACGTTCTCGGTCACCTTGAAGTTTTCATTTGCAAACAGGTTTTCTTATCTCAATCCCTTTCCTCCTTTCCATTTCTCCTCATAGCATTTTTCAGGCTCCTCTGCAAGCTCTGTCCATTCCTGGCCACCTCCTGTTTGTAACCGCAAACCTGAACCTGCGCTCCTGTGCCATCACCACCAGCCAAAGAAACAGACAGAAATCATGTTCTTAAAACCAGAACAAGCTTATGTGGAATTCTGAAATTCTCCCAGGGTATTTCAGAAGATTTCTGGTAAAAGAGAATGATTTGAAAAAGCCAGTTAAACTTTGCTGGGTGCACGCATGAGATGCTGGAAGGTCATGTCAGGTGTCTGAAATAAAAGCAATGCCTGACACAAGCAGCAGGACTGGCCTATTTCTGCTGTTCCACCTGTCGCTGGGCACTCTCGACTCTTCAACTTGTTCACAGTACTTGAACAATCTATTATTTAAAACCAAAAACTTGTCTGGGAAGCACATTCCTCAGTCATATCTATGCAGCTCCAATTCCAGAGCAGCACAGATGTGTGCACACTGAGTCTTTGGAACAATCCAGAAAAAAAAAAAAGATCCCTTACAAAGGAAAAAGCACTCCACCATTTCTCCATGGATGTGGGAAACAAAGTCCCTCTTTCACTACATGGTAGAGCACGTAGCAACGGGTAAAGTTAAGCACTGTTAAACTTTTAGAGTTGCACAGTACCTTTATCTCTGGGATCAGCAAGAAGATCATCTGCAGAACATGGACTTTCTTCACTGCCTTTGTTCGAGATGGTGCGAAACGAGGCTGCAGATCCTGGCTGGGAGCAGCTGCTGCTGTTACTGCTCCTGTCTGCTCCGCTGGGTGTTCGGGTGCCGCTGCGGTGGGTGCGGCTGCTGGGGGTGCGGCTGCTGGGGGTGCCAATGCTACACTGAGACAAGGGAGGTGCTCGGTGCCCCCCTGGAATATCCTGAGGCTGTTAAAATAACAGGGGTCAGACGGCTGCTCTTGTCTAGTTTGCACTTTCTTTAAATCCAGTAATGCTGAGGGGTTTTCTGGGTTTCACAAAATGGGTTGAAGTGGAAATTTTTATCCATTACACCAGATTCCAACACCAAATAAGTTAGGTTTGGAAACTAAGGACAACGGTTTTCAGGATGTCACGGATCACAGGCTTGCTCGGCGGGAAGGGACACTCCTGAGCTCGGCTGGTCCAAGTCCGGGCTCAGGCCGAGTCTGTCCTGTCCTGAGAGCCCGTCCTGGCTGCGTCAGGGCTCAACATCTGCACAGACAGTGATTCCACAGCCTCTCTGGGCAACTTGTTCCAGGTTTGAGCAGCCTCGCACAATTTAAAGAAATGGATTTAAAAAGTGTTTTTCTTGTGTTCAGGTTGTTTTTCAGTTTATGCCCATTTGTTCTTGCCCTTTCACGGGGCACTAAGAGTCCAAGTCCTTCCTGTTCGTTCTACACGTCAGATTGACACACATTGATAAGATCCCCTGAGCTTTCTCTTCTCAAGGCTGAACAGTCCCGGCTCCCTCAGCTTCTCTTCATAGGAAAGATGTTCCAGGCCCTTAATTATCTTTGTGGCCTGTATTTCTGATACTTCATGACTAAATTTACCTCCAAAAATACCTAACAATAAAATTAAAGGTCAGAGTAACAGAGTCATAGTCACAGTGTCATGGTGTCACAGAGTCACAGTCACAGAGTCACAGAGTCACAGTTTCACAGAGTCACAGTGTCACTATGTCACAGAGTCTCAGTGTGACAGTCAAATAGTCTCAGTCAGAGTCACAGTGTCACAAAGTCACAGAGTAACAGAGTCAGAGTCACAGAATCACATTAACAGTCACAGTGTCACAGAGTCAGAGTCACACTCACAGAGTCGCAGTAACAGTCACAGAGCCACAGTCATAGAGTCTTATTTATAGTTACAGAGCCACAGAATCAGAGTGACAGTCACAGATTCACAGACTCACAGTCACAGTGTCACAGAGTCACAGAATTACAGTGATAGTCACAGAGTCACAGTCAAAGTGTCATAGAGTCACAGAATTGCAGTACCACAGTCACAGAATCACAGAGTCACAGAGTCAGAGTCACAGTCACAGTCACAGAGTTACAGAGTCACGGTGTCACAGAACTACATTAACAGTCAAAGAGTCACAGTCATAGAGTCTCAGTCATAGGTATATAGTCACCGTCACAATAACAGTCACAGAGTCACAGTCACAGGCTGACAAAGACACAGAGTCACAGAGTCACAGTCACGGTGTCAGTCATAGAGACACAGTGTCACAGTCAAAGTGTCACAGTCACAGTGTCACAAAGTCACAGAGTCACAGAGTTAGAGTTCCAGAGTCTGAGTAACAGTCTCAGTCACAGTGTCACAGAATCACTGTCACAGTCAGAATCACAGTCACAGAGTCAATATAACAGACACAGATTCTCAGTCACAGAGTCAGAGCAAGATACCATTTGAATGCCATTGTAAACTAATATCTATCAAAAAGGTTAAACCACACTGAAACTGCTCACAAAGAATACAAAGCCCTAGGAATACTTAGAAAATGTTTGTTTTGCCGGGAGCTTTAACTGCTCCAGACGCGATTCTTACAACAGTTTCTGGTGAGTTCTTAAGGACTGGGGTGTTGTCATCTGTGTGTTCTGAAAACAACAGAAATACAGAAAAGAAAAACTATTTAGTCAATTCATGAGTGCATATGAATATGAGAATCCCTTTACAGATACAAATGCAAAAATTTGTACGTAACATCGCACTTCTATCGTCTCCACACACCATCAAGACATTTTGAGAACGCACAAGCAGCAAAATATTCTTCACAGAAGAGAAAAAAAACAACCCAACTACTTGGGAAACTTACACTGAGTCTAAAACACCAAGATCCTTCCAAAAGGATGTTTTTTCTATTTATATTTACCGCACACTCTTCTTTAGACAATCAGGAAAGCCATCAGACCTTTTAGATTAAGCCTTAAACAAAAACCCCAACTACTTGAGACACTTAGACTAAGCCTAAAATGCAAAGATCACAGAATCACAGAATCGACTGGGTTGGAAAAGACCTCAGAGATCATCGAGTCCAACCCTTGGTCCAACTCTAGTCCGTTTACTAGATCATGTCACTAAGTGCCATGTCCAATCTCAGTTTAAAAACCTCAAGGGACGGCGAGTCCACCCCCTCCCTGGGTAGGCCATTCCAATGCCTGACCACTCTCTCTGCAAAGAATTTCTTTCTAATATCCAGCCTTAATTTCCCCTGGCAGAGTTTAAGCCCATGCCCCCTTGTCCTATTGCTAACTGCCTGGGAGAAGAGACCAATTCCCACCTGGCTGTAACTTCCCTTCAGGTAGTTATAGAGAGTGATGAGGTCACCTCTAAGCCTCCTCTTCTCCAGACTAAACAAGCCCAGCTCCCTCAGCCTCTCCCCATAGGTCTTATGTTCAAGTCCCTTCACCAGTCGTGCTGCTCTTCTCTGGACCCGCTCCAGCACTTCTATGTCTTTCCTGAACTGAGGGGCCCAGAACTGAACACAATACTCCAGGTGTGGCCTCACCAATGCAGAGTACAGGGGAAGGATCACTGCCCTTGTCCTGCTGACCATGCTGTTTTTGATACAGGATCTCTCCATAAGGATGGTTTTTATACTGTACTTCCACAATCTGCTGGCAGCACAAAAAAAAAGCTGCAGATCTAGTTAGGCTCTGTCATGGTGGTTTGGTGCAGGGATCATGCATATCATGGAAATATTTCACCATTTCTGCTCTGTTTTTCAGCGTATTACACCAAAACACCCACCTGATGACATCATTTCAAAAGCCAAACCAGCCATTTGCAGAGATCAGCTTCTTCAGGGAACTGAGAAAATGCTGAGCTGGCACCAAGTCCTGCAGTGTCCCTGTCACCTGCAGTGTCACCGCATCCCCACCACGGTAGCAGGCATTGTGACAAAGGCTCTATGTCAGCTGGCTGTGGCAGCCGAGTGCCCACTACAGGAGGGGGAGCCTGTCAGCCCAGCCTGTCACTGTCACCTGACATTCCATTGCTGTGTCTACCAAAACATGGATCTGGCTTTTCAGGAAATCAGCTAATATGGAGCTTTAGCTGACAGGCAAATTCACTACAAGAGAAACTTGATTTTAACAGAACCGGGACATTCCACCCCAGGCCCAGCTCAATCAACTGATCCTCTAGTGTTGACCAACCAAGTGGGTTTTGCTAAATGTGACTCCCAGTTTTAAAAGGTTCCACCACCCAATGCCTTTAGTGTAGTTTTTAACAAACTATTGTACCTTTCAGTTTTCCCAGGGGCTGGTGCATGATATGGAATACGTCTGCATAGAGGAGTGGCAGGGAGTGACCTGGAGGTGCCTGAGCCTGCTGGCTCCCCTCCCAAGTCCCCCTGCCATGGTCACGGCCATGGCTGCATCCAGCACCAGGGTGCCGGCTACCTGGGGCTGCTCCTGGGCTGTCCCTGCCCTGCTGCCCTGCTGCCCTGTCCAGGGTTGGGAGGAAAGGCCACTGGGCTCTGCAAATCTTACTGGTGCTTGGCGATGACCAAGGTGTCACTGAAGAGGAGGAGGTCCCTCTTCCTCGTTGCATGGCCCTGGTTCACCCGCACACGCTGCCGGAGCAGTGGCTCGCCTGATGCCGGGATGGGCACGCACGGCTGCTCGGGCTCAGGCTCGTCCCTGCAGAGCAGACGGCGTCAGGCAGGAGAAAATTGGCTGCTGCATGGTCCGTCTGCTCTGGGCTGTCTCCCAGCCGTGCATGGGGGAGCCTACCTGTTAAAAACAACGAGTTTATCCCCATTAGGATCATAGGGAAGATCCCAATTAAGGAAAGTCACACTAATTAAAAAAGCCGAGTCTACCCCCTTTAAGATCGTAGGGAAGATCCCAACGAAGGAACTCAATGCTAATAAAAAGGCTGAGTTTAAGGAAATTCACACTAACAAAGAAGCTGAGTTTAAGGAAATCAACACTGTTAAAAAAAATATAAGTTCATCCCCATTAGGATCATAGGGAAGATCCCACTTAAGGAAATTCACACTAATAAAAATGCCAGGTTTATCTCCATTAAGCAGCAGCAAAGTCCAGCCCAGAGGGCAGCGAAACCCCCGTTATTTTGCGTTTGAGAAGAGCCCGGGATGTTCATCCCAGTTTGAGAAACTAAAACGGGGCAAAATGGGGATTTTGCTGCAAATGCGAGAACTTGAGTGTCCGGGTGTTTCATCTGGGGGTCGCTCAGGGGGAATAAAACGCTCGAGGCCCAAAGGGATTCGCAGGAAACTGGCGACGGGCGTTTCAACTCCGATTGGGTATCGGGGGAACAGTTGGACTCCATGATCTTAAAGGTCTTTTCCAACGGAAGTTATTTGGGGATTCAAAAACCGGAGGAAACTGGGGGGTAAATTGTGGTGCAGGGGGGAAAAGCGGGAGATGTGTCCCCCCCTGTGACCCTCATGTCCCTTCCAGGTCCGCTTTGTCCCCCCACCCCCATGTCACCCCCCACGTCCCCTCTATGTCCCCTGTGTCCCCCCATCCCGTGTGTCACAGAGGCACCCCAAAAGTTAGTTTTAGGCAGACAACAGGGTTCAAAACAAACTTTTATTCTGGTCAAAAAGGTGCAGCAGATTAACCGGTAAAGAATGGGGTTTTAGCACTCCAAGAACATAAATACAGGTTTGAGTATCATTTGAGGAAATTATTGGGGTGCAGCAAATCCACGGAGTGCAGGAGATCCACGGTGTGCACACACGTGGCTCACCAAATACAACGCCAGAGCCCTCCCTGACGCCGGGAAAAATACACACTTGCCTGAATCTGGCAAGGAATTACTAAAGAAAATACACGTGCTTATATTTAAACACAGAATACACTCACTTTGCTAAGTGAGGAAAAATAAACAGAGACCCGTGATCCTGCGAGGAATTATTTCACTCACCCACACGGGGAGATGAGGGAATCCCGGTCCCGGGAGATTCCCTCAGGCAGCCATCCTGCCTAAGCGGGGGCTCTCGGCGCAGCATTTGGCCCGCGCTCCGAGATGTCCACAGAGCAGGCAGCCTGGTTCTGAACATGTTTCTGAAAGAGCATATAGATTTATTCTAGTCAATAATGTAGAAAAATTTCTGTATATCTATTTTGACAACAGAGCCAAGAAGACTTGGAAGGGCAAAAGAACCCAAGAACCATACGTAGAGCGGAGAACGGGATGAAGCGAGTACTTCAAATTAATATGTACAGAGATGAAAAAATCTCTAATCAGAGTGCTCCCCCCATTTATTTCACAGAAATTTTCATGTATAACAGAAGTTTGAATGTATGTGTACGTGAATAAATAAATCGGTTTTGGATTTCAGTATAGCTTTGATAGTGTCTCTCACAGCATTCTCCTGGACAAGATGTCCAGCACACAGCTGGATAAACACACAGTGCAGTGGGTGAGCAATTGGCTGACGGGCCGGGCTCAAAGCGTTCTAGTAAATGGGGCCATGTTGGGTTGGACACCAGTCACTGGTGGGTTCCACAGGCATCCATCTTAGTGCCAGCAGCCCTGGCTGTACACACAGACTGGGGCATGAGATGCTGGAGAGCAGCTCTGCAGAGGGATCTGGGGTTTCTGGGTGCAGTTCTGGGCGCCACAGGATAAGAAGGAGATAAAGCTATTGGAGGGTGTCCAGAAGAGGTTGGTGAAGGGTTTGGAGAAGAAGCCATATGAGGAGCAGTTAAAGTCACTTGGTTTGTTCAGCCTGGAGAAGAGAAGACTAAGAGGAGACCTCATCACGGTCTGCAGCCTCCTCACAAGGGGAGGAGGAAGGGCAGGCACTGATCTGTCTGGCAACCAATGACAGAACCCAGGGAATGGCAGAAGATGTGCCAGGAGAGGTTTGGGTTGGACATGAGGAAAAGGTTCTTCACCCAGAGGTGCTGGACACTGAACAGGCTCCCCAGGGAGGTGTCATGGCCCCAACCTGACAGTGTTCAAGAAGAGACTGGACAACGCCCTCAGACACACGGGGTGACCTGTGGGGTGTCCTGTGCGGGGACAGGAGTTGGACTAATGATCCTTGTGGGTCCTTCCAACTCCCAACTCAGGCCAGTCTGAGCTGAAATGGCTCCCGAACGAGCTTTGTCTCCCACATTTAAGGCGCAGACACTTCGGGAAAGCCCGGGCGGGTCTGACACGGCCGGTGCCGCTGCCTGCCCACCCCGCTCCGCCCGCCGTGCGGCGCCGCTCCCCGCGGCCCAGCGGCTCCCCCTGGGCCCGGCCCCGGCCCCGGCCCCGTTCCGCCTCGGCCACCTGGCGCTCCCGCTGGGCCCACGGCGCCTCCTTCACCTCGGTCACCAACACACACGGCACCTCCCGCTGCCCCGCGCCCGCCGCCTCATGGCCCCGGCACCCGAGCCCGCCCGCTCCCAACCCGGACCAGCGCCGGGCGGAACTGCGGCTGCACCGCCCCGCGCTGCCCACGGGAAATGGAGCCCGGCCCGCCCGCCGCCAGGAGCCCCGCGACGCACCCGAGCGCTGGGGAGGGCGGCCCGGGACAGGGCGGGACAGGCGGGCGCGGTGGCCTCGGGCACCTCCCCAGCAGCCGCCAGCGAGGCGGAGCCTCCCCTCTCGGAGGCGCCCAGCCCGGCCGCGGGCCTGGGGCAGCCCCAGGGCTCCAGGCGCCGTTCTCTCTCCAGAGCGGCTCCCCCTGTGTCAGGGCCGCCCCGCCCGCCTGTTTTCGGCTCCGGGCTGAGGCAGCGCGCCCTGGCGGTGCCGTTGGTGCCGCCGCCCCGGCAGCCGTTCCTCGGGCTGTTCTCTGCTTGCCCGGTGCCGCACGCCTGGCTGGGGCTGGGATGCGCGGGCCCTGGCGCGTGGGGAACTCGCTGTGTGGGTTTTGCCCCCGTCAGCACAGGGGCCTCCGGGTGGTTCCCGGGCTCTGCGCCTCGGGATAAACCTCGGAAGCTGTGCTGGGCTGACCCTGGCTGGACAGCAGGAGCCCACCAAAGCTGCTCTGTCACTGCCCTCCCCAGCTGGGCAGGAGAGAAGAGAAACAAAGCACTCATGGGCCGAGATAAGGACGGGAGACATCACTCACCCATCACTGTCACAGGCAAAACAGACTCCACCACTGGAAATTAATTCATTACCAATCAAATCTGAGTGGAGTCATGAGAAATAAAACCTCAATCTTAAAGCACCTTCCCAACACCCCTCCATCCAAAGAGCTACAGTAAGAAAAACGTTGGGCAGACGGGTTTTGCTTAAAAAACAGTCAATAAGGTTTGTCTTTGCATTACCAAAGGTTTGTTTCTCAGGCCACAGCTCCTTCAGCAAGGGGGTGGGTATTATTTAAGCCCCGGCAAATGGGTTTGTTCCATTTTTCATTAAAGAAACACTGGGATGGGAGACTCTGAAATAGCCCGATTTTCTGTAATTTACACTGGAGCAATGGAGATGAAGGAAGATGTTCAAGCTGGACGTGTCTCCTGGCGCCATGATGTTGACATCAGGAGCTGGAGGAGCAGTTGGAGCTTTCGAAATGTAACATTCTATACTGGCTGGCAACTGCCTTTGGTGACTCGGGCGGCTGCAGGAGGCACCAGCTACTTCATGCTGGTGCCTTTTGCTGACATTCGGCATTGACAAAATGGGCGAAGTTGGGAAAAACTGCCCTTTCCAGCATTCCCCAAACGCACAGGTAAATGCTGTAGATCTTAGAGTGCTTTGGATCCTTGATTTCTTGATACAGCCGTGTTGACAGGGAGGTCTGTTATGTAAGCGTAGAAGCTGATATGTCTCTCTGGGTCATGGCCACATCTGTAGATGAAATATCGGGTTTTTGGAGGTGGTGGGAAGAGGTAACGATCATCTGAACCGTGGGAATTTCTCACGTGAACTGCGCTCAGGTGCTCAGGGAACACATAAAAGTCATGGGTGAAGATCACTCATCTGTTGTATTGAATTAGGATTATATTGATTTTGAATACGTAGACCACGTTTATAATTTCTGCTTTTAGTTCCTTCCTGAAGTACTGCAAAATAAGTTATTGAGAAGAAAGTCCCACAATGTGTGTTTGCCCTGTATTTAAATTCCACCTGCTGGAAATCCAGGGTTGGTGTTGGGCTCTCCATTATTGCACCCATTTCGACACTGGGGATTTTGGCATTAATGCCCGGGGGCTGGGCTTTGGCTCCAGACCCCAGTGTGTCTCAGGGGATGGCCCAGTTGTACTGACTGCAGTCCAAACGTGGCGTGTTTTGGAGATGCTGCTTTGAGACCCAGCTGTTAATGTCTGAATCTGGGTGAAACACCTCCAAATGCACAAACAGCTGGGAGATGGTGTGAGCAGTGCAGTGACAGCAGTCTCAGAACACCAGTTCCCAAACTTGTAGTTTTTCGGTTTTTGCTGGGAATCTTTCTGGGTTTGATTTCCTGCTCCTATTTCCCAAGGACTCACGTCCATTAATGGCAAGAGAGTCTGGTGTAGGATTTGCACTTGTACAGCTCATCTCATTTGGGATTGACCTGATTATCCTGTTGTGCAGGAAAGGAAACTCAACCACATGTCAGTTCAGTAACTTTCTGCCCAGCATCTCGTGGAAAGGCTTCACTGCTCATCTGGTAACAGTTTGACATCGTGAAAGCTCAACTGACCTAATTCAGGAGAACTTTAGAGTTATCTGGAGCTCATGATAACTTTTAGAGATAACTTTAAGAGCTCTAAAATATCAGAACATGGTCCCACAAAATCTTGGTAATATGGTCCCAGCAGCAGACCGTGTCCTGCTCCATTTAGTCCATTTTTATTGTTCTGCTTACAACAGATGACAACTCTTTTCTCCTGCAGCAGAAGTACAGCCACATCCGTTTCTGGGAAAAACAACCCTCAGGCTGTTCGAGGATCAGTTGTGCCTTCCATCACAGCAAACCTTGAAATATAAATGGACTTTTCCTGCCACCTAGTGAGTGAAAATATTTTCTCTACTATTTGTTCATTAGAGTAAGTACATACACAAGAATGTCCTTGCGGTGCTTAGTAATCTCTATGAAGGTTCAAAATGTACCGTGGTAAATCAATGGCGTAGGATCTGCTACCGCAGTGAGTTCAGAGCAAAGAAAGGACTTGAATAGTGTTGCCATACGACTTTTTGAGCTGCCATGTTACGGATCTTCGTGTTGCAGGAAAGATGATGTCACAAGTGGTGATTCAGGCTGCTGGGATCCACAGAGAAGAAATGCTGCAGAAATCATTTGCAAGGGTATATAATATCTGAAAATCAAATTAGTTTTGGAAAATAAAAAAGCACCATTACAAGTTTTGTTTGTTTGTTTTTTCTCATTCCTTTCTCAGAGGAGCTCTTGGCTTCCAGGAGTCCTGTTAGACGGCTGAACCTGGAGCAGGGAAAGTGTCCAGGGCAGGGCACCAAGACAGGTGTCAGAAATCAGGCAGAAGCTGGAGTGAGAGCAGCGTGACTTGTCACAGATGCAGGACCAAGGGGCCTAAAATCGAGTTGTTCATGGGCCTGAGCTCCAGAGCTGGAGACAGGTGTCATGAGAAAAGTCCAGAGACACCTCTGGTCAGAAGCAAACAGCCTGTGTTCCAGAAATTCCCCCAGGGAAAGGCAGCGTGTCCTGTCTGGGTGTGTTGAGCCCCCAGCCCCAGAGGAGCAAGGCAAGAACTTGGTGCTGTTTCTGTGAGTGCCCGCGCTGCTTTCTTTACAGTTTGCACAAACCCAGCAGCCGCGCCTGGCAGCTGGGGCTCTCCTAAACAAAACGCAGGCACATTTTGGTGTGCTGTGAGTCAGAGAAGATGCCCTAGAGGCCCAATGGACATGGGTAACCTCTAGAAGAGCCATGTCCAACAATCAGAACGAGAAAATAGATCCAACCCTTTTTCTCTTTACTGAAAAATGCATACATTCAAAGTCCATGTGTCCCAGAATAGCACTGCAAGCATTTTAACTGCATTTGTCCTTTTTAATACTTAGAAATCCTGCACAGGCCACGTGCTGCTCCAACAGGAACGTGCTGGGGACACCCGGGTTTCCCATGGCGGCCTCTGCGCTGCCACCTGCACAAGCACCAACAGGCCGGCAGCTGTGGGCTCAGCTCCGGCGGGTCCCGGGACCGGGGGCTCCAAGGGCCTGTTTGCACACGGACCTTTGTGTGCGCGCCCTGGCCGCGGGCGCTTCTCCCGCCCCCATCCCGACCCGCCGCTCGCCCCCGGACCCGCCGCTTGCCCCCGGGACCCACTCAGGAGCCTCTGCTCGGCCCAGCGCTGCAGCCGGAAATTGCGTCACCGGGACGGGCGAGGCGAGCCGCACTGCCGACAGGACCCCACCAGAGCTGTCCCATTATTCGCATGACCCACCAAGTTTTTATATGAAATCTGATTGAGTTGAACCATTATTAAAATAAAAAAGTCTCTGGGTAGCCGTGCCATCATGGTGGCTCAGTGCAGTGGAAAATCCACTGAACTGAAGATCAGCCTCGGCTCTCAAATAAACTTCTCCCTCCCCCGCTCCGCAGCCGCTGAACCCGCAGCACAAAGTGCGATCCGCACGTCCCGCGGTCACACGGTGTCCGCGCTCGCTCGTCACCTCACTCGCTGGCTGCAGCAGCACTAAGGGCCTGTGGATTCCACACCTGGAGTGTTCTGTCCTGTCACAGAGGAAAAGTCTTGGCTGCTGAGAACAGGTTCCATTTTAAAGTCGCTTCCTGGAATCTCAAAACAGCAGCAGCTCTAACGAACGTGACAGACCATGGGCCACGTGCATTTCTCATTATCTGTCCTGATCGGTTTTATCTGGTCATTATTAATGCCAGAAAGAGGTGGAAAGATAAAGATGACGGGTTGTTCTGGACAGAATTACATCATTTTTGCCAAATAAAGAACTGTAGCGTAGTATATGCTGAGAGGGTAGGGGAGGGGTAGGGGAGGACGCGACTGTGAGCGCCTTGGTACCACCCTCGGTGTGTACGTGGGGAGAGGCACAGTGGGGCACAAAAGGTGCTAAGGAGCCATCAACTGCCCTGTTGAAGGCTCTGGATCATGGGGGGATGTGCAACTGCCACAGTGGGGCATTGTGACGTCACTGGTGATGTCACAAAGGGCCCTGCCCAGGCACCCCTATAAAAGCGGGGCCGGGTTGCAGAGCTGCATCCTCTGGCAGGACAGGGCGGCGGCCAACCCACCATGGCCCGGTACCGGCGAAGCAGGAGCCGCAGCCGCAGCCGGAGACGCAGCCGCCGCCGCGGCCGACGCCGCTACCGGAGCCGCTCTCGCCGCCGCTATGGGCAGAGCCGACGCCGGCGGTACAGGAGGAGCCGCCGCTGGCGGGGGACACGGCGCCGCCGCCGCTGAGCCGACCCCGGCACTGGCGTCTGCAGAACCGGCAGAGCCTTGGCCAGCACCACCGCCACACCAGTGCACCACCACGGCTCCACCAATAAAGCTGGAATGATGGCACAACATGTGCATGTGTCTCTGGTGTCCCTGTGGGCCAGTTGTGTGTCCCATGGGTGCGTGTCTGTGCTGGGCACATATATCCCATGGCTGGCGTGTCCAGGGCAAGCACATGTTTCCCTGCTCCTGTACTGGGTCTGACTCGTCTCAATGACCCAGCCCATCTCTGTGTCCTAGGCCATTTATGTCCCAGCCCACCTCCTTGTCCCAGTCCATCTCCACATCCCACCACATCTCCACGTCCCAGCCAGTGTCTGTGTCCACAGCCTATCTCCATTTCCCTGCCCACCTCTAAGTCCCAGGTCATCTCCAGGCCTCCTGGAAAATTTTCCCACAAGGAAAGAGTGGGTGGCCCTGTGGCATCCCCAGGGATTTGGGGCTATGAATTTGCTAAGGTGTGAGGTACTCTTGGCTTTTGCCTTTGCATGAAGTTCTCCCAGTTCCATGTGCCTACCAGGCAGAATCCCAGACAAATGCAGAAGTGGATGGAGATCAAGTCAGAGGTTATTGAGGAAAGCTCAACCCTTAATAGTCCATTGGACCAGATGGGAGGAATCCAGGGATGTTGAGAGACCAGGCTGATGTCATAGCAGGGCTTCTCTGATGCATTTTGGAAGGTCGTCATGACTGGAGAAAGCAAATCTTGCATACATCTAAAAAGACTCAAAAACTGGTCAGGGGAATTCCAGGCTGCAGTGGCAGAGGCCAGGGGCTGCGTGGCTGGGCAGCAGCCCTGTGGAAGTGGCTCTGGTAGTCCCTGAGTTCCACTAGGGAAAGCATGAACCAGCAGCAAAGGTGGCCAACAGCCTCCTGGGCCATAAGAGCAGGAGCACAGCCAGAAGAAGTGATTCTCCCCCTCTGCTCAGCACCTTTTACACTATATCCAGAATACTTCACCAGATCTAGACCCTGGGCAGTGACAGTGAGACATTGGCAAAGAGGAGCCAGTGCACTGGAGGGCCAAGAAGATGGTAATCCTTCCATTGTCCTTCAAGTGTTTTTGTGATTTCCCCAAGAATATCAGTATCTACAGCAACAGAAAAAGCATTCAATTGCCCGGTATAAATATCTGCAGCAAAGAGATCTGCATTTGTGGTAGCCATTTTGGGCAATGGCAATAAATGACTATTTGCTATATAAAGCATAACACCCCATCCACAAGTACATATCTAACATGGCTCAGACAAAAGGCAGGCTTGAAAAGTCACCCTTTGTGTCCCCAGGTGTCATGGACACTGCTGGTTTCATTCTCCAGAGCAGCAGAGGTTGGATCCCCTTCCAAGGATGGACTCCCTGCAAGGAAAGCAGAGCCTGGTTCTGTCCTGGTTTTGTTAAAAACAAGTTTCTCTTTTGGTGAATTTTGCCTGTCAGCTAAAGCTTCATATTAACTGCATTTTCCTGGAGAACCAGACACACGTTTTGGTAAACCTAGCAATGGAATGCAAACTTATTGATAAGCATGGATGGACATCTCGCGAGAGGGACAACGAGAAACCGGTGACCAAGAAACTGACCAACTGTGTATAACATTCCATTCACGTGAATAGTTCCAATAAAAGTGGGAGATCACGAGGATCTCGCCCCTTTTTGCCTTTTTGCCTTTTCCCTTCTGCTTATGGCCGACATTAGGAGAGGACCTTGCTAGTCGTCCCTGCGAACTGAGGCCGAGTGAGAGACTGAATCCAGCTCCACTTGGCTGCAGAGTCTAATCCAGGACTTTGGTTGCCGACTCTGCAGTTGCTGAGACATTCAAGATTGCTTTTGTCTATTTTGTATTATTTTCTCTATTCTTATTAGTAGCATTAGTAAAACACTTTTAATTTTTCCAACTCTCTTCTCTCTGTCCTTCTTTCCTTCCCGATCGCCTGTCCTGAGTGGGAAGGGGGGAGAGGGAGGGGCAAAAAGAGGGAAGTGGGGGGTGGAGAGGGGGTTAACAATACATCTGCCAGGGTTTTATTGTCACCCCACAATCTTAACCCTCGACAGATTCTTACTGGCAATTCACTCAGCATCTGTTTTGATTTATTTGGTGTTTTTCTGTGACCACATTTTCTGCACAGAAGATCATAAACAGAGAACCACTGCAGAAGACATGGTCACAAGGGCCCTGTTATGGCCAAGAAAGCTCATCATGAGTGCTGGAGGGAGCCAGGAAGACGGTTAATAAGCATTGGAATGATCCAAGAACCTCAAAGACTCCTCTGAAGAGTGGCCTTGAGCAGCTGTGACTGGTCGTATGGAGGTCTGGGAAAGAGAATCGGGGTGGATCAGTGAGAAACAAGCTGATGGCTGTTGGTTCCTTACAACCATTTTCCATTTCTGAGTCTGGAAATTGAAAGCAGTCGATTTCTTCAGGTGGGCAAGTAGGAGAAGGAGTTTTCACATAGGAACATGGCAGGAAGCAAAGTCCCTCCTGTGCAAATGAGGGCTGATTCTTGTGTGCCCACCTCAGCCTAGGAGATGGGGAATGCCCACTGCTGGGCGTGTCTGTGCTCAACCATGCCCCAGGAGCTGAACCTGCCCTTTTCCCCTTCATCACTCCTCACACTTGGGTGGACCTGAGGAAACATCCGTGGCCTGGAGGATGCACAAACCTCCTGAGTGAGGTCCCATTACTGCAGGGGAAGAGGGAAGTCTTTGTGCTCCACATGGGAGTACAAAGAGAAAAGGCTGTGTGTGTGGCAATAAGCGTGTTAAAGTTAGGAAGAAGCCCTTAAATAGCATGGGTAAGGTGGGGTCATGCTGAATTGAATTAGGCTGCTTTTTTTTTATTTGAGGCAGCAGAAGGTGGTGGGTGTGTAATTCAGTGCTGGGATATGGAGTGAAGATTCAAGGAATTCTGGAGGCTAGGACAGCTTGGATGTCAGGGGAGCAGTAGCAGGGCTTTGGAAGAAGCGGTTGCCCAGAGAAGTTGTGGATTCGCCATCACTGGATTTGTTCAAGGCCTGGGGATGCAAATCCCCTCAGGTACAATGGAGCTCATCGCTGACGCTGAACTACGGCAGAAAAGGAGGAGTCTCAGGACATCACCTGTCTCAACCGCAGCCATCGAGTGGGATGAGGATGAACTTGTCTGCGCCTGCTTTGTCTCTCCATCACAGAGCGTGGCGAGCAGTGAGGGCAGCCAGAGGTCTGGCAAGAGAGGTTGTGGTGTGTCTTGGTTTTGGTAAAAACAAGACCCGTTTCTCTTTTAGTGATTTTTTCCTTTCAGCTAAATTCTTCTAATGCCTTCTAGGTAACCGCACTTTTCTGAATTTTCGCCTGCATGTTTTTCAGATGCTGTACTCTGAAAGCTGATAAGATGACCAGAGGAATGCTGAAGAAGCTCACGTTTAGATTTATTACTATGGTAACCAAGGTTAACTGATAACGAGACATAATTGCAAGGGGGAGCGTACAGAACAGGTGTCTAAAACTGACCAACTGCATATCCCGTCCCATAATCGTCATGCCTCCTATAAAAGAGGGAGATCATGAGGGTCTCACTATCTTTGACCATGGCCAGCATCTAGAGAGGAACCTGACTGTCTGCCTGAGATCTTAGGCCTTGATCCAGACCCTGCATCCTTGAACCCAGTATCTGGTTTTACTGTGAAGTCCCGACCATGACTTCGGGTGCCTGCCCTGCAGCTGCTGGAGCCACGCCAGCTCCTAGCTCTGCTGCCACTGGAGTGGCGTCAGCTCCGTATGGACATTCAAGATTGAGTTTTGTATATTTTGTATCATTTTCTCTATTTATTAGTAGCATTAGTAAAGCTTTTTAAAACCTTTCCAACTTAAAAGACTCTCTTCCTTCTTCCTTCCTTATCATCTTTTCCATCAGGAGAAGGAGGGGGAGGGATTAACAGAGAGCATCTGTCATGGTTTATTGTTGCCTTGACGTGGTGTCAGCAGCCAGGTGACCCTGGGGACAGCCTGGGATCGTCATGGAAACGCACTATGACATCGGGAGGCTGTGCTATTACATCACCTGGCTGATCCGGGGCTAGGACCTTCCTCAGATCTGCTTTCCTGCTTCAATGTGTGTTTTCAGGGTGCACATGAGACAGAATGAGCATCAGCAGAGACCAGGGGAACTTTCCAAAGCACCTGATTTGTACACTGTCTTTGCACTCAGTGAGGGAGGTGATAAATGGCACAGTAGTCACAGGGAAATGCTGGGCAGCAAAGTGTTTGCCTGCTGAGCCTGGACAGGCTGAAGAGGGTCCAGAGAAGAGCCACAAAGATGATGAAATGACTGAGCAGCCACCATATGAGCAAAGGCTAAGAGATCTGGCCTTGTTCAGCCTGGAGAAAAGGCGGCTCAGGGAGACCTCAGCACCATGTTCCAGTGTTTCCAGGGTGGCTCCAAAGATGGAGACTCCCTTCGTACAAGGAGTCCCATGGAAAAGATGAAGGACGATGGGTACAAGTTAATCCTGGGGAGATTCCAACTGGGCTCAGGAGGGAAATTTTTCACCATGAGAACAATCAGCCATTGGAATAATAACCCCAGGGAAGTGGTGGATTCTCCAACGTTGGACAATTTTGAGATTCAGCTGGACCGGGTGCTGGGCCAGCTCATCTAGACCGGGTTTGTATCAAGAGAGGCTGAGCCAAGTGATCTTTGTGGTCCCTTCCAGCCTGACATTCTGTGATTGTATGAGAATGTACAGGTGTGTGTGCAAATGTTTGCATGTGCATGTGTATACACATGTGGGTGGGTCTGGACGTGTGTGTGTGTACATGGGTGTGTATGTGCACGAGCATGTATCTGTGTGGGTGCATGTGTACATATGTTTTGGGGTCTGTGTGCACACACATGACTGTGTGTGCAACCAGGTCCCAGGAGCTGAGCTGCCGTGGTGGTCTGTCATGGGGCATCACACTGACAGGCATCCACATCTGGGACGGACACTTCTGGGGGTTACGGGCTTCTCCAAAACCAGATTTCTCATTGACCTAAACTACGTCACTACCACCACTACTACTACTGCCAGCAGTGACCAGGCCAGGGCTGACAGGCTCCACCTCCCCTAGGGGGCGCTCGGCTGCCACGCCCACATGACGAGGCATTTTGTCACAATGTTCTGGTACCGTGGCGTGCGGGGTCAGTGGTGCCACTGCACATGGCAGTGACGCTGGTGACAGTCGAGCTCAGCCTGCGCTGCTGCCCCCGCCCCGGGTCACCCGTCCCCATGCTGCTGTGGGCCCTGGCCGGGCACGGCGGCCGCAACACCATGTGCTGCAGTAGCCACCATTGCGGAGCAGGGACCGCCTGGCCCAGCCATGTCCTGTATAAAATGGAAAAATGGAGCAGAAATTGTGAAATACACCTGGCATGTGGCACCTGCCCGCCTGCTCAGGGCCACTCTTGGGTGCCTTCATAGCCCAAAATCCCTAGGGATGCCACAGGGCCACTCACTTTTTCCTTGTGGGAAAATTTTCCAGGAGGCCTGGAGATGACCTGGAACATAGAGGTAGGCAGGGAAATGGAGATAGGCTGGGGACACAGACACTGGCTGGGATGTGGAGATGTGGTGAGATGTGGAGATGGACTGGGACATGGAGGTGGGCTGGGACATAGAGATAGGCTGGGACGTAAATGGCCTGGGACACAGAGATGGGCTGAGTCATTGAGACAAGTCAGACCCAGTACAGGAGCAGGGAAACATGTGCTTGCCCTGGACACGCCAGCCATGGGATATATGTGCCCAGCACAGACACGCACCCATGGGACACACAGCTCGCCCACAGGGACACCAGAGACACACGCACACGTTGTGCCATCATTCCAGCTTTATTGGTGAAGCCGTGGTGGTGCACTGGTGTGGCGGTGGTGCTGGCCAAGGCTCTGCCGGTTCCACAGACGCCAGTGCTGGGGTCGGCTCAGCGGCGGTGGCGCCGTGTCCCCCGCCGACGGCGGCTTCTCCTGTACCGCCGGCGTCGGCTCTGCCCATAGCGGCGGCGAGAGCGGCTCCGGTAGCGGCGGCGGCCACGGCGGCGACTGCGGCTCCTGCTTCGCCGGTACCGGGCCATGGTGGGCTGGCCGCCGCCCTGTCCTGCCAGAGGATGCAGCTCTGCAAGCTGGCCCCGCTTTTATAGGGGTGCCTGGGCAGGGCCCTTTGTGACATCACCAGTGACGTCACAATGCCCCACTGTGGCAGTTGCACATCCCCCCATGATCCGGAGCCTTCAACAGGGCAGTTGATGGCTCCTTAGCACCTTTTGTACCCCACTGTTCCTGTCCCCACGTACACATAGTCGCTCACAGTCACGTCCTCCCCACACCACCCTGACAGAGCTTGACTAGATACACAGCATCTTTGGTTTTCAGATCATTGTCCTGACTCGGTCTGCAAAGGTAAAGACTTTTCATATTTAAAGCAGATTTAAAGGCAGATTACAGGGAGTGGCTGATGGTGCTTTAAAGTATTTAGTCATATCCAGCTTGTGTACGTACAGCATAAAAACCATTCTCATGGAAAGAGATTTGTATTTTAGGGTTACTCAGTACAAGTGTCTCAGGTAGTTGTTATTTTGTTTGGGCCGTATGCAAAAGGTCACAAGGCTTTTCCTCCTCATCCAGAGACCGATGTGGTGTAGGCCAAGGCAGAGCACGGGGGGCTCCAGGCACACACTGGTCTAGGAAGCTTTTCAAGGCTCTTTTCACATGTCATTTCATTTGAGTCTCTCTGCTCTGCAGAAAGTGAGTCAAAGGAATTCCTGTGCCCCTGGTTAACTCAAACTAGATGTTTAGCTGAACAGGGCAGATACCACTTGAGTTGGAGCCAATTCTGCTCTGCTTGTGAAAGCAAGCTCAAAAAAACCCCAAATGTCTGTGATCCAGATTCTAGCACTGCCTGTTGCATTTGCGTTTCCATGTAAAGCACTGGGCAGCTGAGAATTGTGGTTGTTGCCGGATTAAGCTCCAAGAAATAGTCAGAGGTGGTGGATGCTCTTCTGTGTTCTGTCCCCCTTGAGCACCAGCAGCACAGGTGAATCATTTTCAGGTAACAGCCATGGCAGTAATGGGGCAGAGTTTTCATGCTTGGGCTACATGGCTGGTTTGTGCCCGGGGAAGCGCATCAGCCTTTAGAATCTGGTTTGTGCAGGTGAGACGCCTGGAAAGTGAGTCAATTTTCTCCATGCAGTTAGAAGCCTTTCTTTTTCAGAGCTGGCACCGTCGTTGTTTGGATTTAGTTTGAGAACAAGAGGAACACCCGGGACAGAGTTAAAATTTTTAGTTGTTGGTGTCTGAGAGCCAAGGTCTGAGCTCTGCCCACAGGTGTGAGGAGCTGGGAAGGGGGGATGGATGGGGCAGAGCTCGACTGACACCCAGACTGGTCCATGAGAATATTCCATTAGCGTCATGCTGTGTATTTAAGGAAAGTCAGGATCTTCGGGCTGGGGTTTTTCTCAGAGCCAGGACAGAGACCTGTTCAGGGCAGTTCTGTTTGGGAGTTTCTTTATTCCAGCCTTTTGCCATACTGCCATTTTGCAGAGGCCTCTGGGCCTTTCTGCCTTTTTCCCTCTTGTCTCCGGGATCGGCTGTTGGGACCAGGTGCTGCTTCCTGGGACCGGCTGCTCGGTGCAGATGGAGTTGTGAGGAATTGCATCAAATGTCTTCCATTTTCTATTCTATTTCCATTTTATAGATATTAGTAATAGCAGTATACTAGTGCTGTTTTGTTATTTTATTAAACTGTGTTTATGTCCATACAAGTTTCTCTCTTCCCTTTTGATTCTCTCCCCTATTTGGGCATCGTGGGGCAGTGAGCGAGCGGCTTTCGCTGTTATATTGCTGGCTCAAGTTAAACCACAACACCTTGAAATCCGGCTGGTGACCATGACCCAGAACACGTTGCCTGCTGTGCTCACTGGGGCCGCTCAGAGCTGCCGTTCCACCATCCTGCCCTCTTGGGCTGCTCTTTCCTCCTGTAACTATCAGAAATAAATTACTCAAAACACATAATAGGAATTGCTGATTTTCATTCTCTGCTCTGTTTAACTCAGGTAGAGGCTGGTGCTGTTGGGTTGGCAAAAAGAGTACTCGATGAAGCTACGAATTATGATTTGGAAAGAAAAACCTTCAGGAAACCGATTACTGAAGTTAAACATATAAATATAACAAAAAGCTATGTTTTCGTACCAGATGGACTATGAGTGAATTTCCAAGGTTGTTCCTTGATATTCAGGACCTGCGATGTATTATATCTCTGCAATTGCTTGGGTTGTGAAGTATGTAGGTCAGCACTAAATAAATCCAGCTACGCAGCAACTCCTGGGAAGTGAAGGCCAAGAGCTGGGAAGCGATAAAAAGTCACCACGCTAAGAGCAGAAATAGGAAAGATGGGGACACCACCCTTGCTGCCGAGAAGATGACGAACTCGGCTGCCGGCTGCAACCTGGTCGGCCGGAGAGGCAGAGGGTGTAGAAACCTGGACCTGATCCTCTTGCTAGGAGTGGTGACTTATTGTTCCCAACTTAGCCTGGCTAATCCCTGTACCAAGTGCGACGAGCGCGTGAGAATAGGAGGACTAACCCAATATGTTCTAAATTATCACACTCATACTAATTCTGGATGTTAAGATAGAACAAAATTGGAGAACTATGAAATCCAAGGGCAGAAATTATGGGTAGCAACTAACCCAGGGAAAGGTGGACTCGGTGTAGGCTCTGTCTCCTGCCCCAGGGGAGAACAGAATATCCGTTTTACACAAGCTGGTATGTGGGGCTATTCAGATAGAGGGGGAGTGCAAGATCAGTATAAGGAGGAGTTAGTTAAGAGTGCCACTCAGGATTTAAAAAGAGAGCAAGAGAAGCAGAAATTGGTACAGAAAAGCAGTGATTGGTATGAAGAAATAAGGCAAAAAGACAAGGAATTCCAATTACCAACAGTAGGGAAAAACCTGTTTATAGATCTTATGGAAAAGATAGCCCGGGAATTAAATGCTACCTCACGCTGGATATGTGGGGGGTCTCAAATGGCAGAACAGTGGCCTTGGAGAGGAGAGAGTGTAAGCCCAGAAGGATTACTAGTATGGATCCAGCCACCTGGGCCCAAGATGGAAGCTGGGGATACCATACCCCAATATATATGCTAAACTGAATTATTCGGTTGCAAGCAGTGATTGAAATAACAAGCAACCGCACAGCTGAGGCACTGAATCTCATAGCGAGACAATTGTCTCAAACCAGAGCCGCAGTGTACCAAAATTGGGTAGCCTTAGATTATCTTTTAGCTGAAGAGGGGGGGTTTTGGGAAATGGAATACTTCTGAGTGTTGTTTGGAAATAGATGATAATGGGGAAGCCATAATGAAAATAGCAGAAGAGAAAAAACGAGTTGCACACGTACCAGTACAGAAATGGAATTCTATACTTCCTAGCCACTGGTGGGATAACTTATTTGGGGGAGCCTGGTAGAAGAAAATAGGGTTCATGATACTATGTGCATTTCTAGGTTTACTGTTCATGCCATGTATGATCCCGCGCTTTATTTGGTTAATACATTCAGTAGTCCAAGGCATGCAAATCTCAGCCATGCCTATAGATCCTGAAATGGCAACAAAAGGAACAGGGTATAAATTAATGATTTTAAAAGAGAACACAAAATTGGACCTAGCCGCCACTAGGGAGGTGCTAGCTAACTTTGAGGCCAAAGCACGAATCAAGGGGATAATAAAGAAAAAGGGGGAATTGTGAGAAATGCAGCTGTGATTCGTGCTGTTGTTTACAGATATAACCAAATAAGGCATGGGCTCTTAAGAAAATGAAAAGATAGTTAAGTTTTCTGTAAAAAGTTGTGGAACTTGTTTTGTACCATATGCACATGTGGATAGGAAAGGTGGGAGGGAGTGACGTGAAGGAGAAGGTGGCCTTCCCCGAGATTGCTGCCACGGGGGAAGCGGGGGGGGAACTCGGTAGAAAAGACCCCTCAGTAACAACCTAGAGTCTGCACTGAGGAAGAAGGAACTCTTCAACCACCAATCAGAGTGAGAGAAGACCCCTAGTGTCAACCAACCACGGACTCAGAGTGCGAGAAGGGCTAGCCAAGGAAATAAAAGAGGTCGATCAGAAACTTAAGGTGTATGTGTTTAATTCACCTATTAAATAAACCAGACTCTTGTTTGGCAAATTATCGGAGTCTTGGTCATTTATCACACTCAGTATCTGTCCTGATGGGTTTTATCTAGTCATTATTAATGCCAGAAAGAGGTGGAAAGATAAAGATGATGGATTGTGCTGGACAGAATTACCTAATTTTTGTCAGCTGGAACCAGTCTGTGGCCTCCAACTCGGACCTGAACCGGTACAGCTGGTCATCTCCCTGCTGCAGCACGATCTGCAGCGAGAAATCCGTTTCATTGAACCATGTGCGATTCTCATAGGGACGAGACACGTTGGCAGGTCTATCAAAAGCATAATTGATGATGACTCCTTCCTGCGAGCCGGTTTTGTATTCCCAGAAGACAACTTCGCTGGCGTTCACTGGTGGTACTGTCAAAAGCACAGTGCAGCCCACAGCCGAGATGAGTCTCTGTGATGCTGGCCTGAGGTCAGCAGAGTAGCATGGAGAAAGTGTGCGGGCTGAAAAAGAAATCAGATGTTACTCTGCAGCCGCCCAGAGTCAACTCCATGCACCTGGGAGGCGGTTGTATGTATTGGGTTTGCTTGGTAAGGTTTTAGCAGCCAGAGGGCTGCAGGGGTGGCATCTGCGAGAAGATGCCAGAGATTTCCCCCATGTCCAACAGAGCCAATGCCAGCTGGCTCCAAGATGGGCCTGCTGCTGGCCAAGATTGAGCCCATTGGCAACAGGGGTAGTGCCTCTGGGATAACATATTTAATAAGGGGGGAAAACTGTTGTACGACAGCCACTGGAAGAGAGGAGTGAGAATATGTGAAACAGCCCTGCAGACACCAAGACCATTTGAAAAAGGAATGGGAGGAGATGCTCTTGCAGCCCATGGAGGTCCACAGGGGAGCAGACATCCATCCACAGGTGGAGAATTTGGGAATGAAGTTGAGCCCGGGGAAAAGGAGTAGTGAGGAGAAGGTGGTTTTAGAATCCCATTTCCATACTGTGATTCGACTAGAAATAAATTAAACTAATTTTTCCCCGAGTGAAGTCTGTTTTGCCCATGACAGTAATTGCTGAGTGATCTCCCTGCCCTTATGTTGACCCACAAGCCTTCATTATGGTCTCTCTTCCCTGTCCTGCCAAAGAGGGTGGTGATCAAGCAGCTGGCTGGGCACGGGGGGCCCAGCCCCAGTCACCCCCCTGCACCGCAACACCCGCCCTGGCTCAGCAGCTCTGCAAACAGCGGCGCTGGGGCTTCATTATTTCTGGATTTAAGCAACAACATGGAAAAGCAGAAAGTCCGAACATTTGCATATGAGTTCCCTTTGTATCTCTCACCCGAAAAATGCAGTTCTTTGCCTTAAACGTTCAGCTGGTGTATCTGCACAGCGCCAGCAGCTTGAACCTGGGGACAACTCCCCGATCCCACTCAGGAGTCCTTTTCCTCCCTCCCCCTCTACCAAAGGCACAAATCTGAGCTCAAGGAGCCCTCCCCACAAACAAGCACTTTCCCATCGGATCACTGCCAAAAAATGGCATTAAGAAACGGGAAAGCCAGTAAGCCTCTTCCCAATCCTCATTGAAAAGTTCTTCTCCGGGGAAAAGATGGGGCTGAGGAGTGCCCAAGTCCAGGACTTGCCTTCCCTTCTTCAAAAACGAGTCAGGAAAAAGGGTCCTGCACCCCTAAAGCCGGAGGAGAAGCTCGGCGGGGTGACCTTGGGACAGAAGCCAGAGTGTCCAGCTGCCGCCCGCAGACCCGGCCGGGCGGCCCCGCCGCAGCCCGGGGAACCCGCCCTGGCTGGGAGCGGCGCCTCCTCGGAACAGGAGGGGTCAGGGTGGGGGAGCGCGGGTTTGGCTACTGGTTCCGCAGTCCCGCTTCCTCCTTCTCGTCTTCTCCCCTCCCCTTCCTAGAGCGGCCAGACTCAACACGCAGGAATAAATCCACAGGCAATGCCTCCCGCCGCCTCTCAGGTACCTGCCCTGTTTGCCACGGTTCCCTTTACAAATGTTTCTTTGTTAAGCTTTCAGACTTTTTTTTTCTAATTTTTGGTGCATGTTTTCTTCTGTCTCTCTCAAAATCACCAAATCGTATATGAACTAGTGGCACATCACGCTGGTGGATGGTGGGGACACGTTGGCCTTCCACTTAGGGCGATGTAGATGTTGAGACTTTGGGATTTTCTTCTTGTCCTGTGCTGACATAGGACATGAAAAGAATGCCTGCTTTTTCCAAGGATTTGTCTGCTCCCTAGGCTGAAACCAAACTGCATGGAGGGGGGAAGAAGTGTGCCAGGGAAGCAAAAGGAGATTGAGAGCTTGCAAGGACTGGTAGCAGATTCTTAGACCCTGTCATTCTAGAATGATTTGGCTTGTGCAGCAGTTGCGAGGTCTGTAAATTTTGTCACAGAGGCACCTCAAAGTCAGTTTTAGACAGACAATGAGTTCCAAAACAGACTTTATTCTGGCCGGAGAAGTGCAGCCAATAAACTGACCAGAAACAGGGTTCATGCAATTAGTTAGCACTCCGACAACATAAAATACAGGTTTGTATATCAGTGGAGGAGATTATTGGGGTACAGCAAAATAAGAATAAGGGTCCACAGCGTGCACGCACACACAAGAAACAAAACCAGAGCCCTCTGACTCCAGGGTACCCACAAGAAATAATCACTCACCTGGTTGGGCAAGGACTCATTTACGGACATATCCAGTAAATAACGACTCACCCAAACGAGGAGGTGAGGCGCTCTCAATCCCAGGAATCTCCTTAGACAGCGTCCCAGTCTAAGGAGAGGGCTCCGGTTCACAGACCCGCTACTGTGAGAAGACCACTCCAAGCGGGCCTCCAGCAGGGACCCTGTTTTATAGTCTGGTCAGATCTGGCTGTGGGCATTAGAACATGGTCCAGAAGCTTCCTGCTACTCTGGGCACCTCCTTTGTTAACGACCCCGCCAATTGGCTGAGGGTCTCACCCCTCCTGCCCCCCCAGCAGGTGGAGGTGAAGTCACCCTGCCCCGGGAGAGAGGAGGATGTGACTGTCAGCACTTTGGTACCACCCCAGGTGTGTATGTGGGGACAGGCACAGTGGGGCACAAAAGGTGCTAAAGAGCCATCAGCTGCCCCAGTGAAGGCTCCAGATCTCAGGGGGATGTGCAACTGCCACAGGTGCAAAAAATCCAAATGCCAGGTCAAAAAGGGCACTCATGGAATTGACATATTCCCTGGCCCCATGGGTCATTTGCAGGACTGTGAGGGCACACGAAGGAGCCCATGACAGTGACAAAGAATTGGGTTTTAATAATGTTACCAGAGCAGCTTCCTACCATGAGCTCAAGAGGATGGGAATGTGGCTAAAACGTGGCTTTGCATCACAGGGGAGACCACAGAGGGCTGCATAGGGTTTATCACATAAAGTACGAGGTGGGTGAGGATTTTTTTCCGTTCCCCTGAATTGTTTCCATCACCTTAGCAGTGTGGAAGAGGAGTGAAGGGCGTTTCCACAAGAACAGCTGCTTTGCAACAGCAAAACCGTATGCAGAGCTTTGTGTGGTGGTGTCTAAGGAAACCCTGGAGTGAGATATATAGGTATACACAAAAAATAAACCAAGCCAAACTGGTTTGAAAACACCCCATGGAGGAGAGCTTCCCGTAGAAGGCAGGTTCGGACATGGATGCAGCGCGTATTCCAGCCCCAAGCAACCGCAGAAACACAATGAGGTCACACTTCACTGTGGCTGGGCCCCCTTGGTCCCCTCCCGATGCCTTCAGCAGTGTGAAGCGGGGCTGCTGGTGTTTGGGGGACCCTCCAGTGTCCCCTGAGATGGATCAAGGCTCAGCTCTCCAGCAAGGGGGCGAGCAGCCGGCTTTTCCTGACTTGGGAGTCCCTCGGCAGAAGAAAGGGACCCCATCCCGGCACCACGTGTGGGTGCAGAGGGTCTCGCCTGTTATCAGCCCGCAAGCCAGCAACACCAGCACTGTTACAGCAGCCAACACCTGCTGGCACCAGAACCAGGAGGTGGTGCCCAAGCACCGGGGCACAAGAAAGCCAGGAGGGTGGAGGTTCGTGCAGTAAGATGGGTGCTGCAGTTCAGCAGGCCAGCAGTGACGTGTTTCTCAAAGGCAGGAACCTCCGGGACAGGGTTTTGAGCTGGAGCAAACCTGCAGACCTGCCAGGAGCAGGAGCTCAGCACAGAATTCAGGGAGATAACAAAGTCAGAGCAGAGGGTGGCCTACAGCCCCGAGTAGGGGACCATCTGGACCAGCCAAAGAACCAGCAAAGTCACCAAGAGGGGTCAAGTTTGGAGCAAGAGGGCTCTGGCAGAGATCTACAAGTCCCCTGCTGAAGAATCTGAGAGGAGCATCAATACACAGAATAGGTGGGTAAAAGAGATGGAAACAGTGAGGCAGCAAACAAGGCAGGCACGACGGCGAGGCAGCAAGAAGGGCTGCAGGCAGCAAGCACGACATGGCAGCAAGCTGGTGTCGAGGCAGGAGTCAGAGCGTGGCAGTGAGCAGTTCCCAGGGCAGCAGTCACGGCCCCACCAGCCTGGAGACGAGCAATCAGGGCCGCCTGATAAGCTAAAGAAGGGCCACACGTTACCCTCTGTCAACACCCAGCTGCTGCTGCTCCACCTGGAGTGCAGAGCCTCCAGGGACTAGAGCCTGTGGGAGAGGGGCAAACAGCTGAGCTTTGGAGGAAAAAAAGTCAGGCAAGTGCAGAAGGACACACAGTGCAGCTGTTCCTGGGCCCCACAGCTGGGCTAGGGGAAGCAGAGCACACCTACGACCTCCAGTCTCTAGGGCAAGGGACCCTGGATGGGCTGTACAGAGAAAATTCTTATCAGCTGTGAAGAAAAACAAGTGAAACTAATTCAGAGAATCCATGAAAGAGCTCAGCACCCTGCCATGCAGCAGTCCCTAAGGGAAGGGGCTGCTGGCATCCCCGAGCTGTGTGGTGGTCCAGAGAATGAGAGACACAAGGCTTGTGATTGCTCCTGGCAAGTTATTGACATGGCTGTGAAAGGAGAGACCAAGGGCAGTGGGAATGCCCTGATGGTGGGACTGAAACGAAAGCCAAGATTATGCATTGCCGGGACGGACTCACTAACAGGGTACAGTGCTGCACTTGCTGCCGTTGATGGAAGAGCACCAGCACCGTGGAGGCGAGGGACTTAAAAATGGAGGGGCAATTGGCTCATGGAGGTGTTCCGAAACACCCCCGCAATGGGGAGGTTCCTTGTGAGACGAAGGGGATGCCGTACGGTGCAGGTCAACCAGGCCAAGTCGGCAGTAGATCTCAAATGTTCCAAGTCCTTGACTGGAATTGGAGGCAGGCGGGTGGGAAGGGAGCCTGAGGGGGATCCAGCCAAACCGCCGGCTTGCGGCAGCACCAGCCCAGGGCTTCCCGCAACCAATGCCGGGACACCCCGAGGACAGAGATTTCCTGCAGCCTTCTTTGTCCCGAGGTGGAGCAGGAACAGATGAGCACAGGGGGAAAACTGTCATTTTTTTAATTGGCTTTAATGATTTCTAAAAACAATCCAAGGCCGAGCAGAGGCTGGCAGCACCATGTCCTCAGGGCAGGTGAATCCCGCGGTCACTGTCCATGCACCCATCCCTGGCGTGGACGCTGCGCAGGCACCCGCGTGGCGCTGGCAGCCGGGCTCTACTCCTCTTGCTGTCCCGCGGTGCAGCTGCAGCGGAAAGCCCTGCGCAGAGCCCGCAGCGCCCTCCGGAACCGGGAAGGCCGTCGCCGTGGAGCTGGGCCCTGCGCTGGGCAGGCCATGTCTGTGCTGGTCTCTCCTCCATGCTCTGCAGACATTGGAAAAACTGTGTTCTCTTCTTCGTCCTTTGCAGCTGGGACGAGAGGGGCTGTGCTGGCCTGTCCCTCATTGTCTCCTGCCAAACGAGCCTCAGTGGCTTCAAGTCCTGCAGGTGCTGGTGCTGCCACTGGAACATCCACACATTGGGCCAGGTCCTGCTGTTCCACCGCTTGCTGGCCAGGTCCCTGGATCTCAGCCTCAGCCCTGTGCACGGCCTCACTGATGATGTGCTCCACAATGTCTAACAGGTCCACATCGTCCTCTGCAGGGCTCTGCCGGACAGGTTCCAGGCGCTCTGCCTCTGCTGCCGCCTCCGTGTCTGTGCAGCTGGGCAAGCCAGACCCCTCCTGGGGACCTGCAGGGGTGTCCTGGAGGTGCTCCTGGAACAAGGGGTTGATCCAGATGCTGGGGATGAAGATGTCTCCGCCTTCGCACCCCTCTTTGTTGTTCTCATCCTCCACATCCATGCGCTGGGCCAGGTCCTGCTGTTCCTCCGGTTCCTGGCCAGCTCCCATGATCTCAGCCACAGCCCTGCGCAAGCTCTCATTGAAGATGCGCTGGGCTGTGTCCCACAGAGCTGCGTCGTAGGCTGTGGGGCCCTGTGGGGCAGGTGCTGGGCACTCTGCCTCTGCTGCTGCCTCGGTGTTGGTGCTGCAAGGCCAGCCAGACCCCTCCTGGGGACCTTCACGGTGGTCCTGGACGCGCTCCCGCACCGAGGTGGTGACCGAGGTGCTCTGGATGCTGTGCTGGCCCAGGCTGTGTCTGACCTCCGAGCAGGAGGAGGAGCAGGACACAGGGGATGGAGGTGGCAGTCCCGGCACTGCAGCAGCTGCTTGCGGCCCCGTCCAACCACCGGCCTTTCCCTCCTGCCCTGTCCCGTCCCTCCCCTGTGGCCTGTGGAGCAAGGGGGGAAGCCCCAAGGGCTGGGAGTGGGCGTTCGCCTCCTCGTCGATGGGCATCTTGGGTCTCGTCTACCAAAGAGCTGCAACGGGCACCCAGGGGAGATGCTGCCTCCTGAGAAGCTGCTGCTCCTGAGAAGCTGCTCTCCTGGGAGTGAGCACCCCAGGGCTCTCGCTCCTTAAATACCCCCACGGTCAGGGCGGGGACCCCCGTGTCACAATGGCCTCTGGCTATGACAACCCCATGTAACAATGGCCTCTGGTTATGACGAGGTGCCCACATCACAGAGCCCGGCGGTCGCCACGGAGACACCCACCTCCGGGCCCGGCTGGGACTGCCTGTGCGCGGTGCGGGGCAGCCCCTGCTTGAAGGAGGAGGGAGCAGAGAATGGTGAGGGAAGCTGTCCCCAGCACACAGGACCCCGTCCCCCAGAGCTTTGCTCAGATGCTGCTGCCTGCTCCGCTGCACCTGCAAGAATCCGCATTCAGAGCTTGTTTGCAGTACAAACCAAGGGCCACTCTACAGCCTCACCACACTGATACTTTGTTTTCAACACGGTCGTCATGAGTTTTCTTAAGTAGGTATGAGCCTCCTTTCAAGAAGAAGGCTGAAGCCACATCCACAAAACCACACAGTCCGTTTTCAGCAATAGAATCTACCGTTTCCCCCTTTAGTGACAACCAGGGTTCTCCCAAGGTGCGCTTTTACAGTACTTGTGAGCTGTTCACTGACTCACTTGCTAAAGGAGGTGGCCTCATCCAACTCCCAGTTTCATCCTGCCAGCTCTCCAATGCATTGCCTCTGCCACCTTCCTTCTACCGGGCTCAAAGTGCATTCTACTGCCTGGTTAGGGAGATGCACGTGCCACCGGTCCCAAAGCATCACTCTGGGGACGCATCATAGCTGGCCATTTCCTCTCAGCTGCTGCACCAGCCAAACCTTTCTGGAACAGCAAACTCTCAGAATCTGCTCCAGGTCTGTAAGAGTCGGTCCAAAACCAGGATCTGCCTGAACATCGCCATCCAGAACAGACTGACAGTGACTTAGACAGAGGCCTGAGGAGAAGCATTGTGTTGCACAGGGGTCTCCAGCCTGGAAGGCTACTGCTAACAATGGCTGCTGTGTGGAGTTTGCCTGCTGCTTCAGCCAAGCTAGCCCCCACCTCCTAAAAGGGATTGTTAGATGGGTCTCTCTGACCCAGGGACAATCGCTGCCATCCAGAAGATGGATTCTTACCTGCAGCCTCAGTCACACCTTGTCCCTCACCCGCTCCCTCGAACAAAGGACAACAAAAAAGAGCATGCCCAGAAGCTGGCCAAGGGTCCTGAGGTCACCCAATGGTCCAGAGCGATAGCCCTGAGTGCAGGCCACGCAGGCGCAGACAAGCGCTGGCAAGAGAGGCAAAGACTTTTCGAGCCTGCACAGTTAAGCCCGGATTGAGAAACAAAGGTGGAGATTGGCCTGAAACAATGGGAGCGAGGAGGGGTGAAGAAGTATAAAGATGGTTCCTGACTGGACGTCATTGAGATCTCCCCACCAGAGGATCCCAAACCACCATGGCGGACCGGCAGGACTCCACGGGACTGGACCCCAGAGGGACGGACACCTTTGGAACTCATCTGCTGGTAAACCAGTCCTCATTCCCCTCTTTTCCTTCTTCTTTCCCTGTTTCTTTTTCCTTTCCTGTTTTCTTACTCTCTTGCTATCGCGTGCCGCTGTACGGGCAAAATAATAAAGTAACACTGTTTGATTGCATTCTAAGCCCTTGGCGTTTCAGATGCCTTAATTTTGTGCCTCGAGAAGAACGTAAATGAACCATCACGAGTCCATCGCTGAGTGGACCCTAACAAGGTCCTTGCAAGCTCTCAATCTCCTTTTGCTCCCCTAGCACACTTCTTCCCCCCTCCATGCAGTTTGGTTTCAGCCTAGGGAGCAGACAAATCCTTGGAAAAAGTAGGCATTCTTTTCATGTCCTATGTCAGCACAGGAAAAGAAGAAAATCCCAAAGTCTCAACATCTACACCACCCTAAGTGGAAGGCCAACGTGTCCCCACCATCCCCCAGCATGATGTGCCACTAGTTCATACACGACTCAGTGATTTTGGGAGAGGTAGAAGAAAGCATGCACCAAAAATTAGAAAAAAAGTCTGAAAGCTTAAGACGAAACAGCACTTCTAAAGAAGGAGATGATTGGAAGCCGCTCTGACCTGCACTGCTAACGACTTGTCCTGTTGTTTTTTAAAACAAGTTACTCTTTTAGTGAATTTGCCTGTCAGCTAAAGCTTTCATATTAGCTGCATTTTCCTGGAGCACCAGACACATGTTTTGGTAAATATAGCAATGGAATGCAAACTTATTGATAAGCACGGATGGACATCTCGCAAGAGTGGCGACGAGAAACCGGTGACCAAGAAACTGACCAACTGTGTATAACATTCCATTCACATGAATACTTCATATAAAAGTGGGAAATCACGAGGATCTCGTCCCTTTTTTTGCCTTTTCCCTTCTGCTTATGACCGACATTAGGAGAGGACCTTGCAAGTCGTCCCTGCGAACTGAGGCCAGTGACAGACTGAATCCAGCTCCGGTTGGCTGCAGAGTCCAGTCCAGGACATCGGGTGCCGGCTGTGCAGTTGCTGAGACTTTCAAGATTGGTTTTGTATATTTTCAATTATTTTCTCTATTCTTATTAGTAGCATTAGTAAAACATTGTTCATTTTTCCAACTCTCTTCTCCCTGTCCTTCTTTCCCTCCCGATCGCCTGTGCTGAGTGGGAAAAGTGGAGAGGGAGGGGCACAAGGGGGAAGTGCATGGGGGAGAGGAGTTTAACAATACATCTGCCAGGGTTTTATTGTCACCCCGCAATCTTAACCCTCGACACAACTAAAGCACAACCAACCTACAAGTTTCTTGCAAATCTCGTCCCAACGCACACAGAGCATCTCCATTTCTTTTTCATCATTTTAAATGGGCAGATGGATTTTTCCACAAGAATATCCCCAATCTAAGCAAGACTCACTGTTCAGCACACCAGTCCTGCACTGACCTTGCCGCCAATAGGCATCCTGTAGAAGATGGTCCATACTACGATTCCTGCCACGACTTTATCCCTGAGGTAGAAAATGGCACCATCACCATGCCCTTCTCTTTGCTTTGGAACTTGAGGCACTGGGGGAAAACTTGGAGGAATGTCAATTTCTGATGCTTCTGCTTCAGTCTCTTGATCGAAGGGACCTTGTCCCTCTAGCAAAGAGATGTCCAAACATCCAGTGCAGAAGAGAAGCAGCAGCTCTTTGCCGGTGATGTTGAGAGCGGACTAAAGAGCAGGGCCCTGGAAGAGACGGAGGTGTTGTTCTTTTCTTTGCATCCAGCAAACGTTTCAATAAGACGAGAACGAAACCATCCTGACATGAAGCACAGCGCTGGCCATTCCCGACTTCCATCACCAAAAGCAAAAGGCAGAACAGCCTGCTTCTTTAAGGCAGCATAGACAAAATAAAGACGCTTGGAACCACAGCAGCTCTTCTGTGCAAAACCTGATCATTTGTTTGCTATGGAGGAAATTCAGCCTCCCTGGGAAAAGAAGTTTGAATTTTGAGAGATGATTTACCCAAGGCCTTCTTGGAGGAACGTTACGTTTGAATCCCATTTGACTATCCAAACCAGCCTTTAAAGCTTGGTGTAGGAAAGAAGCAAACAGATTGATGTCTCCTGGAGCTCTGCAGCGTGATCAGACCAACTCTCTGGGCACTAACCAGCGAGACACGTAAACCTTCACGCACGGACACAGCTCCCGAGCACGACTCCAGCCCTCCCTGATTGCTCCCTTGCACTTTTCAGCATGGCTTTTGCTGTTAATTTAGCAAGAACTCCTCCTGTTGGCAAATTACTGTTGGTAAACTACTGTCAACAAGTCCAATGGCTTAGTAGCCTACATTGGGACCCAGATTGCTCTGAGGAAGGAAGTGTTGATTTCAGAGAGAACATATAATACAGATTCAAGAGAAGTACACATTGCTGTGTCAACACCTTGAACTGGGCACCTGCTGAATTGGAGCTGGGAGGCTTAGAGGAGTCAACGCAGCTGTGATTTGGGGCCCAGCAAGTCCCGTGTGCCAAAAGTGTTCCAAAATCATGCCGAGGAAACAGATGCTTCCCACAAAACGATATGGGCATCTCTAGATGTACATCACTACCTTTCTGGCCACGGCCCCAACTGACTTGTTGCGGCACAGCCCCGCAGCACCAGAACATGTCGCCGGTCACCTCCCGCCTGAGGAGCGCAGGTTGGACAGCTGTGGCAAGTTACTTGCTTTGTTCCATGTCGATTTTACTCCTTTGGCTTTTTTGGGAAGTGTGGCTGTTTCACGTCCACTCCATCATGACGTTCCAATTTCCCTGAAAGCACTGGCGTCACCTTATCCCAGAGAAGGACTGCGCTGTGAGCAGGAGGAATACTCCAGTCCAAGCCAGGAAAAGAAGGGCTCTGCTCCGGGGACGTGGCGGTGCTGTGCTTTGTCCTGAGCCCCCGGCCGATCGCAATCAACTGTGCCCTTCCCAGGCAGAAATTCCCCGCAGGGCAACTCGGCAGCTGGAGGCTGGGAAGAGAGATGCTGCTGCTGCCCGGTGCTGACCCAGTCATTGCAATCAGCTCTGGTTCTGTGCAGTGCACGGGGGTGCTGGGGAAGAGGAGGATGCTGCGAAGGCTGCAGCCCGGGGCATGCAGCAGCCACAGACAGCCCTGGCTGGTTTGCAATGCGCCACACAGGGATCAGCAGCTGCTGCGGCTCTTGGCTAACTGGGTTTATACCTGAGCCTCCCTCCATTTTTGGACCCCAGAAAAACCCAGGGCAGAGTAACTCGCATCTGAGACGAAGCTCTGAGCGGGTGGATTTCTTGTCAAGACCAGCACTGTTTGTGGCGCTTCTCCCCGGTCTCTCAGGCCTGAACGTGCTCTCGTGACGCTGGAAGCCTTGTGCATCAGAGCCTTGTGCAGAGATGGATCATGGCTCAGATTTCCAGCAAGGGAGCGAGCAGCCACCTCTTCCTGACTTGGAAGACCCTCAGTGGAGGCGAGGGACCACGTGTGGGTTTGGAGGGTCTCAACGGTATCAGCTCATGTAGGTGCTCCAAAACACCCCCGCAATGGGGAGGTTCCTTGTGAGACGAAGGGGATGCCGTACGGTGCAGGTCAACCAGGCCAAGTCGGCAGTAGATCTCAAATGTTCCAAGTCCTTGACTGGAATTGGAGACAGGCAGGTGGGAAGGGAGCCTGAGGGGGATGCAGCCAAACCGCCGGCTTGCGGCAGCACCAGCCCAGGGCTTCCCGCAACCAATGCCGGGACACCCCGAGGACAGAGATTTCCTGCAGCCTTCTTTGTCCCGAGGTGGAGCAGGAACAGATGAGCACAGGGGGAAAACTGTCATTTTTTTAATTGGCTTTAATGATTTCTAAAAACAATCCAAGGCCGAGCAGAGGCTGGCAGCACCATGTCCTCAGGGCAGGTGAATCCCGCGGTCACTGTCCATGCACCCATCCCTGGCGTGGACGCTGCGCAGGCACCCGCGTGGCGCTGGCAGCCGGGCTCTACTCCTCTTGCTGTCCCGCGGTGCAGCTGCAGCGGAAAGCCCTGCGCAGAGCCCGCAGCGCCCTCCGGAACCGGGAAGGCCGTCGCCGTGGAGCTGGGCCCTGCGCTGGGCAGGCCATGTCTGTGCTGGTCTCTCCTCCATGCTCTGCAGACATTGGAGAAACTGTGTTCTCTTCTTCGTCCTTTGCAGCTGGGACGAGAGGGGCTGTGCTGGCCTGTCCCTCATTGTCTCCTGCCAAACGAGCCTCAGTGGCTTCAAGTCCTGCAGGTGCTGGTGCTGCCACTGGAACATCCACGCATTGGGCCAGGTCCTGCTGTTCCACCGCTTGCTGGCCAGGTCCCTGGATCTCAGCCTCAGCCCTGTGCACGGCCTCACTGATGATGTGCTCCACAATGTCTAACAGGTCCACATCGTCCTCTGCAGGGCTCTGCTGGACAGGTTCCTGGCGCTCTGCCTCTGCTGCCGCCTCCGTGTCTGTGCAGCTGGGCAAGCCAGACCCCTCCTGGGGACCTGCAGGGGTGTCCTGGAGGTGCTCCTGGAACAAGGGGTTGATCCAGATGCTGGGGATGAAGATGTCTCCGCCTTCGCACCCCTCTTTGTTGTTCTCATCCTCCACATCCATGCGCTGGGCCAGGTCCTGCTGTTCCTCCGGTTCCTGGCCAGCTCCCATGATCTCAGCCACAGCCCTGCGCAAGCTCTCATTGAAGATGCGCTGGGCTGTGTCCCACAGAGCTGCGTCATAGGCTGTGGGGCCCTGTGGGGCAGGTGCTGGGCACTCTGCCTCTGCTGCTGTTAGCAATCAGGACACATAACCACGGGCGTAGTTATATGCGGTGCTTTATTTCAGCGCTGGGAAACCAGGGGTTCGCACCCAATGCTGGCTTCGCTGGTCAGTCTAAGTTACACAGTATTTATACAGTCCATTACATACATATTCATATATTCATTAAGATATGTAACAGTTACTCACTATTGATTACAACATCGATTGCTACATCTTGGAACTATTTTGATCATGTGCAGTGTCCTCACTCTATACGTATTTAGGTTAAGATAAAAGCTAGGTTGTTAAGATAAAGTATACTTGAAGATGATATGCTTGAACATCCTCTCAGGGACAGTTTACAAAACTGATTCATCCTTTCAGGAACATTTTGTAAAACTGGTTCTGTTACTAACATTTCCCCCCTTTGAAAATGCTTTTCTATTCTTAGACAATGCATTTTCACCTCAATCAATTTCTTCGATTATTCATTGGTAATTCTCTTCAGGTGTGATAGTTCCAGTCGTGCTTCTTCATAAGCTGGAGGGTTTTCAAATATAGGATTATCATAATTCCTACTCAGGATACTGAAAATGCGATTATTCCTAGCATTTGTTTGACTAATTATGCGCTTAATACCTACATACAACAAACAATGAAGAACAATGACAATTGCAAGTACAACTACACTTTCTAGTAGTGAATGTACCCATCCTCCCAAACTTAAATCGAATTTATTCAACAGAGCTCCTATCCAGCTCTGTTCTGCATCTTGTTTTTCCTTTTGCAGCTCCACTTGTGTTTGGGTCAGCTTGGAAATGTCTTTCTCAGCCTCTGAAGTTACGTCTGGAATATGGATGCAGCAGTGATCGATTCTGTCTTTCAAATATCCACAGACGCCATTTTCTTTTAATAACATTATGTCGAGTGCCATTCTGTTCTGCAAGGTCATTTTAGTCGTAGCTTGTAATTGTGTATTGAGATCCCGAAAACCTTTTTAGTTATTCTAGCCAATCGATCCATTTGCCCGATCAATTTATCAATCATTTCTCTATTCCTATAGGCTGCAATTGGTGCAAAGAAAGATTCTAGTGCCCAGATAAATTTAACACTGCTTGATGGTTCATGCCACACATCATCCTCATTTATTTCTCGTTTATGTCTGATCTGTAATAGTTCTTGCCTGTTTTTCAAAGGTGACCTTTTCCAAATGGGACATAGTGTTGGCAACCCCAAAGTAATTTCTCTAATTGGTCCTCCCATTGGCAAATGTGTAGTCCAGGTCCCATCACTTAAGGCCTAAACTAAATGTCCCATACTGCCTATAGCTCCTTTACAGTCAATTTTGTCTTTATCAATGCCAATTTTAAAGGCTGCCTGTGGGTCTAACTGTTTCCGACAAATGCAGCCTGTAATCACTGCTACTTTGACAATGGACAAAGGTATCTCTTTAATGTCTGTTTGACAAGTTATCACCCGTGAGCAATTCCACCATGGTACTGTTATTCCTTCTGTTACATCGGACCACCGTATGCACCATGGAATTGCTTCACTGTATTGGTATTGTTGTATAATACTTAACGTCCACATATTGTTCCATAATTCAGTTATGTTTTTGTTATCCTGATCTTTGCATTCCCAGTAGGTCTGTTCAACCTTTTGATTAACTATTTTAGTGGTCCACTTGTCATAGAAGCACCATCCTAGATCGTGGAATCGTCCTATTGTAATATACCTTGCTTTAGGTAATTTTAAACAATCTGCCCTGTGTCCTGGCATTTTCCATTTTTGTCGTTCTCTTAACCTTTGTTCAGTTGGGACTTCTTCTATTCTAGTGTGGGATTCACATGCTATCTTACCAGTTCTGTTTATTTCTGGTAAGGTAGTAGCGATTATTCCCCACTGTACTGGGTCCTCAGCTGATTTTGGTATGGGAAGGCAGGCAGTGATGCTACTGATATTTTGTGTTTGTGCAAAGTCTCGGATTAATCCTATCATTAGGTTCTCTGCCTGATTTTGTACACTTTGTACTACCTGTGGTATCTGGGTACTTTCATTACTATCTACTGCTCTTCGTGGCCTAATTTGCAATTCCATTTGAATAGTCTCATTTTTGCATTTATAAATTTTCCATGCATCGGGCGAGCTTTCTCACTGTCTATCAGGGGCCTTGTGGAATAGAGTGGCACTTCCCTCTCCAATTTTCAAAAGCACAAAAACTCGGGGTATAACCAAAACCAAAGCTTGGTAATGCAGACCAGGCATTATTGCGATGTAATCTTGAGTGTGGTTGGACCTAGGATATGTGATGACCACGCTCTTGGAACCTTCTTCACACGGGTCTAATGTATCCAGGAGTCTACTCCGGCAACTTTAACTGCGGTAAACGTGGTCAAGACTACTTGGTAGGGTCAGTCCCAACGTTCTCTCAAAGGCTCTTCGTTCCAGTTTTTCACATATACAGTGTCCCCAGGTTCTATATTATGTACTGGATTTTCAAGTGCCAGTGGTCGACTCCACAGTAATGCAGATCGGAGTCGATTCAGTGTCCTGCCAAGAGACAACACATAATTGTACAAGTCCTGATTACCCTTTATGTGGACCCCTGGATTTGGGTTTGGTGCTTCATAGGGTTTGCCATACAGAATTTCGTACGGACTTACTGACATTCCGCTCTTAGGTTTTATCCTGATACGCAACAATGCTATTGGTAAGGCCTGCGGCCATTGAATCTTTGCCTCCTGACAGACCTTACTAAGTTGTCTTTTTAAAGTTTTGTTCATTTTCTCTACCTGTCCACTGGACTGGGGCCTCCAGGGAGTATGCAGATCCCACTGAATCCCTAAACATCTGCTAACCTCCTTTACCAGTTGTGCCACAAAATGGGGCCCCCTATCGGATGATATTCCTATTGGTACCCCAAATCTAGGGATTATTTCTTTTAATAAGCATTTCACAGTTTCTTTTGCTTGGTTGGTGCGACAAGGGAAGGCTTCTGGCCATCCAGAAAAGGTATCCACCAGAACAAGTAGATATCTATATCCACGAGTTCTGGGGAGTTCCGCGTAATCTATTTGCCAATAATCCCTGGGTTGCATGCCTGTCTTAATTTTCCCATTTCTATTTTTCTTTTTACTAGAGGATTATTTTCAAGCAAATTTCACACTTAGCTGTAATAGACTTTGCCATTGTTAACATCTGGACTGACATAATTTGTTTTCTTAGATAAGTTACCAATGCTTCTGCACCCCAGTGACACTTCTGGTGTTCCGTCTGAAGTATTCCTCTCATAATAGTGGTTGGCACCACAACTTGTCCATTGGTGGTTACATACCACCCAGAATTATTCTTGCTGGCTATGAAGGTAATAAATCAATTGCTCTTACCTTCTGGGAGACAAGACCCACCATTGTTCTCACTTGCCGTGCCACCGACCAAGATGTTTGATCAGCAAGCCGATTTCCCTCAATAATTTTTGATGTTCCACTTTGATGAGCTTTACAGTGCATTATAGCAACTTGCGATGGTTTCTGAATGGCATTAATCAAGTTCAGTATTTCCTTCTGGTATTTAATGTTTGTTCCTTGTGAAGAGAGCAGTCCCCGCTCTTTCCAAAGCGCTCCATGCACATGAACAACTCCGAAAGCACCTGCCAGCGGGGTGTCTCTCAAATCAGGATGACTTATATGGGTGTATTCGATAACTTCCACACAATCATGTTCCAGGTCTCCTTCTTCTGTACCTGCACCCAAAAACTCAGCAGGATTCATTAGGTTAGTAGTTTTTAGAACAACATCATCTTGTTCTGTCAGAATTACCTGGTATTTCATCATTCTGCTTGGGGAAAGCCAATGGCCCCCCTTTTGTTCCAATACTGTTGTCACCATATGGGATACAAACACTTCTATCCTTTTTCCCATAGTTAATTTTTGGACCTCCTGGATCAGCATTACTGTAGCAGCTACCTCCCGTAAGCCTGCCGGCCACCCAGCACTTACCGGATCTAGCTGTTTGGAAAAATAGCCAACAGGTCTTTTCCAGGATCCCGGTCGTTGGGTTAATACTCCCAAGGCAAGTCTTTGTCACTCGTGTACAAACAACTGGAAGTCTTTGCTCAAGTCCGGCAGGCCCAAAGCAGATGCCTGCATCAAAGCCTGTTTTAGCTTTTGGAAGGCCTCACGTTGTGGCTTTCCCCGCTTGAATGTTTTATTCCTTTGTGCTTCATACAAAGGTTTGGCGATCAACCCATAGTCCATAATCCAGAGTCTGCACCATCCTGTCATTCCTAAAAAGATCTCAACTCATGTAAGTTTTGTGGTTCTGGAATAGCACAAATAGCATGTATCCTGTTCAGGCTTAGCCTTCGCTGTCCTTGAGAGAGCTCGCATCCTAAATAGATCACAGTCTCGGATGCAATCTGAGCTTTATTTTTCGATACTTTGTACCGTTCATTCCCAATTGGTTCAATATTTCAGTTGTTACCTGGATGCAGAGTTCTCGTGTCTCAGTCGCAATCAGAATATCATCTACATATTGTAGCAACAAATACCATTGTTGAGGGATCATGATATGACCTTTTGTAGTCCATTCCTCGAGTTCCTTGGCTAGCTGATTTCCAAAGATGGTTGGGCTATTCTTGAACCCTTGTGGAAGGCGTGTCCAGGTTAACTGAGTTTTCCTCCCATTGTGTGGATTTTCCCATTCAAAGGCAAATAGCTTTTTGCTTTCATGGTCAAGGGGTATGCAGAAGAAGGCATCTTTTAGATCAAGTACAGTAAACCATTTATATTTCTCTTTCACAGATGTTAACAAGGTATATGGATTTGCAACTACCGGATAAATGTCCTTAGTGATCTGGTTTACAGCCCACAAATCTTGGCCTAATCGATAACTACCATCAGGTTTCTTTACTGGAAAAATTGGAGTATTATATTCTGATTCACATTCCTCTAGAATACCATATTTCAAGAATTTTCAATTAGAGGTACTATTCCTAACCTAGCTTCTAGTTTCAGTGGGTCCTGCCTCAACTGTACTGCCTTGGCATCTTCCTTCAGTTCCACTTTTACGGGCTGGGCTGTTTTTGATTTCCCAGGTATGTCAGTCTCCCATACCATAGGAATCACAGCCTCCTCCACTGCTTGCGGTATTTTCACTACCAGGTTTTATTTTAAAAACAGAATTTGTCCTACCTTAGATTCTGGAATATTCATTACCAGGTTTCCATCCTCAAATGTTATTACAGCATCCAATTTGGTCAATAATTCCTATCCTAAAAGGGAAACTGGACAGTCTGGAACATATAAGAACTTGTGGGTTAGTTCCTTTTCTCCAAAACACAAATCCAAGGGTTGTAGGAATGGCCATACTTCCTCCTTCCCTGTGGCACCAACTGTTGTTGTAGCTCTGTGACCTACCGTCCCCTGTAAGGAATTCAGTACAGACTAAGTAGCCCCTGTGTCTACTAAAAAATTTACATCCCGGTTTTGGCAGCTTCTTTTAATCTTTCTAAAAGGCCGAGGGAGACTCATTCTTTTCCTGCATCACATTATACAATTTTGATCAATTCATTTGCTTCGGCATAGCAGTTTGAACGCTAATCAATAACCAATCCTGATACCTCTGGAGACGGCATAACCCGCCTCCTGTATTATAATTCCATCGGGGATCTTCTTTTGGAAAGTTCTCACCAACGTTAGCCTCTACTTTCCCATTCCGAATATCTTATCTCACTTTATCCCTCGCAACCTGTATAACCATATCTTTTCTGTAGGGTCCATTAATGTATCCAAAATCACTTGTAAATCATCCCAATCAGGATTCTGCATTTTAATTATCATCTTAATTATTGCAACCTTATCTGGATCTTCCCAATAAGGACCAGCCGATTGCTTTCAGATTACTAAATCCCCTGGCGAAAACGGAGCTTTTACATAGACTGGTTCCCCCCCACACCTACTGCCTGCCGCAGGGGTGCTATTACGTTTGGTGATCCCCCCTGCTTCATCCCCCGCGGGCAGCGAGCCCGGAGGAGAGGAGCTGTAGCTCCAACTCTAGCAGCCGCCGCTCCCCCCCTTTTCACCGCTTTAGCAGACAGTCAGCTTTTCACCTTTTTTTTTTTTTTCCTCCGCAATTTATCAAGGAGAAGCTGCTGGGCACAGGTTTAGGCTCCTTTTGCCCTTTTCTCTCTTCATTTAATTCCTGCAATTATAAACTTTATATGTAATTCCAATTAGCTGAACAATAGTTACATCTCTCAGCTCCTACCTTTTGTAACTTCTTACAGATGTCAATAAACAGCACATCAAGCATCAATCCCTGACATTAAATTTAGATCCAAATCAGTCTATCCACAGAACAACACTAACTGCAATACAGCTAACTCAATTTACTTTCATGTGTACAGATGCATCTGAAGGGGAGCAAGGTGGCACTTTAGTAACGGAACCGGTTCTTATTTTGTAATTATTTCCCCAAACAAATTCTTTTGGTACCAAATATAAACATACAAACTAAAATACTGAGCTCAGACACACAAACCGAATACCGAGTTCAAATATGCAAACAGATCACAATTACACTTCTTTTTATGCATAAACTGTCCAAACCCAGCCTCCTTCTAATGTTTCAGAAAGCAATTTGATGGCAATACGTTTGAATTGGACATATAAACACAGAAGGATTCAGATAACTAACACAGAAAGATAACACAGGTAACTTTACCAGAACAACAGTAAACAGGATCAAATCACCGGTTTCAACAGTAAATACAGATTAAATCACCAGAACTATAGACCAGGTGCTGAGCAGCACAAATAACCAGACCAGGTGCGCACAAATAACCAGACCAGGTGCGCACAAATAACCAGACCAGGTGCCGAGCCTGCGGCACAAATAACCAGACCCGATGCCGAGCCTGCAGAGGTTTCCCTCTGTCTGACGGACGGCTGCCTAGGCAATACCCCAGGAGCTCCCTGCCCAACCGAGCGTGGCTTTCGCCGCGTCTGACCGGCAGGCTACCAGATGCCTGACCAGCAGGCTACCAGACCGGGTGGGTACCCACTAATCCAGATAAAGCACCTTCTTACCAGTCAGAGGTCCGTCTGATGCACTCCCCAAGAATACCTCGGTGCTAGCCGGAGCAGGATCGAGACGCGATCCGCCTCGCAGCCCACGATGTCCCCAGCTGGGTTGCCAAAATGTTAGCAATCAGGACACATAACCATGGGCGTAGTTATATGCGGTGCTTTATTTCAGCGCTGGGAAACCAGGGGTTCGCACCCAAAGCTGGCTTCGCTGGTCAGTCTAAGTTACACAGTATTTATACAGTCCATTCACATACATATTCATATATTCATTAAGATATGTAACGATTACTCACTATTGATTACAACATCCATTGCTACATCTTGGATCTATTTTGATCATGTGCAGTGTCCTCACTCTATACGTATTTAGGTTAAGATAAAAGCTAGGTTGTTAAGATAAAGTATACTTGAACACGATATGCTTGAACATCCTCTCAGGGACAGTTTACAAAACAGATTCATCCTTCCAGGAACATTTTGTAAAACTGGTCCGTTTACTAACAGGGTCACTATGTCACAGAGTCTCAGTGTGACAGTCACAGAGTCTCAGGCAGGGTCACTATATGTCACAGAGTCTCAGTGTGACAGTCATAGAGTCTCAGGCAGGGTCACTATGTCACAGAGTCTCAGTGTGATGGGCACAGAGTCTCAGGCAGGGTCACTATGTCACAGAGTCTCAGTGTGACAGTCACAGAGTCTCAGGCAGGGTCACTATGATGGCACAGAGTCTCAGTGTCACAGTCACAGAGTCTCAGTGTGACAGTCACAGCGTCTCCGGCAGGGTCACTATGATGGCACAGAGGCACAGCGTGTCCGGCAGGGTCACTATGATGGCACAGAGGCACAGCGTCTCCAGGCAGGGTCACTATGATGGCACAGAGGCACAGCGTCTCCAGGCAGGATGACTATGGTGGCACAGAGGCACAGCGTCTCCAGGCAGGGTCACTATGATGGCACAGAGGCACAGCGTCTCCAGGCAGGGTCACTATGATGTCACAGAGGCACAGAGTCTCAGGCAGGGTCACTATGATGGCACAGAGGCACAGCGTCTCCAGGCAGGGTCACTATGATGGCACAGAAGCACAGCGTGTCAGGCAGGGTCACTATGATGGCACAGAGGCACAGCATCTCAGGCAGGCTCACTATGATGGCACAGAGGCACAGTGTCTCTAGGCAGGGTCACTATGATGGCACAGCGTCTCAGGCAGGGTCACTATGATGGCACAGAGGCACAGCGTCTCTAGGCAGGGTCACTATGATGGCACAGAGGCACAGCGTCTCAGGCAGGGTCACTATGATGGCACAGCGTCTCCAGGCAGGGTCACTATGATGGCACAGAGGCACAGAGTCTCAGGCAGGGTCACTATGATGGCACAGAGGCACAGCGTCTCCAGGCAGGGTCACTATGATGGCACAGAGGCACAGAGTCTCAGGCAGGGTCACTATGATGGCACAGAGGCACAGCGTCTCCAGGCAGGATGACTATGGTGGCACAGAGGCACAGCGTCTCAGGCAGGGTCACTATGATGGCACAGAGGCACAGCGTCTCAGGCAGGGTCACTATGATGGCACAGAGGCACAGCGTCTCCAGACAGGGTCACTATGATGGCACAGAGGCACAGCGTCTCAGGCAGGGTCACTATGATGGCACAGGGGCACAGCGTCTCAGGCAGGGTCACTAAGATGGCACAGAGGCACAGCATCTCAGACAGGGTCACTATGATGGCACAGAGGCACAGCGTCTCAGGCAGGGTCACTATGATGGCACAGAGGCACAGCGTGTCAGGCAGGGTCACTATGATGGCACAGAGGCACAGCGTCTCAGGCAGGGTCACTATGATGGCACAGCGTCTCAGGCCTGGTCACTATGATGGCACAGAGGCACAGCGTCTCTAGGCAGGGTCACTATGATGGCACAGGGGCACAGCGTCTCAGGCAGGGTCACTATGATGGCAAAGAGGCACAGCATCTCAGGCAGGGTCACTATGATGGCACAGAGGCACAGCGTCTCAGGCAGGGTCACTATGATGGCACAGAGGCACAGCGTCTCAGGCAGGGTCACTATGATGGCACAGAGGCTCAGCGTCTCCAGGCAAGGTCACTATGATGACACAGCGTCTCAGGCAGGGTCACTATGATGGCACAGAGGCACAGCGTCTCAGGCAGGGTCCCTATGATGGCACAGAGGCACAGCGTCTCAGGCAGAGTCACTATGATGACACAGAAGCACAGCGTCCCCAGGCAGGGTCACTATGATGGCACAGAGGCACAGGATCTCCAGGCAGGGTCACTATGATGGCACAGCGTCTCAGGCAGGGTCACTATGATGGCACAGAGGCACAGCGTCTCTAGGCAGGGTCACTATGATGGCACAGAGGCACAGCGTCTCAGGCAGGGTCACTATGATGGCACAGCGTCTCCAGGCAGGGTCACTATGATGGCACAGAGGCACAGCGTCTCAGGCAGGGTCACTATGATGGCACAGAGGCACAGCGTCTCCAGACAGGGTCACTATGATGGCACAGAGGCACAGCGTCTCAGGCAGGGTCACTATGATGGCACAGAGGCACAGTGTCTCAGGCGGGGTCACTATGATGGCACAGGGGCACAGCGTCTCAGGCAGGGTCACTAAGATGGCACAGAGGCACAGCATCTCAGACAGGGTCACTATGATGGCACAGAGGCACAGCGTCTCAGGCAGGGTCACTATGATGGCACAGAGGCACAGCGTGTCAGGCAGGGTCACTATGATAGCACAGAGGCACAGCGTCTCAGGCAGGGTCACTATGATGGCACAGCGTCTCAGGCCTGGTCACTATGATGGCACAGAGGCACAGCGTCTCTAGGCAGGGTCACTATGATGGCACAGGGGAACAGCGTCTCAGGCAGGGTCACTATGATGGCAAAGAGGCACAGCGTCTCAGGCAGGGTCACTATGATGGCACAGAGGCACAGCGTCTCAGGCAGGGTCACTATGATGGCACAGAGGCACAGCGTCATAGGCAGGGTCACTATGATGGCACAGAGGCACAGCGTCTCAGGCAGGGTCACTATGATGGCACAGAGGCACAGCGTCTCAGGCAGGGTCACTATGATGGCACAGAGGCACAGCGTCTCCAGGCAAGGTCACTATGATGACACAGAGTCTCAGGCAGGGTCACTATGATGGCACAGAGGCACAGCGTCTCCAGGCAGGGTCACTATGATGGCACAGAGGCACAGAGTCTCAGGCAGGGTCACTATGATGGCACAGAGGCACAGCGTCTCCAGGCAGGATGACTATGGTGGCACAGAGGCACAGCGTCGCAGGCAGGGTCACTATGATGGCACAGAGGCACAGCGTCTCAGGCAGGGTCACTATGATGGCACAGAGGCACAGCATCTCAGGCAGGGTCACTATGATGGCACAGAGGCACAGCGTCTCAGGCAGGGTCACTATGATGGCACAGGGGCACAACGTCTCAGGCAGGGTCACTATGGTGGCACAGAGGCACAGCGTCTCCAGGCAGGGTCACTATGATGGCACAGAGGCACAGCGTCTCAGGCAGGGTCACTATGGTGGCAGAGAGGCACAGCGTCTCTAGGCAGGGTCACTATGATGGCACAGTGGCACAGCGTCTCAGGCAGGGTCCCTATGATGGCACAGAGGCACAGCGTCTCAGGCAGAGTCACTATGATGACACAGAGGCACAGCGTCCCCAGGCAGGGTAACTATGATGGCACAGAGGCACAGCGTCTCAGGCAGAGTCACTATGATGGCACACACGCACAGCGTCTCAGGCATGGTTACTATGATGGCACAGAGGCAGAGCGTCTCAGGCAGGGTCACTATGGTGGCACAGAGGCACAGTATCTCAGGCAGGGTCACTATGATGGCACAGAGGCACAGCGTCTCAGGCAGGGTCACTATGATGGCACAGAGGCACAGGATCTCCAGGCAGGATCACTATGATGGCACAGAGGCACAGCGTCTCAGGCAGGGTCACTATGATGGCACAGAGGCACAGCATCTCTAGGCAGGGTCACTATGATGGCACAGCGTCTCAGGCAGGGTCACTATGATAGCACAGAGGCACAGCGTCTCTAGGCAGGGTCACTATGATGGCACAGAGGCACAGCGTCTCAGGCAGGGTCACTATGATGGCACAGAGGCACAGCATCTCCAGGCAGGGTCACTATGATGGCACAGAGGCACAGCATCTCAGGCAGGGTCACTATGATGGCACAGAGGCACAGCGTCTCAGGCAGGGTCACTATGATGGCACAGAGGTACAGCGTCTCCAGGCAGGGTCACTATGATGGCACAGCGTCTCCAGGCAGGGTCACTATGATGGCACAGAGGCACAGCGTCTCCAGGCAGGGTCACTATGATGGCACAGAGGTACAGCATCTCCAGACAGGGTCACTATGATGGCACAGAGGCACAGCGTCTCTAGGCAGGGTCACTATGATGGCACAGAGGCACAGCGTCTCAGGCAGGGTCACTATGATGGCACAGAGGCACAGCGTCTCAGGCAGGGTCACTATGATGGCACAGAGGTACAGCATCTCCAGGCAGGGTCACTATGATGGCACAGAGGCACAGCGTCTCAGGCAGGGTCCCTATGATGGCACAGAGGCACAGCGTCTCCGGGCAGGGTCACTATGATGGCACAGAGGCACAGCGTCTCAGGCAGGGTCACTATGATGGCACAGAGGTACAGCGTCTCCAGGCAGGGTCACTATGATGGCACAACGTCTCAGGCAGGGTCACTATGATGGCACAGAGGCACAGCATCTCCAGGCAGGGTCACTATGATGGCACAGCGTCTCAGGCAGGGTCACTATGATGGCACAGAGGCACAGCGTGTCCAGACAGGGTCACTATGATGGCACAGAGGCACAGCGTCTCAGGCAGGGTCACTATGATGGCACAGAGGCACAGCGTCTCCGGCAGGGTCACTATGATGGCACAGAGGCACAGCGTCTCTAGGCAGGGTCACTATGATGGCACAGAGGCACAGCATCTCCAGGCAGGGTCACTATGATGGCACAGTGGCACAGCGTCTCCGGGCAGGGTCACTATGATGGCACAGAGGCACAGCGTCTCAGGCAGGGTCACTATGATGGCACAGAGGTACAGCGTCTCCAGGCAGGGTCACTATGATGGCACAGCGTCTCTAGGCAGGGTCACTATGATGGCACAGAGGCACAGCGTGTTAGGCAGGGTCACTATGATGGCACAGAGGCACAGCGTCTCAGGCAGGGTCACTATGATGGCACAGAGGCACAGCGTCTCTAGGCAGGGTCACTATGATGGCACAGAGGCACAGCCTCTCAGGCAGGGTCACTATGATGGCACAGAGGTACAGCATCTCCAGACAGGGTCACTATGATGGCACAGAGGCACAGCGTCTCAGGCAGGGTCACTATGATGGCACAGAGGCACAGTGTCTCAGGCAGGGTCACTATGATGGCACAGAGGCAGAGCGTCTCAGGCAGGGTCACTATGGTGGCACAGAGGCACAGCATCTCAGGCAGGGTCACTATGATGGCACAAAGGCACAGCGTCTCAGGCAGGGTCACTATGATGACACAGAAGCACAGCGTCTCCAGGCAGGGTCATTATGATGGCACAGAGCCACAAGATCTCCAGGCAGGGTCACTATGATGGCACAGAGGCACAGCGTCTCAGGCAGGGTCACTATGATGGCACAGAGGCACAGCGTCTCCAGGCAGGGTCACTATGATGGCACAGCGTCTCAGGCAGGGTCACTATGATAGCACAGAGGCAGAGCGTCTCCAGACAGGGTCACTATGATGGCACAGAGGCACAGCGTCTCCAGGCAGGGTCACTATGATGGCACAGAGGCACAGCGTCTCTAGGCAGGGTCACTATGATGGCACAGAGGCACAGCGTCTCAGGCAGGGTCACTATGATGGCACAGAGGCACAGCATCTCCAGGCAGGGTAACTATGATGGCACAGAGGCACAGCATCTCAGGCAGGGTCACTATGATGGCACAGAGGCACAGCGTCTCAGGCAGGGTCACTATGATGGCACAGAGGCACAGCGTCACCAGGCAGGGTCACTATGATGGCACAGAGGCACAGCATCTCAGGCAGGGTCACTATGATGGCACAGAGGCACAGCGTCTCAGGCAGGGTCACTATGATGGGACAGAGGCATAGCATCTCCAAGCAGGGTCACTATGATGGGACAGCGTCTCAGGCAGGGTCACTATGATGGCACAGAGGCACAGCGTCTCAGGCAGGGTCACTATAATGGCACAGAGGCACAGCGTCTCCGGCAGGGTCACTATGATGGCACAGAGGCACAGCGTCTCAGGCAGGGTCACTGTGGTGGCACAGAGGCACAGCGTCTCTAGGCAGGGTCACTATGATGGCACAGAGGCACAGCGTCTCAGGCAGGGTCCCTATGATGGCACAGAGGCACAGCGTCTCAGGCAGAGTCACTATGATGACACAGAGGCACAGCGTCCCCAGGCAGGGTCACTATGATGGCTCAGAGGCACAGGATCTCCAGGCAGGGTCACTATGATGGCACAGAGGCACAGCGTCTCAGGCAGGGTCACTATGATGGCAAGGAGGCACAGTGTCTCCAGGCAGGGTCACTATGATGGCACAGCGTCTCAGGCAGGGTCACTATGATAGCACAGAGGCACAGCGTCTCAGGCAGGGTCACTATGATGGCACAGAGGCACAGCGTCTCCAGACAGGGTCACTATGATGGCACAGAGGCACAGCATCTCAGGCAGGGTCACTATGATGGCACAGCGTCTCCAGGCAGGGTCACTATGATGGCACAGAGGCACAGCGTGTTAGGCAGGGTCACTATGATGGCACAGAGGCACAGCGTCTCAGGCAGGGTCACTATGATGGCACAGAGGCACAGCGTCTCCAGGCAGCGTCACTATGATGGCACAGAGGTACAGCGTCTCCAGGCAGGGTCACTATGATGGCACAGAGGCACAGCGTCTCCAGGCAGGGTCACTATAATAGCACAGAGGCACAGCGTCTCCAGGCAGGGTCACTATGAGGGCACAGCGTCTCAGGCAGGGTCACTATGATGGCACAGAGGCACAGCGTCTCTAGGCAGGGTCACTATGATGGCACAGAGGCACAGCGTCTCTAGGCAGGGTCACTATGATGGCACAGAGGCACAGCGTCTCAGGCAGGGTCACTATGATGGCACAGAGGCACAGCGTCTCTAGGCAGGGTCACTATGATGGCACAGAGGCACAGCATCTCCAGGCAGGGTCACTATGATGGCAGAGAGGCACAGCGTCTCAGGCAGGGTCACTATGATGGCACAGAGGCACAGCGTCTCCGGGCAGGGTCACTATGATGGCACAGAGGCACAGCGTCTCAGGCAGGGTCACTATGATGGCACAGAGGCACAGCATCTCAGACAGGGTCACTATGATGGCACAGCGTCTCAGGCAGGGTCACTATGATGGCACAGAGGCACAGCGTCTCCAGGCAGGGTCACTATGATGGCACAGAGGCACAGCGTCACCAGGCAGGGTCACTATGATGGCACAGAGGCACAGCGTCTCAGGCAGGGTCACTATGATGGCACAGAGGCACAGCGTCTCAGGCAGGGTCACTATGATGGCACAGCGTCTCAGGCAGGGTCACTATGATGGCACAGAGGCACAGCGTCTCAGGCAGGGTCACTATAATGGCACAGAGGCACAGCGTCTCAGGCAGGGTCACTATAATGGCACAGAGGCACAGCGTCTCAGGCAGGGTCACTATGATGGCACAGAGGCACAGCGTCTCAGGCAGGGTCACTATAATGGCACAGAGGCACAGCGTCTCAGGCAGGGTCACTATGGTGGCACAGAGGCACAGCGTCTCTAGGCAGGGTCACTATGATGGCACAGAGGCACAGCGTCTCAGGCAGGGTCACTATGATGGCACAGAGGCACAGCGTGTTAGGCAGGGTCACTATGATGGCACAGAGGCACAGCATCTCCAGGCAGGGTCACTATGATGGCACAGAGGCACAGCGTCTCCGGGCAGGGTCACTATGATGGCACAGAGGCACAGCGTCTCAGGCAGGGTCACTATGATGGCACAGAGGTACAGCGTCTCCAGGCAGGGTCACTATGATGGGACAGCGTCTCAGGCAGGGTCACTATGATGGCACAGAGGCACAGCGTCTCCGGCAGGGTCACTATGATGGCACAGAGGCACAGCGTCTCTAGGCAGGGTCACTATGATGGCACAGAGGCACAGCATCTCCAGGCAGGGTCACTATGATGGCACAGAGGCACAGCGTCTCCGGGCAGGGTCACTATGATGGCACAGAGGCACAGCGTCTCAGGCAGGGTCACTATGATGGCACAGAGGTACAGCGTCTCCAGGCAGGGTCACTATGATGGCACAGCGTCTCAGGCAGGGTCACTATGATGGCACAGAGGCACAGCGTGTTAGGCAGGGTCACTATGATGGCACAGAGGCACAGCGTCTCAGGCAGGGTCACTATGATGGCACAGAGGCACAGCGTCTCTAGGCAGGGTCACTATGATGGCACAGAGGCACAGCGTCTCAGGCAGGGTCACTATGATGGCACAGAGGTACAGCATCTCCAGACAGGGTCACTATGATGGCACAGAGGCACAGCGTCTCAGGCAGGGTCACTATGATGGCACAGAGGCACAGTGTCTCAGGCAGGGTCACTATGATGGCACAGAGGCAGAGCGTCTCAGGCAGGGTCACTATGGTGGCACAGAGGCACAGCATCTCAGGCAGGGTCACTATGATGGCACAAAGGCACAGCGTCTCCGGCAGGGTCACTATGATGGCACAGAGGCACAGCGTCTCCAGGCAGGGTCATTATGATGGCACAGAGCCACAAGATCTCCAGGCAGGGTCACTATGATGGCACAGAGGCACAGCGTCTCAGGCAGGGTCACTATGATGGCACAGAGGCACAGCGTCTCCAGGCAGGGTCACTATGATGGCACAGCGTCTCAGGCAGGGTCACTATGATAGCACAGAGGCACAGCGTCTCCAGACAGGGTCACTATGATGGCACAGAGGCACAGCGTCTCCAGGCAGGGTCACTATGATGGCACAGAGGCACAGCGTCTCTAGGCAGGGTCACTATGATGGCACAGAGGCACAGCGTCTCAGGCAGGGTCACTATGATGGCACTGAGGCACAGCATCTCCAGGCAGGGTCACTATGATGGCACAGAGGCACAGCGTCTCAGGCAGGGTCACTATGATGGCACTGAGGCACAGCATCTCCAGGCAGGGTCACTATGATGGCACAGAGGCACAGCGTCTCAGGCAGGGTCACTATGATGGCACAGAGGCACAGCGTCTCAGGCAGGGTCACTATAATGGCACAGAGGCACAGCGTCTCCGGCAGGGTCACTATGATGGCACAGAGGCACAGCGTCTCAGGCAGGGTCACTATGGTGGCACAGAGGCACAGCGTCTCTAGGCAGGGTCACTATGATGGCACAGAGGTACAGCGTCTCAGGCAGGGTCCCTATGATGGCACAGAGGCACAGCGTCTCAGGCAGAGTCACTATGATGACACAGAGGCACAGCGTCCCCAGGCAGGGTCACTATGATGGCTCAGAGGCACAGGATCTCCAGGCAGGGTCACTATGATGGCACAGAGGCACAGCGTCTCAGGCAGGGTCACTATGATGGCAAGGAGGCACAGTGTCTCCAGGCAGGGTCACTATGATGGCACAGCGTCTCAGGCAGGGTCACTATGATGGCACAGCGTCTCCAGGCAGGGTCACTATGATGGCACAGAGGCACAGCGTCTCCAGGCAGGGTCACTATGATGGCACAGAGGCACAGCGTCTCCAGGCAGGGTCACTATGAGGGCACAGCGTCTCAGGCAGGGTCACTATGATGGCACAGAGGCACAGCGTCTCAGGCAGGGTCACTATGATGGCACAGAGGCACAGCATCTCCAGGCAGGGTCACTATGATGGCACAGAGGCACAGCGTCTCAGGCAGGGTCCCTATGATGGCACAAGGCACAGCGTCTCCGGGCAGGGTCACTATGAGGGCACAGCGTCTCAGGCAGGGTCACTATGATGGCACAGAGGCACAGCGTCTCAGGCAGGGTCACTATGATGGCACAGCGTCTCAGGCAGGGTCACTATGATGGCACAGAGGCACAGCGTCCCCAGGCAGGGTCACTATGATGGCTCAGAGGCACAGGATCTCCAGGCAGGGTCACTATGATGGCACAGAGGCACAGCGTCTCAGGCAGGGTCACTATGATGGCAAGGAGGCACAGTGTCTCCAGGCAGGGTCACTATGATGGCACAGCGTCTCAGGCAGGGTCACTATGATGGCACAGCGTCTCCAGGCAGGGTCACTATGATGGCACAGAGGCACAGCGTGTTAGGCAGGGTCCCTATGATGGCACAGAGGCACAGCGTCTCAGGCAGGGTCACTATGATGGCACTGAGGCACAGCATCTCCAGGCAGGGTCACTATGATGGCACAGAGGCACAGCGTCTCAGGCAGGGTCACTATGATGGCACAGAGGCACAGCGTCTCAGGCAGGGTCACTATAATGGCACAGAGGCACAGCGTCTCCGGCAGGGTCACTATGATGGCACAGAGGCACAGCGTCTCAGGCAGGGTCACTATGGTGGCACAGAGGCACAGCGTCTCTAGGCAGGGTCACTATGATGGCACAGAGGCACAGCGTCTCAGGCAGGGTCCCTATGATGGCACAGAGGCACAGCGTCTCAGGCAGAGTCACTAAGATGACACAGAGGCACAGCGTCCCCAGGCAGGGTCACTATGATGGCTCAGAGGCACAGGATCTCCAGGCAGGGTCACTATGATGGCACAGAGGCACAGCGTCTCAGGCAGGGTCACTATGATGGCAAGGAGGCACAGTGTCTCCAGGCAGGGTCACTATGATGGCACAGCGTCTCAGGCAGGGTCACTATGATGGCACAGCGTCTCCAGGCAGGGTCACTATGATGGCACAGAGGCACAGCGTGTTAGGCAGGGTCCCTATGATGGCACAGAGGCACAGCGTCTCAGGCAGGGTCACTATGATGGCACAGAGGCACAGCGTCTCCAGGCAGGGTCACTATGATGGCACAGAGGTACAGCGTCTCCAGGCAGGGTCACTATGATGGCACAGAGGCACAGCGTCTCCAGGCAGGGTAACTATGATGGCACAGAGGCACAGCGTCTCCAGGCAGGGTCACTATGAGGGCACAGCGTCTCAGGCAGGGTCACTATGATGGCACAGAGGCACAGCGTCTCAGGCAGGGTCACTATGATGGCACAGAGGCACAGCATCTCCAGGCAGGGTCACTATGATGGCACAGAGGCACAGCGTCTCAGGCAGGGTCCCTATGATGGCACAAGGCACAGCGTCTCCGGGCAGGGTCACTATGAGGGCACAGCGTCTCAGGCAGGGTCACTATGATGGCACAGAGGCACAGCGTCTCAGGCAGGGTCACTATGATGGCACAGAGGCACAGCATCTCCAGGCAGGGTCACTATGATGGCACAGAGGCACAGCGTCTCAGGCAGGGTCCCTATGATGGCACAAGGCACAGCGTCTCCGGGCAGGGTCACTATGATGGCACAGAGGCACAGCGTCTCAGGCAGGGTCACTATGATGGCACAGAGGTACAGCGTCTCCAGGCAGGGTCACTATGATGGCACAGCGTCTCAGGCAGGGTCACTATGATGGCACAGAGGCACAGCATCTCCAGGCAGGGTCACTATGATGGCACAGCGTCTCAGGCAGGGTCACTATGATGGCACAGAGGCACAGCGTGTCCAGACAGGGTCACTATGATGGCACAGAGGCACAGCGTCTCCGGGCAGGGTCACTATGATGGCACAGAGGCACAGCGTCTCAGGCAGGGTCACTATGATGGCACAGAGGTACAGCGTCTATAGGCAGGGTCACTATGATGGCACAGCGTCTCAGGCAGGGTCACTATGATGGCACAGAGGCACAGCGTGTTAGGCAGGGTCACTATGATGGCACAGAGGCACAGCGTCTCAGGCAGGGTCACTATGATGGCACAGAGGCACAGCGTCTCTAGGCAGGGTCACTATGATGGCACAGAGGCACAGCGTCTCAGGCAGGGTCACTATGATGGCACAGAGGTACAGCATCTCCAGACAGGGTCACTATGATGGCACAGAGGCACAGCGTCTCAGGCAGGGTCACTATGATGGCACAGAGGCACAGTGTCTCAGGCAGGGTCACTATGATGGCACAGAGGCAGAGCGTCTCAGGCAGGGTCACTATGGTGGCACAGAGGCACAGCATCTCAGGCAGGGTCACTATGATGGCACAAAGGCACAGCGTCTCAGGCAGGGTCACTATGATGACACAGAGGCACAGCGTCTCCAGGCAGGGTCATTATGATGGCACAGAGCCACAAGATCTCCAGGCAGGGTCACTATGATGGCACAGAGGCACAGCGTCTCAGGCAGGGTCACTATGATGGCACAGAGGCACAGCGTCTCCAGGCAGGGTCACTATGATGGCACAGCGTCTCAGGCAGTGTCACTATGATAGCACAGAGGCACAGCGTCTCCAGACAGGGTCACTATGATGGCACAGAGGCACAGCGTCTCCAGGCAGGGTCACTATGATGGCACAGAGGCACAGCGTCTCTAGGCAGGGTCACTATGATGGCACAGAGGCACAGCGTCTCAGGCAGGGTCACTATGATGGCACAGAGGCACAGCATCTCCAGGCAGGGTAACTATGATGGCACAGAGGCACAGCATCTCAGGCAGGGTCACTATGATGGCACAGAGGCACAGCGTCTCAGGCAGGGTCGCTATGATGGCACAGAGGCACAGCGTGTTAGGCAGGGTCACTATGATGGCACAGAGGCACAGCATCTCAGGCAGGGTCACTATGATGGCACAGAGGCACAGCGTCTCAGGCAGGGTCACTATGATGGGACAGAGGCATAGCATCTCCAAGCAGGGTCACTATGATGGCACAGCGTCTCAGGCAGGGTCACTATGATGGCACAGAGGCACAGCGTCTCAGGCAGGGTCACTATAATGGCACAGAGGCACAGCGTCTCCGGCAGGGTCACTATGATGGCACAGAGGCACAGCGTCTCAGGCAGGGTCACTATGGTGGCACAGAGGCACAGCGTCTCTAGGCAGGGTCACTATGATGGCACAGAGGCACAGCGTCTCAGGCAGGGTCCCTATGATGGCACAGAGGCACAGCGTCTCAGGCAGAGTCACTATGATGACACAGAGGCACAGCGTCCCCAGGCAGGGTCACTATGATGGCTCAGAGGCACAGGATCTCCAGGCAGGGTCACTATGATGGCACAGAGGCACAGCGTCTCAGGCAGGGTCACTATGATGGCAAGGAGGCACAGTGTCTCCAGGCAGGGTCACTATGATGGCACAGCGTCTCAGGCAGGGTCACTATGATAGCACAGAGGCACAGCGTCTCAGGCAGGGTCACTATGATGGCACAGAGGCACAGCGTCTCCAGACAGGGTCACTATGATGGCACAGAGGCACAGCGTCTCAGGCAGGGTCACTATGATGGCACAGCGTCTCCAGGCAGGGGCACTATGATGGCACAGAGGCACAGCGTGTTAGGCAGGGTCCCTATGATGGCACAGAGGCACAGCGTCTCAGGCAGGGTCACTATGATGGCACAGAGGCACAGCGTCTCCAGGCAGGGTCACTATGATGGCACAGAGGTACAGCGTCTCCAGGCAGGGTCACTATGATGGCACAGAGGCACAGCGTCTCCAGGCAGGGTCACTATGATGGCACAGAGGCACAGCGTCTCCAGGCAGGGTCACTATGAGGGCACAGCGTCTCAGGCAGGGTCACTGTGATGGCACAGAGGCACAGCGTCTCAGGCAGGGTCACTATGATGGCACAGAGGCACAGCGTCTCAGGCAGGGTCACTATGATGGCACAGAGGCACAGCATCTCCAGGCAGGGTCACTATGATGGCACAGAGGCACAGCGTCTCAGGCAGGGTCCCTATGATGGCACAAGGCACAGCGTCTCCGGGCAGGGTCACTATGATGGCACAGAGGCACAGCGTCTCAGGCAGGGTCACTATGATGGCACAGAGGTACAGCGTCTCCAGGCAGGGTCACTATGATGGCATAGCGTCTCAGGCAAGGTCACTATGATGGCACAGAGGCACAGCATCTCCAGGCAGGGTCACTATGATGGCACAGCGTCTCAGGCAGGGTCACTATGATGGCACAGAGGCACAGCATCTCCAGGCAGGCTCACTATGATGGCACAGAGGCACAGCGTCTCCGGGCAGGGTCACTATGATGGCACAGAGGCACAGCGTCTCAGGCAGGGTCACTATGATGGCACAGAGGTACAGCGTCTCCAGGCAGGGTCACTATGATGGCACAGCGTCTCAGGCAGGGTCACTATGATGGCACAGAGGCACAGCGTGTTAGGCAGGGTCACTATGATGGCACAGAGGCACAGCGTCTCAGGCAGGGTCACTATGATGGCACAGAGGCACAGCGTCTCTAGGCAGGGTCACTATGATGGCACAGAGGCACAGCCTCTCAGGCAGCTTCACTATGATGGCACAGAGGTACAGCATCTCCAGACAGGGTCACTATGATGGCACAGAGGCACAGCGTCTCAGGCAGGGTCACTATGATGGCACAGACGCACAGTGTCTCAGGCAGGGTCACTATGATGGCACAGAGGCAGAGCGTCTCAGGCAGGGTCACTATGGTGGCACAGAGGCACAGCATCTCAGGCAGGGTCACTATGATGGCACAAAGGCACAGCGTCTCAGGCAGGGTCACTATGATGACACAGAGGCACAGCGTCTCCAGGCAGGGTCATTATGATGGCACAGAGCCACAAGATCTCCAGGCAGGGTCACTATGATGGCACAGAGGCACAGCGTCTCAGGCAGGGTCACTATGATGGCACAGAGGCACAGCGTCTCCAGGCAGGGTCACTATGATGGCACAGCGTCTCAGGCAGGGTCACTATGATAGCACAGAGGCACAGCGTCTCCAGACAGGGTCACTATGATGGCACAGAGGCACAGCGTCTCCAGGCAGGGTCACTATGATGGCACAGAGGCACAGCGTCTCTAGGCAGGGTCACTATGATGGCACAGAGGCACAGCGTCTCAGGCAGGGTCACTATGATGGCACAGAGGCACAGCATCTCCAGGCAGGGTAACTATGATGGCACAGAGGCACAGCATCTCAGGCAGGGTCACTATGATGGCACAGAGGCACAAAGTCTCAGGCAGGGTCACTATGATGGCACAGAGGCACAGCGTCACCAGGCAGGGTCACTATGATGGCACAGAGGCACAGCATCTCAGGCAGGGTCACTATGATGGCACAGAGGCACAGCGTCTCAGCAGGGTCACTATGATGGCACAGAGGCATAGCATCTCCAAGCAGGGTCACTATGATGGCACAGCGTCTCAGGCAGGGTCACTATGATGGCACAGAGGCACAGCGTTTCAGGCAGGGTCACTATAATGGCACAGAGGCACAGCGTCTCCGGCAGGGTCACTATGATGGCACAGAGGCACAGCGTCTCAGGCAGGGTCACTATGGTGGCACAGAGGCACAGCGTCTCTAGGCAGGGTCACTATGATGGCACAGAGGCACAGCGTTTCAGGCAGGGTCCCTATGATGGCACAGATGCACAGCGTCTCCGGCAGAGTCACTATGATGACACAGAGGCACAGCGTCCTCAGGCAGGGTCACTATGATGGCTCAGAGGCACAGGATCTCCAGGCAGGGTCACTATGATGGCACAGAGGCACAGCGTCTCAGGCAGGGTCACTATGATGGCACAGAGGCACAGTGTCTTCAGGCAGGGTCACTATGATGGCACAGCGTCTCAGGCAGGGTCACTATGATAGCACAGAGGCACAGCGTCTCAGGCAGGGTCACTATGATGGCACAGAGGCACAGCGTCTCCAGACAGGGTCACTATGATGGCACAGAGGCACAGCGTCTCAGGCAGGGTCACTATGATGGCACAGCGTCTCCAGGCAGGGTCACTATGATGGCACAGAGGCACAGTGTGTTAGGCAGGGTCCCTATGATGGCACAGAGGCACAGCGTCTCAGGCAGGGTCACTATGATGGCACAGAGGCACAGCGTCTCCAGGCAGGGTCACTATGATGGCACAGAGGTACAGCGTCTCCAGGCAGGGTCACTATGATGGCACAGAGGCACAGCGTCTCCAGGCAGGGTCACTATGAGGGCACAGCGTCTCAGGCAGGGTCACTATGATGGCACAGAGGCACAGCGTCTCAGGCAGGGTCACTATGATGGCACAGAGGCACAGCGTCTCTAGGCAGGGTCACTATGATGGCACAGAGGCACAGCGTCTCAGGCAGGGTCACTATGATGGCACAGAGGCACAGCGTCTCTAGGCAGGGTCACTATGATGGCACAGAGGCACAGCATCTCCAGGCAGGGTCACTATGATGGCACAGAGGCACAGCGTCTCAGGCAGGGTCACTATGATGGCACAGAGGCACAGCGTCTCCGGGCAGGGTCACTATGATGGCACAGAGGCACAGCGTCTCAGGCAGGGTCACTATGATGGCACAGAGGCACAGCATCTCAGACAGGGTCACTATGATGGCACAGAGGCACAGCGTCTCAGGCAGGGTCACTATGATGGCACAGAGGCAGATCGTCTCAGGCAAGGTCACTACGGTGGCACAGAGGCACAGCATCTCAGGCAGGGTCACTATGATGGCACAGAGGCACAGCGTCTCCAGGCAGGGTCACTATGATGGCACAGAGGCACAGGATCTCCAGACAGGGTCACTATGATGGCACAGAGGCACAGCATCTCCAGGCAGGGTCACTATGATGGCACAGAGGCACAGCGTCTCAGGCAGGGTCACTATGATGGCACAGCGTCTCAGGCAGGGTCACTATGATGGCACAGAGGCACAGCGTCTCCAGGCAGGGTCACTATGATGGCACAGAGGCACAGCGTCTCCAGGCAGGGTCACTATGATGGCACAGAGGCACAGCGTCTCTAGGCAGGGTCACTATGATGGCACAGAGGCACAGCATCTCAGGCAGGGTCACTATGATGGCACAGAGGCACAGCGTCTCAGGCAGGGTCACTATGATGGCACAGAGGCACAGCGTCACCAGGCAGGGTCACTATGATGGCACAGAGGCACAGCGTCTCAGGCAGGGTCACTATGATGGCACAGAGGCACAGCGTCTCAGGCAGGGTCACTATGATGGCACAGCGTCTCAGGCAGGGTCACTATGATGGCACAGAGGCACAGCGTCTCAGGCAGGGTCACTATAATGGCACAGAGGCACAGCGTCTCAGGCAGGGTCACTATGATGGCACAGAGGCACAGTGTCTCAGGCAGGGTCACTATAATGGCACAGAGGCACAGCGTCTCAGGCAGGGTCACTATGGTGGCACAGAGGCACAGCGTCTCTAGGCAGGGTCACTATGATGGCACAGAGGCACAGCGTCACAGGCAGGGTCCCTATGATGGCACAGAGGCACAGCGTCTCAGGCAGAGTCACTATGATGACACAGAGGCACAGCGTCCCCAGGCAGGGTCACTATGATGGCACAGAGGCACAGCGTCTCAGGCAGGGTCACTATGATGGCAAGGAGGCACAGTGTCACCAGGCAGCGTCACTATGATGGCACAGCGTCTCAGGCAGGGTCACTATGATAGCACAGAGGCACAGCGTCTCAGGCAGGGTCACTATGATGGCACAGAGGCACAGCATCTCCAGACAGGGTCACTATGATGGCACAGAGGCACAGCATCTCAGGCAGGGTCACTATGATGGCACAGAGGCACAGCGTCTCCAGGCACGGTCACTATGATGGCACAGCGTGTCAGGCACGGTCACTATGATGGCACAGAGGCAGAGCGTCACCAGGCAGGGTCACTATGATGGCACAGAGGCACAGCATCTCCAGACAGGGTCACTATGATGGCACAGAGGCACAGCGTCTCAGGCAGGGTCACTATGATGGCACAGAGGCACAGAGTCTCAGGCAGGGTCACTATGATGGCACAGAGGCACAGCGTCTCAGGCAGGGTCACTATGATGACACAGCTTCTCAGGCCTGGTCACTATGATGGCACAGAGGCACAGCGTCTCTAGGCAGGGTCAGTATGATGGCACAGGGGCACAGCATCTCAGGGAGGGTCACTATGATGGCATAGAGGCACAGCGTCTCAGGCAGAGTCACTATGATGGCACAGCATCTCAGGCCTGGTCACTATGATGGCACAGAGGCACAGCGTCTCTATGCAGGGTCACTATGATGGCACAGGGGCACAGCGTCTCTAGGCAGGGTCACTATGATGGCACAGGGGCACAGCGTCTCTAGGTAGGGTCACTATGATGGCACAGAGGCACAGCGTCTCAGGCAGGGTCACTATGATGGCACAGAGGTACAGCATCTCCAGGCAGGGTCACTATGATGGCACAGAGGCACAGCGTCTCATGCAGGGTCACTATGATGGCACAGAGGCACAGCATCTCCAGGCAGGGTAACTATGATGGCACAGAGGCACAGCATCTCAGGCAGGGTCACTATGATGGCACAGAGGCACAGCGTCTCAGGCAGGGTCACTATGATGGCACAGAGGCACAGCATCTCCAGGCAGGGGCACTATGATGGCACAGCGTCTCCAGGCAGGGTCACTATGATGGCACAGAGGCACAGCGTGTTAGGCAGGGTGACTATGATGGCACAGAGGCACAGCGTCTCAGGCAGGGTCACTATGATGGCACAGAGGCACAGCGTCACCAGGCAGGGTCACTATGATGGCACAGAGGTACAGCATCTCCAGACAGGGTCACTATGATGGCACAGAGGCACAGCGTCTCTAGGCAGGGTCACTATGATGGCACAGAGGCACAGAGTCTCAGGCAGGGTCACTATGATGGCACAGAGGTACAGCATCTCCAGACAGGGTCACTATGATGGCACAGAGGCACAGCGTCTCAGGCAGGGTCACTATGATGGCACAGAGGCACAGCGTCTCAGGCAGGGTCACTATGATGGCACAGAGGCACAGCGTCTCTAGGCAGGGTCACTATGATGGCACAGAGGCACAGCATCTCAGGCAGGGTCACTATGATGGCACAGAGGCACAGCGTCTCAGGCAGGGTCACTATGATGGCACAGAGGCACAGCGTCTCCGGGCAGGGTCACTATGATGGCACAGAGGCACAGCGTCTCAGGCAGGGTCACTTTGATGGCACAGAGGTACAGCATCTCCAGGCAGGGTCACTATGATGACACAGCGTCTCAGGCAAGGTCACTATGATGGCACAGAGGCACAGCGTGTTAGGCAGGGTCACTATGATGGCACAGAGGCACAGCGTCTCAGGCAGGGTCACTATGATGGCACAGAGGCACAGCGTCTCTAGGCAGGGTCACTATGATGGCACAGAGGCACAGCGTCTCAGGCAGGGTCACTATGATGGCACAGAGGTACAGCATATCCAGACAGGGTCACTATGATGGCACAGAGGCACAGCGTCCCTAGGCAGGGTCACTATGATGGCACAGAGGCACAGCGTCTCAGGCAGGGTCACTATGATGGCACAGAGGCACAGCGTCTCAGGCAGGGTCACTATGATGGCACAGAGGCACAGCGTCTCAGGCAGGGTCACTATGATGGCACAAAGGCACAGCGTCTCAGGCAGGGTCACTATGATGGCACAAAGGCACAGCGTCTCAGGCAGAATCACTATGATGGCACAGAGGCACAGCGTCTCCAGGCAGGGTCACTATGATGGCACAGAGGCACAGCGTCTCAGGCAGGGTCACTATGATGGCACAAAGGCAGAGCGTCTCAGGCAGAATCACTATGATGGCACAGAGGCACAGCGTCTCAGGCAGGGTCACTATGATGGCACAGAGGCACAGCGTCTTCAGGCAGGGTCACTATGATGGCACAGCGTCTCAGGCAGGGTCACTATGATAGCACAGAGGCACAGCGTCTCCAGACAGGGTCACTATGATGGCACAGAGGCACAGCGTCTCAGGCAGGGTCACTATGGTGGCACAGAGGCACAGTGTCTCTAGACAGGGTCACTATGATGGCACAGAGGCACAGCATCTCCAGACAGGGTCACTATGATGGCACAGAGGCACAGCGTCTCAGGCAGGGTCACTATGATGGCACAGAGGCACAGCGTCTCAGCAGGGTCACTATGATGGCACAGAGACACAGCGTCTCCAGACAGGGTCACTATGATGGCACAGAGGCACAGCGTCTCCAGCAGGGTCACTATGATGGCACAGAGGCACAGTGTCTCTAGGCAGGGTCACTATGATGGCACAGGGGCACAGTGTCTCTAGGCAGGGTCACTAAGATGGCACAGAGGCACAGCGTCTCAGACAGGGTCACTATGGTGGCACAGAGGCACAGCGTCTCTAGGCAGGGTCACTATGATGGCACAGAGGCACAGCGTCTCAGGCAGGGTCACTATGATGACACAGAGGCACAGCGTCCCCAGGCAGGGTCACTATGATGGCACAGAGGCACAGCGTCTCAGGCAGGGTCACTATGATGGCACAGCGTGTTAGGCAGGGTCACTATGATGGCACAGAGGCACAGTGTCTCTAGACAGGGTCACTATGATGGCACAGAGGCACAGCATCTCAGGGAGGGTCACTATGATGGCACAGAGGCACAGTGTCTCAGGCAGGGTCACTATGGTGGCACAGAGGCACAGCGTCTCCAGGCAGGGTCACTATGATCGCACAGAGGCACAGCGTCTCAGGCAGGGTCACTATGGTGGCACAGAGGCACAGCATCTCTAGGCAGGGTCACTATGATGGCACAGAGGCACAGCGTCTCAGGCAGGGTCCCTATGATGGCACAGAGGCACAGCGTCTCAGGCAGAGTCACTATGATGACACAGAGGCACAGCGTCCCCAGGCAGGGTCACGATGATGGCACAGAGACACAGCGTCTCAGGCAGGGTCCCTATGATGGCACAGAGGCACAGCGTCTCAGGCAGGATAACTATGATGGCACAGAGGCACAGCGTCTCCAGGCAGGGTCACTATGACGGAACAGAGGCACAGCGTCTCAGGCAGGGTCACTATGATGGCACAGAGGCACAGTGTCTCTAGGCAGGGTCACTACGATGGCACAGAGGCACAGCATCTCAGGGAGGGTCACTATGATGGCACAGAGGCACAGTGTCTCAGGCAGGGTCACTATGGTGGCACAGGGGCACAGCGTCTCAGGCAGGGTCACTATGATGGCACAGAGGCACAGCGTCTCTAGGCAGGGTCACTATGATGGCACAGAGGCACAGCGTCTCAGGCAGGGTCACTATGATGGCACAGCGTCTCAGGCAGGGTCACTATGATGGCACAGAGGCACAGCGTCTCAGGCAGGGTCACTATGATGGCACAGAGGCACAGCATCTCAGGCAGGGTCACTATGGTGGCACAGAGGCACAGCGTCTCAGGCAGGGTCACTATGATGGCACAGCGTCTCAGGCCTGGTCACTATGATGGCACAGAGGCACAGCGTCTCAGGCAGGGTCACTATGATTGCACAGAGGCACAGCGTCTCAGGCAGGATAACTATGATGGCACAGAGGCACAGCGTCTCCAGGCAGGGTCACTATGATGGAACAGAGGCACAGCGTCTCAGGCAGGGTCACTATGATGGCACAGAGGCACAGCGTCTCAGGCAGGGTCACTATGATGACACAGAGGCACAGCGTCCCCAGGCAGGGTCACTATGATGGCACAGAGGCACAGCGTCTCAGGCAGGGTCACTATGATGGCACAGCGTGTTAGGCAGGGTCACTATGATGGCACAGAGGCACAGTGTCTCTAGACAGGGTCACTATGATGGCACAGAGGCACAGCATCTCAGGGAGGGTCACTATGATGGCACAGAGGCACAGTGTCTCAGGCAGGGTCACTATGGTGGCACAGAGGCACAGCGTCTCCAGGCAGGGTCACTATGATCGCACAGAGGCACAGCGTCTCAGGCAGGGTCACTATGGTGGCACAGAGGCACAGCATCTCTAGGCAGGGTCACTATGATGGCACAGAGGCACAGCGTCTCAGGCAGGGTCCCTATGATGGCACAGAGGCACAGCGTCTCAGGCCGAGTCACTATGATGACACAGAGGCACAGCGTCCCCAGGCAGGGTCACTATGATGGCACAGAGGCACAGCGTCTCAGGCAGGGTCCCTATGATGGCACAGAGGCACAGCGTCTCAGGCAGGATAACTATGATGGCACAGAGGCACAGCGTCTCCAGGCAGGGTCACTATGACGGAACAGAGGCACAGCGTCTCAGGCAGGGTCACTATGATGGCACAGACGCACAGTGTCTCTAGGCAGGGTCACTACGATGGCACAGAGGCACAGCATCTCAGGGAGGGTCACTATGATGGCACAGAGGCACAGTGTCTCAGGCAGGGTCACTATGGTGGCACAGGGGCACAGCGTCTCAGGCAGGGTCACTATGATGGCACAGAGGCACAGCGTCTCTAGGCAGGGTCACTATGATGGCACAGAGGCACAGCGTCTCAGGCAGGGTCACTATGATGGCACAGAGGCACAGCGTCTCAGGCAGGGTCACTATGATGGCACAGAGGCACAGCATCTCAGGCAGGGTCACTATGGTGGCACAGAGGCACAGCGTCTCAGGCAGGGTCACTATGATGGCACAGCGTCTCAGGCCTGGTCACTATGATGGCACAGAGGCACAGCGTCTCAGGCAGGGTCACTATGATTGCACAGAGGCACAGCGTCTCAGGCAGGATAACTATGATGGCACAGAGGCACAGCGTCTCCAGGCAGGGTCACTATGATGGAACAGAGGCACAGCGTCTCAGGCAGGGTCACTATGATGGCACAGAGGCACAGTGTCTCTAGGCAGGGTCACTATGATGGCACAGAGGCACAGCGTCTCAGGCAGGGTCACTATGATGGCACAGAGGCACAGCGTCTCAGGCAGGGTCACTATGATGGCACAGAGGCACAGCGTCTCCAGGCAGGGTCACTATGATGGCACAGCGTCTCAGGCAGGGTCACTATGATGGCACAGAGGCACAGCGTCTCTAGGCAGGGTCACTATGATGGCACAGAGGCACAGCGTCTCAGGCAGGGTCACTATGATGGCACAGAGGTACAGCATCTCCAGACAGGGTCACTATGATGGCACAGAGGCACAGCGTCTCAGGCAGGGTCACTGTGATGGCACAGAGGCACAGCGTCTCAGGCAGGGTCACTATGATGGCACAGAGGCAGAGCGTCTCAGGCAGGGTCACTACGGTGGCACAGAGGAACAGCATCTCAGGCAGGGTCACTATGATGGCACAAAGGCACAGCGTCTCAGGCAGGGTCACTATGATGGCACAAAGGCACAGCGTCTCAGGCAGAATCACTATGATGGCACAGAGGCACAGCGTCTCCAGGCAGGGTCACTATGATGGCACAGAGGCACAGCGTCTCAGGCAGGGTCACTATGATGGCACAAAGGCACAGCGTCTCAGGCAGAATCACTATGATGGCACAGAGGCACAGCGTCTCAGGCAGGGTCACTATGATGGCACAGAGGCACAGCGTCTCAGGCAGGGTCACTATGATGGCACAGCGTCTCAGGCCTGGTCACTATGATGGCACAGAGGCACAGTGTCTCTAGGCAGGGTCACTATGATGGAACAGAGGCACAGCATCTCAGGGAGGGTCACTATGATGGCACAGAGGCACAGCATATCAGGCAGGGTCACTATGATGGCACAGAGGCACAGCGTCTCAGGCAGGGTCACTATGATGGCACAGAGGTACAGCGTCTCCAGGCAGGTTCACTATGATGGCACAGCGTCTCCAGGCAGGGTCACTATGATGGCACAGAGGCACAGCGTGTTAGGCAGGGTGACTATGATGGCACAGAGGCACAGCGTCTCAGGCAGGGTCACTATGATGGCACAGAGGCACAGCGTCACCAGGCAGGGCCACTATGATGGCACTGAGGTACAGCATCTCCAGACAGGGTCACTATGATGGCACAGAGGCACAGTGTCTCAGGCAGGGTCACTATAATGGCACAGAGGCACAGCGTCTCAGGCAGGGTCACTATGGTGGCACAGAGGCACAGCGTCTCTAGGCAGGGTCACTATGATGGCACAGAGGCACAGCGTCACAGGCAGGGTCCCTATGATGGCACAGAGGCACAGCGTCTCAGGCAGAGTCACTATGATGACACAGAGGCACAGCGTCCCCAGGCAGGGTCACTATGATGGCACAGAGGCACAGCGTCTCAGGCAGGGTCACTATGATGGCAAGGAGGCACAGTGTCACCAGGCAGCGTCACTATGATGGCACAGCGTCTCAGGCAGGGTCACTATGATAGCACAGAGGCACAGCGTCTCAGGCAGGGTCACTATGATGGCACAGAGGCACAGCATCTCCAGACAGGGTCACTATGATGGCACAGAGGCACAGCATCTCAGGCAGGGTCACTATGATGGCACAGAGGCACAGCGTCTCCAGGCACGGTCACTATGATGGCACAGCGTGTCAGGCACGGTCACTATGATGGCACAGAGGCAGAGCGTCACCAGGCAGGGTCACTATGATGGCACAGAGGCACAGCATCTCCAGACAGGGTCACTATGATGGCACAGAGGCACAGCGTCTCAGGCAGGGTCACTATGATGGCACAGAGGCACAGAGTCTCAGGCAGGGTCACTATGATGGCACAGAGGCACAGCGTCTCAGGCAGGGTCACTATGATGGCACAGCTTCTCAGGCCTGGTCACTATGATGGCACAGAGGCACAGCGTCTCTAGGCAGGGTCAGTATGATGGCACAGGGGCACAGCATCTCAGGGAGGGTCACTATGATGGCATAGAGGCACAGCGTCTCAGGCAGAGTCACTATGATGGCACAGCATCTCAGGCCTGGTCACTATGATGGCACAGAGGCACAGCGTCTCTATGCAGGGTCACTATGATGGCACAGGGGCACAGCGTCTCTAGGCAGGGTCACTATGATGGCACAGGGGCACAGCGTCTCTAGGTAGGGTCACTATGATGGCACAGAGGCACAGCGTCTCAGGCAGGGTCACTATGATGGCACAGAGGTACAGCATCTCCAGGCAGGGTCACTATGATGGCACAGAGGCACAGCGTCTCATGCAGGGTCACTATGATGGCACAGAGGCACAGCATCTCCAGGCAGGGTAACTATGATGGCACAGAGGCACAGCATCTCAGGCAGGGTCACTATGATGGCACAGAGGCACAGCGTCTCAGGCAGGGTCACTATGATGGCACAGAGGCACAGCATCTCCAGGCAGGGGCACTATGATGGCACAGCGTCTCCAGGCAGGGTCACTATGATGGCACAGAGGCACAGCGTGTTAGGCAGGGTGACTATGATGGCACAGAGGCACAGCGTCTCAGGCAGGGTCACTATGATGGCACAGAGGCACAGCGTCACCAGGCAGGGTCACTATGATGGCACAGAGGTACAGCATCTCCAGACAGGGTCACTATGATGGCACAGAGGCACAGCGTCTCTAGGCAGGGTCACTATGATGGCACAGAGGCACAGAGTCTCAGGCAGGGTCACTATGATGGCACAGAGGTACAGCATCTCCAGACAGGGTCACTATGATGGCACAGAGGCACAGCGTCTCAGGCAGGGTCACTATGATGGCACAGAGGCACAGCGTCTCAGGCAGGGTCACTATGATGGCACAGAGGCACAGCGTCTCTAGGCAGGGTCACTATGATGGCACAGAGGCACAGCATCTCAGGCAGGGTCACTATGATGGCACAGAGGCACAGCGTCTCAAGCAGGGTCACTATGATGGCACAGAGGCACAGCGTCTCCGGGCAGGGTCACTATGATGGCACAGAGGCACAGCGTCTCAGGCAGGGTCACTTTGATGGCACAGAGGTACAGCATCTCCAGGCAGGGTCACTATGATGACACAGCGTCTCAGGCAAGGTCACTATGATGGCACAGAGGCACAGCGTGTTAGGCAGGGTCACTATGATGGCACAGAGGCACAGCGTCTCAGGCAGGGTCACTATGATGGCACAGAGGCACAGCGTCTCTAGGCAGGGTCACTATGATGGCACAGAGGCACAGCGTCTCAGGCAGGGTCACTATGATGGCACAGAGGTACAGCATATCCAGACAGGGTCACTATGATGGCACAGAGGCACAGCGTCCCTAGGCAGGGTCACTATGATGGCACAGAGGCACAGCGTCTCAGGCAGGGTCACTATGATGGCACAGAGGCACAGCGTCTCAGGCAGGGTCACTATGATGGCACAGAGGCACAGCGTCTCAGGCAGGGTCACTATGATGGCACAAAGGCACAGCGTCTCAGGCAGGGTCACTATGATGGCACAAAGGCACAGCGTCTCAGGCAGAATCACTATGATGGCACAGAGGCACAGCGTCTCCAGGCAGGGTCACTATGATGGCACAGAGGCACAGCGTCTCAGGCAGGGTCACTATGATGGCACAAAGGCAGAGCGTCTCAGGCAGAATCACTATGATGGCACAGAGGCACAGCGTCTCAGGCAGGGTCACTATGATGGCACAGAGGCACAGCGTCTTCAGGCAGGGTCACTATGATGGCACAGCGTCTCAGGCAGGGTCACTATGATGGCACAGAGGCACAGCGTCTCCAGACAGGGTCACTATGATGGCACAGAGGCACAGCGTCTCAGGCAGGGTCACTATGGTGGCACAGAGGCACAGTGTCTCTAGACAGGGTCACTATGATGGCACAGAGGCACAGCATCTCCAGACAGGGTCACTATGATGGCACAGAGGCACAGCGTCTCAGGCAGGGTCACTATGATGGCACAGAGGCACAGCGTCTCAGCAGGGTCACTATGATGGCACAGAGACACAGCGTCTCCAGACAGGGTCACTATGATGGCACAGAGGCACAGCGTCTCCAGCAGGGTCACTATGATGGCACAGAGGCACAGTGTCTCTAGGCAGGGTCACTATGATGGCACAGGGGCACAGTGTCTCTAGGCAGGGTCACTAAGATGGCACAGAGGCACAGCGTCTCAGACAGGGTCACTATGGTGGCACAGAGGCACAGCGTCTCTAGGCAGGGTCACTATGATGGCACAGAGGCACAGCGTCTCAGGCAGGGTCACTATGATGACACAGAGGCACAGCGTCCCCAGGCAGGGTCACTATGATGGCACAGAGGCACAGCGTCTCAGGCAGGGTCACTATGATGGCACAGCGTGTTAGGCAGGGTCACTATGATGGCACAGAGGCACAGTGTCTCTAGACAGGGTCACTATGATGGCACAGAGGCACAGCATCTCAGGGAGGGTCACTATGATGGCACAGAGGCACAGTGTCTCAGGCAGGGTCACTATGGTGGCACCGAGGCACAGCGTCTCCAGGCAGGGTCACTATGATCGCACAGAGGCACAGCGTCTCAGGCAGGGTCACTATGGTGGCACAGAGGCACAGCATCTCTAGGCAGGGTCACTATGATGGCACAGAGGCACAGCGTCTCAGGCAGGGTCCCTATGATGGCACAGAGGCACAGCGTCTCAGGCAGAGTCACTATGATGACACAGAGGCACAGCGTCCCCAGGCAGGGTCACGATGATGGCACAGAGACACAGCGTCTCAGGCAGGGTCCCTATGATGGCACAGAGGCACAGCGTCTCAGGCAGGATAACTATGATGGCACAGAGGCACAGCGTCTCCAGGCAGGGTCACTATGACGGAACAGAGGCACAGCGTCTCAGGCAGGGTCACTATGATGGCACAGAGGCACAGTGTCTCTAGGCAGGGTCACTACGATGGCACAGAGGCACAGCATCTCAGGGAGGGTCACTATGATGGCACAGAGGCACAGTGTCTCAGGCAGGGTCACTATGGTGGCACAGGGGCACAGCGTCTCAGGCAGGGTCACTATGATGGCACAGAGGCACAGCGTCTCTAGGCAGGGTCACTATGATGGCACAGAGGCACAGCGTCTCAGGCAGGGTCACTATGATGGCACAGCGTCTCAGGCAGGGTCACTATGATGGCACAGAGGCACAGCGTCTCAGGCAGGGTCACTATGATGGCACAGAGGCACAGCATCTCAGGCAGGGTCACTATGGTGGCACAGAGGCACAGCGTCTCAGGCAGGGTCACTATGATGGCACAGCGTCTCAGGCCTGGTCACTATGATGGCACAGAGGCACAGCGTCTCAGGCAGGGTCACTATGATTGCACAGAGGCACAGCGTCTCAGGCAGGATAACTATGATGGCACAGAGGCACAGCGTCTCCAGGCAGGGTCACTATGATGGAACAGAGGCACAGCGTCTCAGGCAGGGTCACTATGATGGCACAGAGGCACAGTGTCTCAGGCAGGGTCACCATGACGGCACAGAGGCACAGCGTCCCCAGGCAGGGTCACTATGATGGCACAGAGGCACAGCGTCTCAGGCAGGGTCACTATGATGGCACAGCGTGTTAGGCAGGGTCACTATGATGGCACAGAGGCACAGTGTCTCTAGACAGGGTCACTATGATGGCACAGAGGCACAGCATCTCAGGGAGGGTCACTATGATGGCACAGAGGCACAGTGTCTCAGGCAGGGTCACTATGGTGGCACAGAGGCACAGCGTCTCCAGGCAGGGTCACTATGATCGCACAGAGGCACAGCGTCTCAGGCAGGGTCACTATGGTGGCACAGAGGCACAGCATCTCTAGGCAGGGTCACTATGATGGCACAGAGGCACAGCGTCTCAGGCAGGGTCCCTATGATGGCACAGAGGCACAGCGTCTCAGGCCGAGTCACTATGATGACACAGAGGCACAGCGTCCCCAGGCAGGGTCACTATGATGGCACAGAGGCACAGCGTCTCAGGCAGGGTCCCTATGATGGCACAGAGGCACAGCGTCTCAGGCAGGATAACTATGATGGCACAGAGGCACAGCGTCTCCAGGCAGGGTCACTATGACGGAACAGAGGCACAGCGTCTCAGGCAGGGTCACTATGATGGCACAGACGCACAGTGTCTCTAGGCAGGGTCACTACGATGGCACAGAGGCACAGCATCTCAGGGAGGGTCACTATGATGGCACAGAGGCACAGTGTCTCAGGCAGGGTCACTATGGTGGCACAGGGGCACAGCGTCTCAGGCAGGGTCACTATGATGGCACAGAGGCACAGCGTCTCTAGGCAGGGTCACTATGATGGCACAGAGGCACAGCGTCTCAGGCAGGGTCACTATGATGGCACAGAGGCACAGCGTCTCAGGCAGGGTCACTATGATGGCACAGAGGCACAGCATCTCAGGCAGGGTCACTATGGTGGCACAGAGGCACAGCGTCTCAGGCAGGGTCACTATGATGGCACAGCGTCTCAGGCCTGGTCACTATGATGGCACAGAGGCACAGCGTCTCAGGCAGGGTCACTATAATTGCACAGAGGCACAGCGTCTCAGGCAGGATAACTATGATGGCACAGAGGCACAGCGTCTCCAGGCAGGGTCACTATGATGGAACAGAGGCACAGCGTCTCAGGCAGGGTCACTATGATGGCACAGAGGCACAGTGTCTCTAGGCAGGGTCACTATGATGGCACAGAGGCACAGCGTCTCAGGCAGGGTCACTATGATGGCACAGAGGCACAGCGTCTCAGGCAGGGTCACTATGATGGCACAGAGGCACAGCGTCTCCAGGCAGGGTCACTATGATGGCACAGCGTCTCAGGCAGGGTCACTATGATGGCACAGAGGCACAGCGTCTCTAGGCAGGGTCACTATGATGGCACAGAGGCACAGCGTCTCAGGCAGGGTCACTATGATGGCACAGAGGTACAGCATCTCCAGACAGGGTCACTATGATGGCACAGAGGCACAGCGTCTCAGGCAGGGTCACTGTGATGGCACAGAGGCACAGCGTCTCAGGCAGGGTCACTATGATGGCACAGAGGCAGAGCGTCTCAGGCAGGGTCACTACGGTGGCACAGAGGAACAGCATCTCAGGCAGGGTCACTATGATGGCACAAAGGCACAGCGTCTCAGGCAGGGTCACTATGATGGCACAAAGGCACAGCGTCTCAGGCAGAATCACTATGATGGCACAGAGGCACAGCGTCTCCAGGCAGGGTCACTATGATGGCACAGAGGCACAGCGTCTCAGGCAGGGTCACTATGATGGCACAAAGGCACAGCGTCTCAGGCAGAATCACTATGATGGCACAGAGGCACAGCGTCTCAGGCAGGGTCACTATGATGGCACAGAGGCACAGCGTCTCAGGCAGGGTCACTATGATGGCACAGCGTCTCAGGCCTGGTCACTATGATGGCACAGAGGCACAGTGTCTCTAGGCAGGGTCACTATGATGGAACAGAGGCACAGCATCTCAGGGAGGGTCACTATGATGGCACAGAGGCACAGCATATCAGGCAGGGTCACTATGATGGCACAGAGGCACAGCGTCTCAGGCAGGGTCACTATGATGGCACAGAGGTACAGCGTCTCCAGGCAGGTTCACTATGATGGCACAGCGTCTCCAGGCAGGGTCACTATGATGGCACAGAGGCACAGCGTGTTAGGCAGGGTGACTATGATGGCACAGAGGCACAGCGTCTCAGGCAGGGTCACTATGATGGCACAGAGGCACAGCGTCACCAGGCAGGGCCACTATGATGGCACTGAGGTACAGCATCTCCAGACAGGGTCACTATGATGGCACAGAGGCACAGCGTCTCAGGCAGGGTCACTATGATGGCACAGAGGCACAGCGTCTCCAGGCAGGGTAACTATGATGGCACAGAGGCACAGCGTCTCAGGCAGGGTCACTATGATGGCACAGAGGTACAGTGTCTCCAGGCAGGGTCACTATGATGGCACAGCGTCTCAGGCAGGGTCACTATGATGGCACAGAGGCACAGCGTCTCCAGACAGGGTCACTATGATGGCACAGAGGCACAGCGTCTCAGGCAGGGTCACTATGGTGGCACAGAGGCACAGTGTCACCAGGCAGGGTCACTATGATGGCACAGAGGTACAGCATCTCCAGACAGGGTCACTATGATGGCACAGAGGCACAGCGTCTCAGGCAGGGTCACTATGATGGCACAGAGGCACCGCGTCTCAGCAGGGTCACTATGATGGCACAGAGGCACAGCGTCTCCAGACAGGGTCACTATGATGGCACAGAGGCACAGCGTCTCAGGCAGGGTCACTATGATGGCACAGAGGCACAGGATCTCCAGGCAGGGTCACTATGATGGCACAGAGGCACAGCGTCTCAGGAAGGGTCACTATGATGGCACAGGGGCACAGTGTCTCTAGGCAGGGTCACTAAGATGGCACAGAGGCACAGCATCTCAGGGAGGGTCACTATGATGGCACAGAGGCACAGCGTCTCAGGCAGGGTCACTATGGTGGCACAGAGGCACAGCGTCTCAGGCAGGGTCACTATGATGAAACAGAGGCACAGCGTCCCCAGGCAGGGTCACTATGATGGCACAGAGGCACAGCGTCTCAGGCAGGGTCACTATGATGGCACAGAGGTACAGCATCTCCAGACAGGGTCACTATGATGGCACAGAGGCACAGCGTCTCAGGCAGGGTCACTATGATGGCACAGAGGCACAGCGTCTCCAGGCAGGGTCACTATGATGGCACAGAGGCAGAGCGTCTCAGGCAGGGTCACTACGGTGGCACAGAGGCACAGCATCTCAGGCAGGGTCACTATGATGGCACAGAGGCACAGCGTCTCCAGGCAGGGTAACTATGATGGCACAGAGGCACAGCGTCTCAGGCAGGGTCACTATGATGGCACAGAGGTACAGTGTCTCCAGGCAGGGTCACTATGATGGCACAGCGTCTCAGGCAGGGTCACTATGATGGCACAGAGGCACAGCGTCTCCAGACAGGGTCACTATGATGGCACAGAGGCACAGCGTCTCAGGCAGGGTCACTATGGTGGCACAGAGGCACAGTGTCACCAGGCAGGGTCACTATGATGGCACAGAGGTACAGCATCTCCAGACAGGGTCACTATGATGGCACAGAGGCACAGCGTCTCAGGCAGGGTCACTATGATGGCACAGAGGCACCGCGTCTCAGCAGGGTCACTATGATGGCACAGAGGCACAGCGTCTCCAGACAGGGTCACTATGATGGCACAGAGGCACAGCGTCTCCGGCAGGGTCACTATGATGGCACAGAGGCACAGGATCTCCAGGCAGGGTCACTATGATGGCACAGAGGCACAGCGTCTCAGGAAGGGTCACTATGATGGCACAGGGGCACAGTGTCTCTAGGCAGGGTCACTAAGATGGCACAGAGGCACAGCATCTCAGGGAGGGTCACTATGATGGCACAGAGGCACAGCGTCTCAGGCAGGGTCACTATGGTGGCACAGAGGCACAGCGTCTCTAGGCAGGGTCACTATGATGGCACAGAGGCACAGCGTCTCAGGCAGGGTCACTATGATGGCACAGAGGCACAGCGTCTCCAGGCAGGGTCATTATGATGGCACAGCGTCTCAGGCAGGGTCACTATGATAGCACAGAGGCACAGCGTCTCCAGACAGGGTCACTATGATGGCACAGAGGCACAGCGTCTCCAGGCAGGGTCACTATGATGGCACAGAGGCACAGCGTCTCTAGGCAGGGTCACTATGATGGCACAGAGGCACAGCGTCTCAGGCAGGGTCACTATGATGGCACAGAGGCACAGCATCTCCAGGCAGGGTAACTATGATGGCACAGAGGCACAGCATCTCCAGGCAGGGTCACTATGATGGCACAGAGGCACAGCGTCTCAGGCAGGGTCACTATGATGGCACAGAGGCACAGCGTCACCAGGCAGGGTCACTATGATGGCACAGAGGCACAGCATCTCAGGCAGGGTCACTATGATGGCACAGAGGCACAGCGTCTCAGGCAGGGTCACTATGATGGCACAGAGGCATAGCATCTCCAAGCAGGGTCACTATGATGGCACAGCGTCTCAGGCAGGGTCACTATGATGGCACAGAGGCACAGCGTCTCAGGCAGGGTCACTATGATGGCACAGAGGCACAGCGTCTCTAGGCAGGGTCACTATGATGGCACAGAGGCACAGCGTCTCTAGGCAGGGTCACTATGATGGCACAGAGGCACAGCGTCTCAGGCAGGGTCACTATGGTGGCACAGAGGCACAGCGTCTCTAGGCAGGGTCACTATGATGGCACAGAGGCACAGCGTCTCAGGCAGGGTCCCTATGATGGCACAGAGGCACAGCATCTCAGGCAGGGTCACTATGATGGCACAGAGGCACAGAGTCTCAGGCAGGGTCACTATGATGGCACAGAGGCACAGCGTCTCAGGCAGGGTCACTATGATGGCACAGCGTCTCAGGCCTGGTCACTATGATGGCACAGAGGCACAGCGTCTCTAGGCAGGGTCACTATGATGGCACAGGGGCACAGCGTCTCTAGGCAGGGTCACTATGATGGCACAGAGGCACAGCATCTCAGGGAGGGTCACTATGATGGCACAGAGGCACAGCGTCTCAGGCAGGGTCACTATGATGGCACAGCATCTCAGGCCTGGTCACTATGATGGCACAGAGGCACAGCGTCTCTATGCAGGGTCACTATGATGGCACAGGGGCACAGCGTCTCTAGGCAGGGTCACTATGATGGCACAGGGGCACAGCGTCTCTAGGTAGGGTCACTATGATGGCACAGAGGCACAGCGTCTCAGGCAGGGTCACTATGATGGCACAGAGGCACAGCATCTCCAGGCAGGGTCACTATGATGGCACAGAGGCACAGCGTCTCAGGCAGGGTCACTATGATGGCACAGAGGCACAGCATCTCCAGGCAGGGTCACTATGATGGCACAGAGGCACAGCATCTCAGGCAGGGTCACTATGATGGCACAGAGGCACAGCGTCTCAGGCAGGGTCACTATGATGGCACAGAGGTACAGCGTCTCCAGGCAGGGTCACTATGATGGCACAGCGTCTCAGGCAGGGACACTATGATGGCACAGAGGCACAGCGTGTTAGACAGGGTCACTATGATGGCACAGAGGCACAGCGTCTCTAGGCAGGGTCACTATGATGGCACAGAGGCACAGCGTCTCAGGCAGGGTCACTATGATGGCACAGAGGCACAGCGTCTCTAGGCAGGGTCACTATGATGGCACAGAGGCACAGCGTCTCAGGCAGGGTCACTATGATGGCACAGAGGTACAGCATCTCCAGACAGGGTCACTATGATGGCACAGAGGCACAGCGTCTCTAGACAGGGTCACTATGATGGCACAGAGGCACAGCGTCTCCAGACAGGGTCACTATGATGGCACAGAGGCACAGCGTGTCAGGCAGGGTCACTATGATGGCACAGAGGCACAGCGTCTCAGGCAGGGTCACTATGATGGCGCAGAGGCAGAGCGTCTCCAGGCAGGGTCACTATGATGGCACAGAGGCACAGTGTCTCAGGCAGGGTCACTATGATGGCACAGAGGCACAGCGTCTCCGGCAGGGTCACTATGATGGCACAGAGGCACAGCGTCTCCAGACAGGGTCACTATGATGGCACAGAGGCACAGCGTCTCCGGCAGGGTCACTCTGATGGCACAGAGGCACAGCGTCTCCAGGCAGGGTCACTATGATGGCACAGAGGCACAGCGTCTCCAGGCAGGGTCACTATGATGGCACAGAGGCACAGCGTCTCAGGCAGGGTCACTATGATGGCACAGAGGCACAGCATCTCCAGGCAGGGTCACTATGATGGCACAGCGTCTCAGGCAGGGTCACTATGATGGCACAGAGGCATAGCATCTCCAAGCAGGGTCACTATGATGGCACAGCGTCTCAGGCAGGGTCACTATGATGGCACAGAGGCACAGCGTCTCAGGCAGGGTCACTATGGTGGCACAGAGGCACAGCGTCTCTAGGCAGGGTCACTATGATGGCACAGAGGCACAGCGTCTCTAGGCAGGGTCACTATGATGGCACAGAGGCACAGCGTCTCAGGCAGGGTCACTATGGTGGCACAGAGGCACAGCGTCTCTAGGCAGGGTCACTATGATGGCACAGAGGCACAGCGTCTCAGGCAGGGTCCCTATGATGGCACAGAGGCACAGCGTCTCAGGCAGGGTCACTATGATGGCACAGAGGCACAGAGTCTCAGGCAGGGTCACTATGATGGCACAGAGGCACAGCGTCTCAGGCAGGGTCACTATGATGGCACAGCGTCTCAGGCCTGGTCACTATGATGGCACAGAGGCACAGCGTCTCTAGGCAGGGTCACTATGATGGCACAGGGGCACAGCGTCTCTAGGCAGGGTCACTATGATGGCACAGAGGCACAGCATCTCAGGGAGGGTCACTATGATGGCACAGAGGCACAGCGTCTCAGGCAGGGTCACTATGATGGCACAGCATCTCAGGCCTGGTCACTATGATGGCACAGAGGCACAGCGTCTCTATGCAGGGTCACTATGATGGCACAGGAGCACAGCGTCTCTAGGCAGGGTCACTATGATGGCACAGGGGCACAGCGTCTCTAGGTAGGGTCACTATGATGGCACAGAGGCACAGCGTCTCAGGCAGGGTCACTATGATGGCACAGAGGCACAGCATCTCCAGGCAGGGTCACTATGATGGCACAGAGGCACAGCGTCTCATGCAGGGTCACTATGATGGCACAGAGGCACAGCATCTCCAGGCAGGGTCACTATGATGGCACAGAGGCACAGCATCTCAGGCAGGGTCACTATGATGGCACAGAGGCACAGCGTCTCAGGCAGGGTCACTATGATGGCACAGAGGTACAGCGTCTCCAGGCAGGGTCACTATGATGGCACAGCGTCTCAGGCAGGGACACTATGATGGCACAGAGGCACAGCGTGTTAGACAGGGTCACTATGATGGCACAGAGGCACAGCGTCTCTAGGCAGGGTCACTATGATGGCACAGAGGCACAGCGTCTCAGGCAGGGTCACTATGATGGCACAGAGGCACAGCGTCTCTAGGCAGGGTCACTATGATGGCACAGAGGCACAGCGTCTCAGGCAGGGTCACTATGATGGCACAGAGGTACAGCATCTCCAGACAGGGTCACTATGATGGCACAGAGGCACAGCGTCTCTAGACAGGGTCACTATGATGGCACAGAGGCACAGCGTCTCCAGACAGGGTCACTATGATGGCACAGAGGCACAGCGTGTCAGGCAGGGTCACTATGATGGCACAGAGGCACAGCGTCTCAGGCAGGGTCACTATGATGGCGCAGAGGCAGAGCGTCTCCAGGCAGGGTCACTATGATGGCACAGAGGCACAGTGTCTCAGGCAGGGTCACTATGATGGCACAGAGGCACAGCGTCTCCGGCAGGGTCACTATGATGGCACAGAGGCACAGCGTCTCCAGACAGGGTCACTATGATGGCACAGAGGCACAGCGTCTCCGGCAGGGTCACTCTGATGGCACAGAGGCACAGCGTCTCCAGGCAGGGTCACTATGATGGCACAGAGGCACAGCGTCTCCAGGCAGGGTCACTATGATGGCACAGAGGCACAGCGTCTCAGGCAGGGTCACTATGATGGCACAGAGGCACAGCATCTCCAGGCAGGGTCACTATGATGGCACAGCGTCTCAGGCAGGGTCACTATGATAGCACAGAGGCACAGCGTCTCAGGCAGGGTCACTATGATGGCACAGAGGCACAGCGTCTCCAGACAGGGTCACTATGATGGCAGAGAGGCACAGCGTCTCCGGCAGGGTCACTCTGATGGCACAGAGGCACAGCGTCTCCAGGCAGGGTCACTATGATGGCACAGAGGCACAGCGTCTCAGGCAGGGTCACTATGATGGCACAGAGGCACAGCGTCTCCAGGCAGGGTCACTATGATGGCACAGAGGCACAGCATCTCCAGGCAGGGTCACTATGATGGCACAGCGTCTCAGGCAGGGTCACTATGATAGCACAGAGGCACAGCGTCTCAGGCAGGGTCACTATGATGGCACAGAGGTACAGCGTCTCCAGGCAGGGTCACTATGATGGCACAGAGGCACAGCGTGTTAGGCAGGGTGACTATGATGGCACAGAGGCACAGCGTGTTAGGCAGGGTGACTATGATGGCACAGAGGCACAGCGTCTCAGGCAGGGTCACTATGATGGCACAGAGGCACAGCGTCTCAGGCAGGGTCACTATGATGGCACAGAGGTACAGCATCTCCAGACAGGGTCACTATGATGGCACAGAGGCACAGCGTCTCAGGCAGGGTCCCTATGATGGCACAGAGGCACAGCGTCTCAGGCAGAGTCACTATGATGACACAGAGGCACAGCGTCTCCAGGCAGGGTCACTATGATGGCACAGAGGCACAGCGTCTCAGGCAGGGTCACTATGATGGCACAGCGTCTCAGGCCTGGTCACTATGATGGCACAGAGGCACAGCGTCTCTAGGCAGGGTCACTATGATGGCACAGGGGCACAGCGTCTCTAGGCAGGGTCACTATGATGGCACAGAGGCACAGCATCTCAGGGAGGGTCACTATGATGGCACAGAGGCACAGCGTCTCAGGCAGGGTCACTATGATGGCACAGCGTCTCAGGCCTGGTCACTATGATGGCACAGAGGCACAGCGTCTCTATGCAGGGTCACTATGATGGCACAGGGGCACAGCGTCTCAGGCAGGGTCACTATGATGGCACAGGGGCACAGCGTCTCTAGGTTGGGTCACTATGATGGCACAGAGGCACAGCGTCTCAGGCAGGGTCACTATGATGGCACAGAGGCACAGCATCTCCAGACAGGGTCACTATGATGGCACAGAGGCACAGCGTCTCAGGCAGGGTCACTATGATGGCACAGAGGCACAGCATCTCCAGGCAGGGTAACTATGATGGCACAGAGGCACAGCATCTCAGGCAGGGTCACTATGATGGCACAGAGGCACAGCGTCTCAGGCAGGGTCACTATGATGGCACAGAGGTACAGCGTCTCCAGGCAGGGTCACTATGATGGCACAGCGTCTCCAGGCAGGGTCACTATGATGGCACAGAGGCACAGCGTGTTAGGCAGGGTGACTATGATGGCACAGAGGCACAGCGTCTCAGGCAGGGTCACTATGATGGCACAGAGGCACAGCGTCACCAGGCAGGGTCACTATGATGGCACAGAGGTACAGCATTTCCAGACAGGGTCACTATGATGGCACAGAGGCACAGCTTCTCTAGGCAGGGTCACTATGATGGCACAGAGGCACAGCGTCTCAGGCAGGGTCACTATGATGGCACAGAGGCACAGCGTCTCCAGGCAGGGTCACTATGAATGCACAGAGGCACAGCGTCTCAGGCAGGGTCACTATGATGGCACAGAGGCACAGCGTCTCAGGCAGGGTCACTATGATGGCACAGAGGCACAGCGTCTCTAGGCAGGGTCACTATGATGGCACAGAGGCAGAGCATCTCCAGGCAGGGTCACAATGATGGCACAGAGGCACAGCATCTCAGGCAGGGTCACTATGATGGCACAGAGGCACAGCGTCTCAGGCAGGGTCACTATGATGGCACAGAGGCACAGCGTCTCCGGGCAGGGTCACTATGATGGCACAGAGGCAGAGCGTCTCCGGTAGGGTCACTATGATGGCACAGAGGTTCAGCATCTCCAGGCAGGGTCACTATGATGGCACAGCGTCTCAGGCAGGGACACTATGATGGCACAGAGGCACAGCCTGTTAGGCAGGGTCACTATGATGGCACAGAGGCACAGCGTCTCAGGCAGGGTCACTATGATGGCACAGAGGCACAGCGTCTCAGGCAGGGTCACTATGGTGGTACAGAGGCACAGCATCTCAGGCAGGGTCACTATGATGGCACAGAGGCACAGCGTCTCAGGCAGGGTCACTATGATGGCACAGAGGCACAGCGTCTCAGGCAGGGTCACTATGATGGCACAGAGGCACAGCGTCTCCAGGCAGGGTCACTATGATGGCACAGGGGCACAGCGTCTCTAGGCAGGGTCACTATGATGGCACAGGGGCACAGCGTCTCTAGGTAGGGTCACTATGATGGCACAGAGGCACAGCGTCTCAGGCAGGGTCACTATGATGGCACAGAGGCACAGCATCTCCAGGCAGGGTCACTATGATGGCACAGAGGCACAGCGTCTCAGGCAGGGTCACTATGATGGCACAGAGGCACAGCATCTCCAGGCAGGGTCACTATGATGGCACAGAGGCACAGCATCTCAGGCAGGGTCACTATGATGGCACAGAGGCACAGCGTCTCAGGCAGGGTCACTATGATGGCACAGAGGTACAGCGTCTCCAGGCAGGGTCACTATGATGGCACAGCGTCTCAGGCAGGGACACTATGATGGCACAGAGGCACAGCGTGTTAGACAGGGTCACTATGATGGCACAGAGGCACAGCGTCTCTAGGCAGGGTCACTATGATGGCACAGAGGCACAGCGTCTCAGGCAGGGTCACTATGATGGCACAGAGGCACAGCGTCTCTAGGCAGGGTCACTATGATGGCACAGAGGCACAGCGTCTCAGGCAGGGTCACTATGATGGCACAGAGGTACAGCATCTCCAGACAGGGTCACTATGATGGCACAGAGGCACAGCGTCTCTAGACAGGGTCACTATGATGGCACAGAGGCACAGCGTCTCCAGACAGGGTCACTATGATGGCACAGAGGCACAGCGTGTCAGGCAGGGTCACTATGATGGCACAGAGGCACAGCGTCTCAGGCAGGGTCACTATGATGGCGCAGAGGCAGAGCGTCTCCAGGCAGGGTCACTATGATGGCACAGAGGCACAGTGTCTCAGGCAGGGTCACTATGATGGCACAGAGGCACAGCGTCTCCGGCAGGGTCACTATGATGGCACAGAGGCACAGCGTCTCCAGACAGGGTCACTATGATGGCACAGAGGCACAGCGTCTCCGGCAGGGTCACTCTGATGGCACAGAGGCACAGCGTCTCCAGGCAGGGTCACTATGATGGCACAGAGGCACAGCGTCTCCAGGCAGGGTCACTATGATGGCACAGAGGCACAGCGTCTCAGGCAGGGTCACTATGATGGCACAGAGGCACAGCATCTCCAGGCAGGGTCACTATGATGGCACAGCGTCTCAGGCAGGGTCACTATGATGGCACAGAGGCATAGCATCTCCAAGCAGGGTCACTATGATGGCACAGCGTCTCAGGCAGGGTCACTATGATGGCACAGAGGCACAGCGTCTCAGGCAGGGTCACTATGGTGGCACAGAGGCACAGCGTCTCTAGGCAGGGTCACTATGATGGCACAGAGGCACAGCGTCTCTAGGCAGGGTCACTATGATGGCACAGAGGCACAGCGTCTCAGGCAGGGTCACTATGGTGGCACAGAGGCACAGCGTCTCTAGGCAGGGTCACTATGATGGCACAGAGGCACAGCGTCTCAGGCAGGGTCCCTATGATGGCACAGAGGCACAGCGTCTCAGGCAGGGTCACTATGATGGCACAGAGGCACAGAGTCTCAGGCAGGGTCACTATGATGGCACAGAGGCACAGCGTCTCAGGCAGGGTCACTATGATGGCACAGCGTCTCAGGCCTGGTCACTATGATGGCACAGAGGCACAGCGTCTCTAGGCAGGGTCACTATGATGGCACAGGGGCACAGCGTCTCTAGGCAGGGTCACTATGATGGCACAGAGGCACAGCATCTCAGGGAGGGTCACTATGATGGCACAGAGGCACAGCGTCTCAGGCAGGGTCACTATGATGGCACAGCATCTCAGGCCTGGTCACTATGATGGCACAGAGGCACAGCGTCTCTATGCAGGGTCACTATGATGGCACAGGAGCACAGCGTCTCTAGGCAGGGTCACTATGATGGCACAGGGGCACAGCGTCTCTAGGTAGGGTCACTATGATGGCACAGAGGCACAGCGTCTCAGGCAGGGTCACTATGATGGCACAGAGGCACAGCATCTCCAGGCAGGGTCACTATGATGGCACAGAGGCACAGCGTCTCATGCAGGGTCACTATGATGGCACAGAGGCACAGCATCTCCAGGCAGGGTCACTATGATGGCACAGAGGCACAGCATCTCAGGCAGGGTCACTATGATGGCACAGAGGCACAGCGTCTCAGGCAGGGTCACTATGATGGCACAGAGGTACAGCGTCTCCAGGCAGGGTCACTATGATGGCACAGCGTCTCAGGCAGGGACACTATGATGGCACAGAGGCACAGCGTGTTAGACAGGGTCACTATGATGGCACAGAGGCACAGCGTCTCTAGGCAGGGTCACTATGATGGCACAGAGGCACAGCGTCTCAGGCAGGGTCACTATGATGGCACAGAGGCACAGCGTCTCTAGGCAGGGTCACTATGATGGCACAGAGGCACAGCGTCTCAGGCAGGGTCACTATGATGGCACAGAGGTACAGCATCTCCAGACAGGGTCACTATGATGGCACAGAGGCACAGCGTCTCTAGACAGGGTCACTATGATGGCACAGAGGCACAGCGTCTCCAGACAGGGTCACTATGATGGCACAGAGGCACAGCGTGTCAGGCAGGGTCACTATGATGGCACAGAGGCACAGCGTCTCAGGCAGGGTCACTATGATGGCGCAGAGGCAGAGCGTCTCCAGGCAGGGTCACTATGATGGCACAGAGGCACAGTGTCTCAGGCAGGGTCACTATGATGGCACAGAGGCACAGCGTCTCCGGCAGGGTCACTATGATGGCACAGAGGCACAGCGTCTCCAGACAGGGTCACTATGATGGCACAGAGGCACAGCGTCTCCGGCAGGGTCACTCTGATGGCACAGAGGCACAGCGTCTCCAGGCAGGGTCACTATGATGGCACAGAGGCACAGCGTCTCCAGGCAGGGTCACTATGATGGCACAGAGGCACAGCGTCTCAGGCAGGGTCACTATGATGGCACAGAGGCACAGCATCTCCAGGCAGGGTCACTATGATGGCACAGCGTCTCAGGCAGGGTCACTATGATAGCACAGAGGCACAGCGTCTCAGGCAGGGTCACTATGATGGCACAGAGGCACAGCGTCTCCAGACAGGGTCACTATGATGGCAGAGAGGCACAGCGTCTCCGGCAGGGTCACTCTGATGGCACAGAGGCACAGCGTCTCCAGGCAGGGTCACTATGATGGCACAGAGGCACAGCGTCTCAGGCAGGGTCACTATGATGGCACAGAGGCACAGCGTCTCCAGGCAGGGTCACTATGATGGCACAGAGGCACAGCATCTCCAGGCAGGGTCACTATGATGGCACAGCGTCTCAGGCAGGGTCACTATGATAGCACAGAGGCACAGCGTCTCAGGCAGGGTCACTATGATGGCACAGAGGTACAGCGTCTCCAGGCAGGGTCACTATGATGGCACAGAGGCACAGCGTGTTAGGCAGGGTGACTATGATGGCACAGAGGCACAGCGTGTTAGGCAGGGTGACTATGATGGCACAGAGGCACAGCGTCTCAGGCAGGGTCACTATGATGGCACAGAGGCACAGCGTCTCAGGCAGGGTCACTATGATGGCACAGAGGTACAGCATCTCCAGACAGGGTCACTATGATGGCACAGAGGCACAGCGTCTCCGGCAGGGTCACTATGATGGCACAGAGGCACAGCGTCTCAGGCAGAGTCACTATGATGACACAGAGGCACAGCGTCTCCAGGCAGGGTCACTATGATGGCACAGAGGCACAGCGTCTCAGGCAGGGTCACTATGATGGCACAGCGTCTCAGGCCTGGTCACTATGATGGCACAGAGGCACAGCGTCTCTAGGCAGGGTCACTATGATGGCACAGGGGCACAGCGTCTCTAGGCAGGGTCACTATGATGGCACAGAGGCACAGCATCTCAGGGAGGGTCACTATGATGGCACAGAGGCACAGCGTCTCAGGCAGGGTCACTATGATGGCACAGCGTCTCAGGCCTGGTCACTATGATGGCACAGAGGCACAGCGTCTCTATGCAGGGTCACTATGATGGCACAGGGGCACAGCGTCTCAGGCAGGGTCACTATGATGGCACAGGGGCACAGCGTCTCTAGGTTGGGTCACTATGATGGCACAGAGGCACAGCGTCTCAGGCAGGGTCACTATGATGGCACAGAGGCACAGCATCTCCAGACAGGGTCACTATGATGGCACAGAGGCACAGCGTCTCAGGCAGGGTCACTATGATGGCACAGAGGCACAGCATCTCCAGGCAGGGTAACTATGATGGCACAGAGGCACAGCATCTCAGGCAGGGTCACTATGATGGCACAGAGGCACAGCGTCTCAGGCAGGGTCACTATGATGGCACAGAGGTACAGCGTCTCCAGGCAGGGTCACTATGATGGCACAGCGTCTCCAGGCAGGGTCACTATGATGGCACAGAGGCACAGCGTGTTAGGCAGGGTGACTATGATGGCACAGAGGCACAGCGTCTCAGGCAGGGTCACTATGATGGCACAGAGGCACAGCGTCACCAGGCAGGGTCACTATGATGGCACAGAGGTACAGCATTTCCAGACAGGGTCACTATGATGGCACAGAGGCACAGCTTCTCTAGGCAGGGTCACTATGATGGCACAGAGGCACAGCGTCTCAGGCAGGGTCACTATGATGGCACAGAGGCACAGCGTCTCCAGGCAGGGTCACTATGAATGCACAGAGGCACAGCGTCTCAGGCAGGGTCACTATGATGGCACAGAGGCACAGCGTCTCAGGCAGGGTCACTATGATGGCACAGAGGCACAGCGTCTCTAGGCAGGGTCACTATGATGGCACAGAGGCAGAGCATCTCCAGGCAGGGTCACAATGATGGCACAGAGGCACAGCATCTCAGGCAGGGTCACTATGATGGCACAGAGGCACAGCGTCTCAGGCAGGGTCACTATGATGGCACAGAGGCACAGCGTCTCCGGGCAGGGTCACTATGATGGCACAGAGGCAGAGCGTCTCCGGTAGGGTCACTATGATGGCACAGAGGTTCAGCATCTCCAGGCAGGGTCACTATGATGGCACAGCGTCTCAGGCAGGGACACTATGATGGCACAGAGGCACAGCCTGTTAGGCAGGGTCACTATGATGGCACAGAGGCACAGCGTCTCAGGCAGGGTCACTATGATGGCACAGAGGCACAGCGTCTCAGGCAGGGTCACTATGGTGGTACAGAGGCACAGCATCTCAGGCAGGGTCACTATGATGGCACAGAGGCACAGCGTCTCAGGCAGGGTCACTATGATGGCACAGAGGCACAGCGTCTCAGGCAGGGTCACTATGATGGCACAGAGGCACAGCGTCTCCAGGCAGGGTCACTATGATGGCACAGAGGCACAGCGTCTCAGGCAGGGTCACTATGATGGCACTGAGGCACAGCGTCTCCAGGCAGGGTCACTATGATGGCACAGAGGCACAGCATCTCCAGGCAGGGTCACTATGATGGCACAGCGTCTCAGGCAGGGTCACTATGATAGCACAGAGGCACAGCGTCTCAGGCAGGGTCACTATGATGGCACAGAGGTACAGCGTCTCCAGGCAGGGTCACTATGATGGCACAGAGGCACAGCGTGTTAGGCAGGGTGACTATGATGGCACAGAGGCACAGCGTGTTAGGCAGGGTGACTATGATGGCACAGAGGCACAGCGTCTCAGGCAGGGTCACTATGATGGCACAGAGGCACAGCGTCACCAGGCAGGGTCACTATGATGGCACAGAGGTACAGCATCTCCAGACAGGGTCACTATGATGGCACAGAGGCACAGCGTCTCAGGCAGGGTCACTATGGTGGCACAGAGGCACAGCGTCTCAGGCAGGGTCCCTATGATGGCACAGAGGCACAGCGTCTCAGGCAGAGTCACTATGATGACAAAGAGGCACAGCGTCTCCAGGCAGGGTCACTATGATGGCACAGAGGCACAGCGTCTCAGGCAGGGTCACTATGATGGCACAGCGTCTCAGGCCTGGTCACTATGATGGCACAGAGGCACAGCGTCTCTAGGCAGGGTCACTATGATGGCACAGGGGCACAGCGTCTCTAGGCAGGGTCACTATGATGGCACAGAGGCACAGCATCTCAGGGAGGGTCACTATGATGGCACAGAGGCACAGCGTCTCAGGCAGGGTCACTATGATGGCACAGCGTCTCAGGCCTGGTCACTATGATGGCACAGAGGCACAGCGTCTCTATGCAGGGTCACTATGATGGCACAGGGGCACAGCGTCTCTAAGCAGGGTCACTATGATGGCACAGGGGCACAGCGTCTCTAGGTAGGGTCACTATGATGGCACAGAGGCACAGCGTCTCAGGCAGGGTCACTATGATGGCACAGAGGCACAGCATCTCCAGACAGGGTCACTATGATGGCACAGAGGCACAGCGTCTCAGGCAGGGTCACTATGATGGCACAGAGGCACAGCATCTCCAGGCAGGGTAACTATGATGGCACAGAGGCACAGCATCTCAGGCAGGGTCACTATGATGGCACAGAGGCACAGCGTCTCAGGCAGTGTCACTATGATGGCACAGAGGTACAGCGTCTCCAGGCAGGGTCACTATGATGGCACAGCGTCTCCAGGCAGGGTCACTATGATGGCACAGAGGCACAGCTTGTTAGGCAGGGTGACTATGATGGCACAGAGGCACAGCGTCTCAGGCAGGGTCACTATGATGGCACAGAGGCACAGCGTCACCAGGCAGGGTCACTATGATGGCACAGAGGTACAGCATTTCCAGACAGGGTCACTATGATGGCACAGAGGCACAGCTTCTCTAGGCAGGGTCACTATGATGGCACAGAGGCACAGCGTCTCAGGCAGGGTCACTATGATGGCACAGAGGCACAGCGTCTCCAGGCAGGGTCACTATGAATGCACAGAGGCACAGCGTCTCAGGCAGGGTCACTATGATGGCACAGAGTCACAGCGTCTCAGGCAGGGTCACTATGATGGAACAGAGGCACAGCGTCTCTAGGCAGGGTCACTATGATGGCACAGAGGCAGAGCATCTCCAGGCAGGGTCACAATGATGGCACAGAGGCACAGCATCTCAGGCAGGGTCACTATGATGGCACAGAGGCACAGCGTCTCAGGCAGGGTCACTATGATGGCACAGAGGCACAGCGTCTCCGGGCAGGGTCACTATGATGGCACAGAGGCACAGTGTCTCCGGCAGGGTCACTATGATGGCACAGAGGTTCAGCATCTCCAGGCAGGGTCACTATGATGGCACAGCGTCTCAGGCAGGGTCACTATGATGGCACAGAGGCACAGCCTGTTAGGCAGGGTCACTATGATGGCACAGAGGCACAGCGTCTCAGGCAGGGTCACTATGATGGCACAGAGGCACAGCGTCTCAGGCAGGGTCACTATGGTGGTACAGAGGCACAGCATCTCAGGCAGGGTCACTATGATGGCACAGAGGCACAGCGTCTCAGGCAGGGTCACTATGATGGCACAGAGGCACAGCGTCTCAGGCAGGGTCACTATGATAGCACAGAGGCACAGCGTCTCCAGACAGGGTCACTATGATGGCACAGAGGCACAGCGTCTCTAGGCAGGGTCACTATGATGGCTCAGCGTCTCAGGCAGGGTCACTATGATGGCACAGAGGCACAGCGTCTCAGGCAGGGTCTCTATAATGGCACAGAGGCACAGCGTCTCCGGCAGGGTCACTATGATGGCACAGAGGCGCAGCGTCTCCGGCAGGGTCACTATGGTGGCACAGAGCCACAGGATCTCCAGGCAGGGTCACTATGATGGCACAGAGGCACAGCGTCTCTAGGCAGGGTCACTATGATGGCACAGAGGCACAGCGTCTCCAGGCAGGGTCACTATGATGGCACAGCGTCTCAGGCAGGGTCACTATGATAGCACAGAGGCACAGCGTCTCCAGACAGGGTCACTATGATAGCACAGAGGCACAGCGTCTCCAGGCAGGGTCACTATGATGGCACAGAGGCACAGCGTCTCCAGGCAGGGTCACTATGATGGCACAGAGGCACAGCGTGTCAGGCAGGGTCACTATGATGGCACAGAGGCACAGCGTCTCAGGCAGGGTCACTATGATGGCACAGAGGCACAGCATCTCCAGGCAGGGTCATTATGATGGCACAGAGGCACAGCATCTCAGGCAGGGTCACTATGATGGCACAGAGGCACAGCGTCTCAGGCAGGGTCACTATGATGGCACAGAGGTACAGCGTCTCCAGGCAGGGTCACTATGATGGCACAGCGCCTCCAGGCAGGGTGACTATGATGGCACAGAGGCACAGCGTGTTAGGCAGGGTGACTAAGATGGCACAGAGGCACAGCGTCTCAGGCAGGGTCACTATGATGGCACAGAGGCACAGCGTCACCAGGCAGGGTCACTATGATGGCACAGAGGTACAGCATCTCCAGACAGGGTCACTATGATGGCACAGAGGCACAGCGTCTCAGGCAGGGTCCCTATGATGGCACAGAGGCACAGCGTCTCAGGCAGAGTCACTATGATGACACAGAGGCACAGCGTCTCCAGGCAGGGTCACTATGATGGCACAGAGGCACAGCGTCTCAGGCAGGGTCACTATGATGGCACAGCGTCTCAGGTCTGGTCACTATGATGGCACAGAGGCACAGCGTCTCTAGGCAGGGTCACTATGATGGCACAGGGGCACAGCGTCTCTAGGCAGGGTCACTATGATGGAACAGAGGCACAGCATCTCAGGGAGGGTCACTATGATGGCACAGAGGCACAGCGTCTCAGGCAGGGTCACTGTGATGGCACAGCGTCTCAGGCCTGGTCACTATGATGGCACAGAGGCACAGCGTCTCTATGCAGGGTCACTATGATGGCACAGGGGCACAGCGTCTCTAGGCAGGGTCACTATGATGGCACAGAGGCACAGCGTCTCAGGCAGAGTCACTATGATGGCACAGAGGCACAGCATCTCCAGGCAGGGTCACTATGATGGCACAGAGGCACAGCGTCTCAGGCAGGGTCACTATGATGGCACAGAGGCACAGCATCTCCAGGCAGGGTAACTATGATGGCACAGAGGCACAGCATCTCAGGCAGGGTCACTATGATGGCACAGAGGCACAGCGTCTCAGGCAGGGTCACTATGATGGCACAGAGGCACAGCGTCACCAGGCAGGGTCACTATGATGGCACAGAGGTACAGCATCTCCAGACAGGGTCACTATGATGGCACAGAGGCACAGCGTCTCAGGCAGGGTCCCTATGATGGCACAGAGGCACAGCGTCTCAGGCAGAGTCACTATGATGACACAGAGGCACAGCGTCTCCAGGCAGGGTCACTATGATGGCACAGAGGCACAGCGTCTCAGGCAGGGTCACTATGATGGCACAGCGTCTCAGGTCTGGTCACTATGATGGCACAGAGGCACAGCGTCTCTAGGCAGGGTCACTATGATGGCACAGGGGCACAGCGTCTCTAGGCAGGGTCACTATGATGGAACAGAGGCACAGCATCTCAGGGAGGGTCACTATGATGGCACAGAGGCACAGCGTCTCAGGCAGGGTCACTATGATGGCACAGCGTCTCAGGCCTGGTCACTATGATGGCACAGAGGCACAGCGTCTCTATGCAGGGTCACTATGATGGCACAGGGGCACAGCGTCTCTAGGCAGGGTCACTATGATGGCACAGAGGCACAGCGTCTCAGGCAGAGTCACTATGATGGCACAGAGGCACAGCATCTCCAGGCAGGGTCACTATGATGGCACAGAGGCACAGCGTCTCAGGCAGGGTCACTATGATGGCACAGAGGCACAGCATCTCCAGGCAGGGTAACTATGATGGCACAGAGGCACAGCGTCTCCAGGCAGGGTCACTAGGATGGCACAGCGTCTCCAGGCAGGGTCATTATGATGGCACAGAGGCACAGCGTGTTAGGCAGGGTCACTATGATGGCACAGAGGCACAGCGTCTCAGGCAGGGTCACTATGATGGCTCAGAGGTACAGCATCTCCAAGCAGGGTCACTATGATGGCACAGCGTCTCAGGCAGGGTCACTATGATGGCACAGAGGCACAGCGTGTTAGGCAGGGTCACTATGATGGCACAGAGGCACAGCGTCTCAGGCACGGTCACTATGATGGCAAAGAGGCACAGCGTCTCTAGGCAGGGTCACTATGATGGCACAGAGGCACAGCGTCTCAGGCAGGGTCACTATGATGGCACAGAGGTACAGCATCTCCAGACAGGGTCACTATGATGGCACAGAGGCACAGCGTCTCTAGGCAGGGTCACTATGATGGCACAGAGGCACAGCGTCTCAGGCAGGGTCACTATGATGGCACAGAGGCACAGCGTCTCAGGCAGGGTCACTATGATGGCACAGAGGCACAGCGTCTCAGGCAGGGTCACTATGGTGGCACAGAGTCACAGCGTCTCCAGGCAGGGTCACTATGATGGCACAGAGGCACAGGATCTCCAGGCAGGGTCACTATGATGGCACAGAGGCACAGCGTCTCAGGCAGGGTCACTATGATGGCACAGAGGCACAGCGTCTCAGGCAGGGTCACTATGATGGCACAGAGGCACAGCGTCTCTAGGCAGGGTCACTATGATGGCTCAGCGTCTCAGGCAGGGTCACTATGATGGCACAGAGGCACAGCGTCTCAGGCAGGGTCTCTATAATGGCACAGAGGCACAGTGTCTCCGGCTGGGTCACTATGATGGCACAGAGGCACAGCGTCTCCGGCAGGGTCACTATGATGGCACAGAGGCACAGCGTCTCAGGCAGGGTCACTATGATGGCACAGAGGCAGAGCGTCTCCGGCAGGGTCACTATGATGGCACAGAGGTTCAGCATCTCCAGGCAGGGTCACTATGATGGCACAGCGTCTCAGGCAGGGTCACTATGATGGCACAGAGGCACAGCGTGTTAGGCAGGGTCACTATGATGGCACAGAGGCACAGCGTCTCAGGCAGGGTCACTATGATGGCACAGAGGCACAGCGTCTCTAGGCAGGGTCACTATGATGGCACAGAGGCACAGCGTCTCAGGCAGGGTCACTATGATGGCACAGAGGCACAGCGTCTCAGGCAGGGTCACTATGATGGCACAGAGGCACAGCGTCTCAGGCAGGGTCACTATGGTGGTACAGAGGCACAGCATCTCAGGCAGGGTCACTATGATGGCACAGAGGCACAGCGTCTCCAGGCAGGGTCACTATGATGGCACAGAGGCACAGGATCTCCAGGCAGGGTCACTATGATGGCACAGAGGCACAGCGTCTCAGGCAGGGTCACTATGATGGCACAGAGGCACAGCGTCTCAGGCAGGGTCACTATGATGGCACAGAGGCACAGCGTCTCTAGGAAGGGTCACTATGATGGCTCAGCGTCTCAGGCAGGGTCACTATGATGGCACAGAGGCACAGCGTCTCAGGCAGGGTCTCTATAATGGCACAGAGGCACAGTGTCTCCGGCAGGGTCACTATGATGGCACAGAGGCACAGCGTCTCCGGCAGGGTCACTATGGTGGCACAGAGCCACAGGATCTCCAGGCAGGGTCACTATGATGGCACAGAGGCACAGCGTCTCAGGCAGGGTCACTATGATGGCACAGAGGCACAGCGTCTCCAGGCAGGGTCACTATGATGGCACAGCGTCTCAGGCAGGGTCACTATGATAGCACAGAGGCACAGCGTCTCCAGACAGGGTCACTATGATAGCACAGAGGCACAGCGTCTCCAGGCAGGGTAACTATGATGGCACAGAGGCACAGCATCTCAGGCAGGGTCACTATGATGGCACAGAGGCACAGCGTCTCAGGCAGGGTCACTATGATGGCACAGAGGCACAGCGTCACCAGGCAGGTTCACTATGATGGCACAGAGGCACAGCGTCTCAGGCAGGGTCACTATGATGGCACAGAGGCACAGCGTCTCCGGGCAGGGTCACTATGATGGCACAGAGGCAGAGCGTCTCCGGCAGGGTCACTATGATGGCACAGAGGTTCAGCATCTCCAGGCAGGGTCACTATGATGGCACAGCGTCTCAGGCAGGGTCACTATGATGGCACAGAGGCACAGCGTGTTAGGCAGGGTCACTATGATGGCACAGAGGCACAGCGTCTCAGGCAGGGTCACTATGATGGCACAGAGGCACAGCGTCTCTAGGCAGGGTCACTATGATGGCACAGAGGCACAGCGTCTCAGGCAGGGTCACTATGATGGCACAGAGGTACAGCATCTCCAGACAGGGTCACTATGATGGCACAGAGGCACAGCGTCTCTAGGCAGGGTCACTATGATGGCACAGAGGCACAGCGTCTCAGGCAGGGTCACTATGATGGCACAGAGGCACAGCGTCTCAGGCAGGGTCACTATGATGGCACAGAGGCACAGCGTCTCAGGCAGGGTCACTATGGTGGCACAGAGGCACAGCATCTCAGGCAGGGTCACTATGATGGCACAGAGGCACAGCGTCTCCAGGCAGGGTCACTATGATGGCACAGAGGCACAGGATCTCCAGGCAGGGTCACTATGATGGCACAGAGGCACAGCGTCTCAGGCAGGGTCACTATGATGGCACAGAGGCACAGCGTCTCAGGCAGGGTCACTATGATAGCACAGAGGCACAGCGTCTCCAGACAGGGTCACTATGATGGTACAGAGGCACAGCGTCTCTAGGCAGGGTCACTATGATGGCTCAGCGTCTCAGGCAGGGTCACTATGATGGCACAGCGGCACAGCGTCTCAGGCAGGGTCTCTATAATGGCACAGAGGCACTGCGTCTCCGGCAGGGTCACTATGATGGCACAGAGGCACAGCGTCTCCGGCAGGGTCACTATGGTGGCACAGAGCCACAGGATCTCCAGGCAGGGTCACTATGATGGCACAGAGGCACAGCGTCTCAGGCACGGTCACTATGATGGCACAGAGGCACAGCGTCTCCAGGCAGGGTCACTATGATGGCACAGCGTCTCAGGCAGGGTCACTATGATCGCACAGAGGCACAGCGTCTCCAGACAGGGTCACTATGATAGCACAGAGGCACAGCGTCTCCAGGCAGGGTCACTATGATGGCACAGAGGCACAGCGTGTCAGGCAGGGTCACTATGATGGCACAGAGGCACAGCGTCTCAGGCAGGGTCACTATGATGGCACAGAGGCACAGCATCTCCAGGCAGGGTCACTATGATGGCACAGAGGCACAGCATCTCAGGCAGGGTCACTATGATGGCACAGAGGCACAGCGTCTCAGGCAGGGTCACTGTGATGGCACAGAGGCACAGCGTCACCAGGCAGGGTCACTATGATGGCACAGCGCCTCAGGCAGGGTCACTATGATGGCACAGAGGCACAGCCTCTCAGGCAGGGTCACTATGATGGCACAGAGGCATAGCATCTCCAAGGAGGGTCACTATGATGGCACAGTGTCTCAGGCAGGGTCACTATGATGGCACAGAGGCACAGCGTCTCAGGCAGTGTCACTATAATGGCACAGAGGCACAGCGTCCCCAGGCAGGGTCACTATGATGGCACAGAGGCACAGCGTCTCAGGCAGTGTCACTATAATGGCACAGAGGCACAGCGTCTCCGGCAGGGTCACTATGATGGCACAGAGGCACAGCGTCTCCGGCAGGGTCACTATGGTGGCACAGAGCCACAGGATCTCCAGGCAGGGTCACTATGATGGCACAGAGGCACAGCGTCTCAGGCACGGTCACTATGATGGCACAGAGGCACAGCGTCTCCAGGCAGGGTCACTATGATGGCACAGCGTCTCAGGCAGGGTCACTATGATCGCACAGAGGCACAGCGTCTCCAGACAGGGTCACTATGATAGCACAGAGGCACAGCGTCTCCAGGCAGGGTCACTATGATGGCACAGAGGCACAGCGTGTCAGGCAGGGTCACTATGATGGCACAGAGGCACAGCGTCTCAGGCAGGGTCACTATGATGGCACAGAGGCACAGCATCTCCAGGCAGGGTAACTATGATGGCACAGAGGCACAGCATCTCAGGCAGGGTCACTATGATGGCACAGAGGCACAGCGTCTCAGGCAGGGTCACTATGATGGCACAGAGGCACAGCGTCACCAGGCAGGGTCACTATGATGGCACAGCGCCTCAGGCAGGGTCACTATGATGGCACAGAGGCACAGCCTCTCAGGCAGGGTCACTATGATGGCACAGAGGCATAGCATCTCCAAGGAGGGTCACTATGATGGCACAGTGTCTCAGGCAGGGTCACTATGATGGCACAGAGGCACAGCGTCTCAGGCAGTGTCACTATAATGGCACAGAGGCACAGCGTCTCCGGCAGGGTCACTATGATGGCACAGAGGCACAGCGTCTCAGGCAGGGTCACTATGATGGCACAGAGGCACAGCGTCTCAGGCAGGGTCACTATGATGGCACAGAGGCACAGCGTCACCAGGCAGGGTCACTATGATGGCACAGAGGCACAGCGTCTCAGGCAGGGTCACTATGATGGCACAGAGGCACAGCATCTCCAGGCAGGGTCACTATGATGGCACAGAGGCACAGCGTCTCAGGCAGGGTCACTATGATGGCACAGAGGCACAGCATCTCCAGGCAGGGTAACTATGATGGCACAGAGGCACAGCATCTCAGGCAGGGTCACTATGATGGCACAGAGGCACAGCGTCTCAGGCAGGGTCACTATGATGGCACAGAGGTACAGCGTCTCCAGGCAGGGTCACTATGATGGCACAGCGTCTCCAGGCAGGGTCATTATGATGGCACAGAGGCACAGCGTGTTAGGCAGGGTCACTATGATGGCACAGAGGCACAGCGTCTCAGGCAGGGTCACTATGATGGCACAGAGGTACAGCATCTCCAAGCAGGGTCACTATGATGGCACAGCGTCTCAGGCAGGGTCACTATGATGGCACAGAGGCACAGCGTGTTAGGCAGGGTCACTATGATGGCACAGAGGCACAGCGTCTCAGGCAGGGTCACTATGATGGCAAAGAGGCACAGCGTCTCTAGGCAGGGTCACTATGATGGCACAGAGGCACAGCGTCTCAGGCAGGGTCACTATGATGGCACAGAGGTACAGCATCTCCAGGCAGGGTCACTAGGATGGCACAGAGGCACAGCGTCTCTAGGCAGGGTCACTATGATGGCACAGAGGCACAGCGTCTCAGGCAGGGTCACTATGATGGCACAGAGGCACAGCGTCTCCAGACAGGGTCACTATGATGGCACAGAGGCACAGCGTCTCCAGGCAGGGTCACTATGATGGCACAGAGACACAGGATCTCCAGGCAGGGTCACTATGATGGCACAGAGGCACAGCGTCTCAGGCAGGGTCACTATGATGGCACAGAGGCACAGCGTCTCAGGCAGGGTCACTATGATGGCACAGAGGCACAGCGTCTCTAGGCAGGGTCACTATGATGGCTCAGCGTCTCAGGCAGGGTCACTATGATGGCACAGAGGCACAGCGTCTCAGGCAGGGTCTCTATAATGGCACAGAGGCACAGCGTCTCCGGCAGGGTCACTATGATGGCACAGAGGCACAGCGTCTCCGGCAGGGTCACTATGATGGCACAGAGGCACAGCGTCTCAGGCAGGGTCACTATGATGGCACAGAGGCAGAGCGTCTCCGGCAGGGTCACTATGATGGCACAGAGGTTCAGCATCTCCAGGCAGGGTCACTATGATGGCACAGCGTCTCAGGCAGGGTCACTATGATGGCACAGAGGCACAGCGTGTTAGGCAGTGTCACTATGATGGCACAGAGGCACAGCGTCTCAGGCAGGGTCACTATGATGGCACAGAGGCAGAGCGTCTCTAGGCAGGGTCACTATGATGGCACAGAGGCACAGCGTCTCAGGCAGGGTCACTATGATGGCACAGAGGTACAGCATCTCCAGACAGGGTCACTATGATGGCACAGAGGCACAGCGTCTCTAGGCAGGGTCACTATGATGGCACAGAGGCACAGCGTCTCAGGCAGGGTCACTATGATGGCACAGAGGCACAGCGTCTCAGGCAGGGTCACTATGATGGCACAGAGGCACAGCGTCTCAGGCAGGGTCACTATGGTGGTACAGAGGCACAGCATCTCAGGCAGGGTCACTATGATGGCACAGAGGCACAGCGTCTCCAGGCAGGGTCACTATGATGGCACAGAGGCACAGGATCTCCAGGCAGGGTCACTATGATGGCACAGAGGCACAGCGTCTCAGGCAGGGTCACTATGATGGCACAGAGGCACAGCGTCTCAGGCACGGTCACTATGATGGCACAGAGGCACAGCGTCTCTAGGAAGGGTCACTATGATGGCTCAGCGTCTCAGGCAGGGTCACTATGATGGCACAGAGGCACAGCGTCTCAGGCAGGGTCTCTATAATGGCACAGAGGCACAGTGTCTCCGGCAGGGTCACTATGATGGCACAGAGGCACAGCGTCTCCGGCAGGGTCACTATGGTGGCACAGAGCCACAGGATCTCCAGGCAGGGTCACTATGATGGCACAGAGGCACAGCGTCTCAGGCAGGGTCACTATGATGGCACAGAGGCACAGCGTCTCCAGGCAGGGTCACTATGATGGCACAGCGTCTCAGGCAGGGTCACTATGATAGCACAGAGGCACAGCGTCTCCAGACAGGGTCACTATGATAGCACAGAGGCACAGCGTCTCCAGGCAGGGTAACTATGATGGCACAGAGGCACAGCATCTCAGGCAGGGTCACTATGATGGCACAGAGGCACAGCGTCTCAGGCAGGGTCACTATGATGGCACAGAGGCACAGCGTCACCAGGCAGGTTCACTATGATGGCACAGAGGCACAGCGTCTCAGGCAGGGTCACTATGATGGCACAGAGGCACAGCGTCTCCGGGCAGGGTCACTATGATGGCACAGAGGCAGAGCGTCTCCGGCAGGGTCACTATGATGGCACAGAGGTTCAGCATCTCCAGGCAGGGTCACTATGATGGCACAGCGTCTCAGGCAGGGTCACTATGATGGCACAGAGGCACAGCGTGTTAGGCAGGGTCACTATGATGGCACAGTGGCACAGCGTCTCAGGCAGGGTCACTATGATGGCACAGAGGCACAGCGTCTCTAGGCAGGGTCACTATGATTGCACAGAGGCACAGCGTCTCAGGCAGGGTCACTATGATGGCACAGAGGTACAGCATCTCCAGACAGGGTCACTATGATGGCACAGAGGCACAGCGTCTCTAGGCAGGGTCACTATGATGGCACAGAGGCACAGCGTCTCAGGCAGGGTCACTATGATGGCACAGAGGCACAGCGTCTCAGGCAGGGTCACTATGATGGCACAGAGGCACAGCGTCTCAGGCAGGGTCACTATGGTGGCACAGAGGCACAGCATCTCAGGCAGGGTCACTATGATGGCACAGAGGCACAGCGTCTCCAGGCAGGGTCACTATGATGGCACAGAGGCACAGGATCTCCAGGCAGGGTCACTATGATGGCACAGAGGCACAGCGTCTCAGGCAGGGTCACTATGATGTCACAGAGGCACAGCGTCTCAGGCAGGGTCACTATGATGGCTCAGCGTCTCAGGCAGGGTCACTATGATGGCACAGCGGCACAGCGTCTCAGGCAGGGTCTCTATAATGGCACAGAGGCACTGCGTCTCCGGCAGGGTCACTATGATGGCACAGAGGCACAGCGTCTCCGGCAGGGTCACTATGGTGGCACAGAGCCACAGGATCTCCAGGCAGGGTCACTATGATGGCACAGAGGCACAGCGTCTCAGGCAGGGTCACTATGATGGCACAGAGGCACAGCGTCTCCAGGCAGGGTCACTATGATGGCACAGCGTCTCAGGCAGGGTCACTATGATCGCACAGAGGCACAGCGTCTCCAGACAGGGTCACTATGATAGCACAGAGGCACAGCGTCTCCAGGCAGGGTCACTATGATGGCACAGAGGCACAGCGTGTCAGGCAGGGTCACTATGATGGCACAGAGGCACAGCGCCTCAGGCAGGGTCACTATGATGGCACAGAGGCACAGCCTCTCAGGCAGGGTCACTATGATGGCACAGAGGCATAGCATCTCCAAGGAGGGTCACTATGATGGCACAGTGTCTCAGGCAGGGTCACTATGATGGCACAGAGGCACAGCGTCTCAGGCAGTGTCACTATAATGGCACAGAGGCACAGCGTCTCCGGCAGGGTCACTATGATGGCACAGAGGCACAGCGTCTCAGGCAGGGTCACTATGATGGCACAGAGGCACAGCGTCACCAGGCAGGGTCACTATGATGGCACAGAGGCACAGCGTCTCAGGCAGGGTCACTATGATGGCACAGAGGCACAGCGTCACCAGGCAGGGTCACTATGATGGCACAGAGGCACAGCATCTCAGGCAGGGTCACTATTATGGCACAGAGGCACAGCGTCTCAGGCAGGGTCACTATGGTGGCACAGAGGCATAGCATCTCCAATCAGGGTCACTATGATGGCACAGCGTCTCAGGCAGGGTCACTATGATGGCACAGAGGCACAGCGTCTCAGGCAGGGTCACTATAATGGCACAGAGGCACATCGTCTCAGGCAGGGTCACTATGATGGCACAGAGGCACAGCATCTGAGGCAGGGTCACTATGGTGGCACAGAGGCACAGCGTCTCTAGGCAGGGTCACTATGATGGCACAGAGGCACAGCGTCTCAGGCAGGGTCCCTATGATGGCACAGAGGCACAGCGTCTCAGGCAGAGTCACTATGATGACACAGAGGCAGAGCGTCACCAGGCAGGGTCACTATGATGGCACAGAGGTACAGCATCTCAGGGAGAGTCACTATGATGGCACAGAGGCACAGAGTCTCAGGCAGGCTCACTATGATGGCACAGAGGCACAGCGTCTCAGGCAGGGTCACTATGATGGCACAGCGTCTCAGGCCTGGTCACTATGATGGCACAGAGGCACAGCGTCTCTAGGCAGGGTCACTATGATGGCACAGGGGAAAAGCGTCTCTAGGCAGGGTCACTATGATGGCACAGATTCACAGCATCTCAGGGAGGGTCACTATGATGGCACAGAGGCACAGCGTCTCAGGCAGGGTCACTGTGATGGCACAGCGTCTCAGGCCTGGTCACTATGATGGCACAGAGGCACAGCGTCTCTATGCAGGGTCACTATGATGGCACAGGGGCACAGCGTCTCTAGGCAGGGTCACTATGATGGCACAGGGGCACAGCGTCTCTAGGTAGGGTCACTATGATGGCACAGAGGCACAGCGTCTCAGGCAGGGTCACTATGATGGCACAGAGGCACAGCATCTCCAGGCCTGGTCACTATGATGGCACAGAGGCACAGCGTCTCAGGCAGGGTCACTATGATGGCACAGAGGCACAGCATCTCCAGGCATGGTAACTATGATGGCACAGAGGCACAGCATCTCAGGCAGGGTCACTATGATGGCACAGAGGCACAGCGTCTCAGGCAGGGTCACTATGATGGCACAGAGGTACAGCGTCTCCAGGCAGGGTCACTATGATGGCACAGCGTCTCCAGGCAGGGTCACTATGATGGCACAGAGGCACAGCGTCTCCAGGCACGGTCACTATGATGGCACAGAGGCACAGGATCTCCAGGCAGGGTCACTATGATGGCACAGAGGCACAGCGTCTCAGGCAGGGTCACTATGATGGCACAGAGGCACAGCGTCTCAGGCAGGGTCACTATGATAGCACAGAGGCACAGCGTCTCCAGGCAGGTTCACTATGATGGCACAGAGGCACAGCGTCTCCGGCAGGGTCACTATGATGGCACAGAGGCACAGCGTTTCAGGCAGGGTCACTATGATGGCACAGAGGCACAGCGTCTCCAGGCAGTGTCACTATAATGGCACAGAGGCACAGCGTCTCAGGCAGGGTCACTACGATGGCACAGAGGCATAGGGTCTCAGGCAGAGTCACTATGATGACACAGAGGCACAGCGTCTCCGGCAGGGTCACTATGATGGCACAGAGGCACAGCGTCACCAGGCAGGGTCACTATGATGGCACAGAGGTACAGCATCTCAGGGAGGGTCACTATGATGGCACAGAGGCACAGCGTCTCCGGCAGGGTCACTATGATGGCACAGAGGCATAGCATCTCCAAGCAGGATCACTATGATGGCACAGCGTCTCAGGCAGGGTCACTATGATGGCACAGAGGCACAGCGTCTCAGGCAGTGTCACTATAATGGCACAGAGGCACAGCGTCTCCGGCAGGGTCACTATGATGGCACAGAGGCACAGCGTCTCAGGCAGGGTCACTATGATGGCACAGAGGCACAGCGTCACCAGGCAGGGTCACTATGATGGCACAGAGGTACAGCATCTCCAGACAGGGTCACTATGATGGCACAGAGGCACAGCGTCTCAGGCAGGGTCACTATGATGGCACAGAGGCACAGCGTCTCAGGGAGGGTGACTATGATGGTACAGAGGCACAGCGTCTCAGGCAGGGTCACTATGATGGCACAGCATCTCAGGCCTGGTCACTATGATGGCACAGAGGCACAGCTTCTCTAGGCAGGGTCACTATGATGGCACAGGGGCACAGCGTCTCCAGGCAGGGTCACTATGATGGCACAGGGGCACAGCGTCTCTAGGTAGGGTCACTATGATGGCACAGAGGCACAGCGTCTCAGGCAGCGTCACTATGATGGCACAGAGGCACAGCGTCTCCAGGCAGGGTCACTATGATGGCACAGAGGCACAGCGTCTCAGGCAGGGTCACTATGATGGCACAGAGGCACAGCATCTCAGGCAGGGTCACTACGATGGCACAGAGGCACAGCGTCTCAGGCAGGGTCACTATGATGGCACAGCGTCTCAGGCCTGGTCACTATGATGGCACAGAGGCACAGCGTCTCAGGCAGGGTCACTATGATTGCACAGAGGCACAGCGTCTCAGGCAGGATAACTATGATGGCACAGAGGCACAGTGTCTCCAGGCAGGGTCACTATGATGACACAGCGTCTCAGGCAGGGTCACTATGATGGCACAGAGGCACAGCGTCTCAGGCAGGGTCACTATAATGGCACAGAGGCACATCGTCTCCGGCAGGGTCACTATGATGGCACAGAGGCACAGCGTCTCTGGCAGGGTCACTATGGTGGCACAGCGTCTCAGGCAGGGTCACTATGATAGCACAGAGGCACAGCGTCTCCAGGCAGGGTCACTATGATGGTACAGAGGCACAGCGTCTCCAGGCAGGGTCACTATGATGGCACAGAGGCACAGCGTCTCAAGCAGGGTCACTATGATGGCACAGAGTCTCAGGCCTGGTCACTATGATGGCACAGAGGCACAGCGTCTCTAGGCAAGGTCACTATGATGGCACAGGGGCACAGTGTCTCTAGGCAGGGTCACTACGATGGCACAGAGGCACAGCATCTCAGGGAGGGTCACTATGATGGCACAGAGGCACAGCGTCTCAGGCAGGGTCACTATGGTGGCACAGAGGCACAGCGTCTCTAGGCAGGGTCACTATGATGGCACAGAGGCACAGCGTCTCAGGCAGGGTCCCTATGATGGCAGAGAGGCACAGCGTCTCAGGCAGGGTCACTATGATGACACAGAGGCACAGCGTCCCCAGGCAGGGTCACTATGATGGCACAGAGGCACAGCGTCTCAGGCAGGGTCACTATGATGGCACAGCGTCTCAGGCCTGGTCACTATGATGGCACAGAGGCACAGTGTCTCTAGGCAGGGTCACTATGATGGCACAGAGGCACAGCATCTCAGGGAGGGTCACTATGATGGCACAGAGGCACAGCGTCACCAGGCAGGGTCACTATGATGGCACAGAGGTACAGCATCTCCAGACAGGGTCACTATGATGGCACAGAGGCACAGCGTCTCAGGCAGGGTCACTATGATGGCACAGAGGCACAGCGTCTCAGGGAGGGTGACTATGATGGTACAGAGGCACAGCGTCTCAGGCAGGGTCACTATGATGGCACAGCATCTCAGGCCTGGTCACTATGATGGCACAGAGGCACAGCTTCTCTAGGCAGGGTCACTATGATGGCACAGGGGCACAGCGTCTCCAGGCAGGGTCACTATGATGGCACAGGGGCACAGCGTCTCTAGGTAGGGTCACTATGATGGCACAGAGGCACAGCGTCTCAGGCAGCGTCACTATGATGGCACAGAGGCACAGCGTCTCCAGGCAGGGTCACTATGATGGCACAGAGGCACAGCGTCTCAGGCAGGGTCACTATGATGGCACAGAGGCACAGCATCTCAGGCAGGGTCACTACGATGGCACAGAGGCACAGCGTCTCAGGCAGGGTCACTATGATGGCACAGCGTCTCAGGCCTGGTCACTATGATGGCACAGAGGCACAGCGTCTCAGGCAGGGTCACTATGATTGCACAGAGGCACAGCGTCTCAGGCAGGATAACTATGATGGCACAGAGGCACAGTGTCTCCAGGCAGGGTCACTATGATGACACAGCGTCTCAGGCAGGGTCACTATGATGGCACAGAGGCACAGCGTCTCAGGCAGGGTCACTATAATGGCACAGAGGCACATCGTCTCCGGCAGGGTCACTATGATGGCACAGAGGCACAGCGTCTCTGGCAGGGTCACTATGGTGGCACAGCGTCTCAGGCAGGGTCACTATGATAGCACAGAGGCACAGCGTCTCCAGGCAGGGTCACTATGATGGTACAGAGGCACAGCGTCTCCAGGCAGGGTCACTATGATGGCACAGAGGCACAGCGTCTCAAGCAGGGTCACTATGATGGCACAGAGTCTCAGGCCTGGTCACTATGATGGCACAGAGGCACAGCGTCTCTAGGCAAGGTCACTATGATGGCACAGGGGCACAGTGTCTCTAGGCAGGGTCACTACGATGGCACAGAGGCACAGCATCTCAGGGAGGGTCACTATGATGGCACAGAGGCACAGCGTCTCAGGCAGGGTCACTATGGTGGCACAGAGGCACAGCGTCTCTAGGCAGGGTCACTATGATGGCACAGAGGCACAGCGTCTCAGGCAGGGTCCCTATGATGGCAGAGAGGCACAGCGTCTCAGGCAGGGTCACTATGATGACACAGAGGCACAGCGTCCCCAGGCAGGGTCACTATGATGGCACAGAGGCACAGCGTCTCAGGCAGGGTCACTATGATGGCACAGCGTCTCAGGCCTGGTCACTATGATGGCACAGAGGCACAGTGTCTCTAGGCAGGGTCACTATGATGGCACAGAGGCACAGCATCTCAGGGAGGGTCACTATGATGGCACAGAGGCACAGTGTCTCAGGCAGGGTCACTATGGTGGCACAGAGGCACAGCGTCTCAGGCAGGGTCCCTATGATGGCACAGAGGCACAGCGTCTCAGGCAGAGTCACTATGATGACACAGAGGCACAGCGTCCCCAGGCAGGGTCACTATGATGGCACAGAGGCACAGCATATCAGGCAGGGTCACTATGATGGCACAGAGGCACAGCGGCTCCGGGCAGGGTCACTATGATGGCACAGAGGCACAGCGTCTCCAGGCAGTGTCACTATAATGGCACAGAGGCACAGCGTCTCAGGCAGGGTCACTACGATGGCACAGAGGTACAGAGTCTCCAGGCAGGGTCACTATGATGGCACAGCGTCTCAGGCAGGGTCACTATGATGGCACAGAGGCACAGCGTCTCTAGGCAGGGTCACTATGATGGCACAGAGGCACATCGTCTCAGGCAGGGTCACTATGATGGCTCAGAGGTACTGCATCTCCAGACAGGGTCACTATGATGGCACAGAGGCACAGCGTCTCAGGCAGGGTCACTATGATGGCACAGAGGTACAGCGTCTCCAGGCAGGGTCACTATGATGGCACAGCGTCTCAGGCAGGGTCACTATGATGGCACAGAGGCACAGCGTCTCTAGGCAGGGTCACTATGATGGCACAGAGGCACAGCGTCTCCAGGCAGGGTCACTATGATGGCACAGAGGCACAGCGTCTCAGGCAGGGTCACTATGATGGCACAGAGGCAGAGCGTCTCAGGCAGGGTCACTATGGTGGCACAGAGGCACAGCATCTCAGGCAGGGTCACTATGATGGCACAAAGGCACAGCGTCTCAGGCAGGGTCACTATGATGGCACAGAGGCACAGCGTCTCAGGCAGGGTCACTATGATGGCAAAGAGGCACAGGATCTCCAGGCAGGGTCACTATCATGGCACAGAGGCACAGCGTCTCAGGCAGGGTCACTATGATGGCACAGAGGCACAGCGTCTCCAGGCAGGGTCACTATGATGGCACAGCGTCTCAGGCAGGGTCACTATGATAGCACAGAGGCACAGCGCCTCCAGACGGGGTCACTATGATGGCACAGAGGCACAGAGTCTCAGGCAGGGTCACTATGATGGCACAGAGGCACAGCGTCTCCAGGCAGGGTCACTATGATGGCACAGAGGTACAGCATCTCAGGCAGGGTCACTATGATGGCACAGAGGCACAGCGTCTCCAGGCAGGGTCACTATGATGGCACAGAGGCACAGCGTCTCAGGCAGGGTCACTCTGATGGCGCAGAGTCACAGCGTCTCCAGGCAGGGTCACTATGATGGCACAGAGGCAGAGCGTCTCCAGGCAGGGTCACTATTATGGCACAGAGGTACAGCATCTCAGGCAGGGTCACTATGATGGCACAGAGGCACAGCGTCTCAGGCAGGGTCACTATGATGGCACAGAGGCACAGCGTCTCAGGCAGGGTTACTATGATGGCACAGAGGCACAGCGTCGCAGGCAGGGTCACTATGATGGCACAGAGGCACAGCGTCTCCAGGCAGGGTCACTATGATGGCACAGAGGCACAGCGTCTCAGGCAGGGTCACTATGATGGCACAGAGGCAGAGCGTCTCAGGCAGGGTCACTATGGTGGCACAGAGGCACAGCATCTCAGGCAGGGTCACTATGATGGCACAAAGGCACAGCGTCTCAGTCAGGGTCACTATGATGGCACAGAGGCACAGCGTCTCAGGCAGGGTCACTATGATGGCAAAGAGGCACAGGATCTCCAGGCAGGGTCACTATGATGGCACAGAGGCACAGCGTCTCAGGCAGGGTCACTATGATGGCACAGAGGCACAGCGTCTCCAGGCGGGGTCACTATGATGGCACAGCGTCTCAGGCAGGGTCACTATGATAGCACAGAGGCACAGCGCCTCCAGACGGGGTCACTATGATGGCACAGAGGCACAGCGTCTCAGGCAGGGTCACTATGATGGCACAGAGGCACAGCGTCTCAGGCACGGTGACTATGATGGCACAGAGGTACAGCATCTCAGGCAGGGTCACTATGATGGCACAGAGGCACAGCGTCTCCAGGCAGGGTCACTATGATGGCACAGAGGCACAGCGTCTCAGGCAGGGTCACTATGATGGCACAGAGGCACAGCGTCTCCAGGCAGGGTCACTATGATGGCACAGAGGCACAGCGTCTCAGGCAGGGTCATTATGATGGCACAGAGGTACAGCGTCTCCAGGCAGGGTCACTATGATGGCACAGCGTCTCAGGCAGGGTCACTATGATGGCACAGAGGCACAGGATCTCCAGGCAGGGTCACTATGATGGCACAGAGGCACAGCGTCTCAGGCAGGGTCACTATGATGGCACAGAGGCACAGCGTCTCCAGGCAGGGTCACTATGATGGCACAGCGTCTCAGGCAGGGTCACTATGATAGCACAGAGGCACAGCGTCTCCAGACAGGGTCACTATGATTGCACAGAGGCACAGCGTCTCAGGCAGGGTCACTATGATGGCACAGAGGCACAGCGTCTCAGGCAGGGTCACTATGATGGCACAGAGGCACAGCGTCTCAGGCAGGGTCACTATGATGGCACAAAGGCACAGCGTCTCAGGCAGGGTCACTATGATGGCACAGAGGCACAGCGTCTCAGGCAGGGTCACTATGATGGCACAGAGGCACACCGTCTCTAGGCAGGCTCACTATGCTGGCACAGAGGCACAGGGACTGCAGGCAGGGTCACTCTGATGGCACAGAGGCACAGCGTCTCAGGCAGGGTCACTATGGTGGCACAGAGGCACAGCGTCTCAGGCAGGGTCACTATGATTGCACAGAGGCACAGCGTGTCAGGCAGGGTCACTATGATGGCACAGAGGCACAGCGTCTCTAGGCAGGGTCACTATGATGGCACAGAGGCACAGCGTCTCCAGGCAGGGTCACTATGATGGCACAGAGGCACAGAGTCTCCAGGCATGGTCACTATGATGGCACAGAGGCAGAGCGTCTCAGGCAGGGTCACTATGATGGCGCAGAGGGACAGCGTCGCAGGCAGGATCACTATGATGGCACAGAGGCACAGCGTCTCAGGCAGGGTCACTATGTTGGCACAGAGGCACAGCGTCTCAGGCAGGGCCACTATGATGGCACAGAGGCACAGCGTCTCAGGCAGGGTCACTATGATGGCACAGAGGCACAGCGTCTCAGGCACGGTCACTATGATGGCACAGAGGCAGAGCGTCTCAGGCAGGGCCACTATGATGGCACAGAGGCACAGCGTCTCAGGCAGGGTCACTATGATGGCACAGAGGCACAGCGTCTCAGGCAGGGTCACTATGATGGCACAGAGGCTCAGCGTTTCCAGGCAGGGTCACTATGATGGCACAGAGGCACAGCGTCTCAGGCAGGGTCACCATGATGGCACATAGGCACAGCGTCTCAGGCAGGGTCACTATGATGGCACAGAGGCACAGCGTCTCTAGACAGTGTCACTATGATGGCACAGAGGCACAGCGTCTCAGGCAGCGTCACTATGATGGCACAGAGGCACAGCATCTCAGGAAGGGTCACTATGATGGCACAGATGCACAGCGTCTCAGGGAGGGTCACTATGATGGCACAGAGGCACAGCGTCTCAGGCAGGGTCACTATGATGGCACAGAGGCACAGCGTCTCCAGGCAGGGTCACTATGATGGCACAGAGGCACAGCGTCTCAGGCAGGGTCACTATGATGGCACAGAGGCACAGCGTCTCAGGCAGGGTCACTATGATGGCACAGAGGCACAGCGTTTCCAGGCAGGGTCACTATGATGGCACAGAGGCACAGCGTCTCAGGCCGGGCCACTATGATGGCACATAGGCACAGCGTCTCAGGCAGGGTCACTATGATGGCACAGAGGCACAGCGTCTCTATGCAGGCTCACTATGCTGGCACAGAGGCACAGGGACTCCAGGCAGGGTCACTCTGATGGCACAGAGGCACAGCGTCTCAGGCAGGGTCACTCTGATGGCACAGAGGCACAGCACTTCAGGCAGGGTCACTCTGATGGCACAGAGGCACAGCGTCTCAGGCAGGGTCACTATGGTGGCACAGAGGCACAGCGTCTCAGGCAGGGTCACTATGATGGCACAGAGGCACAGCGTCTCCAGGCAGGGTCACTATGATGGCACAGCGTCTCAGGCAGGGTCACTATGATGGCACAGAGGCACAGCGTCTCTAGGCAGGGTCACTATGATGGCACAGAGGCACAGCGTCTCCAGGCAGGGTCACTATGATGGCACAGAGGCACAGCGTCTCAGGCAGGGTCACTATGATGGCACAGGGGCACAGCGTCTCAGGCAGGGTCACTATGATGGCACAGAGGCACAGCATCTCAGGCAGGCTCAGTATGATGGCACAGAGGCACAGCGTCTCAGGCAGGGTCACTATGATGGCACAGAGGCACAGCGTCTCAGGCAGGGTCACTATGATGGCACAGAGGCACAGCGTTTCCAGGCAGGGTCACTATGATGCAACAGAGGCACAGCGTCTCAGGCAGGGTCACTATGATGGCGCAGAGGGACAGCGTCGCAGGCAGGATCACTATGATGGCACAGAGGCACAGCGTCTCAGGCAGGGTCACTATGTTGGCACAGAGGCACAGCGTCTCAGGCAGGGCCACTATGATGGCACAGAGGCACAGCGTCTCAGGCAGGGTCACTATGATGGCACAGAGGCACAGCGTCTCAGGCACGGTCACTATGATGGCACAGAGGCAGAGCGTCTCAGGCAGGGCCACTATGATGGCACAGAGGCACAGCGTCTCAGGCAGGGTCACTATGATGGCACAGAGGCACAGCGTCTCAGGCAGGGTCACTATGATGGCACAGAGGCTCAGCGTTTCCAGGCAGGGTCACTATGATGGCACAGAGGCACAGCGTCTCAGGCAGGGTCACCATGATGGCACATAGGCACAGCGTCTCAGGCAGGGTCACTATGATGGCACAGAGGCACAGCGTCTCTAGACAGTGTCACTATGATGGCACAGAGGCACAGCGTCTCAGGCAGCGTCACTATGATGGCACAGAGGCACAGCATCTCAGGAAGGGTCACTATGATGGCACAGATGCACAGCGTCTCAGGGAGGGTCACTATGATGGCACAGAGGCACAGCGTCTCAGGCAGGGTCACTATGATGGCACAGAGGCACAGCGTCTCCAGGCAGGGTCACTATGATGGCACAGAGGCACAGCGTCTCAGGCAGGGTCACTATGATGGCACAGAGGCACAGCGTCTCAGGCAGGGTCACTATGATGGCACAGAGGCACAGCGTTTCCAGGCAGGGTCACTATGATGGCACAGAGGCACAGCGTCTCAGGCCGGGCCACTATGATGGCACATAGGCACAGCGTCTCAGGCAGGGTCACTATGATGGCACAGAGGCACAGCGTCTCTATGCAGGCTCACTATGCTGGCACAGAGGCACAGGGACTCCAGGCAGGGTCACTCTGATGGCACAGAGGCACAGCGTCTCAGGCAGGGTCACTCTGATGGCACAGAGGCACAGCACTTCAGGCAGGGTCACTCTGATGGCACAGAGGCACAGCGTCTCAGGCAGGGTCACTATGGTGGCACAGAGGCACAGCGTCTCAGGCAGGGTCACTATGATGGCACAGAGGCACAGCGTCTCCAGGCAGGGTCACTATGATGGCACAGCGTCTCAGGCAGGGTCACTATGATGGCACAGAGGCACAGCGTCTCTAGGCAGGGTCACTATGATGGCACAGAGGCACAGCGTCTCCAGGCAGGGTCACTATGATGGCACAGAGGCACAGCGTCTCAGGCAGGGTCACTATGATGGCACAGGGGCACAGCGTCTCAGGCAGGGTCACTATGATGGCACAGAGGCACAGCATCTCAGGCAGGCTCAGTATGATGGCACAGAGGCACAGCGTCTCAGGCAGGGTCACTATGATGGCACAGAGGCACAGCGTCTCAGGCAGGGTCACTATGATGGCACAGAGGCACAGCGTTTCCAGGCAGGGTCACTATGATGCAACAGAGACACAGCGTCTCAGGCAGGGTCACTATGATGGCACAGATGCACAGCGTCTCAGGCAGTGTCACTATGATGGCACAGAGGCACAGCATCTCAGGCAGCGTCACTATGATGGCACAGAGGCACAGCGTCTCAGGAAGGGTCACTATGATGGCACAGATGCACAGCGTCTCAGGCAGGGTCACTATGATGGCACAGAGGCACAGTGTCTCAGGCAGGGTCACTATGATGGCACAGAGACACAGCGTCTCAGGCAGGGTCACTATGATGGCACAAAGGCAGAGGCTCTCAGGCAGGGTCACTATGATGGCACAGAGGCACAGCGTCTCCAGGCAGGGTCACTATGATGGCACAGAGGCACAGAGTCTCCAGGCATGGTCACTATGATGGCACAGAGGCAGAGAGTCTCAGGCAGGGTCACTATGATGGCACAGAGGCACAGCGTCTCCGGCAGTGTCACTATGATGGCGCAGAGGGACAGCGTCTCAGGCAGGGTCACTATGATGGCACAGAGGCAGAGCGTCTCAAGGCAGGGTCACTATGATGGCACAGAGGTACAGCGTCTCCAGGCTGGGTCACTATGACGGCACAGAGGCACAGCGTCTCCACGCAGCGTCACTATGATGGCACAGAGGCACAGCGTCTCTAGGCAGGGTCACTATGATGGCACAGAGGCACAGCGTCTCAGGCAGGGTCACTATGATGGCACAGAGGCACAGCGTCTCAGGCAGGGTCACTATGATGGCACAGAGGCACAGCGTCTCAGGCAGGGCCACTATGATGGCACAGAGGCACAGCGTCTCAGGCAGGGTCACTATGATGGCACAGAGGCACAGTGTCTCTAGGCAGGGTCACTATGATGGCACAGAGGCACAGCGTCTCAGGCAGAGTCACTATGATGGCACAAAGGCAGAGGCTCTCAGGCAGGGTCACTATGATGGCACAGAGGCACAGAGTCTCCAGGCATGGTCACTATGATGTCACAGAGGCACAGCACCTCAGGCAGGGTCACTATGATGGCACAGAGGCACAGCGTCTCAGGCAGGCTCACTATGATAGCACAGAGGCACAGCGTCTCAGGCAGGGTCTCTATGATGGCACAGAGGCACAGCGTCTCCAGGCAGGGTCACTATGATGGCACAGAGGCACAGCGTCTCCAGGCAGGGTCACTATGATGGCACAGAGGCACAGCGTCTCCAGGCAGGGTCACTTTGGTGGCACAGAGGCACAGCGTCTCAGGCAGGGTCACTATGATGGCACAGAGGCACAGCGTCTCCAGGCTGGGTCACTATGACGGCACAGAGGCACAGCGTCTCAGGCAGGGTCACTATGATTGCACAGAGGCACAGCGTCTCCAGGCAGGGTCACTATGATGGCACAGAGGCACAGCGTCTCCAGGCAGGGTCACTTTGGTGGCACAGAGGCACAGCGTCTCTAGGCAGAGTCACTATGATGGCACAGAGGCACAGCATCTCAGGCAGGGTCACTATGATGGCACAGAGGCACAGCGTCTCAGGCAGGGTCACTATGATGGCACAGAGGCACAGCGTCTCAGGCAGGGTCTCTATGATGGCACAGAGGCACAGCGTCTCCGGCAGGGTCACTATGATGGCACAGAGGCACAGCGTCTCAGGCAGGGTCACTATGATGGCATAGAGGCACAGCGTCTCAGGTAGAGTCACTATAGAGGCACAGAGGTACAGCGTCTCAGGCAGGGTCACTATGATGGCACAGAGGCACAGCGTCTCAGGCAGGGTCCCTATGATGGCACAGAGGGACAGCGTCTCAGGCAGGGTCACTATGATGGCACAGAGGCACAGCGTCTCTAGGCAGGGTCACTATGATGGCACAGAGGCACAGCGTCTCAGGCCGGGCCACTATGATGGCACATAGGCACAGCGTCTCAGGCAGGGTCACTATGATGGCACAGAGGCACAGCGTCTCTATGCAGGCTCACTATGTTGGCACAGAGGCACAGGGACTCCAGGCAGGGTCACTCTGATGGCACAGAGGCACAGCGTCTCAGGCAGGGTCACTCTGATGGCACAGAGGCACAGCACTTCAGGCAGGGTCACTCTGATGGCACAGAGGCACAGCGTCTCAGGCAGGGTCACTATGGTGGCACAGAGGCACAGCGTCTCAGGCAGGGTCACTATGATGGCACAGAGGCACAGCGTCTCCAGGCAGGGTCACTATGATGGCGCAGCGTCTCAGGCAGGGTCACTATGATGGCACAGAGGCACAGCGTCTCTAGGCAGGGTCATTATGATGGCACAGAGGCACAGCGTCTCCAGGCAGGGTCACTATGATGGCACAGAGGCACAGCGTCTCAGGCAGGGTCACTATGATGGCACAGAGGCACAGCGTCTCAGGCAGGGTCACTATGATGGCACAGAGGCACAGCATCTCAGGCAGGCTCAGTATGATGGCACAGAGGCACAGCGTCTCAGGCAGGGTCACTATGATGGCACAGAGGCACAGCGTTTCCAGGCAGGGTCACTATGATGGCACAGAGGCACAGCGTCTCAGGCCGGGCCACTATGATGGCACATAGGCACAGCGTCTCAGGCAGGGTCACTATGATGGCACAGAGGCACAGCGTCTCTATGCAGGCTCACTATGCTGGCACAGAGGCACAGGGACTCCAGGCAGGGTCACTCTGATGGCACAGAGGCACAGCGTCTCAGGCAGGGTCACTCTGATGGCACAGAGGCACAGCACTTCAGGCAGGGTCACTCTGATGGCACAGAGGCACAGCGTCTCTAGGCAGGGTCACTATGGTGGCACAGAGGCACAGCGTGTCAGGCAGGGTCACTATGATGGCACAGAGGCACAGCGTCTCCAGGCAGGGTCACTATGATGGCGCAGCGTCTCAGGCAGGGTCACTATGATGGCACAGAGGCACAGCGTCTCTAGGCAGGGTCACTATGATGGCACAGAGGCACAGCGTCTCCAGGCAGGGTCACTATGATGGCACAGAGGCACAGCGTCTCAGGCAGGGTCACTATGATGGCACAGAGGCACAGCGTCTCAGGCAGGGTCACTATGATGGCACAGAGGCACAGCATCTCATCCAGGCTCAGTATGATGGCACAGAGGCACAGCGTCTCAGGCAGGGTCACTATGATGGCACAGAGGCACAGCGTCTCAGGCAGGGTCACTATGATGGCACAGAGGCACAGCGTTTCCAGGCAGGGTCACTATAATGCAACAGAGGCACAGCGTCTCAGGCAGGGTCACTATGATGGCACAGATGCACAGCGTCTCAGGCAGTGTCACTATGATGGCACAGAGGCACAGCATCTCAGGCAGCGTCACTATGATGGCACAGAGGCACAGCGTCTAAGGAAGGGTCACTATGATGGCACAGATGCACAGCGTCTCAGGCAGGGTCACTATGATGGCACAGAGGCACAGCGTCTCAGGCAGGGTCACTATGATGGCACAGAGACACAGCGTCTCAGGCAGGGTCACTATGATGGCACAAAGGCAGAGGCTCTCAGGCAGGGTCACTATGATGGCACAGAGGCACAGAGTCTCCAGGCATGGTCACTATGATGGCACAGAGGCAGAGAGTCTCAGGCAGGGTCACTATGATGGCACAGAGGCACAGCGTCTCCGGCAGTGTCACTATGATGGCGCAGAGGGACAGCGTCTCAGGCAGGGTCACTATGATGGCACAGAGGCAGAGCGTCTCAAGGCAGGGTCACTATGATGGCACAGAGGTACAGCGTCTCCAGGCTGGGTCACTATGACGGCACAGAGGCACAGCGTCTCCACGCAGCGTCACTATGATGGCACAGAGGCACAGCATCTCTAGGCAGGGTCACTATGATGGCACAGAGGCACAGCGTCTCAGGCAGGGTCACTATGATGGCACAGAGGCACAGCGTCTCAGGCAGGGCCACTATGATGGCACAGAGGCACAGCGTCTCAGGCAGGGTCACTATGATGGCACAGAGGCACAGTGTCTCTAGGCAGGGTCACTATGATGGCACAGAGGCACAGCGTCTCAGGCAGAGTCACTATGATGGCACAAAGGCAGAGGCTCTCAGGCAGGGTCACTATGATGGCACAGAGGCACAGAGTCTCCAGGCATGGTCACTATGATGTCACAGAGGCACAGCACCTCAGGCAGGGTCACTATGATGGCACAGAGGCACAGCGTCTCAGGCAGGCTCACTATGATAGCACAGAGGCACAGCGTCTCAGGCAGGGTCTCTATGATGGCACAGAGGCACAGCGTCTCCAGGCAGGGTCACTATGATGGCACAGAGGCACAGCGTCTCCAGGCAGGGTCACTATGATGGCACAGAGGCACAGCGTCTCCAGGCAGGGTCACTTTGGTGGCACAGAGGCACAGCGTCTCAGGCAGGGTCACTATGATGGCACAGAGGCACAGCGTCTCCAGGCTGGGTCACTATGACGGCACAGAGGCACAGCATCTCAGGCAGGGTCACTATGATGGCACAGAGGCACAGCGTCTCCAGGCAGGGTCACTATGATGGCACAGAGGCACAGCGTCTCCAGGCAGGGTCACTTTGGTGGCACAGAGGCACAGCGTCTCTAGGCAGAGTCACTATGATGGCACAGAGGCACAGCATCTCAGGCAGGGTCACTATGATGGCACAGAGGCACAGCGTCTCAGGCAGTGTCACTATGATGCCACAGAGGCACAGCGTCTCAGGCAGGGTCTCTATGATGGCACAGAGGCACAGCGTCTCCGGCAGGGTAACTATGATGGCACAGAGGCTCAGCGTCTCAGGAAGGGTCACTATGATGGCATAGAGGCACAGCGTCTCAGGTAGAGTCACTATAGAGGCACAGAGGTACAGCGTCTCAGGCAGGGTCACTATGATGGCACAGAGGCACAGCGTCTCAGGCAGGGTCCCTATGATGGCACAGAGGCACAGCGTCTCAGGCAGGGTCACTATGATGGCACAGAGGCACAGCGTCTCTAGGCAGGGTCACTATGATGGCACAGAGGCACAGCGTCTCAGGCCGGGCCACTATGATGGCACATAGGCACAGCGTCTCAGGCAGGGTCACTATGATGGCACAGAGGCACAGCGTCTCTATGCAGGCTCACTATGCTGGCACAGAGGCACAGGGACTCCAGGCAGGGTCACTCTGATGGCACAGAGGCACAGCGTCTCAGGCAGGGTCACTCTGATGGCACCGAGGCACAGCACTTCAGGCAGGGTCACTCTGATGGCACAGAGGCACAGCGTCTCAGGCAGGGTCACTATGGTGGCACAGAGGCACAGCGTCTCAGGCAGGGTCACTATGATGGCACAGAGGCACAGCGTCTCCAGGCAGGGTCACTATGATGGCGCAGCGTCTCAGGCAGGGTCACTATGATGGCACAGAGGCACAGCGTCTCTAGGCAGGGTCACTATGATGGCACAGAGGCACAGCGTCTCCAGGCAGGGTCACTATGATGGCACAGAGGCACAGCGTCTCAGGCAGGATCACTATGATGGCACAGAGGCACAGCGTCTCAGGCAGGGTCACTATGATGGCACAGAGGCACAGCATCTCAGGCAGGCTCAGTATGATGGCACAGAGGCACAGCGTCTCAGGCAGGGTCACTATGATGGCACAGAGGCACAGCGTCTCAGGCAGGGTCACTATGATGGCACAGAGGCACAGCGTTTCCAGGCAGGGTCACTATGATGGCACAGAGGCACAGCGTCTCAGGCAGGGTCACTATGATGGCACAGATGCACAGCGTCTCAGGCAGTGTCACTATGATGGCACAGAGGCACAGCATCTCAGGCAGCGTCACTATGATGGCACAGAGGCACAGCGTCTCAGGAAGGGTCACTATGATGGCACAGATGCACAGCGTCCCAGGCAGGGTCAGTATGATGGCACAGAGGCACAGCGTCTCCAGGCAGGGTCACTATGATGGCACAGAGGCACACCGTCTCAGGCAGGGTCACTATGATGGCACAAAGGCAGAGGCTCTCAGGCAGGGTCACTATGATGGCACAGAGGCACAGCGTCTCAGGCAGGGTCACTATGATGGCACAGAGGCACAGAGTCTCCAGGCATGGTCACTATGATGGCACAGAGGCAGAGAGTCTCAGGCAGGGTCACTATGATGGCACAGAGGCACAGCGTCTCCGGCAGTGTCACTATGATGGCGCAGAGGGACAGCGTCTCAGGCAGGGTCACTATGATGGCACAGAGGCAGAGCGTCTCAAGGCAGGGTCACTATGATGGCACAGAGGTACAGCGTCTCCAGGCTGGGTCACTATGACGGCACAGAGGCACAGCGTCTCTAGGCAGGGTCACTATGATGGCACAGAGGCACAGCGTCTCAGGCAGGGTCACTATGATGGCACAGAGGCACAGCGTCTCAGGCAGGGTCACTATGATGGCACAGAGGCACAGCGTCTCAGGCAGGGCCACTATGATGCCACAGAGGCACAGCGTCTCAGGCAGGGTCACTATGATGGCACAGAGGCACAGTGTCTCTAGGCAGGGTCACTATGATGGCACAGAGGCACAGCGTCTCAGGCAGAGTCACTATGATGGCACAAAGGCAGAGGCTCTCAGGCAGGGTCACTATGATGGCACAGAGGCACAGAGTCTCCAGGCATGGTCACTATGATGTCACAGAGGCACAGCACCTCAGGCAGGGTCACTATGATGGCACAGAGGCACAGCGTCTCAGGCAGGCTCACTATGATAGCACAGAGGCACAGCGTCTCAGGCAGGGTCACTATGATGGCACAGAGGCACAGCGTCTCCAGGCAGGGTCACTATGATGGCACAGAGGCACAGCGTCTCCAGGCAGGGTCACTATGATGGCACAGAGGCACAGCGTCTCCAGGCAGGGTCACTTTGGTGGCACAGAGGCACAGCGTCTCAGGCAGGGTCACTATGATGGCACAGAGGCACAGCGTCTCCAGGCTGGGTCACTATGACGGCACAGAGGCACAGCGTCTCAGGCAGGGTCACTATGATGGCACAGAGGCACAGCGTCTCCAGGCAGGGTCACTATGATGGCACAGAGGCACAGCGTCTCCAGGCAGGGTCACTTCGGTGGCACAGAGGCACAGCGTCTCTAGGCAGAGTCACTATGATGGCACAGAGGCACAGCATCTCAGGCAGGGTCACTATGATGGCACAGAGGCACAGCGTCTCAGGCAGGGTCACTATGATGGCACAGAGGCACAGCGTCTCAGGCAGGGTCTCTATGATGGCACAGAGGCACAGCGTCTCTGGCAGGGTCACTATGATGGCACAGAGGCACAGCGTCTCAGGAAGGGTCACTATGATGGCATAGAGGCACAGCGTCTCAGGTAGAGTCACTATAGAGGCACAGAGGTACAGCGTCTCAGGCAGGGTCACTATGATGGCGCAGAGGCACAGCGTCTCAGGCAGGGTCCCTATGATGGCACAGAGGCACAGCGTCTCAGGCAGGGTCACTATGATGGCACAGAGGCACAGCGTCTCTAGGCAGGGTCACTATGATGGCACAGAGGCACAGCGTGTCAGGCACGGTCACTATGATGGCACAGAGGCACAGCGTCTCCAGGCAGGGTCACTATGATGGCACAGAGGCACAGCGTCTCCAGGCAGGGTCACTTTGGTGGCACAGAGGCACAGCGTCTCAGGCAGGGTCACTATGATGGCACAGAGGCACAGCGTCTCCAGGCTGGGTCACTATGACGGCACAGAGGCACAGCGTCTCCAGGGAGGGTCACTATGATGGCACAGAGGCACAGCGTCTCAGGCAGGGTCACTATGATGGCACAGAGGCACAGCGTCTCCAGCAGGGTCACTATGATGACACAGAGGCACAGCGTCTCAGGCAGGGTCACTATGATGGCACAGAGGCCCAGCCTTTCTAGGCAGAGTCACTATGATGGCACAGAGGTAGAGGGTCTCTAGGAAGGGTAACTATGATGGCACAGAGGCACAGCGTCTCAGGCAGGGTCACTATGATGGCACAGAGGCACAGCGTCTCTAGGCAGG